>NC_081411.1:273174594-274374594 GCF_030272615.1 Cryptomeria japonica | reverse complement strand
AATATAGGTGAGAATAATATGGATTCCTTGCATCGAACCAGGAGGATTATGTGGAGAGGCTCACACAAATTATTAGATATGTTTGCAAAGAATCATGGAAGTTTGTAAGAATATGACCATTTATCAAGTATTCCCAATTCTCCAAACAATAGTTGGAGAAATTTTGACCGTTCATAAAATGTAAATGCAATCAGTAGACACTAATAGAGTAGTTGCAGAGAATGGTTCATTCACTCTTCTTTCCTTGGATATGCACTTGAAGCGTGATTTTTATGTTACATTGGGAGCAAGAATAATATTAATAATTTATTTAATTTTTTTTAATATATTTGAATTGTTTTAATAGTAAAGATGTATTTAGTTTATAATAAAATTGTTAATTCAAAAAAATGATGTGAAATAATTTAATGTGGCTTCTATGTTCAATATGTCACAAGGGAGAGGATGTCACCAGTTGACCCCTATTGTTGTGGGGCTAGTCTAAATAATACCTCTTTACCTATGAAAAAATAAAATAAAACAAATAAAAATATCTTAGATAAACACAATATAATTACACAATATAATTATTCTCTGGGTTTGTTAGTATTTTGGTTTCTGCTGGGTCTAGTTAGCAACATGTTTTTGTTAATGGGTTCTCACTCTTCACAAGTCACTGGTTTTGTCACCTTTGTTGTGGATATGTAAGGTTGGAGCATCTCCCGATTTTAATATCATCTGAACATAATATAATTGTTACTTTTTTATTTATATATGTGTGTACACACATATTTATTCTTCTAATTTCTATATTATATAAAGTTGTTTGGATGATATTAATTTATTAGGGAGTTACTATCATAAATGAAATTTATTATTCATAATCTCCATTTATCTCCGCAATTATAATTTACATTGTGATATCACTAAATAAACTTATCTCATAGCATCTATGTTCATATCTAATGATAAATAATGTCTCTAATTTAAATTCTTTCCTCTTAATTTTTTATAAACCTTCCTTTAAAACACAATTTTGAATAAAATATCTCTTATTTTACTATATCCAAGATACTTGTTTTCCTTATCTTATTTAATAGTCTTAATTACTTATACCTATAATATGTTTGATTAAACATTTTATTTTAGCCACACTCATACCCATGTTTAATTGAAATATTTTTGAAAATTAAATTAGATATTATTAGAATGGAATACACTATAATTGTTTTTTTTATAATAATAATTTTACAATATTTGTTAATATAAAATTTGGCTCAAGGAAAAACAAAAAGGAGAAATGATTCATGTATATATGTAGCTATTATGTCTGAATAAAAAGAAATCGATATTTTTTCATAAATACATTTTTGAAAATTTAAAACATCTTTGACATAATAGAATCTTTCCAATAAAATATGATCTTTTGTATATTAGTGAAAGGTAGACCAAGGGTCCTACACCCATTTCATTAAGATTGGGATTTTAAGCCTCGCCCAAACTAGGTGGGGCTACAATCAATGAATCACCTCCTCGAGGAAAAAAGCACTTGAATGCAAAGACCCTTCAATAGGTTATCAACTCACATCTTCTATTTCCTTTTACCCTTATCATGTGAATGAAGAAGCATATTGAATGTTGCCTCCTTCATTATTCTCTTATCCCTTTTCCCCTTCACCACTTCCCAACCTTCCTCATCCATTGGTGGACCATACATCTCCTTAGAAGATTTGCCATCCACATTATGTGAACCATCATGCCTAGCATCTTTTTCCATGGTAGAGTTGCTTCCAACATTAAAATTGTCTTTGTTCTTTGTCACCATCTCTTTGTGGCCTTTAAAATTGAGTGATTCTAACTCTATATTTTCTTAGAAATTTTATTTTCTCCCTTTTTGTTTGAATGGTTTTGGTTGATATCATATTCTTTCTCCATCAAATAATGGTAGGGGGAGTCCTCCCTCCACTTGAGATAATTAGCTACCATGTGTCCTATTTCAAAGCATATTCTATGTTTAAAAGAGGTTCCTTCATAATCTACCAGTTGCAACCAAATTTATTTTTAGGAAATTTCATAGATAAATATATAGGAGGGGCTTTTGTCATATCTATCTCTACTAGGATATGTGCATAGGTAGTATGAAAAAATTATACGAAACCCTCATCCACCCTCAAAAATCTACCAAAAGTGTTTTGTACAACTTCAAAACAAGATTCAAACAAATACTACAATGAAAGATTTGAAAGTCTTACCTAGATTGGAATCTTATTGAAGGATTCAATGACAATGTTGAAAGTTAGGTAGCATGATTTCAACAAAAGCATTTGCCTCTCCTCCTAGCTCCATATATGCTTACATAGGATCCTATTCTTGTCCTCCACATTATCAAACACCATGATAAAAAATCCATGGGCTCTAAGGTTGATTTACACATTCCCCACCAGAATGGGGCTCCAAAACTATGTTATCTATTTGTGTAACTCACCAAGACTTGGTCAAAAACCTTGGAATTGCCCAATAAAATCTATCTTAGCAAAACAATTCTCATTTTTAGTCACTTGATTATCTATCTCAACACCCAAGCACACCATTGGCTTATCAACTTCTTTCTCACTCGAAAAAAATCCTAGCACACTATTTTTGGAACTCCCATTCCATCCAACTCCATTGCACCACTCCCCCCTCTACATCTCATCATCCTGCTTCATTCAAGAACCATTTCCTTCATTCCTTCCACAATCTGATTTGGCTAATGACCCACCATTAAAAGAGGGAGAAGCACCACTATCATTACTACCAAGCTTCTCATGCCCCAGAAAAGTCCTAGCCATCGAGGAAGAGAATGAAGAAAAAATCTTATTAAACTCATCGTGGCATTATGGATAGGTGTCGAACCACCCAATGGTTGTTTCCATTACTTAGAAAATCCTCCATGAGCTCAAAAATCCACATAAACCCTAGATGCCAAAGAAAACTATAGTGGTGACATGACCAAAAGTTCCTCTAATAAAATATGTTAATTATGTATATCATCAATTAAAATTTTTATTTTTATTTTTCTCAAATCTTAATTATTTTAATCAAAATTAGAACATTTCTCTTTAGTATTATCATTTAAAAAACAAACCCCTACTATGTTTCAAAAATCACTTATTTGCCAAAATTTTTATTGTAAATATTCTATATAAAATCACATACTATAATAATATCTAGCTAATTACTTTACTTCCCCTTTAAATTTTCACTACTAGATTTTTTTTATCCCTTATAGAGTTTTAAATGATCCATTTGAACAACTATTATAAAAAATGTTTGCCAAAACTACCACTTAACCATCTCACATTTTTATCACACACTTCAAAAGTGATTTGATATATATTTCAAAAATATTATTTTAGTTAATGCCATTTTTTTTTATTAGTATAGTAATCTTAAATATATCTATTTTATATATATAGAAAGATATTGATCCTTAAGATGTCTTTTCTATAATTTTATTTAGGATTGCTAAATACTTCTAGAATATATTTAAGATTAAAAAACATAAAATTATTTTTTGTTCACTTAGGAATTAGTTTATTTACTATAATTTTGGGCTCATATTTGTATTTAATCTCTTCAATTATTTCACAAAAAATAGATATTGAAAGAAGAAAGATTGATCTATAATTCCATGTAGAAGTTGATTATTTCAACCTGACAAGCCAATAATTACACATAAATATTGAGATTATAATGAATGGATGAATCGTTAGAAGCAAAAACCTAATGCAGGATTAAATTAGCTATCACCAAGTGTCACAATCATAATGAATGAGACACCTTAAGCTATTATTAGTCTATTTAAATAAAATAAAAAATCACCTAAATTTACCTCAACTAGATAAAATAGAATTAATGCTTTTTCTCATAGATAATTTTGCTAAGTTTTTTGAAATTTTACAAATGAATTCTTAGTTACCATAACTTTTTTTATATTGCATAAGGATTAAACTGATATAAAAAAATTTCTTTACCAGTATCTTACTGATTACAGCTATGTGTACATGTGGATCACTGATCCAAAAAAGCTATTAGAGACTATGTATATATCTACAAAGAAAATACTAGTCTATAATATGAAGTAGCCAGATCACATGGGAATGCTAATACTATGTAGTATTCAGATCACATCTGCTCATAGTCCTGAAAGGCTTCAATCTAAGTCATCCACCCTAGAGGGCCTTCCATCCATACTACCTTCTTTCCCTCAAGTAGCTGGTTAAGCATTTGAATGTGCTCCATCACTAAGTCTCTAGTTTTCCCAGTCTCAATCCCAAGACTCTCCAATGCTAAATCAACGGACTGGTGTTCCCTTGCGACTTGCCTCCATTTATACCCATTCTCTAACTTGTGTATGAACATCTTGGCTTGTCCATCTTTATGGAAGCTAAGGAAATTTTTCTTCTCTATCTTGTTTGTAACAAATACCTACAAAAAGATGCGATGGAGAGTGAGTCCATGAAATGACTCAATAAGGGCCCTAGCTTTACCTTGGAGCTTATCTTCATTTCTAATTTTTTAGATATGCCATAAAATTTCAGTAGATAGAAAATGCCAAAATATGTTAGTATCCTTTTTCAATCCCTTAATGCACCTAGTGAGAACATCTATAATAAGAATCTGATTAGGAATAGAAATACCAAACAACAACCAAATTTCTCTAGCAATATTACACTCAAATAAAATGTGCCTAACAAACCTAGGTACTCTACACACACTGTAGATATCACTATTATTATGATCTTTTCTGAAGGGCAGCCTGTTAATAATCATCAGCCATTTAAAACATTTTTTCTTAGGTGTAGTATGGCTGCTCTAGAGTCATGTGAATATTTTCTGCTACTGTTTTATAGAGAAGTGTGCATACCACAAAGTGTTAGCATACTTTATAATAGATTCATCATGCGAGAGGGTGTTATAGACATTAATATCTTTGATATTGGAAACAAAAATATTATTATTCCACATAAGACCAGTACACTTTTCATTATTTATCTTACAACTTTTAGGTGATTACTGACCTGCAAACGCATGCTTCACCATATTGTAGGTTCTCTTTCGGGAAAGCTGCAGATCATATCTAACTCTAAGGGTATCCCAGTTAATAAGACTATCATTATCAATAATGTCTTTAAAGCAGTGAATGCCTTTAATGGCCTTGTTTTTTCGCATAGCACCCTTGAGTAAGCACGAGAGGTTTAGAGGAATGAAAAAGGTTCCACCAGATTAACCTCTCCCCATGAATGTGGTCATTGTTTCTAGCCCTACTATTGGTGATGTAAGGTCTAATACTTTCCCAGGTTTTCCAAATAGACTTAAAGACACAGGAACTCTGCACTGAGACTCCAAATCCTCTAGCCACTAGGTCATAAAAGGGTAAAGATTTCTAGGATTTATCCTTCTTAGGAATAACTCTCATGATGTTGTTTCTGACTAGAAATTTCCATGCTCCACTACCTTCAAATGCCTGGAAGTTCCATTTTGCAGCAAGAGCAACCCCTTGTATTTTTAGGTCTTTTAGCCCGAGCCCTCCCAAACTCTTCTCTATGTGGCACCAACCCCACTTAACAGAGTATATCTTCTTATTTCCTTTCCCATCAGACCATAGGAATTTCCTTAAAGATTTTTTTATTTCCAGGATTTGATAGTTGGAGAGCATCCAAACAGAGGAGTGGTAAATGTTGTATGAGGAAATAATTTTTTGACAAACTTGCACTCTACCAGCAAGTGATAGATATCTATTATTCCATTTATTGAGCTTCTTGTCAATTTTTCATCTAACTAATATCCACATCTCCTTGAGAGAGGGGGAAATTATGAAGGGTATCCCCAATTATCTGACAATCTTGTTAGGCCCCCCCCACTGGATTCCAAAATGCTGTAACCATTCCGAAGGCTCCTCTCTCCACCCAAGCATGGTAGATTTAGCATGATATATTTTTTCCCCTGAAATCTCACCTAATAACTTTATTTTGCATTCGAGGGCTTCCATGTTTTGCTTGGTAAGTTCAACAAAGAGTGCAGTGTCATTAGCAAATTGAGTATTAATCAGTTCAGACCCATCAGGAAGCATAACACCTCCTATTTTAGGGGATATGGTGCAGTCTCTTAATATATAGAATAGAGCATCAGAAGCAATAATGAATAACATAGGGGCAAGAGGGCATCCCTATCTAATAGACGTACCGAGTTTAATTACCAGTTTGAGAGAGCCATTAATCTCCACCTGCGCTGACACATCTTTAAGGACAATCTTCACCCATTTATAATATTCCACAGGAAATCCAAAGGCTTTTGGCATCATCAAAATAAATTCCCATTCAACCTTGTCATAAGCCTTCTCAAAATATAAAAGAAACATGGCCACATTCTGCCCTAAAACATTTGCCCAGTCCATTGCCTCCCAACTAGTAATTATATTCTCTAGGATGAATCTTCCCTTAATGAATGCTATTTGTGTGGGATAGATGAATTTGGGAAGCACATTCTCAATCCTGAGTGCAAGAATCTTGGCTAAAATTTTATAGGACACATTGAGGAGAGTAATGGGTCTCCAATTTTTTATGAGTGACTTGTCCCCTTCTTTGGGTAATATCTTAATAGTCCCTTTATTGATAAATTATCCTAGGAAAATACTCTCATAGGCCTCAGTATATAGTTCATGGAGGTCTTGGAAAATCCATTCCTCATTAGCTTTATAAAACTCAACAGGCAATCCATTCAAGCTCGATGCCTTATCATTGTTAAAGTTTCTAATGGTATTTCTCACTTCACCCATAGAGATAGTTTTTCTCAATGATTGTGAGTCCTCCTTTGTAATCCTACTCAGAATAATTGCTTTGCATTTCTCTCCGGTTTCTTGAGATTTGGGGGAATCTTTCGAGGAGAAGAGTCCTTTGTAGAAAAGGCAAAATGCCTCTTTAATTTCTTCTATTTCCATTACCTCTTTGTTGTCAACCCAGATCCTATCAATCTTTTCTCTGGTCTATTTCTGTTTAAGCATATTGAAAAATAATTTAGACCCTTTGTCACCAAATTGCATCCATTGACTTCAGGCCCTGATCATTGCATCTCTAATCTTAACCTTTTGGTGCTTCCTCAATGCATCTCTAGCCTGAGTGGCTCTATTGGATAGTTCAACTTTTCTCAAGTTGTTCTAGACATCTACTTAACACCGGTACAATTCATCGAAAAGTGTTTTCTCTTGTGATCTATAATCTTTGGCTTTTTTTTCTACCCAATAGTCTGCAAAAGGGTCTACCAACTCTTAATGTTTTGGTTCCATCTATTGACATGGGATTTCAAACCCTTATTTCCTTTATTGAGTAATCTAATAATTTTATGGCAACCAACACATCCAGTTCCTTAAGGAGATGGGTGTTGAGGATGAATTTATTTCCTTCTTTCCCTTTCTTTCCTGGAGTCTCTAAACCTAATTAGAGAAACCACAAGGTGATGATCAGAGAGTGAAACCGACCATACTATCACAACATTACCCTGATCATCTGGTGTAAAGGAGAATGGTTCTTTGTCTACATAAAACCTATCCAATCTACAATAGATTCTATGTTTACATCTCTGGTAATTGCACCGAGTGAACCATATTCCTTTTGCAGCGTTCTTGTTACCAAGTAGGGGGTCAAAGAGTTTCTTACAATTCTTCATCCTTTCCCAATGCAATTTCTTGGCTCCTTTCCATTCCATATTTACACCACAACATTTATCCTCATGACTTTCAATCATGCTGAAGTCTCCCCCAATAATCCATGGAATATTAGGGAGGGAGACAATCCATTCCCATAATTCATTCCTTTCCCTATAGTCATTGGCATCATAAATTGAGCACACTCCTATGATAGTTTTGTTAATGTCTAGTGAGGCCCACACTGCTCTGTTACACGATGAGCACCCTTGGTTAACAATGTGATCTTTCCATTTGGAGTTGATGAGTAGCCCAACTCCCCCTCTCCCTTTATCATGGTCTGAACAAATCTTAATAGAGTCTTTCTAGATGAATTCTGGATTGACCTCCAAGGTAAACTTGGCTGCTTTTAATTCTTGTAACATGACGACATCTGCATCTTTATGTTGGTTAACAAACTTTCTAACTATCTGTTTCCTGTCTGGTGACTCCAAACCTCTAATATTCCGTGAAATGCACTTCATCATAGCTAAATGAGAGCTTGTTACTCTTTGGTAGTCTTAAAACTGTTGAAACACTTGGGGAGATATTTCTTCTCTTCTATTTTTCTTCTATTGGTTGATCCCTTATTCTTGGAGCCCAGTGGTCTACCTCTTCTTCTTCTAGATATAACCTCAGTGTTCTCACTATCATCCATCTCCTCCCCTTCTTCATCGGTGTTTTCATCATATTGAGATCCTTCCTTGTAATCTAAATCCTTGTTGGGATCAGGCCGACTGGGGGCCTCTCCAATCTCAGAACAGGGTCTGTATGTCTTCAAACTATTACAGTTGTGTAGGGTCTCATCCTCAATTACAAATGGCTTACTAAGACTGGCATCACTTCTATTAGGGTCAGCAACAATGACCTCAATAACATAGTTATCCTCAATTTCAACAAACTTCTTAAGGGGAGGGAGATGACCACCTCAGGAATGGATTCTGTAAGAGAGGGGGCTCCTATCACATTATCTGGGACACCGTTTAAAGAAAGCTCATAGGAAACATCCATAGCTGCAGAATTCTTATGAGTAAGATTTAAACTTAGTGCCCCACTAGGGCTCCCTCCCTTGCCTAATTCGCTACTGAAACTGTCCCTATCTTCAAAATTCTTAGCTAAGGATCCAACAAGGGCGAAGGTTGCATTCGTGCTTGAGAATCTCCTTTCTGGGGGGATTTCCTACACATCATCTTCCATAGGCGAGGCTAGGTTGTTCGCCACAAAGGTTTTATCATCTCTATGTTTATTGCTATTGGGGTTAGTCGTTCTAATTTTCTCCAGAGCCAATTGTTGGGCGTTTTTCCTTATGCTTTTTCTAGGGTTTTTTCCAACCACCTAAAAACCATCATCCTGAGCTTTACCCATATGTTTCAGGGCTTCATATATTAAAGAATGGGAGGGGGGAACTTCATTAGTGTTCCCAATATTTGCATTTTTCTCAGATTTAGGAGACATATTATTCGCTTCGTTCATAGCTCTCTTGATATTTTTACTAAGGGAGTCAAGTTTTTCCATGAGAGGCACTTGGTTTCTGTGGACTGGTGGAGGTTCGTTAGCACCATTACAAGGCTTCTCCATTCCTTTATGCCAATTAAGAATGGGGAAATTCTTTCGAATATGTCTACCTTTTTTTCAAAGGAAGCACGCATTAATTCCTTCGAGAATTTCAATGGGGCAAGAAACAGTTTCATCCCCTAATTCAATGTTGAGTGAATTGGGTAGGTCAAGGCCAGGGTTGATTTAGACTAGAACCCTAGCATCCAAGTGCGGTATAATGGAGGTCGGATTATCCACACAGATAGTCTTGCCAATAGGTTCAATCATTTGGGGTATGAATCTCCATAGCAACAGAGGGACATTCTTAACCAGAAGCCATCTAGGGCACGAGAGTGCCAATATTTCTTAATTGGCCGCTTCAGGAGACCACCCTAGGGCACAAGACAATGAATGAATTCCAATTGTTTACTAATGACTTACAATTGAACCTTATGATCCTTGAAAAAAAAATGAATAATCCTTTTTGAATTAATCTACAAAATGAAACATGAAAACCTAACTTGATATTCCAAACATTTCTAAACCAGTCATCAAAATTTTTTTTGGGTCGGACACTTATCAACATCATCGACAACAAAGAAAATAGAAGTATCTTTAAATCTATTCTTTTGAAGAGCTATTTCATTACTCATTAAATCATTAGGAATGATAGAGATGGAGCCCAAGGTAGAGTTAGGGTCCTTACCTTTTCCACAGGGGCTGCCATTATCTATAGTAACAAACCTAGCACTATCCGCGATGGCGTCGAGTGGTTGATCAACTGCTTCCTTGAAGGTTTTCTTTTTTACATCTTTGGCACCCGATCTGACGTGCAAGTTTGAAATGCCTCTGGATGAGCCCTCCATAAATTCTCATAAACCCTCGCACACAGAGATAAGTGCGGGTGACGGCAAGGAAGGACAAGAATAAATGCAGACTCAAAAAAAAAAAAACAACCTGATGTCGAGAAAAACTTACCTATGTGGAGAAGGCCGCCTGCTCTCCCCCACATCAAAGGCTACGACCCTTGCACTCCCATGCCAAGCACTAGATGTGTGGTATAGTTGCAGACCGCCTCCCTTGTAGCTATTGATGTCTAATCTAGAGTTTTTCTAAAAATGAGATAGAATATTTTAGAGTCTAGCCCAGTTACCATAACTTTAATACTTTATGCATAAATATACAAAATTTATTTTTTTGGAGTAATTAGGGTACTTTATCTAATTATTTACTAATTCGATCCTTTATTTACTTTCTTCACTTAAGCTAAAGTTAGGTTCTTTTTCCTTTTATTTAATTAGGCTAACAATAACTTAAGTTATAAATTTGGTAGAGGGAACCAAAATTGAGGGAAAATATGGGGGTATCTTAAAAAACTGAGCACTTTGGTTCAAAACAAAGGTCACCGAAGCACTCAAGTGGTCTAATAATTCTAAAATTGCCTATCAAATTGTCAAAATTTGAGTTGGGCAAATCTGAGGCATTTTTCATTTTTTGGGCATGAACTTGTGTACTCTACCGTATGGATCATATGGATGCATGGTTTAGTACCCTACTATAGGTGTGCAGTCATCATCAAAAAAATTAGGGAAGTTTTTTAAATTAATCCATTAATCCATCTAACTTTGTGATTTTTTTTGTATTAAATTTTGTTTAAAAAAAAGTGCAAAGTCAAATCCCTACAAAAAGGTACACACATTATCAAGTCACCATGAAGGATTGTATCATTACTAACATTAGTAAATTTTACATTAGTTTTAGGGACACCTCCAAATTAAGTAGCTCACTATTTTTAGTGACCTTTCCATATTGGTAGAGGGGGAATCTTTATGGAATATTTTGGTTAGAAGACAAGGCTAATTTTTGTGGCACACAGAATATTCTTGACATATTTCCTAATATCATCATGATGTCATTGTACATACGCCTTGCATGAGCCTCTTTCTAGAAATCCACACTCTAAAACCCACCTTTAGTTTTTTACTCATAACTTGAGCATATGAGGGCAAAAACACACAAACAAGTCATCTCTACAAAGATGCTTCAAACAAATATATGAATTTGTGGGTAGTTTTGTGAGATCCTGCACAAATTTTTTGTACCATACCTCCAAAGTTAGCCTTTAATTTTGCACTTTTGGGGCCATATCTTTCACATCTAGACTCCATTTTAAAAAAAACTAGATATTGTCAAAAAGCTCTTTGAGTCTTCTTTTTAGATTTCAAGTCTATTTTCTAGATTTTTCCCTAGGACATTTTATTCATATTTTTGTGTTTTTACTGTCTGACCAATTAATTGGATGTTTTGGTACTTGGGATGGATCTGTTTGTTGATTTATCTATTATCAACCTGACAAATAAAAAATTATCTATAATTTTATATAAAAAATTACACATGGATAAAGTATAAAGTTGTGTCACACTTTTATAAAAGAAATGGCCAATGTCGATTCAACCTTTTAAATTGAATCAATATAAAGTTAAATATAATCAATATAAAGTTAAATATATGTTATGAATTTTGAAATGATGTAAACTAATAAAATTTATATTTTTTTGTGTATTTTATGTTTGTAATTTAAAAAAAATTAAAATTACTTGAATATATATATACTTTTTTAAAGTTGTGTGTGTTGAAATATAACTCTTTCCATTTGACACCACTTTTTTTCTTCATTATTTATCTAAATTAGAAAATAATTATATTATTTTGATATAGAGTTAGAATTATTCCTAATCTTTTATCCCATTGTCTTCTCTAACTCTTCATAAATTAATCTTTTTGTTATTTTAACATTAAAGATACTTTTATTAATTTCAAATCTAGAGATCTTGAACAAGTGAATCATAGGGAGAGGGGAATGGATGAATGTTTTCAATAACATCTATGGGGCCAAATAGTCTATGGGATCCACGGGTACCATGCAAAACCCAAAACTAAATTTCATTTTCCTTTGCATTTTAGATCTTCTTCTATGAATTTTGATTAGAAAGTCTGCAACTCTTGTTATCTTTTCTTATTCAAATAAATTACTTAAAGAGTTTATATTTAGTATCTCTAAATGATCCTCCATGAACTCAAACCCAATTAAAACCCCTAAATTTTGTGCCATATATAATCAATGAACTTTTTCAATAGTTGTAAATTTCCATATTGATAAATGCATGCAGTATTTCAATGCTAGACATTGCTGTAGTTTTGTTTTACATTCACTGCACCTGCAAATGATTTCCATCCTCTATTTAATTTTCTAATTGGGAAGGTCAGACTTCTTATCCATTTATTCAATACTACAAATTTATCTGCCACTAATAAAAACACATTGACAGCTCAGAGGCGGCCAGCTCATTAATCAAAAATCTTCTTAAAAACTATTGCCCATTGATATTTAGGGCATTAATTTGTTTTTAATATAATAATAATATAGCTGAGAATCATAACAACTATTTGCTTCAACCTCAAGTTAAGTCTGGTTTTCTATTGCCCATTGATATTTAGGGCATTAATTTGTTTTTAATATAATAATAATATAGCTGAGAATCATAACAACTCCTTGCATCTAACTAGGAGGATTATGTGGAGTTCATACAAAGATAATAATAATATTTCCAATGAGTCATGGAAGTTTGTTAGCCAATGCATTTGATAATCAAACCATATGATAATGTCATGCAATCAAGAATGTCATCATCATTTCTAATTCCAAATATACCAAAAAAAAAACAAAATAGTTGGAGAAAATTTTGACCATTTATTAAATGTATATAATGGTTTATTCAATCCTCTCTCTGTGTGGAGAATGATTTTTTTTAGCCTTGTCTCACTTGGATATGCAGTGGAAATCTACCAACTAGTCTGGCAAATCGGAAACTAAGATGTCCTGTCTTTCTTCAGCTGGTCGCATCTCTATATTTTCATTGCTTTTTACTTTTAGTGATTTCATGATCTTTATAGTAAATCCTAAGCAACAATAACATGTTGGCATATGTAATTTCTTCTACTTTCTAGAAAGTTTTTAGGAGTTTCCAAAGACTTTTATATATAGAAGTATAACGTAATGATTTTGTATCAAGTAATAAAAATGGGTTTATGACAGCAATACATTCATTTTTTTTGTTTGTTATTAAATTTATGTGTTTGTTTTTCTATATGTGATGTTCATCCATCTTATAATAACACGCAAATCATTTTTTTATATATTAATAATTTGATTCATTATTTAAAAAATAAGTAGATATTCAAATTCAAAGGGATATGGTGGCATAGCTCAGTATATAAGTAAATAGAATAACCTTTGTTTCTTTGTATAAGAGAAGAGAACAACATAACAAGAAAATTTGTGGATGAATCACACAGAATGAAAATGATTTGATGAGAAGAAAAAGGAAACAAGGAAATGCTGAGAAGACTATAAATCTATAAAACTCTCTATGTGTAATGTACAAATTGATTAATAATATAGTTTTCAACTTTTCTTAAATATATTTTGAATGATTAACTTCACTCGATTTCTCAAAATAAATCCAAATCAATATTAAAAAACCTCCTAAAATTCATAAATTCAAATCTAAAATTGAACTTGATTTCCCTCCTTCCAACATATAATACTAGGAAAATTAACGTAATGGATGTACCATTACCAATGAACTTTTTCACCAGTTGTAGATTTTTCAAAGCTAAAAATTGATGTCATTTTGTTTTACATTCACTGTACCTGCAAATGATTTCTCCTTATCCATTATTCTATGCTACAACATTATCTCCCACCAATAAAATAAGTTGACTGCTCACTAATCAAAATACTTCTTAAAAACGGAGCTTCAAACACAAGTCTAGTCTGGTTTACCATTGCCCATAGAATGCTTCGGGCTTCAATTTGTTTTTAATGGTAATATAGCTGAGAATAATAACAAATTCTTGAATGAAATCGGGAGGATTATGTGGAGAGGTTCTCACAAATATATTATTAGTAATGTTTCCAAAGGTTTGTAAGCTAATGCATTTAATAATTAACGAGTGATAATAGCATGCAATCAAGAAGATGCCCATTTATCAAGTATTCCCAGTTCTTCAAACAATAGTTGGAGAAAAGTTGACCGTTTATTAAATCTAAATGCAATCAGTAGACTCTAATAGAATGGTTCATTCTGTCTTCTTTCCTTGAAATTGCTCTGGAAATGTACCAAACTAAATTGGCACAACATGATAATGATGTTAATGAGTCTATTTTATCAAAATTATATATATATATTTTTATCAATGTATGCTAGTTATTCTCATTAAATTTAGGGATTGAAAACCTATCAGTTTTCTTTCATTTAGTTTCTTTTTATTTTTAATTGTAGGTTTGTCTTCTCAAAGTCTGAGGTTGCATCTCTAATTAATTTTTTACTAACTTCAAAATTTAATTCTTCTTTTTATTATGTATCCACTTATATTTTCTTGAATATTCATGTTTAATTCATACATAAATAGACTCCATATCTCTCTTTCTTGCATGCCTACCAGTGTTCCACCCGCGTTGGGGATGGGGGACACGGGGACATGAGGACGGGTTTTCGGGACAGGGGACCAAGGGCTTAAGTTTTGGCACAACGGCTAAATTTAAATACCAAGATTATATAGAGCCCTAAAATTTAACATTTGCCCTAAATTTTGTATGCTTTCATGTTGCTATTACTATTTGAGCCACATAAATCTTGGGTCAAACAATTTGGACCTCCTCATGGAATTATCAACCTCTACTCAACTCTTTGTGACATTCTTTAAGCCTTTTTATTTGCACATATAACAGATAAGATCTTGGGAACATATGTTTGGAATAATAAAATGCAAGCCACCATATTGGATTCTCAAAGATAAATCAACTTCCAAGGTTATCAAATTAATATTGCATCCATTTTCGTCAATTTGGAAGTGTCTATTTGAAATTGGGTCAAAGTGATAATAATTAAGTACATAGAAAGGGTGCCATTTAGCAGTATTACTTGTGCATGCTTCAAAAATTCTTGTTAAAAGTATATTTATTTGATGATGTATATGATATATTAAATTGTTTCTTATTAAAAATTTGAATACAAAATTTTGTTGTTCAATCAAGCAATTTTCTATTAATGGTTATTTTGTCGTTTTTAGACTATTATTCATATTTAGAGACAATATAAAATCAGGTCAAAATTAAAAAAAAAAAATCAAACTATAATAATTTTTTTATTTCATAGTATCTTTTATTCATGCTAAATACCCCTTCAAGGTTTCTCCAATCTCCATATCTCCATAATTAAGGCCCTCAAATGGTGTTCATTTCTTCACTATGATGGATTGAAATTTTCTTTGGTCATATTTCTTATGTCCTATCAATCATATCTTATCCCTACATGTAATTTTGTATTGAATACCCTTTGTTTGTATTTCAAACTTGCAAACCATGTAATTTTTTTTTTTTTTTTTTGTTAAGGAAAAATTATTAGAGATGCTATCAGAGTGTTTTTTAGTGGCGAATCTTTGCCTTTTGGCAAATTCCGTGATTCCATTTTCGCAGAATTGGCGAATAGCATTGGACAAAATGATGACCAAATCGCCCAGAATTTCAGCGTTAATGGTCCAATGTATTTTAGATTCGCCAGAGTGTTTTTTAGTGGTGAATCTTCGCCTTTTGGTGAGTTTTGCGATTCCATTTTTGTAGAATTGGTGAATAGTATTGGACAACATGAGACCCAATTTGCCAATAACAATTTAAAACATTATAAGCATTCGAGGACCTATTTCGCCAAATTCCAATGCATATAGAGCATGACACCTACGTACAAATCGAAGGGCCAATAAAACATTATAAGCATTTGAGGACCCATTTCACCAAATTCCAAATTTCCAATGCTTATAGAGTATGACACCTACATACAAATCGGAGGGCCAATAAGATGCATTTTGAAAATCCCGTAAAATTCGCCAAAAATGGAATCATGGATTGACATAAATACAATTGAAAGTTTGAAATAGTCTTCCTTACAATTTATTTGTGTCTGATTATTAAATTTAGGAGCTCTTGATTCGCATTGCATAATTTGAGTTGGAACCTTAAAGTTGATTGTAGGGTGGAGGGCCATAGTTGCAATCTTGTAACACAGGCCTAGGCATTCTTGATTCCTAATTCAAAGAATTGAGAAAGTGTAAAGGTGAGAAATCATTTCTTCATACTTCATAGTATTAGTTTTAATTTGTAGTGAGAGGTCAAGATGTCAGACAACAGTAAGACTTCTTAGGGTGGCGAAGGGATTGAGATGTCAAACAAGGGTGAGACTCCTCGGGGCTGTGAAGGGATTGGGAGGCTAGACAAGGGTAATAATCCTCAAGGCGGTGAAGGGATTGGGAGGCCAGACAAGGGTAAAACTCCTCAGGGCAATGAAGGGATTGAGAGGCCATTAGAACAACCAAAACTTAGAGATACTGCCATAAAGTCTTACTTTGGAATTGGCAAAGTTTCTGGTCCATCAACTTCTACAGTTGCAGAAGCCATTCACAGTAGCTCACCACCACCACAAGTTGGAATTACCATTGAGTTAAATCTGTCAAATGACGATGACAATACCAGCACAGAAGAAGATGTTGTAAGGGATGCCCACAATGAGACAATTCACTTGGACAAAAATTCTAGCACTCAAGATGATGTTGGTAGGAAGAAAAGAATAAGAAAAGTAAAAATGGGGCGGGAGTAGAAAATGACAAGGAACTTTAAGCTTGATTGGGTAGAAAAGTACCAATTCATTGAACTAGTCCCAAACAATGATGAACAACCAACAAAATGCAGGTGTAAGATTTGTAGTTGGAAAACTAAAAGAGAGAAGAAGTTGCATTTAAATCTTGACACCATAGAAAAGCATATTAGTAAGGTTTATGAAAAATAGATCATAGATGGAAATGAAACACCTGCAATAAGATGGAAATCAAAGGAAGAATGTCTTCATGTTAAGTATGTCACGAAATATGAAGAGCATAATCACAAAATGACACTGATTGGTAACAGTGGAAATACAATCAAGGCTCGAGGGCTATCCCACATTAATTGTTCACAGTTTCGCCAACAAAGGAAATTAGCAAAAGTGGGAAATTAAGTTTGGGGGTGGTTCAAATGAATTAGGGTGGCTCGAGCGAGCACCCCCTCTGGGTTTGAGCGAACCCGCCATCGGATGCGGGTTTTCTCGAACCCCGGGTGGATTTTGGGTTCGCTCGAGCCCTTTAAAAATTAATATTTTAAGGGGTTCGATCTACCCCCCCTTCGCTCGAACCCTATTTACAATTATTTTTTCAAACTTCTATAAATTCTGACTACGATAGTTAAACTATCATTTTCCAACTTGTTTTTTTTCTGTCCGGTGGGGGTTAGATTGAACCCGTTGTCAGCATCACGTCACCGTGCCCTATCTGCAGTAGCTAGCGCATCTCACATTTCACCTTTTGAACTACATTATTTCAGGTGAACCAATTAACACTTTTTTTTATTAAATTTATTCAAAAATTAATAAATAATTTGTTTGTTAATTTTTTTAATTAAATAATTGGATATTTATTATTTTTTAGCATTTTAGAAAAATGCTTGATAATTTATTGTTTTTCAACATTTCAGAAAAATGTTTGATAATTTAATGTTTTGATTGAAATTTGTCAATTTGTTTTTAAAATTACATAACTGTATATATATATATATATATATATATATATATATATATATATATATATTTCAACATTTTTAAAAAATTGTTATGAAAAACTTAAAAAACTAAGGTAGTAAATTAGAACTTAGAAAAATATTAGCAAAAAAAGAAGATTAGAAAATTGTTACAAATCTAAATATAATAAATTAAAATGTTAGAAAAATTAATAAATTTTAATTTAAAAAAATATTAGAAAATTTAGATAACAAATTTAAACAAATTAGACAAAATGAATCCTCTACAATGTGACCCCTTTTCAGATCCTATTACACACACAACATGACCCCTTACGACCCCTTAAGACCACATATGCCCCTGATGACACTATACGTTCCCTTAGGACCATAGAGGATTGCATAGTGGACCCAAAGGGGTGACACATGGTCCTAAGGGGTCACGCATGTGTTAACACATGCGTGACCCTTAGGACTGCATGTGACCATTTATAAAAGCCTAGTGTGTACGACATACCCCTTAGTCCATTACGTAGTATCCTAAGAGGTCATATGTGGTCCTAAGGGGTCACGCACATGTGTGACCCCTTAGGACCACATATGACCCCTTATAACATCCTAGTGTACATACGACATTCCCTTTAGGATCACATAGTGTCCTAAGGGGTCATACGTAGTCTTAGGGGTCACACATGTGTGACCCCTTAGAACCGCATATGACCCCTTATAAAATCCTAGTGTGAACGACATACCCCTCAGTCCATCACATAGTGTCCTAAGGGGTCATATGTGGTCTTAAGGGGTCACTGGTCCTAAGGGGTCACACATGGTGTGACCCCTTAAGACCACATATGACCCCTTATAACATCCTAGTGAACATATGACATTCCCCTTAGGATCACATATATGTGGTCCTAAGGGGTCACGCATGTGTTCTAACACATGCGTGACCCCTTAGAACCGCATATGACCCCTTAGTCCATCACATAGTGTCCTAAGGGGTCATGCATGCATTAATACATGCATGACCCCTTAGGACCACATATGACCCCTATAACATCCTAGTGTACATATGACATTCCCCTTAGGATAACATAGTGTCCTAAGGGGTCATATGTGGTCCTATAACACATGCGTGACCCCTTAGAACTGCATATGACCCCTTATAAAATCCTGGTGTGAACAACATACCCCTTAGTTCATCACATAGTGTCCTAAGGAGTCATATGTGGTCCTAAGGGGCCACACGCATTAACACATGCGTGACCCCGTAGGACTACATATGACCCCTTATAGCATTCTAGTGTACATATGGCATTCCCCTTAGGATCACATAGTGTCCTAAAGGGTCATATGTGGTCCTAAGGGGTCATGCTTGTGTTCTAACACATGCGTGACCCCTTAGGACCGCATATGACCCCTTAGTCCATCACATAGTATCCTAAGGGGTCATATGTGATCCTAAGGGGTCACGTGCATGCGTTAACACACATGTGTGTGACCCTTTTGGACCACATATGACCCCTTATAACATCCTAGTGTACATATGACATTCCCCTTAGGATCACAGTGTCCTAAGGGGTAACACATGCGTGACCTCTTAGGACCACATATGACCCCTTAGTCCATCACATAGTGTCCTAAGGGGTCATATGTGGTCCTAAGGGGTCACACATGCGTTAACACATGCGTGACCCCTTTGGACAACATATGACCCCTTATAACATCCTAGTGTACATATGGCATTCCCCGTAGGATCACATATTATAGATTTAATAATTTTATGATCATATGCCCATTACAAAAATACAATGACCTCCTTTTCTTTGAGACATGGAGTTCAATAACAATTGATGTCAAAATTTTTAGAGAAGCTACATTCCATTTTGTAGATCAATGCCCATGTTTTAGTTTCAAACAAAAAAATTAATTTTGATAGACACACAAATATTTATACATTACAATAAAATATAGAACTAATTTTTTTTGTTATTGACTTATAAAAATTATAAATATCATGTTCTTGATTTTTTGATGTATTCATGATCTTTAAATATATATATCTCTCTCTCTTTGAAATATATGTTATCACTCTCTCTCTGAAATATTTGAATTTTTGATGTAAATTCAAAGATTTAATTTTTTGATTATATATATATATATATATATATGTTACCTCTCTCTCTCTCTGCCATGAAAATGATCTATCTCTCTCTCTCTCTACAATTATTTATATGTTACAATAAAATATAGGTCTAATTTTTTTATTATTGGTCCTTATAAATTATATATATATATATCATGTTCTTGAATTTTTGATGTATTCAAAGATTTAAATTTTTGATTATATATATATATATATATCTCATGAAAATGATCTCTCTCCCTTTCTCTGCAATTTAACTTATTTTAATTTTTAATGTTTTAAATTGAGTGCATTTCATGTGTGTGTGTGCTTACGTATTTATTTTAACTTTATGACATACCTAGATAGATGGTGTCCCAGGATATACCTTCACAGGCTCCTGATCAGGATCCACCTGCATAGGCTCCTGATCAGGAGCCACACATTGATGATATAGATCCTCCACACCAAAATCCCCCAATGCCCAACATTGCTACCATTTTCCAGCATAGTGATCGCGTGCTGCATAGGTTGAGGGTCATATTAGATGGCCCCCATACTGATGGCGTGTACAAGAGTACATGCACATCCATTTTTAAGAGTTTGCAGACATAGAGGGACCGCTTAGTTTCTCACACCTCATTCTCACCTGAGGTTATAGAGGATATTTATAGACAATTGAGGAGTGAGGTGAGGGGTCTTGATTCTTTTGTTGATGTGGTGACGGTGGTCTTGAAGGAGACCATCAAGGAGAGATGCTTTCCCCAGTATCAGGAGAAGAGTAATGTGAGAGGATATCAGGTCATGAGATGGATCGATCCACATGTTGCATCATTGATTTACCCATGCTTCTTAGCTGCCCATGGTCGTTATCCTAATAATGACCATATACCATTATACTTTGCACAACAGGTATTTGTTGAGGTTCATTGTTAGATAAAACCAAACTACCTTGATATTCCAGTATATTATGGACAGGGGAGGGCCAGGATTGCTGATAGAGATGCATATCGTAGGAATGATAGAGCTCCGCCTAGACATAGGGACCTTGTTGGCCAGAGATTTCCTGCAGTAGTCCCAATCCTGGCCCCCATAGCGGATCACATTGTGATTGCTTCTCAGAGAGAAGCAATTGATAGGATTGGACAGATTACATCAACAACAACTGCCATATCATCTAACAGGCTGGGCAGATATATGATGAGCCGACCATGTTTGAGATCATCCACAAATGATGCATCTTCTAGTCACAGGGTGGCTTTAGATTCAGATGATCAGTATATTAATACTAGCATCCCCTCCCCAGATGAGGTAGCAGCTATAGTCAGAGGTAGTAGACATGTACAGATGTCATAGTATTTAGCCAAGGACCTACTACATTCTTACCATTTTATTTCATCTTGACTTGGGATACCATTGGTTGATGTTAGAGAGGAGATTCTCAGAGACGGGAAAACTACCACTGCATTGATGCATACCCCGAGGTAGTCATAACATTCTCATCACTTTACGCATGCTCCAGACACTGACCCACCTATAGATCAATCTGTTCATTCAGAGGAGGAGATACAAGTCGATCAGATCCATATCATAGATGAGGGCTTGGATTCATTTGAGGAGTAGATATGAGCTGATTAGGTCCATATCAAAGATGAGGGCTTGGATTCATTTGAGGAGCAATTGCAAGGTTTGAGCCATACTGGGTTTATGGATATGCTACTACAGTCAGACACTTCATCCACGATGCCTAGTCATCTAGTTAGCCCCTTACACTCCTCAGTCATATGTACAGCCAAAGAGAGATATGTAGGCACGAGTAATGTGGTTGATATGATCACAAGACATGATCAGACTATACAACCTACTCTTGATACACAGGTATGTATATACATGTGCATTTAAATTTTTATAAGATATGTATACATGTTGTAATGTATGATAAATCTATATATAGATCATTTAATAAATAATCTAGTTCTTAGTTAATTTGTATCATTTAAATTGATCCTAGACTACATATATATATATATATATATACATATATGTATATACATATACATATACATATATATATATACATATATATATACATATATACATATATATAGATATATACATATATATATATATATATACATATATATATATACATATATATATATATATATATGTATATATATATATATGTATATATATATATATGTATATATTTATATATTACAACTCATGTCACTCCTAGATTGAGCTCTGAGCGTGTGCGTAGGAGAGATTCTTTCAATGCTGTTAGTGGACAGGTTAGTTATGGTTTTTTGAATATATGTACATGTATGTATACATGCATTACAATTTTAATTTTAATTTTGATTAAACTCTAGTCAGATTTGATGTACATGTGTCTAGAGAGATCTATATTTAATATTTAAATAAATTCTATTTTTGCAGGTGTCTATTGGACATCCAGATTCTCACTAGGACTCTCCCTTAGATGGTCGCTCTATTTGCGGCCGACATGATCGATGTTGATTTGCTGGACTTTATAGCTCATCTGTTTATCTTTTTATAGACTTTCATATTATATATATTCATGCATGTATGAAGTTTAGACTAGATTATACTTTACACCTGGTTTGTGTTTGATTAGAGTATATATTTCAGCATGTATGAAGTTTAGACTAGATTATACTTTATACCTGGTTTGTGTTTGATCAGATTATGTATTTCATGCATGTATGAAGTTTAGATTAGATTATACTTTATACAATTTGTGTTTGATCAGATTATATATTTCATGCACATGTACATGTTAGATTATATGTACTTTATATAGTTTATGTTCGATGGACTGGATTATATATGGGTCAGTGCAAGAAGATAAGTCCACTTTTTGGCCAAAAAGTGGAAGTGTTTTCCCTGATTTTCAGATTTTGTCTCATTTGAGCTTAAATTTTGAAACACTTAGAGATTGAATCTTGGAAAAAGTAAGTAATATAAAAGATAGCCCTCTGAGTGTACTTTCCAAATATGTAATTTATTTTAATACCTACATAATAAAAAATAAATTTTTGAATGGATTTCTGAAAACTATGTTTTAAAAATGCCTGTTTCAGGACCATACCATGCATGTGTACGACCCACACTTTTTGACACAATTAAAATTATTTTCTCAAACTGTTTTGGGAAATGGTTTGTAACACACTGAAGATTGATGAGCATATTTTTCTGTATTTTTTTTCTAATATTTTTTTTTTAATTAATTTTTTAATGGCTGTAATTATCTTTTTAAAAATTTGACATGTACGACCCACATAATTTGACATAAACTTAACATTTTTTTATTTATTTTTTAAATACAAAAGAATTTTGTGTAGATTGATGACATAATTTTTTTTCCAAAATTCATTAAAATAAAAAAGTTATTAAATTAACAAAATTAGTTAATATTTCAAATTTATGGACCCGATTTAGTATAAATTAAATGAAAAATAGTTAAAATAATCAATTTTTAAATAAATTTACATATTTAAAATCTAGATAGTATAATCTAAAATGGGTTTTAATTTCGTATAAAAATTCTCTAATTAGAAGCACGTAAACTATTTTAGAAGTTCATATTTGTGCTTTCATTCATGGAGATTTGAATTTGCAGGTCCATGTCTCAGGTGTGGACATCCCAGGCCTATCCCGGGCCTAATCCGGAGCCATGTGGCGGGTTGTGGAATCAACTTCCACAGAACGGGCCCCCGTTTTCAAACAAGGGTGGCTTGTGGAAAAAAAAAGGAAAAATGCAATTTAGAAACGGGGATGGGCCCCCATTTTTAAAAACGGGCCGCTATTTTAGAACCCGTTTATTTTTGCTTCGGGCCCCCATTACCTTTTGGCTTGGGAGCCCGAAGCATAAACGGGCCCCCATTTTTTGAAAACGGGCCCCCGTTTATAAGAGCGCATTTTTCAACGCGCGGACTTCCATGAATTTGTGATTCATTACCTTGCACTTGCCCATATATCATGTGCATGTATGGTTAGATTATACTTTATATATACATGTATAGTTTATGCATTTGATCCTGGATTAAATATATCACATCTTTTGTATTCAGATAATTATATATATGATTGAATGCATGCACATGTTAGATTACTTACACACTTTAAATATATATGATCAAGAATGCACATGTTCTCTAAAACTTTCAAATTTATATATATCTGTGACTGAATTTACATGTGTACATGTAAATAGATTAAAAAAAGATTGATATGTTTATAATTTAAATTTTACTACATGTAACATGTATACAGTAGATATGCATTAATTTAAAAGAATATGTTCAAACAAAAGAGTATATCCACTCCACTGTGCAAGCCATGAACAATATAAAAATCACACTTGTTAATTAATATCAAATGAACAAACTAAACTTAATACCATGTACTAAATAGTTCACATGGTATGTACTTCTAGGTATGTATACAAGTTAAATAATTCACAACACATCACTTAGTGGTTCAAACCACTCTTCAATTATTACACATGTATGTCGTAATTTAATATATCAATTTTACACATACATACATTCTAATTTAAATATGCATTTATAATTAAATATATATGCATGTGCATCTTTAATTAAATAAATACACATGTCCTAAATTAATTTACATGTACATGCTTTAAAATTATTTTAATAACTTACAAATTATATGCATTTAGAGTTAGATATCTACTATATACATCCTAATCAACTGCATACATCGCCCACCTTTTAACACATTTTCAACTCATCCATTTGTCCCAATTTACATTACATACATGCATGTAAATATTATTTAACATACATACAAATTAACTTTATACATCCTAATTTGCTATAATTGAAAATTTCATGTATTTAAACCTAAAAAATATATGGTCCACACAAGCCATATATATATATATAGATCAAATATTTATCCAAGTTTTAAAACAAGTTAAGTTCCAATTTATCAAGTATTAATTCAATTCATGGGTTGAACCAAATGTACTTTGGATTCCTAAATATATAGTTCATACCACATCAAGTGGTTCAGAATGCTCTTCAATAACACTTAATATTTTGTCATGATCTTCACTATCTAGTCTCCACTTTTGAGACTGCTCGCGACGTGGAACTGTTTGAAGAATTAGGCCAACAACAATGACCAAGTGGCTATACTGATATACCTTGTTGTCAATTTGGTATTCAGTGAAATGAATCCCATGTTGAACAATTTTAACTTGTTTGAAATATGTCCCTTTCACTAGAACCGAGCCTGCATGTACATGTATATAAGAAACGTGAGAAATTAAAAATTTGCACGTAAGTGATCTGTACATACAAATTCAAATCAGTTCAAACCTATGGGAAATGACATTCCATCGCTCATTTCAGATTTTATTAACTTTTTTCTCTCTTCTGTGCAACACATTAAATAATAACTAACACCTTCTATATTTCCATCTTCCGCTATGACTGCAAAAATATCTCCTGCAATTTGAAACAAGTTAAATAAATTCTAAACATGTCATTTTAAAGAAAATATTTACATGTATGCAACATTTTTTAAGGATATATATATGTGTGTGTGTGTGTGTGTGCCATATGTAACTTTTTTAATCAATCCTAAAATATGATCATAATCACTAGAAATCAAAGGAATGTCTTCAAAGACTTCATGCTCATTTGAATCCTCGTATGTGTCAAAAACATCTAATGGCACCAATTTCCATTCACTAACATATCCAAGCTCTTGGTTCTTGCAATCAACATAGTTTTCCAAAATGCAATCAGAACAAAAACATGAATAATCCTTAGTGTATAATGTCCATGGGCGATTATCTATACGCATGACACAATGCAAAGATCTTGTCCTCTCCACGATCTTGCATCCATGCATTGATCTTCTATCCACATCTACAAAATGTACATGTGTACACGAACATACATGTAGATCAAGTTGTTAAATTGAAACATTTGAACTAGGAACATTTAAAAAAAAATTAAAAAATTAAAATAAAACACTAAAAGAGAACACGTACCAGTTATCTCCCAAAACACTCTATATGGAATGGGTTTGTATGTTCTCGATGATGATTCACTAGGATAATTAGGTTGCTCAAAGTGTTTTGAAAGGAAATACAAGAGAAAGGAAAGAAAAACAAAATCCAAGTAAGTTTATTGATGAAGTAAATGTTACCAAGAGAAATGCAAAAACCTTGGAGCAATCACCCAAATGTGAAGAAGGAGGCACAAGAAATTTTGAAAGGGAAAAAAAAAGAAAAAACCCTTGTATTATTATGAATGAGGTAATGTCTAAAATGAGAGAGAGAGATGGAGCAAGGAGCTCTTTACAATATTGTCATTTAGAAGAAATGAGAAAGGAGGCATCTCTTAAATAGAGATGAGGAGAGGAGTTACAAAGTAACTCCCAAATCTATGAATGCCACCATTCATTAAAATGTGTGTCCTATGTGTCCACATTCTCTTATGGAGGAAATCTAATATTGCTTAATAAAGGAAAATAAAAGAAATGACTTTTCCTTACACATGTACTAGAGGATAAATTACATGTAGGAGTTCCAAAGGAATATCCTAAGCTGAATACAAATAAACCTAAGCCAAGTAAAGGTTAAATATTCTAACATGTTTCTTACACCATTCAACAACATCATGTGCATTGTCTACATGATCTCTTGTGTAATTTATTTTATGCTTTCTTAGAGGATGTTTGATACAAGCTCCTGCACCATCATGTTCACCCTTTCCATGACCACTCTAAAAAAAACTCCGAACATGTGGTATTTTGTCATTTTGATGATATCTACATAGTGCATAAAATGGACTCGAAGATTTGAATTGTGCCGCACATCCATCAGACCAAAAAAAATGTTTAACAATTGTCATACCTTTCTCTTTGAAATATTCAGAAAACTTCTTAAAACAATGTTGTACAAAAAGTGTGTCATGCTCCTTATCATCACTGATATAAAAGTGGTACTCTTTCTTAATGACACAATTTTCAAATGTACTATCAACACCATCCAAATCCATTTGTGCATGTCGATAACACACATGCACCAAAAGAGTGATTTGATTTGAAAAGTAATACTCTGATTGAATCTCTTTTTGATGCACAAAAGAGTAATTTTCTGCAAAGTCCACTATGGATAGAATAGATCCAAGTGGGAAAGTGTCTCTTAATATTTTAAATTGTTCTGCTTGCTACTTGGAAAAAAAACCATGGCATATGTATAGTTTTATCAACTTACGAAAATTTTCCATAAATGTTCCAATAGGTATTTCCTCTTCTATATAATCTAACCTTGTAGATTCCTTTCCAAATTTTATTTCAATTTTTTTGTACTTGTAACTCTTGCAATTTACCATCTTCCTCATGTCAGTATCTTCATCTCTCAAAGGTAATTTAGCCAAGTCCCCGCATGTTCCACAAATTCCTTTTATGCAATTTATTTGACTAGTTGCATTATCATCTAATTTATCACATAAGATGGATGCTTTGAATTGACTTGTTCATTTAGGAGGAGCATTTTAATAACCATCACTATCTTCTCTAATCTTTTGAAACACTTGATAGTACATAACAAGTTTTGAAAACTTTTTTTACCTTCACATAATATGGCCTTAACCATTCAAACATGGTTTGTCCAATCTTTATATGAGGGTTTGTTTTTGTAAACAACACATACAATTCATGTTTTGTTGTGTCTATCGAATGTTTTACATGGAGATCATAACGATCAGGATGAATCCTTTTCTTGATAACATCTCTATTGTTTGATGAAGGATGAGTATTATCATTCCAAAAACTTGTCACAAAGTTCCTAACAACATCTTCAATTCTATCAGAATGAGGAGCTCTACACATAATTGCCCGATTCCCTTCTGAGGTAGTATCATCCAAACTCTTTCTCCTTTTAACATATTTTGATATTGTCTTTCTACTAAAACCAAACTCAGATGACAGTGAAGAGATTTATCTTTTTTGAGGCAATTTTTCATTTACTAAAGATGTCAACACCACTCTTCTTGAAATGGTCTTATCTACTGTTTGAGATTTTTTACCAATGTTCACCAAAGCTTTCTTAAAATTATCAATAAAATATTTTTGTAGCTGAGAAGTTTTCCTCTTTTGACTTGTTGTATCTATACCCAAAAATTTCACTGGATCTATTAATTCTTTACGAGTAAGTATAATTGATAACAATTGAGCTTTTTCTAGTGTACCATCAAGATTGTTGAAATGAGACATTATTTCTTTTGCACTTTTATTCATTGACCTCCTTTTAGTATGTCTAGGTTCTTCACTGAGACGTTTCAACTCATCCACATCCATTTCAAGTAAATGATCTAAATTTTTATAAGAAATATTTCTCTTCACCTGTTTAGCTAGATCCACAATATGCTCATCCATAACAGTGGTAGGAGGTAAGGAGCTTGACCCCTCTCCTTCAACCTCCATTGCTTCAACTTGAACAAGCTCCTGCCTATGTTCATCAACTATATTGTGTCCTTCAACAGGTTTGTTTGCCTCGACTCCCACTTCAGAACTCCCTTCTTCTCGAGCCCGTTCTGCATATAATTTTAATGCAATGAAATTCCAAGTTTAATTTGAAACCAAATTTTCAAGACATTTAGTAAGACGTTTGAAAATTATGTCATAACAGGTGGACTATTTAATGTCATGTGTATTTAAGACCTATTATTGCATAATAGACCTCCTAATATCACATGTAATACTTGTCCTAATATGATCTGCATAATATACTTGTCTTAAGGGGACTCTTGAGTATAATGTGAAATATTTTTGCATACGCGAAGTCATATAAATAGAACCTATTATGACATAATAGGTTCTAAATTTATGTCATATTTAAGACCTATAATCAATGTAACAAGTCCTAATATCACATAATAGGCCTTATTATTAATTAATATGACCACGTATGCAAAAACATTTCACATTAATATACTTGACTCCCCTTAAGACATACTCCCCTTAAGACATATATATTATGTGATATTAAAGGACCTATCACATGAAATTAAGTACATGTCTTAAATATGATATATGTTAGAACCTAAATTATGACATAATAGGTCTTATTAATTTTATGACTTAATAGGTCTTATCTATTATAAATGCACTTAATTATATAGGAGGAAAAGTCAATTACACAACAAGCAAGTTAATGGAATTTGAAATTTGCAAATACCCATATTATTTCAAATTAATTATGCTTTCCAATTAAAATGAGATTATTTTTAATCCTACTATTTCCAATTAATTCAATAAAAATAACATCATTTAGAATTAATTAACATTGAATTTTTATATAAATTAAATTAATATTTTTTAAATTAATTTTCATTAAAAATATTAGATAAAAAATATTGAACTAATTAATACTAACAAATAAACACTATTCTTGGTACGTAATACATATAAAATTAAATAGAAATAGAAATAAAAATACATGCTTGCATCATGATATCTTTGTCTTCTTTGTTCTTGATATCTTTGTTCCGTTTCGGGAGAATAATTCTTTGAAGCCTTATTTTGCCTTCTCTTCTTGTTCCCCATGCTTTTAAAAAAACCTTCAAATATCTTCAAATTATTGCCCTCAAAATAATTTTCAAATGTCTTCTTTCATCCAAAAATGCGAATTGTTTTAATCATTTATGTGTTAAAAAATGAAAAAACTTATGTATGTTTATATGACTCTACTTAAATGTACAAATAAAAAAAAATTGAGTCGGCTAGGGTTCGAACGAATGCCGACAGTTAGAAAAGGTCGGGTTCATTTGAACCCGATCGTTATGAAAAATTGTATGCCATGATTTAGCATGTGGGTTCAAGTGAAGGGGGGTCCACTCAAACCCCTTATGGTTCGAGCAAACCCCCCTTTGCGCGAACCCGTGTTCATTTGAACCCTCTTGTTACAGGTTTCTCCCAAAAAATTTTGGAGTTCAGAGGAATTTTTGACTTCAGACCTCTAGTTCAAGGCACAAATGAAATAATCTTGATAACCCAAAAATATTAGACGGTAGTACTTGGAGCAAGCTTTCCAGAGAGTATAATTTTATTACATTGTGAATTTATTATGTTCTTGTTTTTTTCAATTTTATGGAATATTGGTTTTTCACCGAACATGAACTTCTCTGTTCAATGCATTGAAAAAAATAGGAAACTAATTCAAAAAAATTCTGAAAAATATCTATACCCTAGGTATTGATGTCTTCTTTCTAACAAAAAATAAATAAATTGAATTTCAATATATATAGAACAAGTTATATGTTCAAACTTAAACCTATGTCTAAATTATGACTAGTTGGACTTCAAAACTTAATAAAACGAAAAATATTCAACATATCACTATGAAACAAACTACAAGTCCTGGATATTGATGTTACAAACCAAAATTTGAAAGAATTGAGTTTTAATCATTTATAGAAATAAAGTTATGTGTTTCGGTAGGAATGTCACTCTTAAAAAATGTAGTTTTTTGTAAAAAACTACTTTTCGAGGGAGATGGAAAAACAAATAAAAAAAACTTCAAAAAAATTTGAAAAAAAAATATATAGAATCTACAGACAAAATGCTAAAAATCACTGATTTACATCATCTTCAAATTTTTAATAGTTTAAAATTTATAGTTCTCGGAAGTTGAAGATTATTTTAAAAATGTTCATCTCAGTGTCAAAAGTGGCAAAAAAGTGGAAACCATTATTGTGAGTTCACCCTGGGCTTAAACATGTAGCAAAAGATGCAAACCTAGCAAAGACTATCTAGATGAGTGTTATTTTTCATATTCCCTTGAGAGGGCGTCCTATGAAAGATTTCCCAAAATATTATAATTTATTATCTTTTTTGAATGTTCCTCACTATCCTATATCACATTGGTCAATAAATGCCGGATGGGAAATGGAAAACTGTCTCGCTGAGGTGAAAAAACAAAATTTATAGGAGAGTTTAAAAATTCATTTCATTATCCATAGATGAAGTTACTGAGGTAGATAACACTGCTTGGGTCTATATGCATGTGTATATCATAAAAGAACATGTCTACCAAGCTCATATACTCCGTGTTCGTAAAATGAGGGGCGATTCAACAATATAAAATTTATATTTGGAAGTTAAAAAATATTTGAATGAAATTGCTGGTATGGATGACTAGACAATTGCCAAGAAGTTGGTGTGTGTTGGAGTTGATGGAGCTCTAGTAATGCAAGGTCAAAGGACTGGTCTTTGCACATGATTACAAACTAGTATTGCACCATACATGCTTGACATTCACTTCATGGCCCATCAAATGAATTTAGTATATAGAATTGTAAGAGATTTTCCTATAGTGTCAAAAGTTGAAGATCTAGTCTAGGTGCTCCACTCATACTTCTGCCAAAGTCCTAAACATTTTGTAGAATTTTAGATTTTTGTTGAGGGAGTAACAACAGGAAACAAGCTTCTCAGGGATGTTGAGACCAGATGGATCTCCTTGCATGGACCAATGAAACAAGTTCTAACAAAATATCAATCCTTGATCAGACTAATGTATGAGAAATGCCTCACAGTAGACAAAGCTCCTGATCTCTTACATAAGTTAAGTGATATAGAGACTCTGTTAACTTTAGTTAGTTTTCTCCCCATGCTGGATTCAATGAACAAAATTGTTAAGAAAGCCCAAGATAGAACTATGTATATCAATTAGTATAGCACTCTACATAGAATGACATGCTGGCGATAGATGGTCCATATTCAGATCCAATAGGGCGAAGCCCAAATTTTTTTAAGTAGCAGATAATTACAAATTTGAATCATGCTAATTTTTTTTACATTTCAATGCAAAAAATGAGTTATGTGTCTTTGTAAAATGATTTCAAGTACCAATGCACCAATCTAAGACGGGCAAGTGAGGCAGAGGTCACTACCAGTTAAAAAGGAAGATTTTGATAGGATTATTAAATCTATTAGTGATAATTTGAAGTCTATTGCATACGAAGTTTCAACTGAGATTCATGAAATATTTCCTCAAGAAGAAATACTTGAAGCCATGGGTTGTGTGTATCCTCAATTTTGACATTCATTTGGAGATAATCAAAATGACGCAAAGGTGTTTCATAGAAAACTAGAGGAATTGATATTGACATTTTCAAAATATGCATATTGCAATGGACAACCAATAGAAGGAATTTTAAATTAAGATCATCTTAAAAAATAATGTAAATACTTTTCATTGTGTATGAAACAATAGTTGGAAAACTTTGAGAATCCATTTGAACTTGGATCAATAACAAGGCTTTTGAAAATGATAGATCAGAGTGAAGTATTGCATACTTCAATACCAGAATATTTCAAACTTGTTGATTTATGTCAAACAATGATATTGGGGTTGGTGGAAGATGGAAGAGTTTTAAGTGCATTAGGGCTTTTGAAATCAAAGATCAAAAACAAACTAGACAAAAATTTGGAAACTTGCTTGAGGTTGTTTGTAACTCAGTATAATCTCCAAGATTTTCCTAATGATAGGGCATTAGCAATTTGGAATTCCATGCACGAAAGATGAAAGTTGTACAACACTTCAAAAACTGGTGGTGCTACTGCTAGTGCTAAGACAAATGATGGAGATCTGAGAGTCAGCATGAAATTGGAGATGATGAAATTTTTGAATACTCGACTCAGAATGAAGATGGACCCGTTAGTACTAGTTAGGTTTAGGATCTTGAGTCCATTTGGGATGTAGAAGCCTCAGAATCTAGACTGAGTCACTGAAGTGAATTAGCTGCCATTTTTAAAGTATTTATACTGCACTTCTTGAGTCATATTAGTTATTACAATTTACAAGTAACAAAACTATAGTTGTTGATGATTTTTTATATTGTATTCCTTGAAATTGTCAATCAGAACAAATACTTAATTCATATTTTTAATTGTGAATTTGAATTATTAGTAAACATTTAGAATTTTGTTTCTGATAGCTGTTTGTAACTACATGTTGACTGTTACTATATATTTTAGTTCTAGTTTTAGAAATTTAGAGTCTTGACTCTTAGATCTAAGATAATATATTTAGTTTTGCATGAAGTTTGATTCTTGAATATATATTATCTTTGGTAAATTGGTTCCACATTATGCTTGACATGAAATGCAACAATTTGTGTCACAAGATCTATAAAATTATTTTTTGTTCACATAAGAATAATTTTATTTAATTTTGGGCTCATATTTGTATTTAATCTATTCAATTATATTACAATAAATAGATATTGAAAGAAGAAAGATTGATCTATGATACCATGCAAAAGTTGATGATTTCATCCTGACAAGCCAATAATACTCTAGCATACCACCTATCACAAAGAAAGATCAAGCAAAGATAATTTGTTCAACACAACTCAAGATTTTTTTATTGATTGAACATAAATATTAAGATTATAATGAATGGATGAATCCTTAGATGCAAAAGCCTAATGCAAGATTAAATTATCTATCACCAAGTGTCACAATCATAATGAATGAGACAACTTAAGCTATTATTCTTCTACTGTGAATCTTGATTAGAAAGTCTGCAACTCTTGTTATCTTTTCTTATTCAAATAGATTTCCTAAGGTGTTTATATTTAGTCTATTTAAATGATCTTCCATGAACTCAAACCTAATTAAAACCCTAATTTTCCCAATAAAAAAATTTCAAACCTAAATATGTAATTATTGAACCACACCAATCATACCTATTAAGAATTTTAATCTAAGTACTTTTATTCCCTAGAGTGAATAAAGGTGTTTTCATCACATCTAAACAATTTTCATTTCATTTGTCAAAACAATGCTAGAGTGGAAAATGATTTGATGAGAAGAAAAGGAAACAAGGAAATGCTGAGAAGACTATAAATCTATAAAACTGTGTACGTCTAATGTACAAATTGATTAACAATACAGTCTTCAACTTTTCTTAAATATATTTTGAATCATTAACTTCACTCGATTTCTTAATCCAAAGAATTTTGACAGGTTGCAAAATTGAACCTGATTTCCCTCCTTCCAACACATAATATTAGGAAAATTAACGTAATGGATGTACCGTTACCAATGAACTTTTTCACCAGTTGTAGATTTTTCCATTGATTAATGCATGCAGATTTCAAAGCTAAAAATTGATGTCATTTTGTTTTACATTCACTGTACCTGCAAATGATTTCTCCTTATCCATTATTCTATGCTACAACATTATCTCCCACCAATAAAATAAGTTGACTGCTCACTAATCAAAATACTTCTTAAAAACGGAGCTTCAAACACAAGTCTAGTCTGGTTTACCATTGCCCATAGAATGCTTCGGGCTTCAATTTGTTTTTAATGGTAATATAGCTGAGAATAATAACAAATTCTTGAATGAAATCGGGAGGATTATGTGGAGAGGTTCTCACAAAAATATTATTAGTAATGTTTCCAAACGTTTGTAAACGTTTGTAAGCTAATGCATTTAATAATTAACAAGTGATAATAGCATGCAATCAAGGGCACTGGCTAAGCAACAATGTAAACTGCACATGCTTAACCTAGCCCTTATGTCCCTCCCTTTGCAAACAGGTATAACTAGAACTGTGCCATGCCATCGTCAGCAGGTCCTCGGGGTAAACAATGCCAAGTGAAAATGGTGCCGTTAAAAACATAATAATTTAACATAATATTAAGTTAGGCATATTGATATAAAATGTTATATCAATGTGACATAACATTTAAATTAATTTGGCTCTGCAAATTCCTGTTGTTTTAAACCTTAGTCATTCATGGTGGTGTTTGCTGGTGGGGATCTCCCCCCACAACCCACGGCCCCTGGTCTGGCCCTGTGGTGCTGACACTATTTGCCACATCCTTTGTTGGTCCCATAGTGGTTCCTCCTTCTGATGGCTCTCGGCTCTCCTTTGGAGAACCCTCAAGTCACGAGTGAAGTTTCGAATTATGACCCTATTCTTGTCGTGTCGGTTGTTCTATCCTCGGAGCCTCCAGCTGGCAATGCGAATCTCAAAAGTTGGAAGAACGTGTTGGTCAGAAAGTTGGACACTGTGGTCCCCAACTTTGTCCCAAGTCTACTCACATTGTGAGGAGGGAACATCTTTTGAGCTTCCCGACGTGGTCTTGGACTACATTTTACAAAACATGGCTAACACTCTGGTGGTTAAGTTCTTCTCCCTGTGCCCCATGGTGGAGATGATCCAAAAATGGGTCAAGGACAAATGGAAGTTGAAAGGGAGTGTTTTTGTCAGTGCTATGCTTAGCGCCCTCTTCCTCTTCAAATTCACTACGGAGGAGGATGTCGCCCATGTCCTCTCTAGTTGTTGGTCCTATGGTTGTAACAACCTCTCCCTCTGTCACTGGAAGGTTGGCTTTGACCCTGTGGCTGACATGCAAAAAACTACGTCAATATGGGTTCATCTCCTGGGGCTCCACCTTGAGTACTAGGAAGAATCCATCTTCAAATGGATTGGAAACTCATTTGGTCCCTTTGTAGGTGTTGATGAAATCACCAGATCCAAATCTCGTCTGATCAATGCCCACTTTTGTGTCCAAGGTACTATAAGAATGAACCTCCTCAACTTCATAACCCTCAAATCCAGGCTGGGTAATTGGACTCAAGCTTTGGTTTATGAAAATGCTACCCTCTTTTGCCAGAAGTGTCGCAAATCCGGGCATGTTACCTCTCAATGCAAGGCCCCAAAACCCCCTCTTCTCAAGCTTAAGGGCCCAACCTTGGGGGAGGACTTTGTGATTCACCATGACCTTGCTGTGTGGTCTGTTATCACTCCTACTCTTGGCTCAGACCTGCCTCACTTGGCTACTGAAGACCCAGCTATAGAATAATACCCATTTACTGAGAGTATCAACAACCTTCTCCAATCTCATGCAAAGATTGTGGAGGAAGCCCCTATTCCGGCTCGGATGGTACAATGCATGTCCTTGATGACCAGCTTGGTTTCTCTGGCTGATCAACTAGAAGATGGTGAGATTGTGAGGGAGCCATCTCAGATTCTGGAGATAACTCACTCCCTATTGGTGGCTCCCTCCCTGAACCAGGGCTTAACATCTCTTGGTGCCACTGGTGTGTCATCTAGTGGCTGCATGACCCTTGCTAATGAGGGTTGGATTACTCAAAGACGCAAGATGAGGACTGCTAAACATGACGTGGGGGCAGATCTCAAAGTGGGATGACCGTCGCAAAGACTTTCAAGACAAAAGGAAGCAACAAGGGACATTGCCAATGGCAGGCAGAGGACCTTGGAGATGACCATAAAAGGTAAGAAATGAAGGTCCTCTCTTGGAACATGAGGGGCCTAAACAACCCCCAAAAGCAATATGCTCTGAAAAAATGCATTTTTGAAAATAAAATCATGGTCCTTCTTCTCCAAGAAGTTAAGATGTGTTTGTCCTACTTTTCCATGGTGGATGGGAAAATCTGGCCTGGTGCTAAATTTGTTATTAGTGAGGCTAATGGAGCCTCTGATGGTTTGGTCACCATGTGGGACCCCTCCCATTTTTCTAGCAGTCTTCTCTCCTCCTCAACCAACCTTTTGGTTTCTGAACTCTCCTCCCTGATGTACTCCTGCACCCTTGTTAATGTTTATGCCCCTAATGTCTGATCAGGTAGATTAATGGTCTAGAATGAGATATTTACTCTAATACAGAATAATGCTAATGCTCACTAGATAATTGTGGGTGGTTTAAACTCCCCTTTAATTCCCTCTGAGAAGCTAGGAGGCCTTCTAGAATACTCTGATAGCATGACTGACCTAGCTGACTTCATTGGCAAAAATGGGTTAATGGATGTGGAACTATCAGACCAAAATTCACTTGGTCCAATCTTAGGAAGGGAAAGGATCTTATCTAGGTTAGACTTGATAGATTTCTCATCTCAGGTAACTAGGGAATTGGTCCAGCCTTGAAGCTCACTGCCCTCCCTAGAACGGTCTCTGACCACAACCCCCTGCTCCTTTGGAATACCACTAATGCTGTCAGGAGGAAGTTTCCTTTTTGGTATGAAATCATGTGGAACTCTCATCCTGAGTTCAAGGACTACATTAAGAGATGGTCGAGTACCAACATATCGGGTACCCCTATGTTTAGGATTGCCCAGAAGCTCAACTTGGTCAAAATAAATGTCAAGGGATGGAACAAATTCACCTTCGGGGATATCTTCAAGCAAAAAAAGGAGCTCAATAGTAAACTGACTGCTATACAAGAGCATATTGACCAAGGTGACTCCCTTGAAGCCACCCATATGGAGGAGGCTTCCCTTCGTATAAAATGGAAAGAAAATTCCCACAAAGAAGAACTATATTGGAAACAGAAATCCAGGGTTCAATGGCTAAAAGAGGGTGATAAAAACACTACTTTCTTCCATAGATCAACTTCTATCCACAAGGGTAGGACCCATATCTCTTCCCTCATGGACGATAACAATTTGGTAGTCAATGACATTGATAGCTTGGGCCATTTGACTACCAATTATTTTGCAACCTTATTCCGAGATGATGATGATCAAGGGGACCCTGCAGGGGAGGACCTTCTCAAATGCCTCCCACCACCCCTATTGGTGGAAGATAACAACCTCATCATGGCCCCTGTCTTTGAGGAGGAATTTAAGTTTTTTTTTTGCTATGGTCCCCTTCAAAGCCCCAGGTCCTGGTCGTTTCCCCTCGACCTTTTTTCAAGATTTTTGGGACGTGGTTGGCCTTGATGTTGTTTTGGCTACTAGAGATTTTTTCAGATCGGGAAGGCTCCTCAACAAACACAACCACACCTTCATTTCTCTTGTTTTGAAAAATCAACAGGCATCTTCTCTCAAGGACTTCCGCCCCATTAGCCTCTACAACACTATTTATAAAATCTTCAACAAAGTTCTTGTCAATAGGCTCAAACCTTTTTTGGATCCTTTGATCAGCCCATCCTAGAAGGGGTTCATTCTTGACCACCAAATTCTTGATGCGGTCATCTCTACCCATGAGATTATACACTCCATGGATAAATGTCATTAGGCGGGGATGGTTCTCAAGCTTGACATCTCTAAGGCTTATGATAGGGTCAATTGGAAATTCCTCTTCAAAGTTCTCAGAGCTATGGGGTTTGGAGATAAACTTATCAAACTTACTGGGGAATGCATTTCTAATGTCACCTATGTTGTGTTGCTAAACAGAAATCCCCTGGAGAAGTTCAGGGCCTCCAAAGGGATGCGGCAAGGGGATCCCCTATCCCCCTACCTTATTATCATCCTTTCTGAAGTGTTGGCCTCTAACTTGAACTCTTTGGTTTGTAGGGGTACTCTGTTGGGTATCAAGCCCGCCTCTACAATGCCTCCCAATGTTCTACAATAGTTTGTTGATGATACGACCCTGTTTGGTGTCTCCTCTATTTGGGAAGCTAAAGATTGAAAATCCTTTCTTAATGCCTATGCTCTGGCTTCTGGCCAACACATTAACTATGATAAGAGCAACATTTACTTCTTTCACACTAATGACCAACTCCAAGATAAAGTCTACAAAATCCTTCGCTGTCAAAAGGACTCCCTCCCTGGCACCTATCTTGGTCTCCCTCTGATTGTTAAGGATGTCTCTAATTCCTTTTGGATCTCTATCCTTGGAAGAATGCAAAAAAAGATGGTTGGCTAGAAAGGTAGATTCTTGAGTAGTGCTAGGAAGTTGTAGCTGCTTTCCTCCTCCCTCCAAGGGATCCCCATGTACTTTCTCTCCCTATTCAAGATTTCTGCGTCTATGGCTCCTAAGCTGGAGAACAATCAAAAGACTTTCCTCTGGACGAGAGTGGAAGAAAAGAAGAGGCTTGACTTGGTGGGCTGGGACAAAGTTTGTCTTCCCAAGACCATGGGTGGCTTGGGAACCTGTAGGATCTCTAAATTTAACAAGGCCCTCATTACTAAAATTTCCTGGATGCTTCTGAACAAGGATTCGGATTGGAGTAGGATCATTAGGGCTAAGTACTTGGGCAATGCATATTTTTCCTCTATCCTGAAAAAGGAGGGCCTTCCCAAGGGATCCAAAATTTGGAATAACATCTTGAGTTGTAGGGACAGTTTGAGGTGGATCATTGGAAATGGTAGAACATCCTTTTTTGGGAAGATTGCTGGCTTTAAGAGGGACCCCTGGCTTCTTCCCCCTCCCTGAGAGGGATACAGGATGCCACAAAAGGCTCCTTTGGTGAAAGGGTTAGTGACTACTTCAACAACTGCACTTGGAAGGCCTTGGAGGACTGTTGTACTGACCACCCCTTTCTCCTTCATACTGCTAGAGAACTCTAGAAGCTTTTGGCTCGTATTTTCCTCCCCCTATTCCCTAGGGATGACAAACTTATTTGGAAATGGGACCCCTCTGGAGAATTTTTTGTCAAGACTCCCTATATAAGTCTACTAAGGGAACCTGTTGTCTCCTTTATCTGGAAAGAGGTCTGGAACCCCCAGCTCCTCCCCAAGATCAATTTCTTTTGGTGGACTGCCCTTCTCAACAAAATTTTGACCCAAGATAACTTGGTCAAGAGGGGATTTCATCTCCCAAATAGATTCATTCTTCGCAATGATGATGAAGAAAGTACTGCCCATCTCTTCCTCCAATGTGCCTTCTCTCGGGAGCTCTAGGGGATGGTCTATAATAAACTCAATATCAGTTGGGTAATGAGTGGTAACTTGGGCAATATGTGTCAGGAGTTTCGGGGCCCCTCTTCCAACCCTCTTATCCAATAGTTGTGGAAGAAGACCCCCCCTATGTTTGCTGGTGTATCTGGAAGGAACGAAATGATAGGATACTCAAAGACAAAGAGACGTCTGTGGAAAAGGTGTTTTTTCGGTTCCTTAATCTGATTCTTGAGAATATCTTGGTCTCTAAAAATTGAATGGCATCCAAGCCCCCCTCTACCTGGGTTTGGGGAATCGTCAGATGCTGGGACCTTCCCCCCTCGTTCTCCCTTGTTGACTCCTCTAAGAGACTTCTAAGACAATGCACAATTTGGTTCCCTCCGACTACTAATTTTAAACTAAATTTTTCTGGGGCTGCTAGGGGGGGCCTTGCCACTAGCAGTGGGGTGATCAAATCGCACCTGGGGGCTCTCATTGTTGCTTATGCAGGATACCTAAATGGTCATTCCTCTAATCAGGCTGAAGCGATGGCCTTAGCCCGGGGAATCCGCATTGCCCTCTCCATGGGAATCAAAATTATGGACATTGAGGGGGACTCCATGCTCATCATTAATGTTGTCAAAGGAAGGAATAAGCTTAATTGGTCAATTGAGGGAACTATCAGGGACACCTTGAGGCTCATCTTTGGGCTTGACTCATTCAGAGTGATGCATATTTATAGGGAAGGCAATTGCATGGCGGATGCCATGGCTGCCATTGGCCTAAACCTCTCAGGGCTCAGATCTTGGAGGAGCCTCAAATCTCTTCCAAACCATGTCAACTTCCTCCTATAGGAAGAGAAATCTAGAATCCCCACTAATGATTGAGTGGCTACTAAATGCTTCCCTCCCCCTCCTATTTTCCCTCAGGATTATCTGGCGGTGGTGGTTTCATAATTCAAATAAAGGGAATATTGCTTAGATCCCTTATAATGAGTTGGCGACTTGTTCAACCTGGCTGGTGACGATGCACTTGTTCATGTGCTGGCACTTCACTTGGGCTTGCAAAGCTATGATGAAGTACGACGAGTTTGGAAACATGTTGGATGTCACTAGTTTCTGCTAGCGCTTAATGCATCATTTCTAGCAAATCATTACTAAAAGTGACTTCTTGTTTTCCCATGCACCCAATATTATTTCTCATTTTTTGAATCTGGGCTCGCACATTCCCCATTTATTGAAGCTAGGCTTGTACATTCACCATTTTCTCTACTAGGTTAGCTTCTTGATGAATCCCTCCATTTTCCTCTATTTCATGACTAAGGAAGCTTTGTTGGCGGACGAAATGGGGGCGACAGAGTGAGATATGAATCGGATGATTTTAAAAATGACCCTCTTGTTTGGAACTTCTGTGTTGAAGGTCGAATTGCTTTTTTTGGATTGTCTAAAGGGCCATGACAAGCAGCTCTCGACTACTTTCACCTCCTCCTAGTCTAGAAGGTGGGTCTCGGTTGGAGGCACTACCTTTGATGTCTTTGATGAGAGTATTGTTCAAGCTACCAAGATGAACCTGGATGGCTGCTGGTGGAAGCGCACCAGTCATGTGGCTAATAGCGAGGGTTTGAAATTGTTCTTCCGTAATCGTGATGAACCTATCAAGCTGCAAGGTGGGTTTGTGCAGGAGGAGCTCAAGCACCCATGGAACATGATCTGTCTCATGATCATGAAATACTTCACCCTCAAAGGTAGGTATAGGTTATTCTACTACTACCATTTGCCCCTCCTCAATCACTTCCGCAATAATGATTTGCTTTGCTTGCCATTTTATTTACTACACTCCTTGGAGAGATTTGTTAAGGACACTATGGACCCCAAGCATGGGGATAAACCTCCTTTCCTCCTCCACCAGGGTCTTATATACAAGTTGTACAAATTCCATGAGGCCCTCTGCCCCCCTAGGAATCTCTCACTCTCTCAGCTCCCCATGCCAGCTCCCCAGCAGGTCACGGCCTTGTCTTTGGCTTTCCCTAGATTCTTCCAATTTCCCCAGAAGGGATTCGCAACAACCACCATGTCCCTGCCTGCCTACGCCTTGGTTGTTTCTCTATCGGCCTCCCCTAGTTTAACTCTCCCTGCGTCCCCCACTGTTTCTCACTCCCTGGCCAAGGGCAAGAGTAAAACCCTTGCTAAACACAAACACATTGTCTATGACGACAATTCTTCCTCTGAAGATGCTGATAATGATAACCCCTCCCTGGATTTGGAGGTTAAGAGGAGATCCTCTAGACTTGCTTCGAAAGGCCACAGGAAGAAGACCCCGGTTATTGAAAATTTGGACTCTGAGGAGGACCCCATTGGGGACAACAAGGAGGGCCCAAATAATTTGGGGCCCCTAATGGGGGTGATGACAATGTTAATATGACTAGGGATCCCATTGTCCCGACCATTGTTGCTGCTGTTGTCATTACTACTCCAGAAAGGAAAACATAGGAATTCATTGATGATAAAGATATGGCCCCTAATACTCTGGGCCTTATGGATGTGGAAAACCCCGAAAACAACACTCTAGATCCCATAAATTTGGAAGTAGATTTAAACTTGGCTGAGCAGGTGATGCATTCTATACCGTTGATGGACCTGGTTAAAGACATTGATAACCCCATTGCTGGTGGCAACCAGAAAGAGACTACTGAAACTGATCAGACTGCTGAGGTCCCCTAGGAGGCCCCACGATACAACAAATGGAAAAGCTGAGCACGAAGGTTTCATTTATTACACAACGAACTGAAAATATAGGCCCTGTCCTAGCTCTGTAGTCTGTCAAGAAGGAGATTAATCTGCTAAAGAACAAAATGACAGCTTGGGAAGCCCAAATGGTGGGCCTGAACAAATTTCATATGCAGGTTCTTCGCAGCTCCGCACTCACCCTCTCTCTGTTGAGGGAACACCATGCTGACATCAAGGAGGACAAGCTAGAGGCTGGGAGCCTCTACAAATTCCTGTCTATTGAATGGAGCAGTACTATGGAGGCCTCGAGGGTCCACATGACACCTTTGTAGTTGTTTTTATTTCCCGTTGTTGTTTTTTATTGCAAAAAATACTTCGTTCATTTTTTATAGTTGTTGTTATTTGTTGTTATAGTGATGTCTCAGTGCTATGATTTTTGATAGATCAGCTATGTAAAGGGTCAGTGCCCTTGTTCTCACTGATTTTTTAATAAAAAACATTTTAAATTAATTTTTAATAAATTTTATTCTTTCTAAAAATATATCTATTTCTATTTATTTATTTTTTATTGGATCAAGGAATTTATTAAAATTTAATTTTGAGTAAAAAATTAGTGTAATTAATACAAGTGAAATTTTTAGATATAGATTGTTATTAATTTATTTAAGTTTTATAGGTAGAAATAATTTAAAAAATAATTGATATCAATTTGAATAATATTTTATTATTCTTTAAATCAAATTTATATGATTGTTTATTTTAGTTTAATTATATTAAAATATGTTTTTCTTAATATAAACATCATATATGCATTCAAAAATATAGAAAAAAATAGTTATTTTCTATTATGTAAAAACCAAGAAACTATCATAAAAAATTGATAAAGAATATGGTAAATGTAATTTGTAATTAATTATTATTACTTTTTTTAATTTATAGTTTATAATAATATGAATCATTTGTGTAAACATCAATATATTTTAGTTATATTTTAATAATATTTTTTACTATTTATTATATTTTATTTAATAAATTTTTAATTTATTGTTTCTTAAATTTTTAATATATTTTATGGTCTTAGGATTTAGGGTTAGGGTTACCGTATTATTTTTTATAATTTCATCTCTCTATGTCAAAAACTCTTTACTGTACACCCAACGACCACTTGTGGTATAAAAACCTTTATGGTCTAGGGTTTAGGGTTAGGGTTACCCTCAATATGATAAATGCATTAGTTTTCACTTTTATATCGTAAATTTTAAATTATATTATATAATTCATAATTAACTACATATTCTACATTTAATCATATATTGTAAAATTAAATTATTTTTTCTATATACTTTTTAATATAATTTACTTTATGTACTTTTAATTTATACACTTATAATTTAAAAGTGCATAAAGTTTACTATAATGTAACTTTATATACTTTATATTATATTTAAGAAGTGAATAAACTTTCACAAAAGTGAATAAAATTTATATTAAAAAATCATTTGGGTATTTACTAATATATAAATAATCAAGATATTAAAAAAAATATGTAATATAATTAAAATATATAAAAAAAATAAAAGAAACATAATATAAATAAATATAGAAAATTTAAAATATATTAAAATATAAAAAATATAATATAAATAAAATATTTTAAAGAATAAAAATGTAATATAAATAAAATCTATTTAAAAAAAATTAAAAATGAATATAAATAAAATATATTAAAAATTTAAGAAAAATTAAATTAAAAATTTATTAAATATAATATAATAAATATTAAAAAATATTATTAAAATTAGGGAAGGAGAATCTAACACATCTTCTTCACAATATCGAGATATTCTGCAAAGCATCAGGTAGTAGAATTGCCCTCCACAAATCTACCCTGTTAGGTTGGACCGATGCCCCTCCTATCTAGCTGTCTAAGTTTGACCTAAAATGGGGAGGCCTAGCTACCATCATTAGATACCTGGGCATCCTTTTCTCTATCTCTCCAAACTTGAAATAAATGTGGGAATGGTTCAGAAATAAGGTTGATAAGAAACTTACCAAGTGGAATCGAAACTTCCTCTCCCTGGCAGGTCGCTATCAGGTTTGGCAGAAACTTCTATCTTCCTATAACATATACTGTTCCTTAGCCTAGTTATTCAACAATTATTAGTTCAATTACATTCAAAAATAGATCAGGAACTTCCTCTGGTCAGATGGAAAAGGCAAAAAGAAGAAACACACAGTTAAATGGGTCTGGTGTATCAAATCTAAGACTCAGGGAGGTATGGGCCTCAAAGACCTCAAACTTCAAGGAACAACCCTGGCTTCCAAATGGATTTGTAAAGCCATTGATGGCAACGAACCCTGGAAAGTGCTTGTTAGAAACAATATTCAATGCTCCACCCCAAAATCAGCAAAAAAATGGAAGAACCTACCCATCAGTGATCTGATTGTTGGGAATTTTGAGGTCTCCCCTGTAGGGTCAGAAGTCTTCAAGTCAATATGGAAAGCTTGGAACCATGTTAGGCAATACATTAGCAATAAAGACATAATAGACAAGGAAGGGTCCCTTAATCTGAAAAGGTCTATATGGTGGAATGTTCCACACAAGGGGAAACAACTAGCCTATCTTCAAGGATGCTCTACCCTAAAATGGCACAACCAGGGATTGATCTCATTTCAACACATTCTGCAAGATGACACCCTAATCTCCTAGGAGTCTCTTAGCTTGAAATTCAACCTCCCCCTCTCCTAGGCCAGAACCTACTCCATCCTTAAGTCTGCACTTGCTCCCATCCTTCCTGCTCCCACCCCCGCCCCCCCCCCCCCCTTTAGCCTCTCTCTGCTGGATAGATGGATCTCCCCTTTTGCTAACCAAAGCTAAAATGGTCTACTCTACCCTTACTGAATCTGTGGATATCCTTGACCACCTTAACTGCTCCTGGAACCTTTCCTGGGACTCCAAACAATGACATTCTACCCTCTCGAGATTCTGGACTTCCCCAACTGAACCAAAGAAGAAATGTTTTGCCTGGAGACTCCTTCTACATAAGCTGCCACTAAAGGACAACAACGAAGACCCCTTACTATGCAAACTCTATCGTATCCTTGAATCTATATACCACATCTTTTTTGGTTGTCATTTTGCTAGAGAAGTATGGAATCTGTTTGGTATCTCACTTAATAACAACTGTTTTACTATTGAAGAGATGGTATTTGGTTATATTAGAGGTGGCAAGAAACATGCTAATCTTTTCTGGTCTGCTCTCTCTTTGGAAATTATGTGGATCATTTGTAAATATAGGAATGATGATGTGTTTAATGGAAAGAGTAGGAACCTCACTGAGTCTCTTAGGAGACTCATCTTTTACCTTGTTGCTATGTAGGTTACAGTGGTACTAAGACTGGAGGAAGACAAATTTGACAGGTGGCTAAAGAATGGCTCTACTCTAGTCTTTATAAGAGAACTCTCACATGGCTTCACATGGGACCACATGGGAAGAAATAAGACTCATTTTGAACAAGGGCTGATGAGGTTCATGCAAGAGATGGAGGCACGACAGCAGAGAGAAGAATTCATCGAGATGGAGCTGGAAGGACTTCTTTCCCACCCTTACAAAGATCAGTTTGCTGAAGGGAATGTACTAGTTTGGTGCGAAGGAGAGCTAGGCTGGACTGCATGGCTCCCCCCAGTGGGTGATAACAATGACCCTTCTTCCTCCTTTGTGTTCAGTTAGCTGTACCCTCATGATGCATGGACACATCTATCATTTTGTATAATTTTGTAACTCAGCTCCTATCTAAATGTTCGTATATCATATATTGAGCTCCTGCCTGATATAGCTACTGCATCTTATGTTTTAACTCTATAGACTGGCTATATGGTTTCCATCCCAAACTCTCAAATTCTGTAACTACTGTTTATATGATGCTTAATACAAAAAAATATTATTAAAATGTCACTAAAATATTTTGTTTTTTTTGTTTTTTTGATCGATAAAAGGCCGAGGCCAAAGAATTTTATTAATTTAAAAATAGATAGAATTACATATACACCTCCATTTAGTGTGGGCACTAGTAGGAAGGAATGGAGGGAAGAAAAACTCTGGTCTAGCCCAGATCCCTTAAGGATCTGAAAAACATTAAGAATAGGATACATAATGGAGATACAAGATCACAATGGGAACATGACCAAAATAATGAAGATAGTATGTAAAAATCCTTTGGGAAAAGTTGAGCAGTAGATTGCCCATCTCTTGGGGTGATGTTGCAATTTGTGGGTGACAATTCTTGCTATTCCTGAAACACATGGTTAAGCTTGCTCTGCTACTTAGGCTGCACAAAATCTTGAGAAAATCTCTCACCAAAATGTTAGAAAAACCAAACAGGTCAACTTATACAAAATATCATACCTGCTTGGATGGTCACCTATTAGGATACATAGCTCAAAATATTAGTCTAAAAAAATCTTCAAAAACATAATGCAAGAGTGATTACCATCTAAGAGCATAAACTTAATATATATTAATGAGGCAAATTCCATAAATAGAGATGAGGATATCTAGCTAAGTGTAAGTCCTAAAAGAAGGCAATATCTACATAAATAATAATACCTATATATCCATGTTCACATATATCCGAGAGCAAGATATGCCAACATGTTTATATACCTATGCTCATTAATGTAAGGTATTGCCTCCTTCTAGTCTTAAAGCTTATCCTAGCAGAGCAACAGTACTAAAAAAGCTAAATTTAGGAGTGATCAAATATAAGGAGGAAATACTTAAACATCTGAGAATGAGATGGGTGCCCTAACGAATTATGAAGATTTCGATGAAAATGAGGAGAACAGTGAAACCACAAGGCTCATGGATGATGGCGATGGTTTCATTGAAACAAAGATAATGATGAAATATGAGATTTTAAAGGAAGATAAGTGATGCCACCTGTTGAGCATCCATTTTGAATAATTATCTATGGAGTAGCCACTAATTGATAAAAGAACATTTTCATTAATACCATGATGGCCCACAAGTCATGAAGCGGGTACAATAGAAACCTATAAGATAACCAGGTTCAAATAAAATCGATGAGACCAATGATGTCTCATAAAAAAAAAGGGGCCATCAAAGAAAGGAAGCACCAATGAACTTCGGAAAAGACACATCGAAGGCATTGATTTCATCGACAAAGATATCAAGGAAAGAAGATAAAGTTTTCATCAATGGGAAAGGGACTTCGAGGAGACAATACCATCAATGCAACATAAAAGGGGCTCATCGAAAGAAATGTTCCATTGAAAGAATAATGTCAATCAGACAAAAGGTAGCTCCATTGATAAAAGATGTCGATGAGGAAATAGATTTCGAGGAAGCTAAAAGGGGAGCCTCCGATACGCTTGGGTTCACTGATGCGACTTTATCGGTGGAGAAAGGCTTCGGTGAGACAAGAGGTCCGCTCATCGACATGGAATGTTGATTTCGATGGAACAAATAAAGGAGGTCACCGAAGCCCGAAGATTCTTCGACATAAAACCCTAAGGAGTGCAAATAATATCGATGAGACCCCACGGTATCTCATCGATGTGGAAGGGCCATTGAGGAAAGGAAGCACCGGTGAACTTCAAAAAGATTCATCGAAGACAAAAATTCCATCGACATAAGATGTCGAGGAAAGTGGAGATGGTTTTCATCGATGGGAAAGGTCATCGAGGAGATAATACCATTGATGCAATATAAAAAGGTCTCATTGAAAGGAAAGTTCTCATTGAAGGAATAATGTCAATTAGGTAGAAGGCAGCTGCATCGATAAAGATATCGATGAGGAGATAGGTTTCGAGGGGACTAAGAGGCATGCCTCCGATACGCAAGGTTTAACCAATGTGACTTTATCGAAAGAAGAAGATAAGGGAGGCTAAAGAAAGGTTATGGTGAGACAATAGATCCAATCATCGACAGGGCATGATGATTTTGATGGGAGAAGGGTTTTGGTGCAGCAAATAAAGGAGGTCACCGGAGCCTGAGGATGCTTCGAGATGAAAACCTAATGGAGTTAAAATAATATTGATGAGACCCAACTATGTCTCATCGATATAGAAGGGCCATTGAAGAAAGAGAGCGCTGATGAACTTTAGAAAAGAATCATCGAAGATAGAATTCCATCGACAAAAGATATCAAGGAAAGCAAAGATGGTTATCATTGACAAGGCAAGGTATTCGAGGAGATAATGGCATCGATGCAACATAAAGGGACTCATCAAAAGGGATGTTCTCATCAAAAGATTTATGTCGATCAGACAAAAGGCAGCTACATCGATAAAAGATATAGATGAGGAAGTAGGTTTCAAGGGAGCTAAAAAGGCTTGCCTCCGATACACTTGGTTACACCGATGCGATTATATCAGTGGAAGATGATAAGGGAGGAAAAAGAAAGGCTTCAGTAAGACAATAGATCCATTCTCTGAAAGGGCATGATGATTTCGATGGGAGAAGAGTAATGGTGGAACAAAAAATATTTAAATTGAATGAGTATCTATATGTAAGTACATGGGGGAGGAAGAGGAGTAAATAAGGGGGTTAAAATAGAGTGTGGGCTAGAGAAACATAAGGGTTAGAAAGGAGAAACATGCTACTAACACTTTAGGACATGAAGACAAAAGAGGGGGTGCCTTAAGGTGGCATAAACAGGAGATTGATGCCATCGACTCCCAAGCTGGCCAGCTCATCCACTCTTTTATTTCCCTCCCTATAAATATGATTGACTATGAACCTATCAAAATCTCTTCATAAGTCAAGAGATTTCGACAGAAAAGTATTTAGTCTCCAATTAGGAATACTCCCTTCCCTCAGAGCATTGACAATTATAGCCGAGTCTCCTTCAATTTCTAGGTTCTTAACTCCTAGTTTCCTGCATAAATGTAGACCCTCCACTAGGGCCATAAGCTTTGCCCAGTTGTTGGTGTTGATGCCAGCCGGAGAGGCAAGGGTTTCTAGTTCCTTGCCTTCCCAATTATGAACCACACATCCTAACCTTGCTTACCCTAGGTTGCCACGGGAAGCCCCATCAAAGTTTAGCTTCATCTAGCCTTCGCCTGGGGGCTGCCATCTGCAAGCATCCCTTGATCGAGGACGTGCTATAGGACCATGTCCTACAAAGGGAGGAAAGGATAAGCCTTCGCAACATTTTATCATCTTTTCATCCCAATAAGTGATAGATGCATTCTTCAATGTGCCTGAAGACAGTCAATTGTTCATGAGCTGAGTGATAGCTGACTCTATCCTGTTAATGATTCTGGGAACCTCTAGTTTTTCATTCTTAAAGAGATGTCTACTTCTCTCCTTCCATAGTTCCCACATAATGGAAGAGGGAAGAGCTATCCATAAACGTTCAAAGATACATCCATGCCTAAGGAGAGGCCATTCCTTGAGCATACCGAAGATGGTGTGGGGAAAGGCTGCTGACCATTCGAGTTTGTTGGTGAACCAGATCCAGCATCTGTGAGAAAAGGGGCAGTTAAGGAGGATATGATTGGTGTCTTCCTCATCTGCCTTGCAAAGAGGACATCTACTAGGGCCCTCATACCACAATATTCTGAATTTGTCTGCAGTAAGGAGCTTGTTCTGAGCCACAAGCTAGGAGAAGAAACCTGCCTTAGGCAGACAGTATTTATCCCAACAAAGTTTCAAGGGAAGCTTAGTCATAGGTATTATAAATGATTTGGAGATGAGAGTGTACCCATCCTTGGAGTTGTATTCTCCACTTAGGGAGCCATTCCAGATGAGCTTGTCCTCATTCTGACCTAAGGCAATGTTCCTTGATTTAATAATTTCCATAAGTTTTTGTTTATCGTTTACCAGGATACCCTCATTTTCCCTCTCGATCCACTGCCAACCAGCCCCATCCTCTAAAGTGGAGATATAGTTGTTTAACAGGGGTCCCCTATGAGATTCAAGAAGGATACGAGAAGCACCAAAGTCATGGATATTATCAATAGCCTTATATCCACCCCACAAATCCGACCAGAAGAGAGCTTTATCCCCGAACCCCAGGTTCCACGTGAGTTTGTCAAAGATAATCCTCCTATAGTCTAACATAAAATTCCATAGGCAGGATCCTCTGGGAGGGTTGGTTTCTCTGAAGATTTGGATAGGGTTCCCTCCATTAAGGTATTTGTGATGCAGCAAGCGAGCCCATTTGAGGTGGGGGGATCTGAACATCCTCCAGACCAACTTGGCACCCAAGGTTTTGCCCTGATCACGAAGGTTTTTAATGCCAGCTCCTCCTTCTTCTTTAGGTTTGCATATCTTGTCCCAGGTTATGAGTGATATTTTATGATATTCATTATCACCTTGGCAAAAGAAGGTCCTAAGATGCTTGTTGAGCTCTGCAAGTTTAGAAGAAGATAAGTGTTGAAAGGAGAGCTGGTAAATGGGCATAGCTGTCAAGACCGATCTAACCAGGGTTGCTCTGCCTGCAGATGAGAGACATTTTCCTTTCCAAGTGTTATTCCTAGACTTTATTTTATCCACCAAGTTGTCCCATAATTTTGAGGGTCTTCTCCCCTTGCCAAGGGGAATGCCTAGGTATTTGCAAGGAAGAGTTCCTTCACTAATCTCCAGGACATTACTGATCACTTTTCCTAAGGAGGGGTCTATGTTGAACATAAATACTATAGACTTGGCCAGATTCACCTTTGACTCGAGGCTAGCATATAGGAATTAAGGATTTCGTTGATGGTACTTGCTTCCCTTACACTTCCCTGCCTAAAAAGCATCGTATCGTCGACAAATTGCTGGTGGGTAAAGGAAGGGAGGCCATTGGTAATGGGGATTCCTTGGATCCCACCATCTTCTTTGGCCTTAGAGATGGACCTACCTAGGGCTTCAGCCATGATGATGAAGAGGAAGGGGGACATAGGATCTCCCTGCCTGAGCCATCTTGAGCTGCTTAAGAAACCTTCCGGGGAACCATTAACCAAGATCGAGAATTTGGGGGTGGATATACATTCAAAGATTAGGTTGATCTAAGATTTGAAAAATCCAAAGGCCTCCAAGCATTTGCATAGGAAGCGCCAATCAACTTTGTCGTAAGCTTTGCTTATGTCTAATTTGACTAGCACACTTGGGGCTCGGTTGAGCTCGACCAAATGAATGGTCTCTTGGGCTATAATAACCCCATCATAGATTGATCTATCTGCTATGAAGTCGGTGGTCTATTCTTCACTAATAATAATGGGGAGAAGATTCTGGAGTCTGGCTGCTAGGGTTTTGGTTAAGAGTTTGTACAGAGTGTTGCAAAGGTCTATTAGTCTGAAGTCATTAAAGCTTTCAAGGTTCTCTTTTTTGGGGATGAGAGCGAATAAGGTATTATTGATTTCTTCTAGAATCTTAGCAGAGTTCCTAATACCTTCTAAGGCATTTGTGATCTTTTTCCCCATAAAACCCCAACATTTTTTGAAAAAGCTAGTGGGGAAGCCATCCGGACCCGAGGCCTTGTCAGTATTCATCTTCATAAAGACAGATTTAACCTCCTCAGAGAATTTCTTTGATAGGATTTTGTTGTGATTATCGTTAATGAGTTTTGGAAGATTCTTGATGATATTGAGTTCGCCTCTAAGGTTGGAGCCTTCAATATTGTTTAAGATTTTCTAAAAAAACCTTGCCGCCTCGGAGGCAACATCATCTGGTTTAGACAGGATGGAACCCTGGCAATTCTTAATTTTAGAAATTCGATAGACCCATCACCTCTGCTTAGTACTATTGTGGAAAAACTTAGTATTTCGGTCCCCATCTCTCAACCAAGTCTCCCTCGATTTTTGTTTCCAAAAGATCTCTTCATTTGAGAGTGTCTTTTCATATTCAGAGAGGAGAGACTTTTCTTTGAGGAAGAGATGTTCATCCATCCCCTTCTCAAGAACCTCAATGTTAACATTCTTAAGATCATTTTCTATTAGGAGTTTTTTATCGAAAATATTTCCAAAATTAGTCCTGTTCCATTCTAAGAGCTTCCTTTTGATAAGCTTTAACTTGCTTGTGATAATAGACATCTTTGAACCAGAGAAGACAAAGCTTCTCCACCAGTTCTCAATAAGGTTTAAAGAGTTATCATCTCTAAACCACATGCTCTCAAATTTGAAGGGGCATTTTTTAAGGGGGTGGTCAGATATTAAGTTTAATTGGAGTGGGAAATGGTCAGATCCTGATAAAGGGAGAGGCTCTGCCTTTAGGGAGTAAGTAAGCTCCAAGAGACCCCCATGGATAAAGAACCTATCGAGTTTCTCAGCAATGTTACAGAAACTAGTCCTTATGTTGTTCCACGTGAAGGCATTCTCTGCCATCTGGATTTCCAACAGGAAATTCCTATTGATCCAATGATTGAAATCTACAGTTATTGGAGGGAGTTTGCTTCTACCTCCTCTTTTGTCAGCTACCTTGGTGATAGCATTGAAATCTCCACCAATGATGCATACATCATTTGGGAAACTTCTAAGGAAAGACTTAGGTTCCATCCACACCCTAGACTTATCCCTATTTTGGGTAGGACCATAAACATTAATCAATTTGAATCTTAGGTTATTTTTATAGCTTACTACTTATCCTCCTATTCAATTTTTCTTAATCTCCAAAGGTGTAAACGAGATGAATCTAGAGTCCCAAATGATAGCTAAGCCCCTTGAGGCCCCTATGGCATGGGAATGTTTCAGCTGTCTAAAGCCTAGTTTTTTCTCAAAAGGACAATATCAGAGGTGTTCATTTTAGTTTCTTGGATTAAAATTATGTTAGGTTTAGAATCAGAGATGCAACACTTTAAGATGCACTGTTTGTTAGGGGCATTCAGACCCCTAACATTCCATGTTATGATTTTCATGGCTCTGTGGGGAGGAAATTCCCCTCCCCTGCATTAAACAGAGTAGATATTTTAGACCGACCCCTTGCTTCTCCATCCTTGGATCTTAGTTCAGCAAGGGATCTCTAGCCTCTTCTCTTACTGAGTTTAACACAGTCAGGAGAGCCTTTGCTTTTATTAGAGCTGAGAATGCCTAGGGTGTTTGGATTGTCATTTTCTAAGTTATCAGAAGCTATAAAGAGTTCATCTAATTCTAAGTCGACCCTGGCAATATCTACTAGATTTTTTACAAGGAAATCCCTTTGTCTTTCCAATTCCTCATCATCACAGATTTCATCAACCAGTTGATCCATAAGGTCATTTACTAGTTCTTGCCCTACAAACTTGGCAATGATGTTGACTTCCCTGGCCACACGGTCACTTTCAGATTCTTCAATTATATCAGAAACAACCATCAAAGATGGAGGGTGAACATCTGCCTCCTTAGCGGCTTCCATACATGAGACTTGAGATAATGGTTGACCTTGCAAGGATGCCATTCCTAGATCCAGGGAAAGATTATCCTTCTCCGCTAATTGTACAAAGGATATTAGTTCCATTAAAGGGGGAGACCTTAAGAGACTCACCCTCTGTGGTGGGATGAGAGAGATAGATGATGGTGTCAGTCCGAGCTGCTCTATCTGAGGGGGCCACTCACTGATTTCACCCTCTTCTAGGTCTTGATCCCTAAGAAAAGAGTCAACTATAGGTGGATTAATAGTTGCCAATGGACCTGTAGAGGGGAGCGAGAGGTCTAATCAGGGGAGCTATGGGGACATAGGTCCATAGTGAGATGATTAGTGTTGATATTATTCTTAAATCCCTCAAAGGTAAAACCCCCTCCTTCCACAAATCTGAATGGGGCACCATTAGACTTGAGAAATGATTTAGGGGAAGGTTTCTTAGAGGGGATCTTCCTTGGCATAATATCTTCGAAAGAACCATTATAAAAGGGCAATTCTAGGGTTAAACAGGAAATTATTGCATATCATTGCTATGGGCTCTAAAGATTTAATGTTAATATTCATGTTAACGATCAAAAGCTGGTTAAAGAAGCTTAGGGCTGATTTCCTGACTTCTATAAATTTACCTATTTTGTTGCCTATAATTCTTAAAAAAACATTATTTCGCAATTCTATAGGAAAATTTTCAAGTGAAATTGCTCTATTAACCATGCAGGAGTTGAATTGAGATGGAAGAAAGAGGGGTTGCCATTCCCAGCAATCAAACCCTAGACCCTTGAGTGTTAGTATGCCCCTGTTTAGCAAATAATTTCTCAAATTCTGATTACCACATTCAATAGCTAAGAAATTATCAGGAAGGATGTCAATTTTTACCTGGTTATTGAGAGAAGCCAACATCGAATTAGCAATTTGATCAGATGGGATCCCCCAACCTTTCCACCGAGCAAAGAGCATTTGACACCTGATCTTAGTATGGGTATCAATTTCAATGACCAACCCATTAGGATTAGTTGGAGGATTTGAAGGCGAATTCAGCTTAGGATGCTTGCCTCCTTTAAATTGTGATACTTGGTTAGGGTTTGATTGTTGATTTATAACACAAAACTATCCTCTGTGGCTGATGGTCGCTTCGATTGGACACCCTTAAAATGTTTGTCCACTGCTAAATTCTAATGATGTTACAGTGAATGACTCACACAAGTATCCAAGCCCCTCGAAATCTTTGCTGTGAATTTCTGCTGGCGAGGGCTTCCCTGGTTAAAGGTTTTGTCTTTATGGGTAGGTTTTAAAAAACCCTCCTTTGAATAATATAGAGGACGACGGTCATGGCATATTGGCTAACGATTCAGCCCACTAGCTGGACATTTGGGTTGCTTACGTCCAACCTTCTGCCACTTTTGGTCATCAACGCATGGAGGAGGAGGGGGAGCCCTTCCCATCTCTATTAGTGAGTATTTGGTTTTCACGAAGAAGGTCTGTTGTTCCTGAATTTTCGTTGTTGCTGAGATAAAGCCATCTTCCCGGTGGCTGCTAGCAAGAATAAAAAATCTATTCCCGAAGCCCAGAAAGTTACCATACGGAGACCTCGATATCAGATTAGATGTCGCATAAACATTGCGACAGTTTTTCACTTGCAGAGCCATGATTCAATATACTAGCATAATTATTTTACTATATGTCACTAAAATATATTGATGTTTACACAAATGATTCATATTATTATAAATTACAAATAACAAATTAAAAAAATAATAATAATAAATTACAAATTACATTCACCATATTCTTTATCAAATTTTTATGATAGTTTTTTGTTTTTTACATTATAGAAAATAACTATTTTTTTCTATATTTTTGAATTCATATATGATGTTTATATTAAGAAAAAATATTTTAATATAATTAAATTAAAATGTACAATCATATAAATTTGATTTAAAGATTAATAAAATATTATTCAAATTGATATCAATTATTTTTTAAATTATTTCTACCTATAAAACTTAAATAAATTAATAACAATCTATATCTAAAAATTTCACTTATATTAATTACATTAATTTTTTACTCAAAATTAAAATTTAATAAATTCATTGATCCAATGAAAAAAAATTTAATAGAAATAGATATAATTTTAAAAGGAATAAAATTTATTAAAAATTAATTTAAAATGTTACGTCACATTGATTTAATATTTTATATCAATATGCCTAACTTAATATAATGTTAAATCTTTATGTATTTAACAATACTGGTTTCCCTTGGCATTGTTTACCCTAAGGCCTGCTGACAATGCTCTACAACATGGCACACAGTTGTACCTATTTGTAGAGGGAGGGACATAGGGGCTAGGCTAAGTAAGTGCGGTATACATTGTTGCAGCATGGCACACAGTTGTACCTGTTTGCAGAGGGAGGGACATAGGGGCTAGGCTAAGTCGGTGCGGTTTACATTGCTGCTTAGCCAGTGCCAATATGCCCATTTATTAAGTATTCCCAATTCTTCAAACAATAGTTGAAGAAAAGTTGACCGTTTATTAAATCTGAATGCATCAGTAGACTCTAATAGAATGGTTCATTCAATCTTCTTTCCTTGGATATGCTCTGGAAATGTACGAACTAAATTGGCACAACAAGATAATGATGTTAATGAGTCTATTTTATCAAATTTTCATATACTTTTATCAATATATGCTAGTTATTCTCATTAAATTTAGGGATTGATTCTATTAGAATAACAAAACCTATCAGTTTTCTTTTATTTAGTTTCTTTTTATTCTTAATTCTAGGTTTCTCTTCTCAAAGTTTGAGGTTACATCTCTAATTAATTTTTTACTAACTTCAAAATTTAGTTTTTCTTTTTATTATGTTTCCATTTATACTTTCTTGAATATTCATGTTTTATTCATACATAAATAGACTCCCTATCTCTCTATTTTTGCATGCCTACTAGTGTTCCACTGGTGTTGGGGACAGGGGGACACAGGGACACGAGGACGGGTTTTCGGGATGAGGGGACCAAGGGCCTAAGTTTGGGGACAATGGGGGGATGGTGGATTTGGGGGGGGAGGGCATGGTGGGGTGGTGGTGCTGATATAGTTATACATATACATATAGTACTTGAAAAACTAGTTTTAAAAAGATGTATGACAGTATAACAGTGTAAGAATTACATTTCAAATGAAACTATAGGAAATTTGAAATACTAAATCTAAATACCAAGATGTCTTAAATGCTAATTCTGTTTTTATATGGAGCCTAATCAGAATCAAAGGTTAAATTTTTCCTACTTCTATCAGTGTAGTTTCCCCCTATAGTTTGCGATGGGGGTTTGGGGACAACACCCCCAAGTTGGGGTCAAGGGGAATCGCGATACAGGGCAAGGTCGAGGAGTCGTGCCCTGCGAGGCCAAAAATACTTTGATTATTTTATAAAAGTGTCGAGTGTTATTTTTCTATTGGCCCATGTCCAATTAGGGTTACCCCTTAACCCCCAAAAAGTCATTTTTAAATTTTAATTTTAAACATTGCATATACTTGGGGGCAATGAGAGATGTTTGGGCATCCCCGCATCCCTCAAGAGACATCTACATGTCTCTTGAAGGACGAGGAGATGCTCATATGTCTCCCAAGGAGACGTGGAGATGCAAAGACATCTCCTCGTCTTTGGCGGCGCTTGGGTGGCAGTGGTGGGATGACGTGGGACGTCACGTCCCCATCCCCCCATCCGACGTCCCCGTCTCCAAGACCCGACCAAAAAGGGTAGGGGGGATGCGTCCCCGAGGAACACTAATGTCTACTAATATTTTTAAAATTGAATAAGACAAGACAAAAAAATAAAAAATAAAAATGAAATGAACCCACTAGAAGGACCTACATCACTAGCTAACAGAACCCCCAAAAAAATTAAAAATAAATAAAATAAAGTAAAATAAATATCACTCTTTAAACCTTTACACTTAGCCATGCTCTAAAATGAACATTTGCCCTAATTTTTTTTAGCTTTCATGTTCCTATTACTATTTGAGCCGCATAAATCTTGGGTCAAACAAGTTGGACCTCCTCATGGAATTGTCAACCTCTACTCAACACTTTGTGGCATTCTTTAAGCCTTTTTATTTGCACATATAATAGATAAGATCTTGGGAACTTATATTTGGAATAATAAAATGCAGGCCACCTTATTGGATTCTTAAAGATAAATAAACTTCCAAGGTTATTATATTAATATTGCATCCATTTTTCGTCAATTTGGAAGTGTCTATTTTAAACTGGGTCAAAGTGATAATAATTAAGTACATAGAAAGGGTTCCATTTAGGAGTATTACTCGTAAATGCTTCAAAACATTTTGTTAAAAGTATATTTATTTGATAATGTATATGATATATTAAATTGTTTCTTATTAAAAATTTGAATACAAAATTTTGTTGTTCAATTAAGCAATTTTCTATTAATGGTTATTTTGTCGTACTATTTTTTAGACTGTTATTCATATTTAGAGATAATATAAAATCATGACAAGATTTAAAAAAAACAAATTATAATATTTTTGTTCTTTCATAGTATCTTTTATTCATATACCCCTTCAGGGTTTCTCTAATCTCCATGTCTCGATAATTAAGGCCCTCGAATGGTGTTCAATTCTTCACTATTATGGATTAAAGTTTTCTTTGGTCATATTTCTTATGCCCTATTAATCATATCTTATCCCTACATGTAATTTTGTATAGAATACCCTTTGTTTGTATTTCAAACTTGCAAACCATGTAATAATTTTTTTTTATTTTTAAGGAAAAAATATAAGAGATGATATCAGAGTGTTTTTTAGTGGTGAATCTTTGCCCTTTGGCAAATTCTGCAATTCCATTTTCGCAGAATTGGCGAATAGTATTAGACAACATGGTGACCAAATCGCCCATAATTTCAGTGTTAACGGTCCAATATATTTCAGATTCGCCAAAGTTTTTTTTAGTGGTGAATTCTACGATTCCATTATCGCAGAATTGGCGAATAGTATTGGACAACATGGTGGCCAAATCGCCCAGAATTTCGGCGTTAATGGTGCAATGTATTTCAGATTTGCCATTGAACACATACCGTTTCACGTGGATTCCCATTATATTCACCTGAAATCACATGGATGTGGCTATTAGATCACCTCCCTTATTCGCCTAAAATAGTAACACGACACTAAACCCATGACCTATTTTGCCAACGGTTAGTTAAATCTTTATTGCATGCACCAACCCATTTCGCCAATTGTTAAATTTTATGTTAAGCATACTGAGACCCAATTTGCCAATAACAATTTAAAATATGATAAGTATTTGAGGGCCCATTTCACCAAATTCCAATGCATATAAAGTATGACACCTACATACAAATAGGAGGGCCAATAAAATATTATAAGCATTTGAGGACCCATTTCACCAAATTCAAAATTTCCAATGCATATAGAGTATGACACCTACATACAAATCAAAGGGCCAATAAGATGCATTTTGAAAAGCCCGCAAAATTCACCAAATATGGAATCATGGTTTGATATAATAAAATTGAAAGTTTGAAATAGTCTTCCTTACAATTTATTTGTGTCTGATTATTAAATTTAGGAGCTCTCGATTCGCATTGTGCAATTTGAGTTGGAACCTTGAAGTTGATTGTAGGGTGGAGGGCCAGAGTTGCAATCCTATAACATAAGCCTAGGCATTCCTGATTCCTGATTCAAAGAATTGAAAAAGCGTAAAGGCAACTAAACATTTCTTTATACTTCATAGTATTAATTTTAATTCGTAGTGAGAGATCAAGATGTTAGACTACAATGAGAGTCCTCAGGGTGGTGAAGGGATTGAGATGTCAAACAAGGGTGAGACTCCTTAGGGTGGTGAAGGGATTGGGAGGCTAGACAAGGGTAATAATCCTCAGGGCGGTGAAGAGATTGAGAGGCCAGACAAGAGTAAAACTTTTTAGGGAAGTGAAGGGATTGAGAGTCCATTAAAACACCCAAAACTTAGAGATACTACCATAAAGTCTTACTTTGGAATTGGCAAAGTTTCTGGTCCATCAACTTCTGTAGTTGCAGAAGCCATTCACAATAGCTCACCACCACCACACGGTGGGATTACCATTGAGTTAAATGTGTCGAATGAGGATGACGATACCGACATGGGAGAAGATGTTTTAAGGGATACTCACAATTAGATAATTCACTTGGATGAAAATTATAGCACTCAAGATGATGTTGGTAGGAAGAAAAGGAAAAGAAAAGTAAAAATGGGGCGGAAGTGGGAAATGACAAGAAGCTTTAATCTTGATTGGGTAGAAAAGTACCCATTCATTGAACTAGTCCCAAACAATGATGAACAACCAACATAATGCAGGTGTAAGATTTGTAGCTTGGAAAACTAAAAGAGAGAAGAAGTTGCAGCTAAATCTTGACACCATAGGAAAGCATGTTGATAAGGTTAATGAAAAAATAGATCATAGACGGAAATGAAATACCCATAGTAAGATGGAAATAAAATGAAGAATGTCTTCATGTTAAGTATGTCACGAAATATGAAGAGAATAACCACAAAATGACACTGATTGGTAATAGTGGAAATACAATCAAGGTTGGGCTTGAACATGTAGCAAAAAATGCAAACCTAACAAAGAGTATTCAAATGAGTGTTATTTTTAATATTTTGTCGAGAGGGCTTCTTATGAAATATTTCCCAAAATATTATAATTTATTATCTTTTCTGAATGTTGCTCACTATCATATATCACATTGGTCAATAAACCTTGGATGGGAAATAGAAAACTTTCTTGCTGAGGTGGAAAAACAAAATTTATAGGAGAGTGTAAAAGAGTGAAAATTCATTTCATTATCCAGAGATGAAGTTACTCTGGTAGATAACACTACTTCGGTCTGTATGCATGTGTATATCATAAAAGAACATGTCCATTGAGCTCATCTACTCTGTGTTCATAAAATGAGGGGCAATTCAACAACATAAAATTTATATTTGGAAGTTAAGAAAGCTTTGAATGAAATTGGTGGTATGGATGACTTGGAAATTGCCAAGAAGTTAGTGTGTTGGAGCTGATGGAGCTGCAGTAATGCAAGGTCAAAGGACCGGTCTTTGCGAAAGATTACAAACTAGTATTGCACCATACATGCTTGGCATTCACTACATGGCCCATAAAATTAATTTATCATATAGAATCATAAGCAATTTCCCTACAGTGTGAAAAGTTGAAGATCTGGTCCACGTGCTCCACTCATACTTCTGTCGAAGTCCTAAACATTTTGCAAAATTTTAGGATTTTGCTGAGGGAGTAACAAAAGGAAACAAGCTTCTCATGAATGTTGAGACTAGATGGATCTCCTTGCATGTACTAGTGGATCGAGTTCTAACAGAATATCAATCCTTGATCGGACTAATGTACGAGCAACACCTCACAATAGACAAAACTCCTAATCTCTTGCATAAGTTAAGTGATATAAAGACTCTGTTAACTTTAGCTAGTATTCTCGCCATGCTGGATTCAATGAACAAACTTGTTAAGAAAACCCAAGATAGAACTATCTATATCAATTAGTATAGAACTCTACATAAAATGACATGCTTGGCCCTGGATGGTCTATATTTAGATCTAACAAGGCGAAGCCTAAATGTTTTTAGGTGGCAGATAATTACAATTTTGAATCATGCTGATTTTTTTTACACTTCAATGCAAAAAATGATTTATGTGGCTTTGTAAAATGATTTCAAATACCAATGCACCAATCTAAGACAGGAAAGAAAGGTAGAGAACTACCAGTTAAAAAGGAAGATTTTGACAGGATTGTTAAATCTATTAGTGATAATTTGAAGTCTATTGCATATGAACTTTGAACTAAGATTCGTGAAAGATTTCCTCAAGAAGAAATACTTGAAGCCATGGGTTGTGTGTATCCTCAATTTTTGCATTCATTTGGAGATAATCCAAATGACACAAAGGTGTTTCATAAAAAACTAGAGGAATTGATATTGACATTTTTAAAAGATGCATATTGCAATGAACAACCAATATAAGGAATTTTAAATTCAAATCATCTTAAAATCAATGTAAACACTTTGTATTGTGTATGAAACAATAGTTGGAAAACTTTGAGAATCCATTTGAACCTGGATCAATAACAAGACTTTGGAAAATGATAGATCAGAGTGAAGTATTGCATAGTTCAATACCAAAATATTTCAAACTTACCGATTTATGTCAAATAATGATATTAGGGTCAGTGGAAGATGAGAGAGTTTTAAGTGCATTGGGGCTTTTGAAATCAAAGATCAGAAACAAACTAGACAAAAATTTGGAAACTTGCTTGAGGTTGTTTGTAACTCAGTATAATGTCAAAGATTTTTCTTATGATAGGGCACTAGCAATCTGGAATTCCATGTGCGAAAGATGAGGGCTGTACAACACTTTAAAAGATGGTGGTGCTACTGCTAGTGCTAAGGCAAATGATGGATCTTAGAGTCAGAATGAAATTGGAGATGAAGAAATTTTTGAATACTTGACTCAGAATGAAGATGGACCTGTTAGTATTAATCAGGTTTAGGATCTTGAGTCCATTTGGGATGTAGAAGCCTTAGAGTCTAGACTGAGTCACTGAAGTGAATTAGTAGACAATTTTTAGGTATTTATACTACACTTCTTGAGTCATATTAGTTATTACAATTTACAAGTAACAAAATTATAGTTGTTGATGACTTTTTATATTGTATTCCTTGAAATTATCAATGAGAACAGATACTTATTTCATATTTTTAATTGTGAATTTGAATTATTAGTAAACATTTAGAATTTAGTTTCTGATAGCTGTTTGTAACTACATGTTGACTGTTACTATATATTTTAGTTCTAATTTTATAAATTTAGAGTATGGACTCTTAGAGCTAAGAGAATATATTTAGTTTTGCATGAGGTTTGATTCTTGAATATATATTATCTTTGGTAAATTGGTTCCACATTATGCTTAACATGAAATGCAACAATTTGTTTCACAAGATCTATAAAATTATTTATTTTGGATAACTGTTAGAACCTTTCTACATTAAATGCTTAACATGATGTTAGAACAACATTTTTTCCATTTTTCCAAAATGCCAACTCCAAGGCTCAAAATGTCCTCTGTGATCATAATCTTCGTCTTAAAATATGATATATTCCCTTCTTCAAATTTTCCAAATTCAAAAATCCCCAATACCGTTCATATCGGGAAGACCAGAAAAAGTCTATTTGACTTCAAGGATCACACCTATTAGGACTGCAGTTTTTTTTGGCTTGCATGTTGAGCTTCGATTCAAGTCATTGGTTAATCCTCTGGTTTTATGGAAGTGTCTTTTCCCAAGTTCTAGTCATGTTCATGGCGATTAGTTGTCGTGCATTGAAAATATGAGTTTTCCTCTCTTTATTTGTCCATGTCAACATCAAGGATGGTCAAATGACCAGTCAAACATGTTTTATGTTTCATCTCTAACTCGCAGATCAATTTCATGTTTAATATTTTTGTGGCAAGTTAGCGAGTGTTGGTTTGGGTTCGAATTGCAAGGTCTCTGTCGTTTTGGGTGTAAGCATTTTATGTTAGTGAGCTGGATATTGTTAATGAAATTTCTTTGGTCGTTAGGTCTCGAGTTGGTCTGATGTCATGCTTTATAGCCACGAGAGTCAGCGAGTAAGTCATTTCATATAGTTGTCACTAGCTCTCATGTTTATTAATATTAGCATTTTTAGGTTGCGATCTAGAGACTAGACAGTTTCTGGTTAAGTTTTATGGTTATCGTCAGCTTGCGAGGTTAAATGTCTGAAGAGGTGATCAAGCTGTGAGCTGACAACAAGTTGGTTTTGGTTTACATTGCAAGGTCTCTAGCTTTTTGGGTGTTAGCATTTTTTATTAGCGAGCTGGAGATTGTTAATGAATTTTCTTTGATCGCGAGGTCTTGAGTTGGTCTGATTTCATGCATTGTAGCCATGAGAGTTAGCGAGAAAGTCATTTCGTATAGTTGTCTCTAGCTCTCATGTTTGTTTAATGTTAGCATTTTTAGGTCGTGAGCTAGTGACTATACAATTTGTGGTTAAGTTTTATGGTTATCGCCAGCTCGCTAGGTTAAATGTCTGAAGACGTGATCAAGCCGTGAGTTGGCGAAAAGTTGGTTTGGGTTTAAATCTAGAGGTCTCAAGAGTTTTGGATGTTAGCATTTTATATTAGCTAGCAAAATATTGTTAATGAAATTGATTTGGTCACGAGGTCTCGAGTTGGTCTGATGTCATACATTATGGCCACGAGAGTTAGCGAGTAAGTCATTTCATACAGTTATCGCTAGCTCTCATGTTTTTTTAATGTTAGCATTTTTAGGTTTTCGAGCTACTGAATAAATAGTTTGTGGTTAAGTTTTATGGTTATCGCCATCTCACGAGGTTAAATGTCTGAAGACTTGATCAAGCCGCGAGATAGCGACAAGTTGGTTTGGGTTTAAATCTCGAGGTGTCTAGCTTTTTGGGTGTTAGCATTTTATTTTAGTGAGCTCGATATTGTTAATGAAATTGCTTTGGTTACGAGGTCTCGAGTTGGTCTGATGTCATCCATTATAACTGCTAGAGTTAGCGCGTAAGTCATTTCATACAGTTGTCACTAGCTCTCATGTTTGTTTAATCTTAGCATTTTTAGGTCACGAGCTAATGACTAGACAGTTTGTGGTTAAGTTTTATGGTTATCACCAGCTCACGAGGTTAAATGTTTGAAGACGTGATCAAGCCGTGAGATTGCGAGTGAAGTGCTAGTGGTTAAGAGATAAACAGTTTTATGTTGGCAAGTACATGACAAGGGTTAAAGTTACCAATATCTCCAAGTCACTACGGTGACGACGACTTAACTTTTTGAGGTCGAGAATTGGCGAGTGGTGGTTTAGTTGTCCTCAGTCGCTAACTCTCGAGGTTATGAAGGCTTATAATTTTTAGCTTGTGAGCTAGAGATAGAGTCATAAGGGCTTGTCGCTAGGTCATGAGATTCTCTAACAGGCAGTTTTTCAGGCAGAGGGCTGACGACTGTGTAGCACGTGTTTTAATGACTTGACGGGGACTGCTAAGGTGTATGGAAACAAAGGGTCAGGACAAATGATGAATTGACATGTGGATTGTTTTGGCACCTTTTGCTGAGTAAATATTGAAGTAAAATTTCATTCTAAGATAGTTTCTAAATTTTGCATACAACTCATTATGGCATTATTCTTTTTACGGTTAGTTTGTAGTTTTAAATTTTTAATGGACGAATGGATGAGCATTAATGGCCAAGATGACGAAGAGTTCTTTTAAGGCTAAAAAATTATAAAGGGAGGATTGTGTTAAGGATTTTGCACACTTGCAATGATTTATGAGCCTTGGTCCGAGTGTTGATGGTGTGAGTGGTATTTTTCTCTCTACAACTACAAGCTGTAGGCCCTGGGGTTGTGAAGGTGTCAAGTTATCTGGTATAGTTGTAATTGGGTAGAATTTGAAGTTGTGTTCTTTAAGAAGATGAGTAGAGTGATGAGTAGCAGTAGTTCTTAGGCGTCGGGAAGGAAATCAACCGAAGAGATGAAGTATTCAGAAGAATTTATTAAATTGTTGTCAGGGAAATATAATGGGCTATCCATGAATGAGTTTGTTTGGAAAGACACATGCAACCAATGTAGAAAACTGGAGACCCCTGATATTTTTTGCGCTTATCTATTTTCGTACTTCTGGAATAAAAGGGTAAAGGGAGTGCCCATGTCAAATTACTGGGACTTGAACATGGCTAAAATAGTTGTCCTTGATGTATACATATGTGTGGACATGGTTAGAGAGCTGATGAAGGCATATTGCCCTATAACTAGGGTAATTCAAAAGACGGATAAATCTGCCCTAGTTACCATCAATAGGGCCAGTTTTGTTGAAGCTTTCTAGATATCTGGTGCAACTTGCATGGATATAGACCTAGATAGAGAAAAGAAGGATTACAAGAATCATAAGAATGATCTAAAGAAGCATGCAATTCCCCGATACATGCCTAGGTCTGGTAGCTGGTCTCTGATTCCAATTCTCGACAATGTGGAGCCGTTTGATTTTAGTACTTTCCATTTCTATATGAAGTGCATAGTTTATTAATCATGTAAGGTGTTGGGTATGGATGGGAGCAGTACGTTGCCAACTGAGCTTCTGATGATGGGAATGAACATCCAACACCTAGAAGTCAATAGAAATTATGATTATGTGGGATATTTGGTGCAACACATCCATGACACCTTGGTGGACATCCAAAAGAATGCTTCTATAATTAATTTCAAACATTATTCCATATAGATACACCTGATTTTGTACTACAATGCAGACAAGATGGACAAAGAATTGGTACTGGAAAGAGTGGAGTTCAACATGCCCACACCAGTACAAAAGTGGACACAGGTGTCGAATAGTAACACTTACAGTTCCTCTTTTCTTTATTTTCAAAATTGGATTATTTTACCTATCACATATATGTTAGGAACAAAAAAGAAAGACTTATCCTAGGTGTGAGGAGGATTTTGAGGCCAAAACATTTTGTCCCTAATTGTCCCATTACTCATAACTAGGGGGATTTTTATTTCTTTGATAATTTTACTGTCATGAGGGTATATGGGTTTCCTCAACCCCCACACATTTTACCAAAATTTGTTCCAATGAGATTAGCCATAATTGAATTCATTTGGAAGCTCACTTTAGTTGATAAAGAATATTTATTAACTCACAAAAAGGGCACTTTTTTGCCTAGGTTGTGGGTAGTTCCTGACTTTTCCATTGGCAAAAGAGCCTTAGATGAAATTAATAATTTGTTAAAACAATACAGAATGGTAACTGCTTATTCTAGGTTTTGTGACCCTAAGCAGTTTATAAAACTTGCACTAAAGTGAATGACACCTTGGGCACAAGTGAAACATCATGAGCCTCTTGATGAAGAGGATGTAGTTAGGAATTTGATGGAAAGGACTATTGTGCAAGAGAGAAGAAGGAAATGGGGTAATTGGATGAGGTTAGAACAAGAATTCAAAGAGAGTGACTCCACTTTCGTTGGTTTTTATCATCAAGAAATTTATTTGGAAAGAATAGAGAATATGCTCAATGCTTATGAGGACTTAATGGCTCAAATACCAAGACAAAAGGAGCCACAAAAACCAGAGGATGAATTGTCCTCTCAAGGCAATACACCTATTGATTAGCTGGTGATGGATGTTGACATTGTTGAGAGTGGTGATGAAGTGGAATCTGTGAGGGAACCACCTATGAAAAGACAAAAGGTTGAGCAATGGGGAGCATTGGTAAGGAAGGACCGTGTAAGGCAGTGGTTGTTGAGAAAGGTAACTACTTTCAAGCTATCAGATAAAGGCTTAGGGAGAAGCCAGCTGAAGAAGAAGTGGGAGAAGTGGATTTACCTCTGTCTACTCACATGGATGAAATTATTATGCTATCAAATTCTTTTATGGAAGATGGTTCTTTCATAAAAATAGATGAGCTCAAAAGTTTCCTAATCAAAATTAAGAAGAATGAATTGAGAAAAGAATTGGATTTGGGATTGCGAGGTAAAGAGAAAAATGAACAAATTGTTCAAGCCCTCTAGTAGTATGATCCTGATAGTGAGGATTTAATGGTGGAACAAGCAATATTCCTTGCAGAAAATAGTGGAATTATATTATTGTCTCGGTGGGACATTCACTCCACCTTCATTATTGATCAAATTAGAGGGCAATCGGATCCTCTTTTTAGATCAGAGGTTGATGTAGGAGATTTTGTAAGAGGGTTAGGATTTGATCCCAAATCCAAGAGATTTGCAATCTGGTCACTTGCTCCTGCCACACAGAAGGACCATCTCATGAATATTCAAGGGGAGAGAAGGGGAGATAGATTAATTTGGAATCTGCAAGACACCCGGGAGAATAAAATTGTAGATTTAATGGCACACATCTCCTATATGAATAAAAATAAAATAGTGGACTTGCAGAAAAGATATGGTGAAACATATAAGGAGCTAGTTTTAATTGCAAATAAGTATGAAGAGATAACAAAGAGTGCAATGAAGGAGGAACAAATCAAGGAGCTGACTAAAAAATTGGCAAATATGCAGAGTACATCCCATGGCCATACTAAAGAGAGGGTGGATGCTACCCCCAATGTACTTGAGGAGTTTGTTCTTGTTTCTACTGAGGTTACATTTCATGACCAGATCAAGATTTAGCTTGAGTATGCTAGGAGGATAGAGATGTTGGAGGAAATCAGAAATGAGAAAGGGGTGTTTTCTTTGTTAGAGGTTCTCCAACATAGAATTGATATATTAAAAGGTCAAATTAAAGATGTTCATAACTTTCACATTTCTCTAAAGGAAGTTGGTGATGTGTGTTTTTCTACCATTTCATTTTTGTTACCATTATTCAATTTGTGGTTAGAAAGGAACAAATTAATGGATAAATTGGAAGTTGCTATAGTTTATAGGGATGATCTACTAGAGAAAATAACTGACACCAAGGAGATTGTAGGCATTGTGAACTCTTTGTTTTCATTTTTGAAGGGCAAGGACCAGCTAATAAAGGGAAAACTACATAAATTTGTTGATAGCTATAGTGTTTTGGTTCTTGCCATATATAACAAAGAGGGAAATTTGAAATAATTGGATGCATGGAAATATGAATTGGAGATGATAGTATAAAATACAAAGACTTTACTCCACCTAGGTAATGACATAGATATTCTTGGTTTTAATGAAGTACTGGATGCACTATACAAGGCTAAGGTGATTCTTTTAAAAATTTGTTGTTGATGCATGAGCTGTAATCGATGCTTTGTGGAATGAGGCCATTGGATAGTTAGAGGAGGTTAAGAAGTTTTCTTGGCCTACAGATAAGGAAGTAGCTAGATGGGAAATAATTATGAACAAGGGAAAAAGGGACCAGACTGAAATTTGAATGATTATTTTATTTTTGTCTATTTTGAGGAGTAGAATGATCTAGCACCTCAGTGATGCTAACAAGGAGGATAAGTGTTTGAAAAGACATCTTTATTTCACTGTGACAACTGCAGATGATCTTCATTGAGTTAAAGACATTATCCTAAATACCCATAGACAAATGTGCCAAGTCAGAGTTTTAGTTGTTGCTCCAGTTTCCAGTTTCAGTTAGCTTGTTTGCATTCCTTGGTTATAAAAGAAATACCAAGATCAGTTAGGAAGGGGCTGATAAATTTTGTAAAGTCAAGGTTTATTGAGTCATAGGTCTTAGTCATTGATAGGAAATATACATGGTAACATGAGTATTCTGTAACTATTTATAATTTTTTAGAAAAATATAGAAGTCTGAATAGTGTTCTTCGAGTCTTTGAGTTGTAAATGTTGAATCTCTGAACATTGTATGATGGAAGTGATTATATAATATCAGTACAAATATGATTTGCATCTTATTTATCTCCTTTGTGTCAAATCAGTGAGTTGTGAATAAGTACAACCTCCACAAGTAATAAAAATAGGGAGATGCCATAATAGAAGTGATCCTTGAATTGATATAATAGTTAATTCATTGTGGATGAGAATGTTTTCTCTTTTATATGATCATTGTCTCAATAAGAGATCACATATATAGTCTATTATACCATGATACTTGCATCAATATGGAGATGTCAAAAAAGAAGTGACCTTCCAATTTTTGGTTCCCAAATGGGTTTACACTGCAAGAGGTAGATTCCAAGATGATTCTTCAAATATCTCTGGAGAAACCAACTCCAACTATTAAAATCCTCAAGAACTTGGACCAACTGACAAGGACTATACAAATCCTTCTACATTTTGGGCTTTGCACAACTCAAGTGGGTGATCTCTTTAGAAAATTTTATGATCTCTACACCACACTCAAATATTCACTAAAACAAGTCAGATGACCTCATATACCAGCTCAACAACAGGGAGAATGCTCAAGGATGGCAAGTCCTCTAGTGATCCTCAACCCAATTGGAGCATGAGATGGGTAAAACAGACAATAACATATATGAAAAGAAATGTATTATGATATTCAACAAATTATAGCGATTTGTCAGTGAAATTGAAAACAAAACTGATACTTAAAGACAATTATAAGATGTGATAAGTGCCTTAGTCCATTGGGTACCCGAAGTTACAAAATATAAACTGAAAATGTCACAGATTTTTATCTAATAGTATAAGATCTAAGACAATATTGCCTTACAATATATCTCATCTGCGATCCCAACCTGAACTACTTATCTAAATTCCTGGATAAGCCCTACAACTCTATAATTCCACTCAAGCATTTAATCGATCCCTTAGATTGAAGCATGAGATGAAAAATTACATAGACCATAACAATGCAACAAATGAGAAAACCCTTGATTCTATTCATTTCAAAGATAATGGAATTATACACTGGAGAGAAATAGACTAGACAAAATAAATTTACATATAACTCCTTCAAGAACCTACATAAATATTGACACTAAATTCTTTATATTTTCTCTATAAATAACTTTACAACTTTCTCCCTTCACCTAGACTCACTACTGGAACCAGAAAAGGAATCCCAAAGGCACCACAATTTCAGAACCATCAAGAGACCTTATAGAAGAAAATGGAGCTCAAGCTTTAGGTCAAGAGACACATGCCAACAAAATATTTACTCTCAGAAAATAGGCCTAAAAATATGCAATTCAGTTACAAAAATATTCTTTATCCATGCACTAGCACCCGTGAATCAAAATTTTCAACTGAAAATTGGTAGAAGCAAAACCGCTTGAGTTGTGCCATTATCATCCTAATGCCTTTAGATGGAGTGTGAGATGTTACGTTCTATCCAACCCATTTCTCTTCTCGGAAGGGATACTAGGTCCTGAAAAGAAGTAAAGTCGCCCCTAAAATAGAGGAGGAGCTTCAGCCTTCATGCCCAGGATCAGAGAAAGTGAAAGGAGGAGCTTAAGGGAAAAAATAATATGTTGGGAAGGGGTCACAACTTCCATTCCATCAGAGAGACGACTGGCTGCCACTCCCCACCCAAACAAGTCCTTCTTTCATTCCTCTGTCAGCTCCTTTTTTGAACCCCCTGCCATCTAGTGGCAAAGTAGAAGCAAAGGGTGTGGCATGCATGGCCTTTTTTGATAAGAAAAGGCTTTCATGCCCCCTTTGGCAATCCTTCTCACTTTCACAACCCCTCTAACAATAAAGAAATTCACAGAGGAGAAAAAAACCACACCCATCTAGTATCACAGAGCACACAACAACTCCATGCACAATCTTGATCAAACATCATCTTCCTTTCTGAGGAAAAAACCACTCTTAGAAAATGAAAAAGGTTTCTTTTCTCTTCTACCAATTAAGTCACCACCCCATTATATTTATAAATTTTTAAAACTTCATCCAGTGATGCTCATTCACATGAAAAATCATCATTTTGGTGCTTTTCAATCCACCCTACCAACTATGGACTCTAGAAGTCATGCCTATCAAATCCACTACATCCTACTAAGGCTCATCTTATGTGAATGATTTTGTTCTGATTTTATTCCTCCTTGATTGTACAAATTCTGCTTCAGAATTCTTGACAACAAGCAACCTCTGATTTCTCAAAGAAATTTGTGATCTCCCATCTGTAACTCAGAAGCTATCCAATCCTTTTATGCCTCTAAAACTGTCATCCTTTCTTGTCTAATCAACCTCGAATTAGGAGAAACCTTCAAACTAGTCCCTCAAGAATGAGTCGACATCCGAGCCTTAAAAAATCCAGATCAATGAATGATTTATTTCACCCACTAAATTAATTTAATGCTTTGAAAAATATTTTTATTCCCCAATATATTTTTTTTTACATTTTGGAAAAAGGTTGAAATTGCCAATATTTTTTTTTATGGTTTGAAAATAGGTTGAAACGCCAATATTTTTTTTCTATGGTTTGAAAATATGTTGAAATTGCCAATGTAAATAATTTTTTTGGTTTTAAAAACATGAAAATTCGCCCATGCAAATATTTCTTTTGGTATTAAAAACATTATAATTCGCTTGGATTTTTCACAAATTTTGAGTGATCACGAATGATTCGCCAATGGAGATTATTATTTTTTCTCCGTAAACCGCAAAATTTTGCCAGTAAAATTCATATTTTCCTCGACAATTATACACCTTTCACAAGGTTTTTACACCTTGTCCGAGGGGGGGGGGGGTTTCTTAAAGTTTTCCCTGGATACTATTGTATACGACAGATTGTTATTCTTGTGGCCAATTTTGTTGAACACAGAATACCACTGAGAGGGGGGTGAATCAGTGGTTTCTAACCTTTTTGACTTTCAAAATAAACTTTTGAATGTCAGTTATTCACTTAAACACTAACCAATCAAACCGGTAGAATAAGAAAGAAAGTCAAAGGGATCATTCACACAAAAGAAACTCTCAACACTAGATTTACGAGGAAAACCCAATGTTGGAAAAACCTTAGTGAGAAAAGCTGCCAGAGACTACTGTTCTAATGCAGCCTCACAAGTAAAACATTGAATTACAAAGATTTTGGGCATCAACCCAAGGAGCACCAACCCATGCACTTTTAGGGTACCAACCCAAGGATCACCAACCCTTGCACCAACCTTCAACTTGGTGATGTATATTGAAATAATATTTGAATCCAGTTAAGGATTCTTGTTGCAAATGAATTCTGTAACTCTTTATCCAATAAATCACTACCGATTGATAGTCTTTTCTCCTCCACTAAATCTCACACTACCAGTTGTGAGATTAATTTCTCTGATTCTCGGCCTCTATTATCTTTCTCTCCCTCTCTCACATAGTCTCTCAACACACTGTATCACACTTAGATACTTCCTTCTATGCAACACCTTGCCAGTTAGGGTCAAATGCAAAACTATAGTTATGCCAGTAGAATCCTCTCACCATTATACTTGCTCACATACGATGCAAATTTCTTCAAACTATTTCTAAGGCTCAACAAATATTCTCTCTTTCTAACTCTCTCTCTCTTTTCTATTCTACTTCTCCACAACATCATCCTACTCTTATTTGAGCTCTTCTCTTTTTATCCCATGATTTCCCACCAGAAAGCAATTCAAACTTCAAATCAGTTAGGGTTTCCTCTTCCTGACACAATCTTCATGAGATCCGATCCAACCTATCTTGGATTGAACACCTATCCTTCAAGGATGCATTTGTACATGGTTTCCATTATCCAATGCATATTTACTGAAAATAGAAATCTCGAACAAGATCTCCTAGAATGAAATCCGTAGACACATAAAAACCACTTCAGCTATTTCCTTTTCGAGGTCTTCTTGAATCGAAATTCCTTTGCATTGATCCAAGCACTAACTACTCCCTAATCTTCCTCTATCATTGTTTCTTCCTCGAGCTGCAAAAGTCAGATACAATCCCATGATTTGTGGTTGTTTCATTTATGTTGACAGATAGTTTCACCAACCATGTCGATGATGGTTTTACCAACCTTTGCCTATTTGCCACCTTGTCTCCACATGACATCACCGTGTGTTAGCTCTGATGCCAATTGTTAATAAGATGAGAGTGGGGGCGAATCATACAAACTTAATCTTCAATATATTCAACATATTCAACCTTGGTAGCTTTAACAGATATATGTAACCAAAATTGTAAAACATGCAAACTTAAGAACACATAATCATAACAACACTCATAACACCAGATTTAACGTGGAAACCCAAATAGGGAAAAAACACTGTGGGATTTCAGACCCACTAAGAAATATACTCTTCTAGAGTATGCTCGGTTAAAAGCAAATCCTGTTAAAGATTACAAACACATTGCTAGATGTGACCCAGTTAAGGGATTTCCCTTAGATCTATTAGGATCTTCACCTTGTTAAAGGGTTTCAAACACTCAATCAGAATGTCACCTTGCTAGAGGATTTACAAATAAGACTGTTAAGTCCACTCAGTTAAGACATTTTCTATCACTTACAAATAAATAACAGTAATGAGTATGTCTGCAACTTTGCATCTAAAACACTAAAGCAAATTCTTATTTGCTCAATACAATCTATTCATAGGACTTATCTTGTCCCTCTGCTTGGCTCCTTACTCTGTTATTCAAATAGGTCTTCAATCTTCTATGCTTGGTAATCACTATGTAGCATCCCTATGCTTACACTTGCCCACATGCATTGTTTATCAATAGTTCCTTATTTATAAACAATTTGCTAACCACTTAATCTCTTTGATCACATTTCCCATGATCAATCATAGCCATCAGATCTTCAATTTTGACCAGGTTCAATGTATCCTTCAATCTGAAAATGTTTTACCTCGCCTTGGAACTTGCATACATTTCTTAGAACTTGTGCTAGGGTATTGCTGTTCAATCTGAGCTGTAGATCTTCCTGCCGATCTTCCATTGCCATAGATCCTTAACAAACTTCATACACGTTGTATCAATCATTTAATCATAACCAGCTCATCAGCTTCCATCATTAAATAATGGATGTATTCATCCAATGCATTCTGTTATTACTCGGTTACAACTTGATAAATACTAAACCTCACTTGGTAGACATTCCGCCTTCATTAATCGATAGCGATAACCTTAGGGTTTACTGACTAGGTTCCTTAGGGTTTACAGACTAGGTTCCTTGCTTGGTAACATAGTATAGTATTAACCTTACAAACAATAGCATATGTGGGATATCCAAACAATCTAAACAACATGATCTCATCATTGTCTAACTCGGTAATAGTTGTCTATTGAATAACTTATTCCTCCCCTTATTCATCACATTCTTTTTGTGTCTTTTACCGACATCTTAATTCTCTTCAAAACATACTTCTTAAGATATGTCAACATCATACTAAATCAGAAAATCAATTTCTTGACATCAATGACAAAATAATATTGTGAAGACAGTAAACATCCTTAATCAGTTATATCCATATTTATCAACAACCTTCTCAATATCCTAATTGAAATGCCAACAATCTCTTATTGTCTATTATAATGCCAACATCGTGGTCAATCACTATGCTCACCAACACATAGTTGGTTCAAACTTGATCATTTAGTAAACTCATACCGATACACGCCTTTGCCAATAAGGTATTCCTCTTCGGCTAACTGGTAGTGCACACTATACTGGTAACACATTTTCACCTCTAGTGGTTTGAGACACCTTTAACATTCTGCCTCTTCATCATAAACCAACAACTCTCGTTCGGACTGGTTTATGCCCTACAGGTGAGTCTTCATTCTTTCTAATCACACTCATGTGAATATCCATGATGCCAGTTGACATCAATGACAACTTAATGCCAAAATGCCAACAATATCCTCCTTTGACATTGATGTCAACTTCTTGCAAGACACTCCATACTGGTACATTTCTCCCTCTTTGACACAATGACAAAGGGTACAATGCACTCCCCCTTTGATCCATACCAAGCTCCCTTTGAACCACATAAAGCCTTCCTAGACAGATGACACAACTCCCAACTTGTGTCAAAGGTACTCAAAAGTACTTACCAATAATGATTTGGTGAAGATTTCTACTACTTGTTTTCTAGAAGGAACATAATCCATCCTTACCTCCTGTCCTTTAACCTTCTCTTTGAGAAAGTGATACTTGATAGCAATGTGCTTTGTTCTAGAATGCATGACTATATTCTTTGCTATGTTGATTGCACTCGAATCATCATAGCGGATGATAATAGAATCACTGATGTCCACCTGTATGTCTTTGAGAGTCTTCTTCATCCAAATCACCTAAGAGAAGCATGTAGCAACAACAATGTATTCAGCTTCAGGAGTAGATAGAGAGACTGAGTCTTACTTCTTGCTATGCCATGAGACTAATGGATCACTTAGAAAGAATTCACCACCACTTGTTCTCTTTAGATCATCAATGCCAATCATCATCAGTGTATGCTTCCAAGATAAAATCCCCTTGTTTAGGATACCACAAACCATAGTTGAGCATCCCTTGTAGGTACCTAAAAATTCTGCTAACAACATTCATATGTGACTGCTTTGGTGCAACTTGGAATCTGGCCACCATGCATACTGCCTGAACTATATCTAGTCTTGAAGCAGTTAGATATAGTAGACTACCTATCATAGATCTGTACAGAGTCTGATCCACCACTGATGATTCATCATTCTTGCTTAATTTGCTATCGGTCACCATGGGGGTGCTTACCGGTTTACAATCTTCCAGTTTGAATTTCTTCAACATCTCCTTTGCATACTTGATTTGTGAGATAAAGATTCTTTTATCTTGCTATAATATCAGCAAACCAAGGAAGTAAGTCAATTCACCAAGCATTGACATCTCAAATTCTAACTGCATCTGATGAGCAAATTCTTTGTAGAGGGTGTCCTTGTTGCCTCCAAAAATGATGTCATCTACATACACAACCACAATGATCATGTCGTTCCCATCTTTCTTTATGTACAAATTTCTATCAGAACTTCCCTTTTTGAATCCCTCCTCCTTTAGGTACTGATCTAATCTTGAATACCATGCTCTAGGATATTTCTATAGACCATACAAGGACTTCTTCAACCGACACACAAATGTTGCAACATCATGTAGCAGAAACCCTTCCAGTTGCTCCATGTACACTTCTTCTTCCAAATTTCCATTTAGAAAGGCAAATTTTACATCCATTTGGTATACTTTATAGCCCTTGTAGGCAGAGTAGGCTAGAAACATTCCAATTACTTCTAATCTAGCTACTGGTGCAAATGTTTCTTCAAAGTGAATCCCCTCTACTTGAGAGTATACTTTGCACACTAGTCTAGATTTATGCCTGACAATCTTACCATCTTTATTCATCTTGTTCCGGTAGACCCATTTAGTGCCAATGATGTTCTTATCTTCCGGTCTAGGGACTAATTCCCAAGTCTTGTTCTTCTCAATTTGTTGTAGTTCTTCTTCCATGGCATCCATCCATTCTTGTCTTTTGCTGGCCTCATTGAATGTTTTAGGTTCCACTTCAACCATGAGGCATAGGTTGACTTGTTCATCATTCTAGGGAAGTCTTCTTCTAGTCTGCACACCATCACTCTTATTTCCTAGAATTTTCTCTTTCAGGTGATTCAGCTCTACATACAGGTTGGCGGCCTTCTTGGATGCTACCTTTGGTTCAATATCTGACAAAAATTTATCATCTTCATACCTGAGCTATCATAGAGGTTAATTTGTGGTTGACATCCTTTGTGCATATCTTCATCAAATTTTACATGCACACTCTCAACGACTCTTCTTAGTCTTTTATTGTAGCATTTGTAGGCCTTGTTGTTAGATGAGTAACCAAGGAAGATTCCTTCATCACTCTTGGAGTCAAAACTTCCTAGACCATCCACATCTTTCTTGATAAAGCACTTGCTTCCAAATACTTTGAAGTATTTGACTGATGGTTTCCGGTAATACTACAACTCATAAGGTGTCATCTCGCTGTTTGTTCTTAATTCAACCCAGTTCAAAGTATATGCGGTAGTATGAACAACTTCTTTCCAATATGTGTCTGATAGAGTGGCCTCATTTAACATGGTTCTGGCTAGCTCCTTGACTGTCTTGTTTTTCCTGTCTACCACACCATTTTGTTGTGGTGTCCTATGGGCAGAGTATTGCCTTCTAATTACATGTTTTTCATAATAATATTAAAATTCATTTGATGTAAACTCTCTACCCCTATCTGATCTTAGGCACTTTAACCTATACCCACTTTCTTTTTCTACCATCTTTCGAAAGATCTTGAATCTTTCAAATGCTTGTGATTTATCTTGCTGAAAGGTGACCCATGTCATTCTTGCATAGTCATCAATGAAGAGCATTAAATATCATTCACCTGCAAGTTCTCTTGTCCTAGTTGGACCACACAGATCTGTATTCACAATTTCAAGTGGTCTTGAGGTGTTGTTCTCTTTTGTCTTGCAGCTCACTTTAGTTTGCTTACCTTTTACAAATTAATCACAAAATGTGTTTACCAATTTGATGATAGGTGGAATATTCCTCACAAACCCCTTTTTTCTTACTGCAACTAGGTTATCAAAGTTTATGTGTCCTAATCTTTAGTGGCATAGCCAACTTTCATCTACTTGTCCTAACATACATTGGGACTCATAGCATTCCTTTAGATTATAGACATTTCCATCTATTCTCTTCCCTTCTGCTACAACTTTACCCATACTGTCTTTCTTTATCTAGCAACCGGTTGAGTCAAAGGTGAATTTGTAACCTTTGTCACAAATCTGACTCACACTCAACATATTATGCTTTAGGCCCTCCACATAATATACATCATGTGCCTTCAGTTTCCCATCAATGCTTAGAGTTCATTTTCCTTTATTTTGATGTAAGAATTGTCTCCAAACCTTACTGATCCACCATTCCCATCTTCAAGTTTAATGAATTTCTTTTTGTCACCAGTCATATGGTTTGAACAACCACTATCTACCACCCATAGATTTTTCCTTTCAGTATGTAAGGTAGTCTATACTATGAGACTTGATTCTGTGTTTTCCTTTTCTTTCTCAACCCAAACTAGTTTGGTCTCCTTCTTCTTGTCAGTTGCTATATTGAACTCAAGTTCAATTACTGGCTCTTGGTGTGGATTTGTCTTCTTTTGATTGATCTTTTGGTTTTTACAAAACTTTTCTATGTGTCCAAACCCTTGACAGTTATAGCATTTGATATTTTCATTTAAGGGAAGATCCTTAAAATTATTGTAGGGTACTGGTTTATTCTTTCTACAATCAAAACTCTTATGACCATATTCATTGCACTGATAACAGACAACATTCATATCCCAGAGTGCATTAAATGGATTTCTACTTTCATAACTCTTAGAGGGATAATTGATTAGTCTACAGTCAGCTATTCTATGCCTAAATTTGTTACACTGGTAACAGTAACCATGAAAGTTTGGAACATACCGGTTAGGTTGTCTTGGTCCTGAATGGAGCTGTCTCATTGGGGGTCTTCCCTTTATGTTATTGAGTCTGTTGAATCCTTCACGGTCAAATCTTACATTTCTCCTTGGATCTGCATGTTGGTGCAGGAAGTGTGACCTCCGGTTTATTGTTGTATAGCGATTTGAGTGGCGATTTCCAACATCTGCATATGTATATTTGTTGGTATCCTTGTGTACATGGAATGTCTTCTTTTCTTCACCTTTAATTGAAGAGGTGAACATTATTTCTTTGCCAAATTTATCTTTGTGGGTTGAACTTTGAACTTCTTCAAAGCCTAAGACACCAGTGTCTTTGAATTGCTTCTGTTTGCTCAACATCTTATCTAACGCCTCGGTGTTGCCTTCATACTTGTTACTTATTTTTATTTCTTCCTTACTTTCTTCAAGATCCTTTCTGAGATTAACTACTTCTGCTTCCAACTCAATATTCTCCTTTTCCCTTTTTGTTAGATCAGAGGCTGTAGCTTCACATGTCCTTTTAGTTTCTTCTAGCTACAATTTCAAGTCAGATAAAACTTGACTGGACTCATCTAGGGATTACGTCAAGAGATCTTGTTCATCTACTGCAACAAGCTTAACCCTCTTGAGTTCTCTTCTTGTTGTACTCAATTCCTCAAGAGCACTAATAATTTTTCTCTCCAAATCCTCTTCAACGTTAATATCCTTCTCTTCCTCATCTTCACAACCTAGTTTATAAAGTGCCATGAAGAGATTGAATTTTCTGTCATTCTCATGGTAATCATCTTCTGATGTATTTTATTCATCTGTTGTGCTATCTCAATAGTATATAGGCTGTTCTGGTTCTGGTAGCCTCTCCTTCCTTACCCATAGTCATTCCTTTCTTTGTCTTTGCCAGCAGATCTTCTGAACTCCCTTGACTCATCTCCATTGGTTTCTTTGTGAGGACAATTTGCAGCAAAGTGTCCTACCTTCCCACATTTCAAACATTTAAGTGGTAGCTTTCCTTTGTATTGGCCAAATCCTCTTTTGAGCTTCCTGACAAATTTTTCTACTTCTGCATCAAAGTCTTCACTGGATTCTTTATGAGTAGCGGCTTCTTTGCCCTTTTTGGTGGTGTTGAATGCTACTTCTTTCCTTGAAGAAGTATCAACAGTTGTTCTCATCTCATAGGCTATCAGCGAACCAAATAACTCATCCATTAAAAAAGTCTTTAGATCCTTGGTTTCTTCTATGATAGAGACCTTAGTATCATACTTGGGTGTGAGAGATATAAGTACCTTTTTGACAAGAATCTCATCTGCAATCTCTTCTCCAAGTCCTCTAATAGTATTCATTGTTTCATCAAATCTATGAAGATAGTTTGTAATATTTTTATCATCTTTCATTTTGATTCTTTCAAATTGGCCCCTTAGTGTTTACAGCTTGGCTTCTTTGACTTTTGCATCTCCTTCAAACAACCTCTACAATTTTTCCCAAGTCTCTTTTGCTGAAACACAATGCATGACTTTGACAAATTCATTATCAGACAGTCCACTCAAGATAACATGTTTAGCCTTTGCATTATTCTCATACTCCGTTTTGGCATCCAGATCAAAGGGAGGAGCATTAGGAACAACATACCCGTTCTTGACAGACATCCATACATCAAAACCTAGGGAGGAAATAGAGGTCTCCATTCTTCTGCTCTAGAAGGCATAGTTGGATCCATCAAACATGGGGGCTTTTGACGGAGCAGACTCATTTCTTTCCATTATGTTCAAAGTTCAAAATCTACCTAAGGTTTCAAGATAATCAGGAAACTAGGCTCTGATACCAATTATTGAACACAAAATACCACTAAGAGGGGGTGAATCAATGGTTTCTAACCTTTTTGAATTTCAAAATAAACTTTAGAATGTCAGTTATTCACTTAAACACTAACCAATCAAACTAGTAGAACAAGAAAGAAAGCCAAAGGGATCATTCACACAAAAGAAACTCTCAACACCAAATTTTTAAGGAAAACCCAATGTGTGAAAAAACTCAGTGAGAAAAGCTGCTAGAGACTATTACTCCAATCCAGCCTCACAGGTAAAACACTGAATTACAAAGATTTTGAGCACCAACCCAAGGAGCACCAACCCCTGCACTTTTAGGGCACCAACCCAGGGAGTACCAACCCCTGCACTAAGCTTCATCTTGATGATGTATATTGAAATACTATTTGAATACAATTAAGGCTTCTTGTTGCAAATGAATTCTGTAACTCTTGAGCCAATAACTCACTGCTGGTTGACAGTCTTTTCTCCTCCACTGAATCTCACACTACTAGTTGTGAGATTAATTTCTTTCATTCTCAGCCTCTATTATCTTTCTCTCCCTCTCTCACATAGTCTCTCAACACTCCGTGTCAGACTTGGATGTTGCCTGCTATGTAACACCTTGTTGGTTAGGGTCAAATGCAAAACTATAGTTATGCCTGTAGTATCCTCTCACCGATATTCTTGCTCACATATGCTGCAACTTTCTTAGAACTATTTCTAAGGCTCAACAAATCTTCTCTTTTTATAACCCTCTCTTTTCTATTCCACTTCTCCGCAGCATCATCCTGCTTTGATTCAAGCTCTTCTCTTTTTATCCCATGATTTCCCGCTAGAAAGCAATTCAAACTTCGGAGTGGTTAGGGTTTCCTTTTCTTGACGCAACCTTCAAGAGATCCAATCCAGCCTGTGTTGGATCGAACACTTGTCCTTCAAGGATGCATCTGTACATGGTTTTCATTATCCAATGCATATTTACTGAAAATAGCAATCCCAAACAAGATCTCCTGCCTTGAAATCCATTGATACATAAAAAACACTTCAGCTGTTTCCTTTTCGAGGTATTCCTGAATCGGATTTATGTTGCATTGACCCAGGCACCAACTACTCCCTGATCTTCCTTTGTCATTGTTTCTTCCTTGAGCCGCAACGGTTAGATATAATCCCATGATTTGTGGCTATTTCATTTATGTTGACAGACAATTTCACCAACCGTGTCAATGATGGTTTTACCAACCTCTGCCTATTTGCCACTTTGGCTCCACATGACATCACCATGGTCAATCACTCTGCTTAGTGACACATAGTCGGTTCAGACTTGATCATTTAACAAACTCATACCGGTACATGCCTTTACCAGTAAGGTCTTCTTCTTCTGCTAACTGATAGTTCACACTATACCGGTAACACATCTTCACCTCCATTGGTTTGAGACAACTTTAACATTCTACCCCTTCATCATAAACTAGTAGCTATCCTTCAGACCGGTTTATGCCTTACCGGTGAACCTTCATTCTTTCTGCTCACACTCATGTCAATATCCATCATGCCGGTTGACATCAATGACAACTTAATGCCAAAATGCCAATAGGTTTGGTCCACTCTTCTTTGCAAAATCATCTTTTTCTTCTTGGAGCTTTGGTAGTAAGACATTCTTTTCAATCAAGGTTTTTTGATATTGCCTACAATCAACTTAAAACACTTCAATTATCTCAATGAAATGGTGAAATTATCTACAAAGATCCTTTTTTTTCCCTCTCAATGCCAAATTCTAGCTTTCTTGGAGGTCATATGATTCTTATTCTAATATTTTTCATGGTTAATCCCTTAAAATTTGTAGACCTTGGGAGAAATTTTGTAGAATAATGCTTTTTTAGAAAATTTCTCCATTTCATGAAAAAATTCCTACAATATTAAAATAACTTGTTGTCGATATGTGGTGACTGATCAACAAAGTACTCTACACTCAGCACATATTCTCGCCAACATTGTAATAAAACCCTAAAAAGGCTGACTTTTTTTGTTGCCCTAAAAACGCATGTTATAAGCGGTTGGGATGCTTAAGGCATGCAGAGGTTGATGTACTATTTTTGATGGATAATAAGAAAGACTGGACGACTATATATGGTGGATATAACCCATTATGGGTGAACCATGTTAAATCTCTGTGTTATCTATGTCTTATTTTATTTCTTTATCTTTTGTATTTAAATCTGCATATGATTGTTAGTTCAGATCTGCTTGAAACCCTAACAATTTGTATCAGAGCGAGGTTTTTTGTAAATTGATAGGACTCTCAGATTTGAGTGGGAGCAATGGAGGATTCTAAATTCAAGGTCAAAAATGTTAACGGCCAGAATTATCAGTTATGGAAAATGCAGATAGAGGATTACCGGTATGAAAAGGATTTGTGGTGGCCATTGGAAGGAAAGGCAAAGAAAGCGACCACAATGTCAGATGAAGAGTGAGACATTTTAGATAGAAAGGCACTAGGATCCATTCAATTGTGCCTTGCACCGTCTGTAACATTCAATATAACAGAAGCAAAAATGACTGTAGATTTGATGGCGACATTGGCTAGTTGTATGAGAAACCCTCGGCTTCGAATAAGGTATTTCTTATGAAGCATTTGTTTAATTTGAAAATGAGTGAGGGAGGATCTGTAGCGAAGCACTTAAATGAATTTAATATAATTACCAGTCAATTGTCTTCAGTAAAAATTACTTTTGTAGAAGAGGTTAGGGCTCTCTTGATTTTATGTTCTTTGCCAGAAAGCTGGAATAGCTTGATTATGGCTATAAGTAACTCTGACTCTGGTAAAAATAATTTGGTATTTGATGATATTGTTGGTGTTATCCTAAGAAAGGAAATGCAAAGGAAAAGCACAAGTGAGACTTCAACATCATCAAGTAGTGTTTTGAATGTGGAGAACAGAGGAAGATCAAAGGAAAGAGGAAAAAGCCCTGGGAATGAGAAGTCACAAGGGAAATCAAAGAAAGGACGCTCTCAATCTAGAGGAAAGAAAGATTGCTAGTACTGCGGAAAGCCTAGTCATCTAAAGAAAGACTGTTGGTCTCGAAAAAACAAAGAAGGGGACAAAAATGAAAATGATAGTAAGGAAGATAATATTGCAAGTAATACTTTACAAGATGCTTTAATCTTATGTTTGGATAATGTTAATGATTCCTGGGTAATAGATTCTAAGGCTTCACTTCATGCTACACCCCATAGAAAATATTTTCTAGATTATGTTCAAGGTGATTTTAGATAGGTATATTTGGGTGATGATGAGCCCTGTCAAATTGTTGGAAAAGGAAAGATAAAGATCAAGTTGCAAAATGGAAATGACTGGTTTCTGCAAGAGGCAAGACATGTTCCTAATTTGGCACATTATATCTATGTATTGGTAACACTTACTCTACCTTAGTAGCTAAAGGTGTGAAGGTAGGCACATTATATCTATGTACTGGTAACACTTACTCTACCTTATCTACTACAGGTAAAGTTACTGCAGGGACAACAACAATAGATGTTGCAAGAACAGATTCGATAATGTGGCACCATAGGCTTGGGCACATGAGTGAGAAAGGGATGAAAACTCTTCAATCCAAAAATCTATTGCCAAGACTAAAGGAGATTGATTTAGAGTTCTGTGAAAACTGTGTTTATGGTAAATAGAAAAGAGTTAGATTTCTCAAGGTTGGGAAAGAGAAGAAGAGTGAGAAGTTAGAGCTTGTGCATTCAGATGTATGGGGACGGACTCGGGTATCATCTCTTGGTGGCTCTTGTTATTATGTTATTTTTATTAATGACTCAACCAGAAAAATATGGGTATATTTCCTAACAAAAAAATCAAATGTTTTTGAAACTTTTAAGAAATGAAAAGCTTTGGTTGAGAATGAGACAGGAAAAAAGTTGAAGTGTCTCAGATCGGATAATGGAGGTGAGTATTGCAGAAAAGCATTTGAAGATTACTACTCCTTAAATGAGATTTGAAAGGAAAAGACAGTTCCAGGAACTCCACAAGAAAATGGTGTGTCAGAGAAAATGAATAGGACTATCATGGAATGCGCGAGGAGCATGAGATTGCATGCTAGATTGCCCTTACATTTTTGGGTAGATGTTGTACATATTGTTGTTTATTTGATAAATAGAGGACCTTCAACCCCTTTGGATGGTGGTATTCCAGAGGAGGCATGGAGTGGTAAAAAGGTAAATTATTCTTTTTTGAAAACCTTTGGTTGTGAAGCTTTTGTCCATGTTGATAAAGAAAACAGAACCAAGCTTGATGCTAAATCTAAAAAATGCACCTTCATTGGATATCAGATAGATGAATATGGCTATCGGTTATGGGATTTTGAAAATAAGAAAATAATTAGAAGTAGAGATGTTATATTCAATGAGAAGGTCATGTATAAAGAACATATGCAGGAAAAGAAGCATGAACAGGACAAACAAGAATATGTGGTGTTGGATGAGATTCTTGAAAATGAAATGCCACAGGTACCTGATGCTCAGCAATAAAAGAATGTCCTACAAACTCCTGCAAGTGTTAGACATTCTATGAGGTTAAGTAGACCCCCTGAAAGATTTTCTCCTTCTTTGTATTGTATTTTATTAACTGACTTTAGTGAACCAGAAGAATATGAAGAAGCAATGCAAGTGGATGCCAAACAACAGTGGGAGCTAGGCATGAAAGAGGAGATGGACTCTTTGATGAAAAATAAGACTTGGGACTTAGTCCCTTTACCTACAGAAAAAAGAGCCTTGCCTAACAAATGGGTTTATCGGCTGAAGGAGGAGGAAGGAGGTCAGAAAAGATATAAGGCCAGACTTGTGGTAAAAGGTTTTGCACATAAAAAGGGTATAGATTATGATGAAATATTTTCTCCAGTTGTAAAAATGACTTCAATTAGAACTATACTTAGTCTTGTGGCTACAGATGATTTACATCTTGAACAATTAGATGTCAAAACTGCTATTTTCCATGGAGATTTGGAGGAGGAAATTTACATGTTGCAACCACAGGGATATGAGGTCAAAGGTAAGGAGAACTTGGTGTGTTGGTTAAAGAAAAGATTGTATGGCCTAAAGCAAGCACCCCGACAATGGTATTTAAAATTTGATAGTTTCATGGCTAAACACGGTTATCATAGATGTCATTCTGATCATTGTATATATTTTAAGAGATTCGATAATGGCAGTTATATTATCCTATTGCTTTATGTTGATAACATGCTTGTTGTTGGGTCTAACATGCAACATATAAATGATCTTAAACAGAAATTAGCCAGGTCATTTTCTATAAAGGATTTGGGTGCAACTAAGCAAATTCTTGGTATGGGGATTACACGAGACAAGAAAAATAGAACCTAAAATTTATCCCAAAGTGGGTATATAAAGAAGGTGTTGAAAAGATTTAACATGTAGGATGCAAAAATAGTTAGTACACCTTTGGCTAGTAATTTCAAATTGACTAAGGAGATGTGTCCAAAGGCACAAAAAGAGGTAAATAAAATGTCTAACATCCCATACAAATCAGCTATTGGCAGTCTGATGTATGCAATGGTTTGTACAAGGCCAGATATTGTACATGCAATGGGAGTTGTGAGCAGGTTTATGAGTAATCCAGGTATGGAACATTGGAATGTTGTGAAATGGATTCTTCAGTATTTGAAAGGAACTACTACGAAGACATTATGTTTCAAAGGATCTAATGCTACTCTAAGTGGATTTGTTGACTTTGATCTAGTAGGTGATATTGATTCAAAGAGGAGTACTACAGGGTATTTTTTTACTATAGGGGGAACTGCAGTCTATTGGATTTCTAGGTTCCAAAAGGTTGTTGCACTTTCAACCACTGAAGCTGAGTATGTTGCTGCTACAGAAGCCAACAAGGAGATGATTTGGTAACAATATTTTCTAGAGGAATTGGGTCAGACACAGGAGGATCGCCCATTGTATATTGATAGTCAGAGTGCCATTCATCTTGTGAAGAACCCTTCTTTTCATTCAAGGACAAAGCACATTCAGCTCAGGTACCACTTCATCTGGACTGTTTTGGAGGAGGGTCAGTTACGGCTTGAGAAGGTTCACACAAGTGAGAATCATGTCGATATGTTCATGAAGGCAGTTCCATAGGAGAAGCTAATTTCTTCATCAGTTTCTGTTGCTCTTCTTGATTGATAATTGTGGAATTTATACCAGTCGAGTCTTAGTGTTTTATCCAGCGGATGCTGCAAGTACACTAGTGTCATCTTGTATCAGTCTCCAAGTGGGAGATTGTTTGGTCTGGATTAGTCTCCAAGTAGGAGATTGTTGATATGTGATGACATATCAACAAAGTACTGTATACATTGATGAAAACCGACATTGTAATAAAACCCTAAAAGGGTCGACTTTGTTTGTTGCCCTAAGAACACATGTTATAAGCGGCTGGGATGCTTAAGGCATGGGGAGGTTGATGTACTATTTTTGTTGGATAATAAGAAAGATTGGAGGCTGTGTATGGTGGATGTAACCCATTCTTAGTGAACCACGTTAAATCTCTATGTTATCTATGTCATGTTTTATTTCTTTATCTTTTGTATTTAAATCTGCATATGATTGTTAGTTCATATTAGCTTCAGATCTGTTTGAAACCCTAACACTTGTCACTATATAAGTAATTGATCTATAATTTCCAAAAAAAAATATTAAGACTAGGGGACTAAAACTTACAAACTGCTATTCTACTGGGAATCCAAGTAAATATGAGATATGAGATGCCTTTCATTACTAGTACATCAAGAATTGAAATACTAAAATGTGAAATACAAAATTAGACAAATATTATTGAAAAACATAGTTGGTAGAGGCAATTATTCACCATGAGAGTGCATTTCTTGAAATGGACAAGCAGAAAGTATTCTACAATTTCTATCAAGCATATCAATACTTTAGCTTTCTAATTCAAAGAGATGTGGAATATATTATGATGTTATTATAAGGCTCAAATTCTATTGAGATTTGATTGTTGAGTGTTTATATTGGAAGTGAGGTCCCACATTTGTAACCTCATGAATTGATAACTCTCAATCAACATTTACCTCTCTTATATATATTATTTATTTTTTAATCTATTTTTAAAAAATGACAAATATTATTTAACATATAAATTTATAAATAATATAATCTTTTATTCTTGTGAGATTTTGCGAAGATCTAGAGGCAATGGAAAGCACAAATAAGAGAGAACTAAATAGATGATAGAAATAAACTATATTCTATCAAAAAAATACTGATCAACTGGATTATTACATGATGTTCAATGATTGTCCGTTTGTACAAACAATGTAGATGAGTTTGCTTATATCTACAAGGCTAGGGATATGTGAGCACACAAACATGACATATGACTCAATAAGAAACAAGGGTAGGTAGGAGAAACAATAAAATATTCCACATCAGATGGATCACCCACGGAAGGTGGAATTATCACTCCACAAACACCCAAGTGTTTCATACCCAAACTACTATCCACAAACACCCAAGTGTCTCATACCCAAACTACTATGAAATGCATTTCCGAAGTAAACTTAAGTATAGTGTAATAATATCCATGATAAATAATTATTTACACCAACAATTCTCATATATATTTGAAAGTTTAACTTCAATGGTTACTTTATTTATTCTTAATCCAAATCAATTTGATAAAAAAAAAAAAACCTTCGTAAACTTCTAAAATTCAAATCTATAATTACAGCTGGTCTCCCTCCTTGGAACGTTATTATTATTAAAATTAGTGCAAAAGATGTACCATTACCAAAGAAAATTTTCAGCAGTTGTAGATTTCACCATTGATTAATGCATGCAGCATTTCAAAGCTTGATAGACTTAAAATACCGAGAGTTTGACCTATTACAAGCCATTCCTTGAAGTCAATTATTGTTCTCCTCAATTCGACCACATTGGACATTTTATAGTATTGAACAAAATGATGGATAAAGTGAGCTTGATAGAATTAAAATACTGAGAGTATGACCTTTTGCATTAATTAGCAGAGATATAACTACTGCAAATTGGAGTTCCAGCATGCATTTGAATAATTCATCCACGTCTCAAACAGTAGTTTATATATAAGCCCTGACATTGGGAGTTTTTCTGCAAACTATTTGCATATATTGTGTCAGGCCAGTTGCATGTTCAATTCGATGGTTGCGTTTAAAGTCTAACATTGTTACAAAATTTGGAGAATGTTTCAAACGTCGGACACCCAAACCTACGAAATGCTCAACTTGGACACAAGTTTGACTTGGCCCCTCACAAAAGCATGAGATAAAATTCAGCCAATGAATCATTATGCAAGTACTTCAAAAATGAAAAAAAATAAAAGGTTCTAAGATCCAATCTTCACGGATGTATCGATTATAGTTGAATTTCGTTTGTTTAGACAGATATTAAGAATATTTTTCTTTTATTCATCAAGTTGGTTGCTTCTCTAATAATTTATTATTAAATTTTATTAAATTTTGTTATTAGAAATTGCATTTGATGTGTAATGGACATGTTGATATGCATTCTTATTTAGTGTAGTGTGATAGGCAATGATCAAATTTCACTGAAATTAAAAAATTTATTTATTTATTAATGTAATGTATTATTAAAAAGGTAGAAAATAAGGAGTTGATGTATGTCGTTGGTATTATAATTTAATAGATTGATTCAAAAGATCAATGATATTAGATCTAGATTGTCACATGTTTGATGTCAAATCCTTTAAATCTCAAGACTTGAGCTTCTCTTTAGATTCAATACTTCTCACTAAACTCCTTCAAAATAAAATTCTAGGTTTTTGGCCACCTCTAGATACAAAGACAACTTTCACCAAAAGCATTCAACATTACCTATGAGCCATGAAATATACACAATCCAACATGCAGGACATCACTAGGAATAGCAACTTATTATCAAATTTCATTAATGTAAAACTTAGGTTTGTAGAAATCCAAACCTTTTGTGGGCAATTTGGAGGAATTGATTATGTGTTGCATTGATGTTTTGTCATTGATGTCAACACTAGCTGCTTTGGCTGTTTACCGGTATCTAGTTGGTCTGGGTAGGATGGTTGGTTTCTGGTTGGTAAGATCATGTTGATCTGGTATACTCCGGTATGCTTTGGCTTAGATCTTCTATTCATGCTACTTAGATATATGTTTAGTCAGTTGGTATTGATTTGGTGATTGGATTCTATCTTCTATGTTGTTAAGCCTGGTTTATTGATCCGGTGAGGGTTTCACTGGCAAAGATTTGTTGAAGATCTTTTGATATTATGCATAAGTGGTGTTGGTGTGGCTTCTAGTAAGTTCTCAGGATGTTGATGGTTATCATGTTTGTGTTCCAGTTGATCGCTGGTGCTGCATTTAGCACCAGACCTATTATGTGCTATCTTGGTTATGGACTGACTTAATGTAATGTGTTGTTAGGTCTTCTCGATGTGTTTCCGAGATGACTTATGGGTTGGATGATATTTGTTTGGTCTCAGGCCAACATGTTTAATAATTATGTAACAGGTTTTATTGTCTAGATAGCCAGCCTAATTGTTTAAGGTCGAGGGTTTATATATATGTGTGTGTGTGTGTGTGTGTGTGTGTGTGTGTGTGTGTGTGTGTGTGTGTGTGTGTGTGATCTTATTGTAGATCATGGTATACGAGTGAATAATGTAATAATCATTCATGCAGAGGATTTGGTTGATCATAGGTGATCCAGTTGGGTTTATGCAAGAGGTTTAAGACCTCTAGTATTGAGATTAACTAGAACTATACTTAGGCATAGGATATGCTATTATTGGAGTTCATTCTTCTTTCTAGATTGTAGTCTGGATTTCTTATGTAGTTAGTGAGAGTCCTTTCGTAATGAGCATTGTGCTCTAGGTTGTTGGCCTTCCTACAAGTGCAGGATCCTCAATTTGCAATCACATACTTACTACTAAAGTATTATCTAACTATGGGTAGGATTCTCACTGTGGTTTTTTCCTTTACCGGGTTTTCCACGTACAAATCTTGGTGTCATGTGGATGGTAACTATTCTCTAAATGTTGCTTGTTCTTAATTGGTATATCTGCTATTTTGGTAATTGGTTTATGTATTCTGGCATTGATCTTATGTGTTTCGGTAATAAAGTTTTAAATTCTTAAGGTTCTGGTAATCTGGTGACAACTGATTCACCCCCCCTCTCAGTTGTCCTCTGGTTATTTGAGCTGTCTAACATTTGGTATAAGAGCTCTGGTCCTCTCCCCAGAGGATTAAGCAATTGAGGAAGGTCCTATGGCATCTAACACTTCAAGTTCATTTAGCTCATTTGCAACTGTCTTTCAGAGAGAAATTCGTAGGCTTGATGGAACAAATTATAGAGTATGGAAGATTCAGATGGAGACTCATCTAAGATGTCTTGGAAAGGGAATCTGGGAGATCACCGAGAATGGTGTAATGCCTTTTAATCTAGCATTTGGAAATCCTCCTTTGGAAAATTTGGATAAGGAGCTTGAGAATGATTGTAGAGCTAGAGAAGCCCTCTTTTGTGCACTTTTTGATCAACAAATAATGGGATTGACTGACAAATCAACAGAAAAAACTATATGGGACAAGTTGGAGACTTTAAATGAAGGTGACCTTACTGTTAAGATTGATAAACATGATGGTTATTGGGTGAGATATGAAAATTTGAAGATGCAAGAAGATGAAAGAATTACTGCATTTATGAAAAGGGTAAAAGAAATTGTCATGGGAATTCAATGTTGTGGTGGATCTCTCATTGAAGATGAAATAGTTTTTAAAGTTATGAGAGATTTACCACCAGCTTATAAGATGAAGCCTACTGCAGTTAATGAATTGAGAACAATAGATAATACTTCTATCAATAGGGATACCTTGGCTGGGAAATTATCTACTTTTGAGCTTGAAGAATTTGGACCTTCTGGAGCTGTAAAGTCTGAACCATCTTTTCATGCATTTACATCATAAACCAACAAGCAAGATTGGAAAACTTTGTATGTAAATGAATTGGAAGATATCAAGAGGGAAGATGAAGAATTTGAGCAAATTGAAGCCTTATTTTCTACAAGAGTACCTAAAGGACCGGTAGGAAGTAAGTATGAAGGAAAACCACCCATTAAATATTTTTCATGTAATAAGATAGGTCATTTTGCATCTAGATGTCCTACAAGGAATTCAAGATTTGAAGAAAGAGCTAGAAGATCTTTTAATCCTAACCCCGAATATTAGAACAAGCATAAGTACGGGAGAAACATATATAAATCATGTTACTTTGCGGATGAGGAAGGTGTGACTAATTCTAATGATGAACCCGCATAAGACTCTGCTAGTGGTTTTGGCAATGGAAAGGAATGGGTGATCTTGTCTATCAAGGAAGATGATCTAGTACTGGAAGAGAATCTACCTGAAGAAAAGGCCCTTGTTGCTAAAATTGAAGATACAAATGAATGGGTAATAGATAGTGGATGTTCACATTATATGAATGGGGATAAAAGGAAGTTTCTATCTTTGCAAGAATTTGATGGTAGTTTGGTTAAATTTGGAGATGACAAAGAATGCATGATCAAAGGAAGAGGAACCATATCATTAGATGGTAAGGACAATACTGATAATGTTTATTACGTTGAAGGTTTAAGGCATAATATTTTGAGTGTAGGACTGTTGGTGGATAAAAGATTTCAATTATAGTTCAAGGATGGAAAATGCAAGATCATTAACAGATCTCAATTGGAGATTTCTACCGGTACTCAAACAAAAGGTAATATATTTCATTTGAATTCCGGTGAGGAGACATATTTGATTTCACAAATTGGTGAGAGTTGGCTTTGGCATAAAAGGCTATGTCATGTGAATTTTGATTGCATGGTAAATATTAGTTCAACTAAGGTAATTAGAGATATACCAAAGATTGTGAAGCCCTATAATCCAATATGTAAAGAATGCCAAATGGGAAAATAGGTCAAAACCTCTTTCAAGAGTATACAAGACAAATCTAATGATGTTCTTGATCTTATTCATATTGATTTGTGTGGTCCTAATAGAATCAAAATTTTTCAACGTGATAGATATTTTATGCTAATCATTGATGATTATTCTAGAATGACGTGGGTTACTTTTCTAAGGGAGAAATCTAAGGCTTTTGAAAAGTTTAAAATCTTTAAAGCTAAGGTTGAAATTGAGACGGGATTTTTATATTGCATATAAGGAGATAACCGTTACAAATAACTATCACAACCAGTAACTTACTGACTACATATGGATCGCTGATCCAAAACACTTAAAGATGTCTATAATCAAAACTATACAAGACTATAAAAAATTATACAAGATTGTGCAAATATCTGAAATGAACTCAAGAAGCCAGATCACATGGAAGAGTCAGATCATGTTTTCTCTTAAATTGAGATAGGATTGAAGATTAAGTGCTTAAGGTTAGATCATGGTGGAGAATTCATATTTGATGAGTTTAATAACTTTTATGAGAAGCATGGCATAATGAGACAATTTTCTGCTCCCTGGACAACTCAGCAAAATGGAGTTGTGGAGAGAAAGAAAAAAACTATCTTGGATGCTCCTAGAACCATGATGGTGGAAGCTAATCTACCTCATATTTTACTCGAGAGAAGCACTAAGATCAACAGTTTATACATTCAATAGAGTTCATATCAAAGGAGAAATTGGTAAGAAACCTTATGAGTTATGATTTGTAAATACATCTACATTTAAGTACTTCAGAATCTTTGGTAGTAAATGTTATATCAAGAGAGATGATTTCATTGGAAAGTTTGATCCTAGATGTGATGAAGGAATATTTATTGGTTATTCTAATGAAAGCAAATCATATAGACGTTATAATAAAATATTGCAGAGAATTATGGAGAGCGCTAATGTCAATTGGTGGACGAGCATAATAGAAGTCAAATCAAAATTTATGAGAGAATCGGCAGTGGAAATGATCATAACTGAATCGGGAACACCTTTACCAGAATAGAATGTTGAACCAGTTACTCTGGTAGTATCAACAAATTCAGTAGTAACTGAAGATTAGGAAAGAGGAATAGTGTGTCAGAAGACTCCTAGGTATGTAAAGTTGAATCATTCAGAAGATCAAATCATTGGGGATAAGAAAAAAGGAGTGATGACAAGAAGAAGATTGGCAGTTGATGAGGTATGTTTATTTTCTTAGGTTGAACCATTATCGATAATTGAAGCATGTAAATATGAATGGTGGATGAAAGCTATGGAAGAAGAATTAGATCAGATAGAAAAGAATAACACATGGATTTTAGTTCCTCGGGCTAAAAATAAGAATGTTATTGGAACTACATGTGTTTTTAAGAATAAATTAAATGAATTTGGATAAGTTGTGAGGAATAAAGATATATTGGTTTGTAAAGGATATTCTCAGAAGGAAGGAATTGATTATGGTGAAACCTTTGCAACTATGACTAGGATTGAAGCTGTAAAATTATTTCTTGCCTATGTTGCACATAAAAAATATAAGGTTTCTCAAATGGATGTTAAGTGTGCTTTTCTGAATAGGGATCTTGATGAGGAAGTTTATATTGAGAAACCTGATGGATTTTCACTTTCAGATGATAAAAACATGGTTTGTAGGTTAAAGAAATGTTTATATGGATTGAAATAGACACCTAGAGCTTGGTATGCAAGGTTGGAAAAATATCTTTTAAAAGTTGGTTTCACTAAAGGTAATGCTGACATTAATCTATATTATAAAGTCACTGATGATGATATATTGATTATTGAGGTCTTTGTTGATGACATCATTTTTGGAGGTGAAGATAAGTTGTGCATGGAATTTTCTAACAATATGGAGAATAAATTTGAGATGTCTATGATTGGAGAAATGAAAGTTTTCTTAGGTTTGTAGATTACTCGGGTTGATAAAGGTATTTTCATTTGTCAAACTAAGTATGCTAGAGAGTTGTTGAAGAAATTTGGTATAGAAAATTCTAAACAGGTTAGTATTAATATGGTTACAAGTGAGAAATTGACAAAGAAAGATGAATCAACACCGGTAAATCTTACAAGATGCAAGTCTATGATTGGAGGTCTCCTATATTTGACTCAGACTAGATCGGATATAATGAATACAGTTTGCATTGCATCAAGATATCAAAGTGATCCTAGAGAAAATCATGAGAGTGGTGAAAAGGATTTTTAGGTACTTACAAGGAACATCTGAATATGGTTTGTGGTATCCTAAAGATCATGACTTTACTTTATGTGCATATACAGATGCAGATTGGGTAGGTGACGTTGATGAGCAGAAGAGTACTTCTGGTGGAGCTTTCTTTCTTGGAAAGAAACTTATTTCATGGATCAATAAGAAACAATCATGTACTTCCTTATCTACTATTGAAGTTGATTATGTTTCTACTGCTACTAACTGTACACAAGTTCTATGGATGAAGCAAATGTTAAAGGATATACAAGTGCATTGCAATGAACCAATAGTTATTCACCATTTTAACTCTGTTGCTATAGATATTTTAAATAATTCGTTATTCACTCTAAGACAAAGCACATATCTATCAAGTATAACTTTTTGAAGGAAGAGTTGGGAGAAAATGAAGTTAGATTGGTTCATGTGAACACTAAAGAGCAGATTGTAGACATCTTCACTAAACCTTTACCTAAAGAATTATTTGAGTACCTCAGAGACAAATTAGGGGTTTCTGCCCCTCCAGTAGAAAAATAATTGATGTTATTTGGTATCAGTTTGGTATGCATTATTTGAGCTATTATTCATTCTGAGTTGATGTGGTGATGCTACTACTTAGGGGGAGTAGTTAGTCTTATGATTTAGTGGTTTATGATTTTTCTTTGATATTTATGTTAGATCCTTGGCATTGATGTCAAAGGGGGAGAGATATTCTTGTGAAAAACTTAAGGAGTTATATATATTTTGGGGAGAAATTTGCAAAACTTAACTATGATATCATCTACAGGGAGAGTATGGATCAACACTTCATTGCTATATTCTTGTGTGGGAGATTTGTTTGGCATTTCTTGGCAATTGGATGTTTTTCATATCTAGTCTTGCCATCAATGCCAAAGGGGGAGATTGTTGGAAATTTGGAGGAACTGATTGTTTTGCATTAATGTTTTGTCATTCATGTCAACACTAGCTCCTTTGGCTATTTACCATTATCTACTTGGTCCCAGTAGGATGACTGGTTTCTGGTTGGTAAGATCATGTTGATCTACTATCCTCTAGTATACTTTGGCTTAGATTTTCTATTCATGCTACTCAGATATATGTTCAGTCAATTTATTGATTTGGTGATAAAATGATATCTTATATGCTGGCAAGTTTGGTTTATTGGTTCGTTGAGGGTTTCACCGATAGAGCTTTGTTGAAGATCTTTTGATATTATGCATAAGTGGTGCTATTGTGGTTTCTAGTAAGTTCTTAGGATGTTGATGGTTATCATGTTCATGTTCCAGTTGATCGATGGTGTTGCATTTGGCACCAGACCTATTTTGTACTATCTAGGTTATGGACCAACTAAATGTAACATGTTATTGGGTGTTCTCAATGTGTTTCCGGGATGACTTATGGGTTGGATGATATTTGTTTGGTGTCAGACCGTCATATTTAATAATTATGTAATAGGTTTTATTGTTTGGATGGATGACCTAACTGTTTAAGGTTGAGGGTTTGTATATATGTGTAAGATCTCATTGTAGATCATGGTATGCAAGCGAATAATGTAATAATCATTCATGCAGAGGATTTGGTTGATCATAGGTGATCCAATTGGGTTTATGCAAGAGGTTTAAGACCTATGGTATTCAGCTTAATCGGAATTGTACTCGGGCATAAGAGATGCTATTATTGCAGTTCATTCTTCCTTCTGGATTGTAGTCTAGATTTATTATGTAGTCAGTGAGACTCCTTTTGTAATGAGCAATGTGCTCTAGGATGTTGGCCTTCCTACAAGTGCAGGCCCCTCAATTTGTAATCACATACTTACTAAAAAAGTATTATCTAACTGTGGGTAGGCTTCCCACCATGGTTTTTCTGTTTACCAGGTTTTCCACATACAAATATTGGTGTCATGTGGATGGTAACTATTCTCTAATTGTTGCTTGTACTTAATTGGTATATCTGCTATTTTGATAATTGGTTTATGTATTCCGGTATTGATCTTATATGTTCCAGTAATAAAATATTAAATGTTTAAGGTTTCGTAATCTATTGACAACTAATTCAACCCCCCTCTCAGTTGTCCTCTAGTTATTTGAACTATCTAACACCTTTCAAACTTGAAAACTTTAAAACAAGTTCAATCTCTAAGTCTTTAGGTTCTTTTCTTATTTCATGCAATCCCAAGTTGTCCAATATAATTTAGGTGAGTGGTTGTTTAAAATTTAAAATATTATTTGAAGTCCATTGAGCTTGCATTTAGTGGGTGGGAGAGTTTCATTAATTGAATTCTAGAATGGATCTTGCATTTTAAGTTCATTTGACTTCATGCATGTATTCCAAGTTGACCAAGATAACCTTATGCAATAGTACTTAGTGAGTGGCCTTAGGTCCATGGTTATAAGGTGGTTCTTTGGTTAATTAGGATTTGGCATGTGTTGGAGTAGTGACATAGACTATGGCCTAAAGTAATTATAAATGGATATGTAAAGATATTTATTAATTATTATTGATCCTTTTTTCTATTTACTATTTTCACAAATATGAGGAATTTTTTGAGAAATAATATGTTGTACAACTCACATAATACTGTTATGATTGATTAAAATGGGATAGTCCTGGACCTTTAACATAATTTATATAAAGAAACTACTTGGGGCTCATGAGAGATAAGCACCCAACAAAATACCATTACCAAGACACACAAAAAATTTAATAGATATCTAGAACCAGACCAAAACACAACTAGATAGCAAAAAACTAGACAACCAACAACCCACCAAAGACACAAAGGAATAGTCTACTATTTGGGGGTATTATCAACTTGCCAATCATGGCAAGTCACTTTCACTTTATTAGAAAAAGAAATATTTTTATTGGAACCTTTCTTGGAGGACACATCAACAAAGTCCAGAGTAGGCTTGAGTTTGGAGGTGATGGGTTCTGATCCAGTTGTTGGAGACTATAGATATCATTTCCTCTTATCCTTCCTTTTATCAATCTCTTCTTATATGGAATGTAGAGAGGTAGAGTTCTTCATAGCCATACCTTTTCCAAGGGTAGTCATCTCCTCCACTTTGAATTTTAGAGCCTCATGCTTTTCTTTAATTTCTACAATATCCTTCCTCTCACCTCTCTTATTGTTCTTTACATTGAATTTTTTTATTTTCTTCTCCATCGCTTCTCGATTTTCAATTTTCTCTACCATGTCGTTGGCTACCAACCAAACCCTCTCATCCTTCTCTTCCATAGGCCAACTAGTACCATGTGACCTTCAACAATAATATTAGAATTTTATCTTTTATTTATTATGCGAGTTGCGCATGGACATGTAACATGTAGAGACTCCTTTAGAATATTCCTGGCGCCACTTTGATGTTGTTTAACATCATAATATTATATTATAATTATTTAATATTAAAGAGAGTTATTTGAAACGTAAAAAATTAATAACCAATATTTATATTCACATAGTTTTGTGATACATTATTTTACTGTGCCACTAGTTGTATTGTGTGAGTTTTTTGTCTATAAAAGAAAGCACATGTTTCGTCATTAAGGTTGGCTAAGGGCTTGCATTGTCATTATATTGAGTCCTTTGGGGGATTTCATTTGTACAGCATGGCATGAAATGTGTGGATTCATTTTTGGACACATGGGAGTGCATTGGAGGCATTGACAGTTTAGGAGTATTCATGGTAACTTCATAAGTACATTGTATTTCTTTATTGCTGAAAAATAAGGAGTATGGATGCTTTTGGAGCCTAGGTTTTTTTTCCCTCGTGAGGGTTTTCCCAGGATATATCTTGTGTTATATTGGGGCTTGTCTAGTTGGTATTTACATTATGTTGATATTGTAGCTTGTATGCATGATTTTCTCTCATGGGTTATGTAGAAAATGGATCAAATGATTATGGGCTTAGAGCATTATTTCCTAACAAAAGAAAATATAATTTGATTGATGAAATGGGTTTTGACACACTATTATAAATGATTAGGATGCCAATTATAGTCTTGATTAAATTTGACTTGAGGTGCTTATAGTTCCACCCCATAGTATCCTTGAATCTCCAAGATTGATAATAGTGGACATGAGAAAACAACTTAATCAAGGTTAGACAAATCTTCTATTGCCACAATGGACATAAGATTCAAATCTGCCTAACTATAATAATAAGGATTTCACATCCCCCTTGTTGATATTACATTAGAATACCTTTGACATGTTGTGTAGTACCCCTCCTTGATCAGACTCTTTTTGTATGTTTTTGATTGACTTTAGTGGAACATTATTGTATATTGATTCAGATTTTATGCGATGTTATTTCATGCTTTATCTGGATTTGCGGTGTATGATTTTATGCAGTATCTTAGTACTTATGATTAATGTCATTTTATGGATCATTATCATGGACTGACACTCTTACCTTATATGTGTGATGCGCTGTTTATGTGTTGCGTGTTTGCATGTGTATGGGATGTGAGGAGATGTGTCTGTATATATATATATATATATATATATATATATATATATATATATATATATATATATATATATATATATATATATATATATATATATAAAATATATATAAATGTGTGGTTCTTTGGTGCAGGACATTGTAGGTATGGGGTATCGACTCCACCTAGTTTCACAGGACTGAGCATGCCTTATATGTCCGATGGGAGTGGAGGAGATAGTTGTTGGACCCTAACTTGACCCACAGTTACACTTGTGTGAGTGTTGTCAGTCGGTTGTCTTTCCCGTCTAGCCGGTATGCGAGTCATAGTGCTTTGGTTTGGTCATTTGTGAGTCATTATTTCATCATTCTTCATTTTCCGTGCTTTCATTCATCTGAATGGTTATTTAATTGAATGGATGATGCTATCTTATGTTGGTGTAATTAGTTAATTATTATGCTCTAAGATTATTAATTTAATTAAATTAATGCTTTGCTAGATTAAATGGTTAAATGGCTTATTTCATTGTGTAAAGTTGCATTAATATATTTTGTGGAAGGAAATAAATAATTGCCTAGCCATTTAAATGTTAAATGCTTATGTTGAAAGAAAGTATTATGGAAAATAGGAAATATGAATAAAAGCTTTTCTTTTTACCTTTCCATTTGACCTTTGCTTTTTTTATTTATTGGGAAAGAATTGTTTTTAAGAAAGAGAAAATCTGATTGTTTTTTACTTTTTAAATAAATTAATCTAATTAGTGGAGAAAACTTTCAACCTAGAAAGTTATCAGTTGAAATTATTTTCTTCATATATTCTTGAAAATTCACGGGAATGAGGGGTAGAATTTTTGGGACAGAAAATTGGAAAACCATTCTGAAGGAGGAGTTGGGATTCGGTTTGGTTTACAAGGATTGGGAATCTCCATTATTTTGCTTGCTAGTTTGCTTCAAGGTTGGATGATCTCTTCTTGTTTTAAGATTAATTTTGGAATTTTTAAGTAGCTTCCTTTGTGTTGAAAAGATGCAAATCTCCTTGTAAATTCTTATGAAATGATTGGAATGGAAGAAGAAATGTCTGTTATTGTTGATTTTGTGAAGCTTGTATCATATGATTGCTTATAGGAAATAAATGGCTCATTTCTCTATTTGATGTATGTTTTTGTGATCTTGAAATCAACTTCTAGAAATTACCTCTTCTATTGTTGCCTAAATCAGTATCTATTGGGTTCTTGTGTGATTCTATTTCACCATTTACCTTATTGGTAAATATCCATTTTTAATTTGTATCTTGGCACTATGTGTGTGTGCTCGTGAAAAGATCAGGGAATGAACCATTTTTTTTTTAAACGGTTTTGTGACATATTAATATTTGAATGCTTTAGAAAGCAAGTAATTATTTTATTTATGGACTCTACCTTACCCATGGTGGGCTAGTCCCACCATGTGGGTCGGTAGTGTTTGCTACCTATACGTAGCAATACTACCGGTCAGTAGCTTTAGAAAGCAAGTAATTATTTTATTTATGGACTCTACCTTACCCATGGTGGGCTAGTCCCACCATGTGGGTCGGTAGTGTCTGCTACCTATATGTAGCAATACTACCGGTCGGTAGTACTGCTACGCGGTAGCAGTACTACAGGTCAGTAGGAATATTACCGATCGGTAGTAGTACTATCGGTTAGTAGGACTGCTACCGGTTGGTAGTAGTGCTACCGGTCGGTAGCGGCTGCTACTAGTGGTAGCAACACTATCGATCGATAGGACTACTACCGATCGACAATAGGACTACCTACAAGTAGTGTTTGCTGCCTCAGTGGCAACACTACTGTGGGTTGGCCTTGGCCCCTGCGTAACCTTGTACCCTTAGCGGTACAAATTCCTATGTTCTATGAATTTAATTTTTATTAAATGAAAAATTTTAGAGTGGTTTTTATGTTAAATAAAATAATGTTTTTCAAGTGATTTTATTATGTGGTTTAATAAATTTATCTTTGGAAATCAAGGCATGAATTAGTAATTCAAATTGGTTAATTTGGATATATTTTGGAAATGAATTAAATGCCTGTTAGGAATTCATGTTGTATTCGGTTGAGTATTTAATGTGAATTTTATCCTTGATAGAATATTGATTTGGAAATTGAATAGATGTGAATGTTGTAAGGAGTGTTTTATTTAATTTTCAATCAATGATGTTGGAAGGGCTTATGATGTTGATTTTATCAAATATTGTTTGAGTGCGGACTTAGTGAAATTAGCTTTCCTTGCAAGATTTGTATTGTGTTATTTCTGGTTTGTGGTTCAGTCATCCTGTGGTGGCGTATTTGGTACCTTTGACCAAGTGATATATGATGGCTTCATTATCTTAACCATGTAGTGTCTTGCCTTATGGTTAACCAAGAGTCAGTATGTCCTTGTTTTGACCACTTGTTTTTGATAGTGGTGTTATGGTTGTCTTCTTCGCCATAGGGTCCTCATGGAGTGGCCATGTTTGTTTAGTGTCCTTTGAGAGAGTGGCTTTCGAGTGAGGGCCTCACCCAAAGTGGTTGGTAGGATAACCCATTGAAAGTCAGATAATAAAGTGATAATTTAATTAATTGATTAGGTGGGTAGTTCATAACATTAAATAAGATATTGTACCTTGCGCATAGGTGAGTGCTTGTACAAGGCTCATAATGTAGTGAGAAGGCCTGTAACAGCAAACTGACCACCTTGTCCTCATGAAAGGTTGGTAGGGTCTACATGAGACTTAGTTGGAGCCCGAGGTTTGGGAAAGGTTACTAGGATAACCTAGGATGGGGGTGGGGACCTATGGAGGCCAACCATGGTAACCATCATAAGCTATGCGATGACACTCTCTCTTTAGGTTCACTAGTATTTTGTGATGTTGAGTCACGGGGATTATTGTGGAGTCGTATTGTTTGTTGGCATCATGTGAACTGGTATGAGGACATAATGACATTGTATGTTGTCATTGATGTCAATATGATGAAGAGGTGTGAACCGGCATATGTGAGAATCGGTATAACACTGTGAACCAGCATTTGTGCCAAAGTGAAGCGGTGTGCTTGTTCATGATGAACCGACATATAGTTATGGGAACTGGCATATGGAAGTATTGTATGACTACCGGTTGGTAGTCTCAACTTTAGGGTTTCCGGTTGATGTGCTTCAAGCCTGTGTGGCTCAACCGATGATATTGTGTGATGAGTTAGCATTGTAAAGAAGAATAGATCATGTTGCCATGCAAGCCTATGTGCGTGAAGGATTTTGCATGAGGGAGATTGTTCCTATCTACCTTGGGAATGTGTGTAGTCTGTAAAATGGTGATAACATGTGATGGGTTATCAGCCGCCATAAAATCGGTGGAAATGGATGATGGAGAATGTCTTGAATTTGGATCAAGATTTGTTATATTTAATGCAGTGTGCTCAATAGTCAGGATTGAACCGTTTGAATTCCTTAACCTAATAGGTTTAGGGTTTAGGGTTTATGCTACCGACCCATCTATTTTCCTATAAGGCCGATGTTGTGTCTCTTTCTGAGGTTGTTGGCAAAAGTTGTGTGTGTGTATCCAATAGAAGGGATATGTGATTGTTGCCAGACCAAAAGGAGAGAAGTGATACCTGCAGAGTGTAAGTGCAGAAGGTGAAGAGGAGCTTAAGTGGATCTACAATGGCATTGAGTGTTGTTACTAGATCATTGTAATACCTGTTGATCTCTAACCTCCTCAACAGTTGGAAAATCCCTTAATAGGGTAGCCTTAACCGGTTTGCTGAAAATCCTTTAACAAGGTAACTCAAAGCTATTGAGTTCGGAATCCTTTAGCTATTGAGTTCTTGAAATCCTCTAACAAGGTAACCTTTAACAGGGTTTAACCCTTAACCAGGTATTGTAGCCATCCCTTAACCGGGTGTTCTTTAACAGGATCAGTTCCTAGTAGAACCTTTTGTAATGTCTCTAACCGGACAAGGCTGCTAACAAAGCGGACTTCTAAAGAGTTCAAAAACAACTTGTGGGTATTCATCCCCACCGTGGTTTTTCCCAGTTGGGTTTCCACGTGAAAAATATGTGTGTCATGTGCGATGCTTTTATCTTGTGAGGCTTTGCTATTGTCTGTCAAGCATATGATGGTTCTGTGTTTTATGACTGTCAATAAAGCATGTTGAACTAGTTGTTATTATGATCTGATGATAGATTACTTGTTTATGCATAAGGGTGAAATGGTAGTGTAGTCTCGAGTTGAGTGAAAATCTAAGTGAGTAACTAGTTAATGATTGTCTCAGACATTCTTAGCTTTACTAGTTGCACTTTGTTTCAAACCGGTGTCACTGTCTGCCAGTCATTTGAAGTGTCTGCCGTCAAACCTGTTTTGGATTGTATTTTTGTCTGTATTGATTCAGCCCCCCCCTCTCAGTACCAGTTTGGTACTATTTTCTCATCATTAAGTTATCAATTGGTATCAGAGCATTCTCCAAGTCCTCTGTGCTATAAGCTTAACTGCTTGAGGTAAAGATTCCAGTCTAATGATGAAGAGGGAAGGTCCAAAGTTTAACAAAGAAAATTTCAGTATATGGAAAGACAGAATGAAGATATTCATCAGAAGCATGGGTGCTCAACACTAGAGCTATGTTGAGACTGTCTATGTTGCTCCTACCGGTACCCTTACTTATGACCAAAAGAGAGAGATGCAGGAGAATGGGCAAGTCATGGAAGCCCTAATCAGTAGTTTATCTAACATTGAGTTTATTGATGTTTAGGATAAGGTAAATCCCAAAGAGGTATGGGATACTCTTGAAAATATCTATGGCGGTGATAAGCATGTAAAATAGGCTAAGGAAGAAAGCCTTAGAGGGAAGTTTGAAGACATGCGGATGGTTGAAGGTGAGACCATTCAACAGTATGGAATAAGGATCAAAACCGTTGTTGGAGATATCAAGAATGCAGGTGGTAAAATAGAAGATGCCACTGTGGTAAGCAAAGTCCTGAGATCCCTATTGCCGATCTATGCAATAAGGGTTGTTTCTATTCAGGAGCTGAGATCAATAGAAAAGACTAAGGTATCCTTAGACTCCATCATAGCAAAGTTGACAGCCTATGAGCTAAATAGTTTTGATGGCAGTGTTCAAAAGACTGAATCAGCTTTTAAAGCTTCTGTTGTACCATCCAGAAAAGGAAAAGAAGCTAGCACTAGTGGTGAACCAAGACAGAGTGGAGAAATGGATGATGAGGAGATTTTGATGGCATTTGAAGCTCTCCTTGCCAGGAAACTTCCTAAAGGAACCAACAAATACAAAGCTAAGCTACCTTTGAAATGCTTGTCTTGCAACCGGATAGGACATATTGCTATAAACTATCCTAATGGCAACAACAAGGACAAACCAGAAAGGTTCAAGAAATTCAAAGGAGGAAACCGGAGAAACTATTTTGTGGCAGTTGATGAAGGTGTCACAGATGAAGAATCAAAGGATGAAGAAAATGAAGATATTTTGTTTGTTGTTGTCAAGGAAGATGTGTCAGACAAGAAGGCTCTTGTCTCCCAGTTTGATAATTCCAATGAGTGGATCATTGACAATGGCTGTTCTCACCACATGACTGGTGACCGGAGCAAATTTCTATCCTTGGAGGAGTATGATGGTGGTGTGATTTGCTTTGGCAATGATGCACCATGCATGGTCAAAGGCAGAGGGTCCATCTCTCTGAGTGGAAAGAGTAGTGCTGACAATGTGTATTGGGTTGATGGTCTCAGACACAACCTTCTGAGTGTTTCCCAGCTGAATGACAATGGCCTCACTCTGAAATTCAAGAATGGAATTTGCAGAATCAAAGGAAAGAATGGTGAATTGGTGGCCACTGGTGTGCAGACCAAAGGTAACCTATTTCATTTGAATGCAAATATAAGTACATGTCTTATGGAAAATTTTGATGATAGCTGGATATGGCATAGGAGACTCTACCATGTAAACTTTGATAACATTGTGAAAGCTAGTAAGATCAAGGTAGTTAGAGGGTTACCGGTGCTAGGCAAACTGGATAATACCTTGTGTAGAGAGTGTCAATTGGGGAAAAAAATGTCTTCCTCAACCTATAAAGTTAAATCTTTCACTGCTAACAACTTGCTTGATCTTGTGCATACTGATTTGTATGGTCCTATGAAAACTAGAAGTGTGCAGGGTGATAGGTACTTCTTGATTCTCACTGATGACTGCTCAAGAATGATGTGGGTCACATTCTTGAAAGACAAGTCTAAAGCCTTTGTAAAGTTGAAAGCTTTCAGAGCTTTAGTGGAGAAGGAAAGTGGTAAAAGGATCAAGTGCCTGAGAACTGATCAAGGAAGGGAATTCACTTCTGGTGAATTCAAAAAGTAGTGTGAAGAACATGGCATCAAGAGGCAATTGTCTGCCCCCCGGACTCCACAATAGAATGGCCTAGCAAAAAGGAATAAATGGACTGTGGTTGAAGCATCTAGAACCATGTTGATTCAAGGAAAGGTAGCTCACACCTTTTGGAGAGAAGCGGTGAGCACTGTAGTCTACACAATGAATCGGGTACTCATCAAGAAAGGTAAGGATAAAACTCCTTATGAGTATTGGACCGGTAAGACACCTGTGGTTAGCTACTTTTGAGTATTTGGTAGTAAATGTTAAATCAAGAGGAGTGAACACTAGAGAAATTTTGATGTGAAATGTGATGAGGGAATATTCCTTGGTTATTCCACCAAGAGCAAAGCTCTCAAGTGTTTCAACAATAGGACTCAGAGAATTATGGAAAGAATCAATGTAAGAGTTGATGAAACCTTTGAGAAAATTCAGGAAACCGGTAATAAGCAAGCGGTAAACAAATTGGTTGCAACCTTCTGGGAATCGGTTGTCAGTCAACCGAGTACCAGTAATAGTGTTCCTACACTGGAAAATGTAGATGTTGATACTGATGGAGATGAGGATGAAGAAGAAAAGAAAGAGGAATCCATCAAGACTATTCCTCGGTATGTCAAGCTGAATCAGGATCCTAATCAGATCATTGGAGAGAAGGATGTAGGAATCCTTACAAGAAGCAAGGTCAGAGAAAAATCATGTATGATCTCTGAATTTGAGCCTAAATCATTTAAAGAGGCACATAAAGATGAAGACTGGATCAAGGCAATGGAAGAGGAACTTGACTAGATAGAGAAAAATGGTACATGGTCTTTGGTACTCAGACCGGAGCATAAAAATGTCATTGGTACCAAATGGGTCTTTAGAAATAAGATGAATGAGGATGGCACAGTGATTAGAAACAAAGCTAGATTGGTATGCAAAGGATATGCTCAAGAAGAAGGAGAAGACTATGGAAAAACCTTTGCTCCTGTAGCCAGATTGGAAGGATTTCGTATGCTTCTTGCATATGTAGCTTTTAAAGGCTTCAAAGTATATCAAATGGATGTTAAATCTGCATTCCTAAATGGTGTACTTGTAGAGGAGGTTTATATAGAGAAACTAGATGGGTTTGCCCTATTTGAAGATAGTGACATGGTATGTAGGCTACATAAAGCCTTATATGGGCTTTAGAAGGCACCTAGAGCATGGTATGAATGTCTGCATTCCCATCTTGTGAAGATTGGATTTGAGAAAACAAGTGAAGATAGAAATATCTACTTGAAGTCTAAAGGAGATTAGATCCTGATCTGTGAGGTATTTGTTGATGACATTATCTTTGGTGGAGATGACAAGATGAGTGATGAATTTGCAGATGAGATGAAGAAAGAGTTTGAGATGTCACTCATAGGGGAGATTAAGTTCTTCATTGGACTACAGATCTAGCAGATGAAGGATGGAATCTTTATCAATCAGTCCAAGTATGTCAAAGAAGTGTTGAAGACCTTTGGCATGGAAGATAGCAAACCGGTTGTAAACTATCCAAAGAGGATGACTCTACATTGGTTGATGAGAAGGAATACCGATCAATGATTGGTAAGTTGCATTATGTAGTGCATAGCAGACTGGATATTGCACATGCAGTTGGCATTACTGCAAGATTCCAGAAAAGTCCAAGAGAATCCCACTTGGTTGCAGTCTAGTGGATTCTCAAGTATCTGAAAGGAACTATTGACTATGGGTTATGGTATCCATACAATAATGATTTTAACCTGAAAGTGTTCACAGATGTTGATTGGGCTGGTAATGTAGATGACTAGAAGAGAACAACCGGTGGTGCATTCTTCCTTGGTGGTAGACTGGTCTCATGGATGAGAAAAAAGAAGAGTTGTATCTCTCAGCTACAGCGGAAGCGGAGTATGTTGCAACTTTCATGAACTGCACTCAGACAATTTGGATAAAGCATGTATTGAATGGCTTCAAAGTTCTTGTATCTGAACTGGTAAGTATATTTTGTGACAACACTAGTGCAATTAATATCTCCAAGAATCCGGTTTTACATTCTAGAACCAAGCACTTTGAGCTTAAGTATCATTTCTTGAGGGAAAACGTTCAGAACAAAGAGATTGCACTGGAGCATGTTTCCAGTAAGGAGCAGTTAGCAAACATATTCACCAAGCCTCCCCAAATACTACATTCATATACTTAAGAGGTGAAGGGGTACTGCCCCTTCAGGAGGTGAACTAAAAGCATATGCTCCACATCAATCAGGTATTGCATAGTCAAATTTATTTTAGATTGATGTGTTGAAGGATGCTACTCCTCAGGGGGAGCAACATAATGGAATAGGGTAGCTTGTGCCTCCACTTTGGCATTGTTGTCAAAGGGGGAGAAGATGTGAAGTGGAGAAGATATCTGCAGAAATTGGGGGAGAAGATGTGAAACGGAGAGATATCTTTGTATATTGCCATCAATGCCAAAGGGGGAGATTGTTGGCATTATGTGAACCGGTATGAGGATATAATGACATTGTATGTTGTCATTGATGTCAATATGATGAAGAGGTGTGAACCAACATATGTGAGAACCGGTATAACACTGTGAACTGAAATTTGTGCCAAAGTGAAGCGGTGTGCTTGTTCATGATGAATCGGCATATAGTCATGGGAACTGGCATATGGAAGTATTGTATGACTACCAGTTGGTAGTCTCAACTTTAGGGTTTCTGGTTGATGTGCTTCGAGCTTGTGTGGCTCAACCGATGATATTGTGTGATGAGTTAGCATTGTAAAGAAGTACAGATTGTGTTGCCATGCAAGCCTGTGTGCGTGAAGGATTTTGCATGAGGGAGATTATTCCTATCTACCTCGGGAATGTGTGAAGTTTGTAAAATGGTGATAACATGTGATGGGTTATCAACCACCATAAAATTGGTGGAAATGGATGATGGAGAATGTCTTGAGTTTGGATCAAGATCTGTTGCATTTAATGCAGTGTACTCAACGGTAAGGATTGAACCATTTGAATTCCTTAACCTAACAGGTTTAGGGTTTAGGGTTTATGCTACTATCCTATTTGTTTTCCTATAAGGTCGATGTTATGTCTCTTTCTGAGGTTGTTGGCAAAAGTTGTGTGTGTGTATCCAAGAGAAGGGATACGTGATTCTTGCCAGACCAAAAGGAAAGAAGTGATACCTGTAGAAGGTGAAGAGGAGCTTAAGTGGATCTGTACTGGCATTGATTGTTGTTACTAGATCATTGTAATACCTGTTGATCTCTAACCACCTCAACAGTTGGAAAATCCCTTAACAGGGTAGCCTTAACTGGCTTGCTGAAAATCCTTTAACAGGGTAACTTAAAGCTACTGAGTTCGGAATCCTTCAGCTATTGAGTTCATGAAATCCTCTAACAAGGTAACCTTTAACAGGGTTTAACCCTTAACCGGGTATTGTAGCCATCCCTTAACTAGGTGATCTCTAATAGGATCAGTTCCTAGCAGAACCTTTTGTAATGTCTCTAACCGGACAAGGCTCCTAATAGAGTGGACTTATAAAGAGTTCAAAAACAACTTGTGGTTATTCATCCCCACAATGGTTTTTCCTAGTTGGGTTTCCATGTGAAAAATATGTGTGTCATGTGTGATGCTTTTATCTTTTGATGCTTTGCTATTGTTTGTCAAGCATATGATGGTTCTGTGTTTTATGCCTATCAATAAAACATGTTGAACTAGCTGTTATTATGATCTGATGATAGATTACCTTTTTATGCATAAGGGTGAAATGGTAGTTTAGTCTCAAGTTGAGTGAAAAGATAAGTGAGTAACTAGTTAATACTTGTCTCAGACATTCTTAGCTTTACCAGTTGCACTCTGTTTCAAATTGGTGTCACTGTCTGCCAGTCATTTGAAGTGTCTACTGTGAAACTAGTTTTGGACTGTATTTTTGTCTATATTGATTCACCCCCCCCTCTTAGTATCAGTTTGGTACTATTCGCTCATCATTAAGTTATTAGTTGTGTTGACCATGTCATGCTTGTGCTTGGTTGAGGTTCCTCAGCTATCTCCTAGCATGGTGGGTTGATTCCATATTGGGAATTACATGGTCGGGTGGTAGTGCCACTTCCCTTTGGATGTTCATGTTCATACCTTCATGCAAGAATTGGCTTCCCAGGTGTTTCTATGGATCATGGCTCATGCTTATCTCATGTTTGGAGATTATTGTTTTATGGAGACCTATGTGGTCATCGTATCATGATCTTTTGTAACCTTGTATTTGGTTAAGTTGGAACTTTATATGTATATTGAGAAGCCATGTATTGGAAGAGAAATGCAATCCTTTGATTGGGATGTTATTTATCAGTTTCCTTTATGTTATGTGTACATGGTTATTGAAGAGAACTTATATTGTATCCTTTCAAACTTTCAATGGTGTAATCTATATTGCTTATGGATTCTTGAGATCATTGAGTTAATGATGGATTATTGGATTAACCTTAATTGTGAAATTTATCTTTTGGTTCAATTCTTTGTTAGTAACCCTTAAGGAATTTTGGTGTAAGTCTTCCACTTGTGTTATTGTGCATGTTGTGTTTAATGCACTTATTATGTTTATACTTTAAAAAAAAAATTATTTCACCCTTGTTGTGGGTTTTCCTTTGGGGTTGCTAGTGTTACATTACATTTGGTATCAGAGCCCATGTTTCAACGGTGGGTACTCTTGGTTTGTAGTGAGTCCATTCACGTTTGCCTTTTGTTTAGGTCTTGTAGTGTGACTTCCTTGCTTCTTTCTCTACCTTTGATCTGAATTTTTCTTTCATGTGAAGTGTTAGGTCATGGCTAGGAAAGCCAACAGAGGTGGCCATATTGATGCCCGCACTAGAGGTAGAGGAGGAGGACGAGGTTAAGGTTCTGACTGCCATAGTCCTTCGCCACCACCCACTCATGCGAGTGTGGATCAGGATCACTCTGTTCATCAGGAGGGACAACATTCAAGAGAGCAGGTTCCTGAAAGGGAAGAGTTGCGATAGATGTTTTAGGAGGTGCTAGCTAGACTAGGCCCCAAACTTGAGGTGGATCAACCCATCCATGCCCAGGTAGAGGAGTCCCTTCTGTAGATTCCAGAGAGAGAGAGAGAGAGAGAGAGAGAGATCTCCTAGAGGGAGAGAGGTCCTAGTAGACAAGGATCCAGCTAACATGGGGCACAAGAGGGACTTGATGAGTTCCAATCCTCCTTTCTTTGATGGTAAAGGTACCAGTCTCGAGGCAGAGACTTGGCTTATCAGTTTAGATTGATGTTTCACCATATATCCATATGGTAGAAATGCCAAGGCGAGATGCGCTATCATGTGTCTAGAGAGTTTTGCATCTATCTTGTGGCAGTTAGAGGAGAGGATCGGTGTGAGCATTAACACCGTGTCATGGGAGATCTTTCTGGAGAGATTCAGGGCATGATTTCTCTCACCCTAGTGGAGGTAGTCGCATGTAGATGAGTGCTATGCTCTGCACCAATTTGGGTTGTCAGTAGATTAGTTTGAGCACAGGTTATATGAGCTCAAGCAATATGTTGAGATTGACAATGATGAGGCTATGCTCATTCAACACTTCTTGAGGGGTCTTAATGATCGCATCAGTGGAGGATTGAGAGTTTTGGAGCTCGTGTCAGTAGAGGTAGCCGTGGCAAAAGCCAAGATGGTGGAGCAGAACCTTAGCCGTGCTCATGGAGGCTAGGCTGGAGTTCAGATTGGGAGTGATCCTTTTAGTGGGTCTAGAGGGAGAGGGAATCAGTCCCAGACTGTTGCACATTTTAGGGGTCCTCAGGCACCCGCTAAGGGTGGTCAGTAGCAGTAGCAGCTAGCGAGACTGAAGTAGTCTCAGGGCCAGCAGGATGGCAACTCTCAGTTTCAAAAGAGCAGGAACTGGTAGAGGAATAGGCAAACCTTCCCTGGGCAGTCCTCTCAGGATGCATCTCAGGCCCCTTGTGAGGAAAGCTTTCAACCATCCAGTGGGCTGTCTAGGAGTAGAGGACTTGTTAGAGGAGCTTGCTTCTCCTATGGTTAGTTTGGCCATAAAGATGCTCAGTGTCGTCAGCATCCTCACTAGATGAGTAGCTAGAGGCTAGCCACATTAGAGCCGACAATGGGGGATGCAGGTAGATCCCATAGAGTATTTGCAATGGTGGATGACTACCAAGATGAGCATCAGAGTACTGTGATTGAGAGTACAGGTGTGTTGTGTGGTATTCCTATCTCTGTACTTTTGATTCTGATGCTTCAGATTCTTTTATTTCTTCATCCATTATGGAGCAGTGCGGGCTCGTGTCTGCTAAGTAGGCAGATAGGTGGCAAGTAGAGTTGGCTACTAGTGTGCATGTGTTTGTAGATGCCTTCGTTCCAAGTTGTGAGTCAGACCTAGGACCCTTTGTCACTTCAGTTGACCTTTGAGTCATCTGTTTGGGGTCCTATGGAGTTGTGTTGTGGATGGATTGGTTATCATCTCACAGTGCTCATGTAAACTGTCGTCTGAAGATAGTAGAGTGTTTTGATGACCATGGTAGGAGAGTGGGGATCGTTGGAGTTCAGCGATCGATATCCTTATGTATGATTTCCACTATGCAACTTAGGCGGTGCATACATCAATGGTGTTAGTTTTTGCAGTTGCTCTTGACGATGTGGATGAGGAAGAGAGTCAAGAAATCGCTCTTGATGGTCACCCTATTCTTCGAGAGTATGCTGATGTGTTTCCTTTGGATATTCCTGTCATTCCTCCAAAGCGAGACATAGATTTTTGCATTGACTTGGTTTCTGGTGCAGAATCTATTTCGAGAGCACCATATCAGATGACTACTCAGGTGTTGAGTGAATTGAAGTTGCAAGTTGAGGAGTTGTTGGCCAAGGGGTTCATTCGTCCTAGTGTTTCTCCTTGGGGTGCACAGATTATCTTTGTCAAGAAGAAGGATGATTCTCTTTGGTTATGCATTGATTACCGATAGTTGAATAAGGTAGCCATCTGGAATCGATATCCATTGCCTCAGATAGATGATCTTTTTTATCAGGTGAAGGGAGCCAAGGTGTTCTCTAAGATAGATCTGAAATCTAGGTATCATCAGTTGCGCATTCATGATGCAGACATTCATAGGATGAAGTTTTGTACTCATTATGGTCATTATGTGTTCACAGTGGTTCCATTTGGGTTGATGAATGCGCCTTCAATGTTCATGAGTATTATGAATGGGGTTTTTTGCACCTACCTTGACCACTTTGCCCTTGTGTCTAGTATTGCAGTGCTTGAGGGAGAATCATCTTTTTGAGAATTTGGCAAAGTGTGATTTTTTCCAGTCAGAAGTGAGCTATCTTGGTCATATAGTTTCAAGAGAAGGTGTATTCGTGGATCCTTTTAAGATCCAAACCATTGTTGATTGGCTAGCACCGACCAATGTATTTGAGGTTCGAAGTTTCATGGGTTTGGCAAGATATTACCATCGTTTTGTGCAAATCTTTTCTCAGATAGGCCACCCAATTACTTCTCTTCAGAGGAAAGGGAATAATTTTGTTTGGTCAGAGTAGTATGAATTATCTTTTTGTACCTTGAAGGAACTCCTTGTTATTGCTCAAATTTTGACACTTCTTGATCCATCTAGAGATTTCATGGTGTACACAGATGCCTCTTTAGAAGGTATAGGTGTGGTTCTTATGCAGGATGGACGTGTGGTTTCCTACGAGTCTTGCAAACTCAAGGATCATGAGTTGAACTATCAAGTTCATGACTTGGAGTTGGAAGCTGTAGTGCATGCGTTGGTTAGATGGAGACATTTCCTATTGGGGCATCGATTTGAGCTGCATAGTGATCACCACAGTTTGTAGTATATTTTTACACAACCAAACTTGAATGCTCGACAACGAATATGGATGGAGTTCCTCCGTGAGTATGATTTTGAGGTTTGTTATATTCAAGGGAAAGTGAATGTAGTAGTAGATGCTTTGAGCCATTTGTGGCATGAGGCTGCAGCATTGTCCCTGAGTGTGGACTTGAGTGAGAGAATTCTTGGAGTTCTCCCTTAGGACACTTGGTATCAGGATGTTAGAGCCATGGTAGAGTCTGCAAGACCATTGGAGGGTAGATATTCTAGATATACTCTTGAGTCAGATGGTATTCTTTGACATCTTGGATGGATCTATGTACCTCCTTTGGAGGGTCTTCGAGTTTTGATCATGACTGAGGCCCATCATGCACCTTATTCGGCACATCCCGGTGTCAAGAAGATGCACGCAAATCTTAAATAGATATATCATTGGGCTGGTATGAAATGTGACATTTCTGATTTTGTATTGAAGTGCTTAGAATGTTAGCAGCTGAAGGCGGAGCATCAACACCTTGTAGGGCTTTTACAACCGAATTTGATATCGTATTGGAAGTGGGATATCATTTCCATGGATTTCATTGTAGGGTTGCCTATTTCCTCGCGCCGTCATGATGCCATCATGGTCATTGTTGATAGATTGACCAAAGTTGCTCATTTTGTTCTTATTCGATCTTCTTATACAGCAGGAGTGGTGGCACGAGTCTTCTTGGAAGATTTGGTGAGGTTGCATGGGATCCCAAGAAGGATCATTTCTGATAGAGACCCTATCTTTACTTCAACCTTGTGGACCTCACTTCAGCATGCTTTGGGAACCTAGTTGAACTTTAGTTCAACTTATCACTCAGAGACAGATGATCAGACTGAGCATGTGAATCAAGTTTTGGAGGACATGCTTTGCATGTCTATTATGGACCAGCAGTTGTGCTGGGAGGAATATCTTTGCCTTGTGGAGATTGCTTATAACAACGGATATCACAACTCTATAGGCATGTCTCCCTTCCAAGCTTTGTATGGTTATCTTTTTCGTACTTCTTTGAGTTGGGATCGCTTGGAGGATAGGGCATGTTTAGGAATGGATTTTCTTCATGAGATGGAGCAATAGATTAAGAAAATTCATGGGCATTTGGTTGTTGCTCAAGATAGGCAGAAGAAGTATGTCGATACCCATAGAGTAGATCATCAGTTTTCTGTTGGCGATTGTGTGCTCTTGAGAGTGCATCTGCGAAAGAGTCCAATCCATTATGGAAAGGGTTCTAAGTTAGCACCTCATTTTGTAGGCCCTTTTGAGATCCTTGAGAGGATAGGACCTGTTGCCTACCATCTTGCCTTGTTGTCGAGTCTATCCCGCATCCATGATGACTTTCATGTTTCTGTTCTTCGACCTTATCATCCTGATGTGACCCATGTTCTTGATCAAAATGCTTTATAGGTCGAGGACAGATAGCTTTCCATGGAGCCCGTGTGCATTCTTCAGCGTCAAGATTTGACCCTTAGGTGTCATACCATCGAGCAGGTAAGGGTCCTATGGGACCCAAGTGATGAGACCTTAGTGACATGGGAAGATGCAGTGAAGATGAGAGAGCTTTATTCTTATCTGTTTTAGGCTTCCCAGAGTAAGCCTAGGCTTGGGGGGAGGATGTGGTACCCCTCCTTGATCATATTCTTTTTGTATGTTTTTGATTGACTTGAGTGGAACATTATTGTATATTGATTCAGATTTTATGTGATTTTATTTCATGCTTTATCTGGATTTGAAGTGTATGATTTTATGTAGTAGCTCAGTACTTATGATTAATGTTATTTTATGGATCATTATCATGGACTGACACTCTTACCTTATATGTGCGATGCATGATTTATGTGTTGCATTTTTGCATGTGTATGGGATACGAGGAGATGATTTTCCTTCACTCACTCTAGTGAGATAGGGAAGGTCACGATTCTCCTTCATCGGTGTGCATTCCCTCTATATATATATATATGTGTGTGTGTGTGTGTGTGGTTATTTGGTGCAAGACATTGCAGGTACAAGTAACAGGTAGGTATGGGGTATCGACTCCACCTAGTTTCACAGGTCTGAGCATGCCTTATATGTCTGATGGGAGTGGAGGAGATAGTTGTTGGACTCTAACTTGACCCGCAGTTACACTTGTGTGAGTGCTGTCAATTGGTTGTCTTTCCCGTCTGGCCGATATGTGAGTCATAGTGCTTTGGTTTGGTCATTTGTGAGTCGTCATTTGATCATTCTTCATTTAATGTTCTTTTGTTCATCTAAATGGTTATTTAATTGAATTGATGATGCTATCTTATGTTGGTGTAATTAGTTAATTATTATGCTATGAGATTATTGATTTAATTAAATTAATAATTTGCTAGATTAAATGGCTTATTTCATTGTGTAAAGTTGCATTAATATATTTTGTGGAAGGAAATAAATAATTGCATAGCCATTTAAATGTTAAATGCTTATGTTGAAAGAAAGTATTATGGAAAAAAGAAAATATGAATAAAAGCTTTTCTTTTTACCTTTCCATTTGACCTTTTCTTTTTTTATTTATTGGGAAAGAATTGTTTTTGAAAAAGAGAAAATATGATTGCTTTTTACTTTTTAAATAAATTAATCTGATTGGTGGAGAAAACTTTCAACCTAGAAAGTTTTAGGTTGAAATCATTTCTCCCATATATTCCTGGAAATTCACCGGAATGAGGGGGCAGATTTTTTGGGAGAGAAAATTGGAAAACCATTCTGAAGGAGGAGCTAGAATTCGATTTGGTTTTCAAGGATTGGGATTATCCATCATTTTGCTTGCTACTTTGCTTCAAGGTTGGATGATCTCTTCTTTTTTTAAGTTTAATTTTGAAATTTTTCAGTTGCTTCCTGTGTGTTGAAAAGATGGAAATCTCCTTGTAAATTCTTGTGAAATGATTGTAATGGAAGAATAAATGTCTGATATTGTTGATTTTGTGAAGCTTGTATCATATGATTTCTTATAGGAAAGAAATGGTTCATTTCTCTATTTGCTATATGTTTTTGTGTTCTTGAAATCAACTTTCGGAAATTATCTCTTCTATTGTTTCCTAAATCATTATCCATTGGGTTCTTGTGTGGTTCTATTTCACCATTTACCTTACTAGTAAATATCCCTTTCTAATTTGGATCTTGGCACTATGTGTGTGTGCCCGTGAAAAGATCAGGGAATGAACCGTTTTTATGTTTAAACAGTTTTGTGGCATATTAATGTTTGAATGCTTTGGAAAGAAAGTAATTATTTTATTTGTTGACTTTACCTTACTCGTGGTGGGCTAGTCCCACCATGTGGTTCGGGAGTGTCTGCTACCCACAGGTAGCAGTACTACCGATTTGGAGTAATGCTACGGATTATCGGTTGGTAGCGGTACTACCAATCAGTAGCCGCTGCTACCGGCAGTAGCAGCACTACCGGTCAGTAGGATTGCTACTAGTTGGCAGTAGTACTACCAACAGGTAGTGTCTGCTACCTCGACACGAGCACTATTGCGGGTTAGCCTTGGTCCCCCGTGACCTTGTACCCTTAGCGGTACAAATTCCTATGTGCTATGAATTTAATTTTTATTAAATGAAATATTTTAGAGTGGTTTTATGTTAAACAATATAGTGTTTTCAACTAATTTTATTATGTGGTTTAATAAATTTATCTTTGGAAATCAATGCATGAATTAGTAATTCAAATTGGTTAATTTTGATATACTCTGGAAATGAATTAAATGCTATTAGGAATTCATTTTTTATTCGGTTGAGTATTTAATGTGAATTTTATCCTTGATGGAATATTGATTTGGAAATTGAATAGATGTGAATGTCATAAGGAGTGTTTTATTTAATTTTCAATCAGTGATGTTGCAAGTTCTTATGATGCTAATTTTCTCAAAGATTTTTTAAGTACAGGCTTAGTGAAATTAGCTTTCCTTGCAAGAGTTGTATTGTGTTATTCTGTGGTTCAGTCATCCTGTGGTGGCATATTTGGTATCTTTGACCAAGTGATATATGATGGCTTCATTGTCTTAACAATGTAGTGTCTTGCCTTATGGTTAACCAAGAGTCAGTATGACCTTGTTTTGACTGCTTGTTTTTGGATAGTGGTGTTATGGTTGTTTGCTTCGCCATAGGGTCCTTGTGGAGTGACCATGTTTGTTTAGTGTCCTTTGAGAGAGTGGCTTTTGAGTGGGGGCCATGCCCAAACTGGTTGGTAGGATAACCCATCAAAAGTCAGATAATAAAGTGATAATCTAATTAATTGATTAGGTGGGTAGTTCATAACATTAAATAAGATATTGTACCTTGTGCATAGGTGAGTGCTTGTACAGGACTCATAATGTAGTGAGAAGGTCTGGAATGGAAAATTGACCACCTTGTCCTCACAAAAGGTTGGTAGGTCCGCATGAGACTTAGTTGGAGCCAGAGGTTCGGGAAAGGTTACTAGGATAACCCAAGATGGGTGCCGAGACCTATGGAGGCCAACCATGGTAACCATCATAAGCTATGCGATGACACTCTCTCTTTAGGTCACTTGTGTTTTGTGATGTTGAGTCACCTGGATTATTGTGGAGTCAAATTGTGCTATCATGGAGTCGTATTGTTTTGTTGACCATGTCATGCTTGTTCTTGCTTGAGGGTCCTCATCTATCTCCTAGCATAGTGGGGTGATTCCATTTTGAGAATTACATGGTTGGGTGGTAGTGCCACTTCCCATCGGATGTTCATGTTCGTACCTTCATGCAAGGATTGGCTTAGCAAGTGTTTCTATGGATCGTGGCTCATGCTTATCTCATGTTTGGAGATTATTGTTATTTGAAGACCTATGAGGTCATTGCATCATGATCTTTTGTAACCTTGTATTTGGTTAAGTTGTAACTTTATATGTATATTGAGAAGCCATGTATTGGAAGAGCAATGCAATCCTTTGATTGGGATGTTATTTATCAGTTTCCTTTATGTTATGTGTACATGCTTATTGAAGAGAACTTATATTGTATCCTTTCAATCTTTCAATGGTGTAATCTGTATTGCTTATGGCTTCTTGAGATCATTGAGTTAATGATGGATTATTGGATTAACCTTAATTGTGAAATTTATCTTTTGGTTTAATTCTTTGTTGGTAACCCTTAAGGAATTCTGGTGTAAGTCTTTCGCTTGTGTTATCGTGAATGTTGTGTTTAATGCATTTATTATGTTTATACTTTTAAAAAAAAATGTTTCACCCTTGTTGTGGGTTTTCCTTTGGGGTTCTTGGCAGGGAATTACATGTTGATACAATCATACTATAATTACTGACATGAATATTATTTCCATTTAAATGGGTCATGTTTATTTGAGCTATTTTTTTTGTCTTTCTAAATCTATGTAAATTAATGGAGAAAATATCTAACCTCAATTTTTAAATGTATCCACAAATTTTAGGTCACACTCAAATGGATTTAATTTGTTACATATTTATGCATCATTTATGTAGTGTGGTCGAGCCTTATTTCTTATCATAGTATGAGGTATTGAGATCTAATACATGCTTCTATGTCCTCCATTATTGACTAGACATATTAAATAATATAATATGAGGTTTGGGAATAAAAACAATTTCTTGACCTTGAATTTTTTTATAAATTAATGAAGTTACACCAAATAACAATGACTCTATAATTAAATGACAATGGATTCCCAATGAAATGGGAATCATTTTTAAGTTTTAATTGTAATTCAATTTATAAAGGGCACATAATAAATGACATATGCACAAAGCTAATAAGTAAGAAATTGTTGAAATCAAAATTATAAAGAAAGACATGTTAAAAGTAGGGAATCCATGATAATTGAAGTGATCAAAGCTAAAGTGGGACAAAATTCAAATGAGATGATCATACATCTTGGATGAACATCTCAAGGGAACACATATACATGAATAAGACTTTGTAAAGATATAGGCATTTAGATAAATTCACTAGAGAAGTACAAGAACATAATCATGAATTAATTTAAAGACATCATCAATGTCATGTTATTGTTAAGTTAATTTTAAAGCCGTGGATTATATTAAAATAGATCATTCTGCTACAAATTTGAAATAATTTAATTTGGGAACTATTGTATGTTGATACTTAAATAATATAGAAAATAGTGGTTCACAAGAGCTAACATCCTAACCTAGAAGATGGAAACAAATGTATACAATACAAAATGAAAGAGATCAAAAGACCTAAATGATGAATTGGATATTAAATTATCAATGACTACATAGGAAAGGGTCATGTAAACCACTAATCTGTAAATAGAATCAGTTTTTGTAAATGGAGTTTTAGAATATATTAAAAATGCAATGTACAAACTTGGAAGTACAACTAGATCTACCAATATATGATATCATAAAATTTGATAATTAATTTGGAATTTTATTTGAATATACTATTATAAATATAGTTTCAATTTTACCAATACAAAAGGGACACATCTATCAATTGCACTCAAAATTTGTTTGAGCAATAATAATCCATAAAAATGGGGAAAAAACTTTCATAGAAAATCAAGATAGCTAAATCTTTGAAGATACAATAATTTATTATGTATTTGATACATATTAAAATATAATTCATCTATTAAATTCGGATTCCTCATTTAATAACATGCAAAATTTGTTTTAGAACAAATATGAAAATTTTATTTAATTACTTTTTAATATTTACATATTATACGTTTGAAATATTAAAAAATGTTTCAATAATGACATTTTAACATCTTTTGCATAAATATATTGAAAATATCTATGCTAATTTTAACACATTAATTCTAATGAAAAAATTTGTCATATTTAATTCTATTCTCTTCTCTAATTCTTTATAAATTGATCTTTTTTTTCTTTTTTCTTTTTTTCCTCGGAGCACAATGACACAGCAGGGGTTTGAATCTTGGTGGCTGTTTCACCAACGAAATGTTTGAACCTTGATGGCTGTTTCACCAACTAAATGTTTTAACTGCAACACAACATGTCCGAAGACATCTTTTTGTCATTTTATTATTAAATATAATTTTGTATTAATTTCAAACCTTAATGTCATTTGAATAACAGATTTGAACAACTGAAATATAAAGAATGAAGTAAAATGGTCCCTCATCTTAGATCAGGCTAAAACCCTAATTTCTCCAATAAAAACCTAAATGTATAAGCCACCTGCTCCAATCATACCCATTAAGAATTTAAATCTATGTACTTTTATTCCCTATCCTGGGTAAAGTATTTTCATCAAATGTAAACATTTTTCATTTCATTTTGTAAAATCAAGGCTATAAAGAAACCTTGAATTTTTTTTTTGTTCCATATAGCGCAATTGATGAACTTTTTCACCAGTTACTCATTGAGAAATGGATGCAGCATTTCAATGCTAAACATTGCTGTCGTTTTGTTTTACTTTCACTGCAACTGCAAATGACTTCCATCCTCTATTGAATTTTCTAATTTGGAAGGTCACACTTCTTATACGTTTATTCAATGCTACAAATTTATCTGTCACTATTAAAACACATTGACAGCTCACAGGGGCCAGCCCACTAATAAAAAAATTTCTTAAAAGCTGAGCTTCAATTTCAAGGTAAGTCTGGTTTACCGTTGCCCATTGATTTTTTAGGGTGTTAATTTGTTTTTAATAATAACATAGCTGAGAATGATACCAAATCCTTGCATCTAACCAGGAGGATTATGTGGAGTTCATACAAAAATAATAATAATATTTTCATGGAATCATGGAGGTTTGTTAGGCAATGCATTTAATAGTCAAACCATGATAATGCCATGCAATCAAAAATGTGATCATCATTTCTAATTCCGAATATAGAAAAAACCAAATATAGCTGGAGGAAAGTTTGACCATTTATTAAATGTATATACAGACCAATAGAAGCTACTAGAATAGTTGTAGATAATGCTTTATTCAATCTTCTCTCCGTGTGGGGAATGATTGATTCAGTAGTCTTTTCTTGCTTGGATATGCACTGGAAATCTACCAACTAGTCTGGCAGATGGAAAGTAAGATGTCCTGTCTTCCTTCAGCTGCTCCCATCTGTATATGTTCATCGATTTTTCCTTTGAGTGATTTCATGATCTCTATAGTACATTCTAAGCAAGAATAATACACAAACTATCTGTTTCATTATTTAAAAAATAGATAGATATTCAAATTCAAAGGGATATGGTTGGATAATAGATGTTATGAATTAAATTTAGTATTAAAAAAAATAAAAATAGATAGGTTTTATTTGTAAGTATCTATTTGAATATTGTTTTAATATAATAATAAGTTATTTGGATAATATCAAATTTATTAATATTAATTTAAATCTGATAGCCATCTTGATCTTTTAAGTATTTGTATGATGGCTATTCTTTTAAAGTTGTACAATCTATCTTAATTCAAAAACTTCATATACAAACTATGTATATATTAGAAAATGTCATATAAATTTTGATAATTTCTAGAAAATATTCTTAAAATTTAAATTATTCACTGTAACCATAAAATTTGGACCCTACCTACTACCAATTATATTTAGATCATTAACTTTAATTATTTTAATTTATATATTTTTTTATGAATAATTATTATATCTATTATCTTTTATAGAGATAATAATATATCATATTTTTAAAAGGATCATTATCTATATAAGACATAAATAAGATTCATGTTTCATAAGTTAAACTTTCAAATTGAATTGAAAGATAACCATTACATATCTATAGTAAATAGGCTGTAAGGAGGCTTAAAAATTCATTTCATGTAATCTTTAATTATTCCATTTAATTTTGTTCAATTGATACGTGTATCTTTGATAGTTCATTTGAAAAACTTATCCTATAATACACATATTCGTAGAATAGTGCCTATGGTTTTAATTTTGATCTACATTTTTATCATGGACATATTTATACTTCTTAAATTGATATTATGAAACTTATTTATTTTTGAATAAATTTGAAATTGAAATGCATTATAAATATTCTGATGATAAAAATAATTTTATATTGATACAAAACAAAAGATATATTTCATGTGAATATACAACTTGTATTTTAATTAACAAAGCAAGTATTACTCATGCAATTAAAAATTTAAAAATAATAATATTAGTATTCATTCATTTTAAATCTATGGTAGAACTTAAAAAAATTCTTTTCAAATTTTATCATATTTTTAAAAACAAAATATATATTATCTCTATAAATATTTAAAATTTATTTATAAAAAATAAAAATGAAACACAAGTTTAATTTATGACAACTTCATCATAATTATATAAAATTTAAATTTCCTTATTATTGACATTATATTATCCTACTCAATATACATACCATTCTTCTCTTCTTTATAATAATTATATTTTCTATTAGAATGACATCATTGAATCCAATATTTTTATTTACTCATCTGTAAATCTTTTTAATCAATCTGTTACCTTCTTGTACTTCACTACCCAATAATATTAATAAATTTCCTGTAACTAAAATAACAAATAAAAACTTCTTGAGTACATTTCCCATGCCTATTCACCTTTCAAAATCTCTCTTAGGAAATTTAAGATGACCCATTTGAACAAGCATTAAGAAAGCACCACATAATTTCATCTCATATCTTCTGAATACATTTCACCAATACAATACTTGATAAGAGATATATGGTTTAAACTCAAATGATATTCTTTAGCTGGTATAAACGATGTAAGTTCTAGGAGGACAGTACTCTTCAAATCATAAAAGATATATGGTTTAAACTCAAATGATATTCTTTGAGCTGATATAAACTATGTAAGCTCTGGAAGGACACTACTCATCAAATGGGTCATTATGAATGGCTATATATAAGTTGATTTAAAAAAAAAAAATTATTCATAAATTTTAGGTTGAAATTTCTTCCATTAAGAATCAATATAAGATAATTGCCATTAGAAACCATCTGGAATAAAACTGAATGGTGGTTTTTATACCTGTACATGGTGACAAAATAGTGAAGAAATAGAGTAATCTGTAGTCTAGCCAACTCGGCACCCGGACAGAATCTAGCTCCTGCTCCGAATGGCATATACAGTTCACTGGTTCTCCACATTTTGCTTTCCTATATGTGAGAGTACTCATTATATTACATAAACCGAAGAGTGTGGAGAAATAGTACCACTTCAAATAATAATAACCTTGTTTAGGGAATATATGGCAGGCTCTAACTTACTTGATCAATCTTTTGCCAACGCCATGGATCGAATTTGAGAGAATCTTCATAGAAATCTTCATTCAAGTGAACTGCAGAAAAGAATGGAACAACAAGCCATCCTTTGGGAATAACATGGCCTGAAAAAGATAAAATGCAGCAGAAATATTCAGTTATTTAAGGTAAGAGATCAGGTCAGTTCTTGAAAGTGATAGTATAAAGAAATTGTAGTTCTGGAGTTAAAACTTGCCTTTATATTCAATCTCTTCTATTGTTTCCCTGAAAACTGATATAGCTATTCCTCCTAAGCGAAGAGTTTCTTCTAAAACCTGATAGAAATGTATAAAGAGACAATGGTGGTTATTGATTTATTCTGTAGAAATAATATTTAGCTGTCAGAGATATTTTAATGAAACCTTGGTAACCAGAGAATCTATATATTATACTTACACATCTGGTGAATTTCATTGATTTATAGTCTTCCCATGTCAGCATTTCCTTATTTCTATTTCTTCTCACTGAATCGTTTTCATCCTGTACAGTTCATCCAGTGAAGAGAAACTCAAATTCTGACAGTGCTGATGTTGAGAGAACAGAACAACATAACATCATGTATAAGATGTTTTGTAAAAGAGAAGCTTATTTCCTTAAAAACAAATAACAAAGAGATTGCTGATAATGCATTTTCTTAAATAGATATAATCAATCCAATACTCCTGTCTAACAGATTCTTTTAAATAAGTGCTCACTTTATTGCATTTCAGAAAGAATTTCCAACTCTTACATATAAGAAGAGTATGAGAGGCCATTGAGTCTAGGTTTTTCTTTCTATTTGTTAGAGCACTTAGATATCTCTCATTATATATGGTTATGCTAAATATTAGCAGAAATAATGTGGTAATATTTGTAGGTTTAAAGTCTAATATTTTAATAAATATAGAATATTAGTTGTAATTTCAATTTTGTAAATGCGATGCTGCATCGACATACAAAACATAATTACATGAACAACTATTACAGTTTAATAAATCTAAATAAGAACTTGCCAAATAAACTACGATAAAAATAAAAGAAAAAATTATCACATATAATTTTTAGAGTCACCAAATCAAAATGCTCCATTACTAAATCATTTTCTCTATTTTCTTTTAAAATTAAATACAATTTATTTTTCTAATAGAATTATACATAATATATAATCCTCATCTATATGAAATAAGAGATTCCAACAAACAATTAGGTGGAAATAAAATAAAACTCTACTATTACTACCCTAGTTATCTTTTCAAAGAAGCCCTAGTTATCTTTTCAAAGAAGCCTTTGAGCTTTAATCTATACTTCAGAACTATTGTACTTCCGAATTTGTAGTACTGTACTTCAGAAAATGTCAGAGAACTCTAGGAATACATACCACCTTCTAATTATATATATCCTAATGAGTTTGACTGTCAATTTGCAGGTAGAGCTCCAGAGTCCATACTATTATTTTATACTAGGAGTATTTTTTAATCTCTTTTTAAGTTTCTATGGGTACGTTGGTAACTTTGTTTACTACTTGTTGCTGTCTTGGCTGACTATTAGAAGAACTTTTCTAATATAAATATATTAAAAATAAAAAGAGGGAAAAATTACTTACTCTCAACTGCTGCACAGCTTCAGGACATTGAGTGAGAAAGTATATGGCAAAGGACATGGTCTTGGCTGTGGTTTCATGACCAGCAAAAAGTAGTGAAATAATGAAATCTGCCACAATCTCTTGTGAAAGATTGTCTTCATCGAGAAGTCTTGCCAGCAAACCATTATGTTTTGTTCCAGCAGGGCTGCATTTTCTTTTATCAATTATTTCACATATCTTACTTATCAGAACCCTTCTTGCCTAATAATCCAGCAAGCAAATAAATTATTGGTTAAGAAGATAAGTTACAGTTATTCATAAAATAGAAATAGAAGAAGTTGAATTCAAACTGATAAATTAATAAGAATTATAACCTTCATTGCTTTGAAATATGCAAATCCTGGCATTTTTATTGGAAAGGATATAATTCCTTCTACAAAATCACAGAATACAGGAGCCATTTCATTTATTTCCTCTTCTGTTGAAATACCCAAAAGTTGATTTGCCATCAAACTGATTGCTAGCTGCATTCCATAAACAAAATTATTGTTAACCAATTGAAAAAATTGAAGAATGATTTCTTTCAACTAAAACAAAAAGATTGAAACGAAAAGTATTATACTTGCCTTTCTACACTCATCCTCAAAAAACATGTTTCTATCTTTCCATGTGTTCATTGTCCTTTGTAGAATGATATGAATATCTGTGATGAAATTGTTTTTCACCTTTTCTGAAGTCATGAGATTTATGGCAATGCTATGAAGTTTCTTATGAAGGTCTCCATGTATAGCAATCAAACCTTTCTTCCCTACCAAGTCTCTAAAAGATTTTGGATAGCCTGCCCTGAACAGCCGACCTTCATTTTTTAAGATATATCTATTGAAGCTTGGATCTGCAGAAATGATTGTTGGTCTTCCCAAGAGCTTGCATGAGAAGATCTTCCCATACCTGCAATTCAGTAAAAATCAACACCTACCAACATCAGAAAAAAAAATGGGTCAAAATGTTTAAAAACCCTAAACTCTAAATTCCATTTTTAACCATTTCCTACCTTTTCACACAACCTTCAACAAATGATGGAGGGTGTGAGCTTGATACACTTAAATACCAACTAAGAGTGTGCCCTATAAGAGGCCATCCCTTGGAGCCAGGAGGCAATTTGGAGCTCCTAGATTTGTTCTCCTTAATCCAACTATACATAGACCATACAATAATTAGCAGAGATATAACTACTGCATGTTGGAATCCCTCCATGAATTTGAACAATTCATCCATGTCTTCCACTCTAGATACTAAATTCCAAATGGGTCTTGGTTTATTTATAAGGCCTGGAATTGGGACATTTGCAAAAGCAATCACATTGTGTGTCATGCAAGTTGTTTGTTCAATTCAATAATTGCATCAAGTCTAACATGGTTATAAAATTTGCAGAATGTTTTGGAAGTTGGACCCCGGAATTTTGGAAATGCACTTGGACCCACAAACGTGTGCAATGACGACAGAGCAAATCACATGGTTGCTTAAATAATTCTAATTTGCAGAAAAGATCAAACTTGACACGGTGGCCCTTCATTACATTCAATCATTAAAAATGCTGAAAAATGGCTGCTAAACTATCACTTATCTTTGTAATAGGTAACTTCATGTTTGGAAACTTTTCAATAAAAAGGCTTTTCCTTCCTTCAAACTAGGGTCTATTGCTTAAGAAACGTCACACAAAAGCATGGCATAAAATTCAACAAAAGAATCAGCATAAAAGTTCTTCAAAGATTAACTTTAAAAAGTTTAAGATAGCTAATCTTCACGGGCATGAGAAAACATTTATTGTTGAATTTAGTTGGCTTAGACTTAAATATCAAGAATATTTTTTCTAAGTTGGTTGGTTCACCAAAAAGCTATATTCTATTGATTTTTGTTCAATGGAAGATATAAAATGGAGTCATGAACTTTTTGAATTTAAAGTTCGAATTAGAATATCTATTCTTTAAATTGATATATTTAACTTACAAAGAACTCATCAAATCAAATCTTGATGGATTCAAATAGCCATCATCATATCAATTAAACAAATATTATTATCTTCAAACATGAAAATGATCGCTCTGAATAGTCCATGGTTGAGAGGATGGCATTGTGAGGAAGTAAAGTTTCAGATTCCCCAGGCCACATCATGGCAACTATCCATGTTAGGCCTGTTTCTCGTGGTAATAGAATATATTATGTATTAGAAGATTCCACTTGACATTAAGATGGGCTAACCTATCCCAATAGAGATATGTGGCATCAAAGTTGTATATGAACGTGGATCCATATTACCCATTGGAAAGAAGAAACCCTAGAATTGCTACTAGCATAAGCAAGTGAAAGCACTCTAGGTTCACAGGACCGACCAGAAGGGTATCTAATATAATATTTTAACCCATCTTTAGCCGATAGGCTATTTTTCTCCATGTTTAGCGGCTCTCGAAATTAGGGTTTGCAGTACGGTGTGGTGAAAGTTCATTGGTTGTCAAGGCTGATAGATCCCGGAGTAGTTCAAGCCTTTTCTTTTCCTTTAAAAGGATTTTGTAGCAGGAGCCCTCGTTAAGTAGATCTTTGGTGAGGGAAATACAGCCGCAGGAAGAGAGAGATTCTCTTTCCATAATATAGAATTTATCTTTCAGATATGTACTGTACGTTCTTAAATGAGATGAATAGATTATACGAGTCCACATAAAATGGTATTGTAATTTTTTTTTCAGATTTACAGTGTTTTTTCAGATTTGTACAGTTTGTCTGATTTGTAAATTTATAGCAATGGGAATGTAGATCATGAAGATTTAGTTACTAAAAATTTTACAAAAATTTATTGAAGTTTGTCGATTTTAAAAACTGTACAAATGTTATTTTATGTGAAGATTAGCCACTTCCTATAAAATATGTGTCTTAGATTTCAGTGATTTTTAAATAATTTTATTAATTTTATATGACAATTTTAAATATCAATTTTAAATATTTTTATTATTTAATCTTATTTTCATATAATTAATATATAGAAATTATTTATTATTCCTCAATTCAAATTAAAATCATTTAATATTATAAATATTAATGAAAGATAATATACAACAATAATATAAATAAAATTAAATTTATTAAATATTAATGCAATAAAATATATTAAAAAAAACTATTATAATACTAATATACAAAAATTAAAATTAATATAATTTAATTTAATCTAATATTAGATTAAAATAAAATTATATAGAAAACTTTACTATAAATTAATATAATATAATATAATATTATTAGTATAACATAATTTATTGAATAAAATAAATACAATAAAATAGAATATTTATTAAAATAATCTAATATTATTAGCGTACTATAAGTTATTACATAATATAATAATTATAAAATATTTCAATAATCATTTTATTTAGGTATCAATTAAAGATATGATCAAGGTTATGGTTAGTTTGAAGTTAGGGTTAACATTTGTCTACAAAAATTAGGTTTAATGTAATGTTCACAATTGCAATTAAGGTTGGGAAAGGGTTTTGTTTGTTCACAATTACAAATAAGATCAAATAAAGGTTTTGAGTGATAAAGATAAAGATTAATTTAATGTTCACAATAACAACAAAGACACAGTCATGATTATTATTTAATTAGATTTTAATTATTGTTGTCAATTTTTAATTCAAGGGGCTTTCTAAATACTTTATATTTGATGTTTCTCTACCAATAGCCATTGCATATTTCTCCATTGGAATACTTCAAAAATTCTTTCCTCTCGATGAATTGTTTCCTTTTGTATAGTTGGAGTCATCAATGTTCATATTTATTTTATGATTTCAAGATTGTGATTTATGTGGGGTGAAGAGTGTACCTAGCCAAATATTTCCCATGGTCTCAACCTCCCTTGCTAGTCCACATTTGAGGGTTTTCAATTAATTTGATGGGTATTTGATGGTTTTCAATTAATTTACATTGTCAAAAAATATTTTCATTATTAATATAAGATTAATAGTTAATAATATATAACCGTTATAAAACGGTTTCATTCAAGTGGATAATTAAAAATAACAGAAACTTAATGCACCACTCTTCATTTTGCAATCTTGTGAACATTCACAAAAAAAAATTTAAAAAAGAGAAGGGATCAATTATGCAGCTTTAACGTACTTTCCACACAGAGGTATGTGATTTTGTAAACTTCTCCACATTAAAGCCTAATTTAAAGCTTTTCTTGTTAAATAAAATAATATTGAATAAAAAAAAGGAATCAGAAAAATATTAACGTCTGGTAATCAAAATCTATTAGTAACATTGCCCCTTCTTGATAGATGCAAAAGATTGGAATATTGTTTTCCAGGGAAGAATTGGACTAAGTTAAAAAAATGTCCTCGAATGAAGAGGTTTTGCGTAACTGCACAGTCATCAATTTATAATCTATGGTTAACATCACCAGAGTTTGGGATGCCTGCAAAATCCGTCTTAATCTATATGTTTTAGTTTTTTAAATGTTTGTGGTTTGAGTTACTTTCAGTTTTTTTCTTTTTTTCCACTGCCAGGTTATGTAGTATTTTGTCACTTAAAATGCTTATTAATACCGTCTTAAGGCAGTCTCAGATTATGAAGATGCATTATGTACGAAAGACAAGAATAAATTAAATTATTTTATTTATGCCTTGGACTGCTATGTTGAACTGGAAATGTAGGTAGGAGAGGGAGAAAAACCAGAAAATAGAAAGGTTAATAGTAAGTGCGAATGGAAAGAAAAGACATTGGAAGGAATATGAGGAGTCAAGTGCAATCCAGAGGATGGGCATAATGAATAGGTGCATAGAGATGTTAGAATGAGAGAGAAAAAAAAATACAGAAAACAGACACAAGATTCATATTCATCAAAATATAGTATTACATCAATTTGACTGACTGAGTTGTTGTTCATAGATTTGATTACCATTACATTCATAGACCAATATCCTCTAATAGCTCAGAAGAGAGTGCATACAAAATGAAATATTGAGCACATGCAATCAGAAAGAAAATACAATAAAATAATATTTTTCAAATCTTGTCAAAATCTGCTTTGGAAGTTTTTCTTAAATTCTAAAAGATTTGCCTGTAGATGGAGGATACAGATAGATCAGATGGGGGTGGTTGGGATTATTTCAAGCAATAGATTTAAACAAAAGAAAGAGAACTACATGGTAAGGTGGGTGGTCAACAAAAGAGCAGTGAAATCAGAAGACCAGAGAGTCATTATAGTAATGTGAATGAATGCTATAAGGGTGAATAAATTCAAGGAGAGTAGGATTATAGTAAGAGTGACAACGAATTGTAGGGTTTGTAGACTGTTATATTTTTAATTACTCGTCTTTCTACTAATATCAAAATTTTGGCTTTGTCGTTTGCCTATAAAAAAAAGAGTGACAACAGATGAAGTGAAGACTGCATGCTAATAAAGAGTTAAAAGGCGAAAAGATAAATCAGGGCGAAGTGAACAGAGAACAGAGAGAAGGGTTCGATTACAGGTTTTAATCAATTTGTTGTTAAACTTCCCCACATACTACTTCTTTAGGTTTTTTTTTATAATGATGGCTTTGTAAATAGTGGGGAGACAAATTATGATATAGTTTTTTTTGGAGACAGGTTTTAATGATACTGTATGTGTTGTCAATCAAATGTACAAAAAATTTAGTATGTTTAGTGACAATACTTTTTCAGTCAAGAGGCTTCCTAAGAAAATTGCAAAAAGCCTACTTTGAAAACAATAAAATTGAATTATATTAAAATGTATTTAATAGTATTTCAAATCTTAAATTCAAATAAAAATCATCAATTTAAGTAAAAGTATCTTTTTTATTTTAAGGAGACAAAAATCTAATTTGAAATATTTATTCAAAAAATTATATAAAATTAATAAAAAAAGTTTGCCAATTATAAAAAATATTATGTCTTAGTGAAAATATTGCCATAGAACATTAGAATACTTGCTAATTATTTAAAATTTGACATCTACATTGACCATTTGATTATTATTTTAAATCAGCTAGAATAGTAAAAAGAAATATTATTTTAAAAGTCAAACCATGTACTAAATTAAATCAATATCATAAACCAAATTATGTTCTAACTAGAAAACTAAATCAAATTAAAACCTAAACATAAATCAAATTGAATACTATAAAAAATTTAACACTAACCCTATATCACATTGAAACAAAACCCTAAATGAAATTAAATGCTAACCATAACACTAAATAAAATTGAACCCTAAACCTAAAAATAATTGAATATTAAAATAAATTAAACATAAATAATAAAACTAATTAAATACAAAACCAACTTAAACCCTAACACTAAACCCTAATTGTAAAACCATTATACTAAGCCTAATTCCTTTTCTATGTTTTTATTACTAATTTTAAGAGAGTAATGACCATATCAAATTTATGGATAAATGCATGGAAACGGTTCATGAAAATAGCTTTCAAAATATTATTTGTATGTCTTTAAAAAGTTGTTGTGTAGGTGTTTCTTAACATAAATTAAAGTTAGTCAAAAAAAAAAAAATGTTAACTAATAATTACTTGTAGATAAATTTATATTTTAAATAAAATTTAACTAAATATTGATGATAAAATTTTAAGATAAAAGGAAAAAAAAAGATATTTAATAATAATGCATATATTTAATAGTTTTAAATGGATATATTTACACTTCATGTTTAAAATTTTGTATGCAAAATTAAAAAATATTTACATTAAACAGATTGATTTCTATACAAAAATAATATTTTTATTATATTTAAGTGGTTTTTTATATGTAAAATAAATTAATTCAAAAAAAAAATCTTAACTTAAGATGAAAAATATTTAGATAAATAGAATTAGTCCTCAAATAAAGAGAAAATGAACATTAAGATTTAATTGTAATCCAAAGTAAACATAAAACCTAAGCCTAATCTTTATTGAACTCTTAACTCTAACCCTCCAACAATGAGAATAAACTAAATCCAAACCACAACCATTTTCATAGCCTAAATTAAAGTTTAACCCTTCATAAACTCTAAACCTAATTGCATTCTAATTCTAGCTAATTAAACTATATTCTTATTTGAATCTTTATCAAACCTAAGAAACATATCCAAATCTTGATTGATTGTAGATGTCTTATCTTTCATGAAATTAAATCTCAATCATGTAATACTAAACCAAATTGAAAACTTTAACCCTAAATCTAATTAAATATCCAACCAAATACCAAACAAAATTATACCCTAACATTAAGAATTAACGAGATTGAACTCTAAAATATTAAAACAAATTGAACCCAAACCTTAACACTAAACCAAGTTGAACTCAACATTGAACTTAATTGAATAGTAAAAATATTGAACCATAACCCTAGACCTAATGCACCAAAACAGATTGAGTCATATGTGAAAATAAACCCTAACCTTGTACTAGACTGAAGCAAGAATCTTAACCAAATTATACCATAAGCATAAAAAATAAACCAAAGTGAACCACAAGTTTAAATATAATTAAACACTAAACAAAAAATATCCAAACTCCAATCCTAAACACAATTGAACCCTAACACTAACACCAAACTAAATTGAGCCCTATGCTAAATTTAACTCTATACCAAATAAAACACTAACCATGTACTAAATTGAAACAAAATCATAAAATATATTACACTCTAACTATAAACCTAGATCAAATTAAACCCCAACCACAAACCTAATTGAATACTATAGAAAATTCAACACTATCCCTATACCACATAGAAACAAAACCCTAAATCAGATTGATTGCTAACCATGACACTAAATGAAATTGAACCCTAAACTTCAAACTAATTGAACATTAAAATAAGTTACACTCTAACAATATAAACCTAATTGAACACTAACCCAAATTAAACCCCCAAAACCAGATTATACCCTAACCTTAACAATAAACCAAGTTAAGCTCTAACACTACACACCAACCTAACACTAAACCATTGAACCACTAGACTAAGCCTAATTGACTGATAAACCAAATTAAACACTAACCATAATAATGAACAAAAATTTATAATATATTTAAAGAAAATTATTCAAACAAATTCTTTTTATCACCTTGAAATTTGGTTATCATATTTAAACAAAATTAAACCTTAACCTTAACCCGAAACCTATTTTTAAATGAAACCAAATTAAAAGCTAACCCAAACCATATTCAACCAAATTGAACCTTATCCCTATAGCTAAATGAACATTGTCAAACTAAAATGATCCCTAACCCCAAATTTTATTGAACATTAAACTAAATTAAACCTTAAAAATTAACTTCATTAAATATTAAACCAAATTTTACCCTAAATGTATTATCCCTAACCATATCATTCAACCAAATTGAACCTAGCTAGAAACAATATTAAACGTTGACCATAAACCTATTTGAACATGAAACCAATTCAAACCTAATTGTAACCCTAAAAGGAATTTTAATATAACACTAACAAATAAACCAAACACTAAACACTAAAAGGAATTCAAACCTAACCACAAAATAAATTCAACCATGACCCTAACACTAAACTAAAGTTGAAAGAAAATTTAAAACTTAATTGTAACCCTAACCAAAAAACCAAACCAAATTCAACTCTAGACCTAAACCAAGTTGAAGCCTACCCCTAAAACTAATTAAACATAAAACCAAAATAAACCCTATTGTATCCTAACCTTAACCAACCCTAAACTTAATTTGATATGAAGCCAAATTAAAACCTAACCCAAACCAGATTCAACCAAATTGAACCTTATCCCTAAAGATAAATGAACATTACACTAAATTCAACCTTAAAACCAACTTAATTAAATATTTAACCAAATTTGACACTAAATGTATGAACCCTAACCATAATACTCAACCAAATTGAACGCTATCCCGAAACAAAATTAAAACCTAACCCTAAACCTAATTGGGAATGAAACCAAATTCAAACCTAACTACAAACCAAATTAAACCCTAGCCCTGACACTAAATTAAATTTTAAACCAAATTTGAAACTTACCAATAGCCCTAAAATGGATTTAATTATAACCCTAACCCAAAATCCAAACCAAATTGAACTCTAAACCTAAAACAAGATGAAGACTAACCATAAACGTAATTATACATTAGGTCAAAATAAACCCTATTGTATCCTAACCTTAACCTTAACTGTAACCTTAAACATAATTCAAAATGAAACCAAATAAAAACCTAATCCAAACCAGATTCAACTGAAATGAACCTTATCCCTAAATCTAAATGAACATTAAACCAAAGTGATTCCTCACCCCAAATCTTATTGAACATTTAACTAAATTAAACCTTAAAAATTAATTTAAAACCTAACCATAAAATTCAACCACAGTAAACCCTCAAACAAAATTTAACCCTAAACTTAAACCCAATTGAACATGAAACCATATTCAAACCAAATTTAGCCTCGACCCTAACAGTAAGCCAAAGTTGACACTTAATTGTATCCCTAAAATGATTTAATTGTAACCCTAACCCATAATCAAAACCAATTTGAACTCTAAACCTAAATCAAGTTGAAACCTAATCCTAAACTTAATTAAATGTTAAACCAAAATAAACCATGTTATATCCTAACCTTAGCACTATACCAAATTAAACCTTAACCATAACCCTAAACCTAATTCAACATGAAAGAAAATAAAAAACCTTACCCAAACCAAAATTGAAACTTAACCCTAACCATAAACTAAATTTAATTGTTACCCTAACCCAAAAACCATACTGAATTGAGCTCTAAACCTAAACCAAGCTAAAGCCTGACCCTAAACTTCATTAAACATTAAATCAAATTAAACCCCAACCCTAAAAGAACATCTTAATCTTAACCTTAACCCCACCTAATCGACTATTAAATGTAATCAAATGCTAACCCTATTTAAACCCCAATCAATAATCAAATCCAACCCTTCTTAAACCCTAACTAAAATATAACCATAACTTTAATTAAAAAAAATTATATATTATAATAATTTTATTAAATTTAAAATATTTCAATTATAAAATAATTCATTCTTTAATGTTTATTTAAATAATTAATCAGAAGTAAATTATTGAAATTATAAATTAATAAATGACTCTTTATTTAATTTCTAGTAGCATACATATTATTAGATATATAAAGTAAGCAGAGCTTTAATTTTTCTATTACTTAACTTTATTACTAAAAAATTAAACCCTAGACATCATTAAACCCTAACTATAATCGTAAACCTAACCTTAAGCCTATGATATAAACCCTAACCTTAGAAATAATCATAACAATAACACTAAATCCTAAGCCTAATAACAATTCTAACCCTAACCCTAACCTTAAACCCTAACCATTTACCCAACCCTAACAATGATGTAAACCCTTGCCGTAATCCTAACCCTAACCCTTAACCTATTATATAAACCCTAACCCTAGACATAATCCTAAACATAATCCTAAATCCTAAGCCCGACCACAATCTTAACCCTATCCCTAACCTTTACCCTAACCATTAGCATAACCCTAACAATGATGTAAACCCTAAGTATAATCCTAACCTTAACCCTTAGCCCTAACCCTAACCCTAACCCTAACCCTAACCCTAACCCTAACCCTAACCCTAACCCTAACCCTAACCCTAACCCTAACCATGATATAAATTCAAACCCTAGACGTTAACTTAAACCTGACAATCAAGTAAACCCTAAGCATAATCCTAACCGTACCCCTTAACTCTGACCCTAGACATAATCCTAACCATAACCCTAAATACTAAGTGTAACCACAATCTTAACCCTAACCCTAAGCCTAACCTTAACTCTAACCATGATGTAAATGCAAACCTTAACCATTAACCTATCCCTAAAAGTGATGCAAACCATAACTATAACCCTAACTCTAACCCTTAATCCTAATTCTAACCCTAGATATAAACTCTAATTCTACACATAATCCTAACCATAACCATAAACCCTAAGCCTAAACAAAATCTTAACCCTAACCCTGACCCTAATCGTTAACCTAACCCTAACAGTGATGTAAAATCTATCTATAATCCTAACCCTAACTCTTAACCCTAACCCTAACCCTATGATATAAACCCTAACGCTAGACATAACCCTACTAATAATTATAAATATTAAGACTAACAACAACTTTAAACTTAACCATAAACCTAACCATGATGCAAATCCAAAGCTTAACCATTAACCTAATCCTAATAATGATGTAAACCCTAACTATAATCCTAATCATAAACCTAACCCTCTGACATAAACCCTAACCCGGGAAATAAAACTAACCATAATCGTAAATCCTAATCCTAACTACATTCTTAAACCTAAGCCTACCCCTAACCCTAATCATGATGTAAATCCAAACCCTAACCATTAACCTAACCCTAACAATGATTTAAACCCTAACCATTAACCTAACCCTAACAATGATTTAAACCCTAACTAACTCTTAGAATTAACCAAATTAAACCCTAACCCTAATAGTAGTAAACCAAACTAAACCCCAACCCTTATTGAATTAGGCCTACTATTTTGAACCAAATCAAATCCTAACCCTAATAGTAAACCAAAATGAACCCTAATCCATATTGAACTAGGTCTACTATTTTGATCCCAATCTAACTATAATTCTAAATCTAGAATTGAACAAAATGGATTCCAATTAAATGCCACAACTGCTACTAGCTTATATATATTTAATAATATAGTCTATTGCACTTTAATGTTTATAAATTAATAAAAAAATAGGCGCCTCTAGAAAGATATCTCTCGACTTATTCTATATATATTATTAAATATATATAAGCTAGTTTAAGTTTAATTCAAATACATAATATAATATAATAATATAGTATACTATATAATAATATAATATTACAATAAAAAATTTAATTCAGGATTAATTAAAGACAGGGTTAGGTTAAGGTTAATATTTTTTGTAAGGGTGTTGTTAGATAAAAATTAAGATTAATTTAAGGTTCATAATTATAATTGAGGTCAGGTAAGGGTGGTTATGATTTCATTAAGGTTCAATTATATAAATTTAGTGCAAATCTTTTATTTTTGAAAGATTAATATTTAAATAGATTAGATATTAAGAAATAAAAATATAATAATTTAACAATATTATTAATATAATAATGAGAATAATATAAGAATAAAGTAGCAAATAATAATATTAATAATAATATAGTAGTAACAATAATTTATTAATAAGAATAATATAATATAATAATAATTGATAGATAAAATAATGTAGTTATACAATAATTATCTTCATTAGTTCTAAATATGAAACTTATTAAATATCACTTATGATTGAAGTTTTTACCTAAATTAAATACAAATTTTTTATTCTTACCCTAACAATGAAACCAACACTAATTCTAAGTCTAACCATAAACATATCCTACCATAATCATAACCATTAAGGACATGAGTTGGGAAAGAGAGACACATAAAATAGGTAGAGATATATTTTGTAAATTGGTTGTAGGTTCCCTACCATAGTTCTATGATTTTGGTTTTGAAATTGTAATGATGCATGACCTAAATAGTAAGGTGTTAAAGTTGAAACACCACAAACAAGGTAATGACTTCACACATGATACACTTCATGAGGAGAAACTGCAATTCAAGAAGAATGCCATCAAAGTAAAGAAGATAATAATCGATTCCATGAGGGATCACTTGGTGCCTCTCATCTCCAAGATGACAACTGCAAGAGATATGTTCAAGACCTTGGAGGGTCTATACAATATTAACAACGTAAGTAGGGCTCTTGCATTGCGATAGCAACTCCACCAAGTGAAGATGGCAAAAGGAGATTCAGTCATCACCTACTTCATGAAAATTTCAGAATTAAGAGATCAACAAAGTGCATTTGGAGATCAAGTGATAGATAAAGACCTTGTTATCCTAGCCTTGAATAGTCCATAAGTGGAAGGTCTAAATTACCTAGGTTTGATCAACTCCATGTAGATTGTATTCAAGAAGAATAAAGATTGACTGCTAGAGGAATTATCAAGAGTTCTCAAAATGAAGATACACATGTTCTTGCCACTCAATCTACCAAGAAATGAAAGTATTGGAAGAAGGAAAACTTCAAAAAGAATAAAGATTTCAAATCAGATTTTGCACCTGATTCTAGGAAGAGGAAGAAAGATCTCTCTCGCATCCAGTGTTTTAGGTGTGACAAGTTTGGTCACTTTGCAAAGGATTGTTTGACAAGACCTAATCATCAAGGATCAAACATCAATGAAGTCTCATCTCAGAAGGAGTTTGAAGATAACTCCAATGGTTTTCTTTTCATATCAACATTATCAAGCAATGTTCCTATGGACAATGATACATGATTAATTGATAGTGGAGCCTCTCGACATATCACTGGTTATCGGGACAATCTTTTTGATCTAGTGGAGAAAGAGTCACATCTCCAAGCCATTATTGGGGATGATGCTCACTATTTTGTAAGAGGAGTTGGTGCTACATCTCTAAAACTTGAATCTGGAGTTTCTCTACACCTAAGTGACGTATTGTTCGTACCAGAGATCAAGAGGAGCCTTGTGTCTATTTTAGCCTTGGAAGATAAGGGATATCAAATTGCATTTTCTAAAGGAAGAGTTCTTTCTTGGCCTAAGAACTCCAACATCAAGACTACTCGTGTGATCGGAAATTGACATGAGAGTTTATACAAACTCTCCACTCTCCTAGTTCAAGCTCTTTTTCATGATTCTTCCAATTCCAATGAACTCTGGCACATAAGACTTGGACATCTTCACTTCAGAGCTTTTCCATCTTTGGAGAAGATGGTACAAGGTATTCCTAAACTTATTCATGTAAATGATGGTACTTGTAAATGTTGTGCTATGGGTAAAAATATTAAAAGTCCTTTTCATAGAAGTGAAAGTAGGTCTAAAGAAATACTAGATCTTGTACATTCAAATTTAAGTGGTCCAATGTCAATTCCATCCCTAAGTGGTGTTGACATTATGGATGAATTGATTATGTGTTGCATTGATTTTTTGTCATTGATGTCAACACTAGCTACTATGGTTGGTTATCGACAAACATGTTTTGGTTACCAGTAGAAGATCTAGGGTTACCGACAGAAGAGACTATCTATTGGACACTTTTGGCATGTTTGGATCAATGGAGTATGCTTGATTTTATGTGTTACATGTTCCTGAAGCATTTTTTGGTTAGTTCATATTGACTTGGTAATTATATGCTATCATACACTCTTGTAAACCCATACCGGCATTGGTTAAAGGTTTTACCGGCAGAGATTTCATTGAGGAATCTTGATAGGATGCATAAGTAGTGTTGGTGCAACTTTCAGGATGCTGAAGATTTTCTCTAATCATGCTTCAACTAGGTGGAGACATCACTTTGGCATGGTGGACCCATAATAGGTCTGGTGCCTATCTAGGTTATGGACCAGTATCATGTTAACGTGTACTCTACACATTACCTAGATGTTTTGGGATGTTCTATGCATTGGTTATTATTGTTTTGGTCTTAAGCCAACATGACATATCATTGTAATATGAATTTATGTAATGATCTTATTGTAATATCTTTTAGGTTGCCGATGTAATTGGTTTAGGCCCTAGGGTTGGTATAAAATGATGTAAGATCTCATTGTAGATTAAGTGGAATAAAGTGTCATGGTCTTGAAATGCAATATTATATGCGAAGGATATTTGGTCGATCATAGGTGATCGAATTGGGATTAAGGAAGAGGTTAAAGGCCTCCAGTATTGAGCTTAACTGAGACTGTAATCAGGCATGGTAGATGCTATCTCTGGTAGTTCATTATTTGGATTGTTGTCCATTTATCTTGAGGTGGTTATAACCTCTCTATAGTCAGTGAGACTCTTTTGTAATGAGTAGTGCACTCTAGGCAGTGTGCCTTCCTGCATGTGCAAGCCCTTCATTGTATCATATACTTTCTGCAGAAGTATCATCTGACTGTGGGTAGGCTTCCCACTATGGTTTTTCCCTTTCTAGGTTTTCCACGTACAAATCATGGTGTTATGTGGTTTGGCTGATTTGTATTGATTATCTATTTAATTGTTACGTTGTATTGTTTACCGACATCTTTTCCTACCGACATCTATTTTTTCTTTATCGATACTTAATCTGGTTAAAGGTTATTAAGTGGATTAATTGATATAATATGTTAACAACTGATTCACCCCCCCCCCCCCCCCCCCCCTCTCAGTTGTTCACTGGTTATCCTAACAATTGGTATCAAATCCTTGGTCCTCTTTTGCAGAAGCTAAACCACTTGAGGTAGATCTTATGACAACTAATCCACTGGAAAGTATCTTCAGAAGAGAAATCCTTAAGCTTGATGGAACAAATTATGGTATATGGAAAATTTAAATGGAGACTCATCTTAGATGTCTTGGCAAGGATATTTGGGAGATCACTAAGAAAGTTTACACACCTTATGATCCGACATCTGATAATCCTGCTCCTCCAGACTTGGATAAGAATATTAAAAATGATTGTAGAGTTAGAGAAGCCCTCTTGTGTGCACTTACTAATCAACAAATCATGGGATTGACTGATAAATCATTGGCAAAGATTATGTGGGATAAATTGCAAACTTTGAATGAATGTGATCCTACTATCAAAATTGCTAAACTTCATCATTACCAGGTAAGATATGAAAACTTGAAGATGGAAGATAATGAAAGAATTGTTGTATTTATGGAAAGAGTAAATGCGATTGTTATGGGAATTCAATGTTGTGGAGGATCTCTGAGTGAAGATTAAATAGTTTCCAAAGTCTAGAGAGCCCTTCCACCGGCTTACAAGAGGAAGGCAACTACAATTAATGAGTTGAGAACAATGGCAAACACTTCAGTTAACAAAGATATTCTGATTGGGAAATTATTTGCTTTTGAGATTGAAGAATTTGGATCTTTTGGAGCTATAAAATCTGAACCTTCTTTTCATGCATCATCATCTATCGACAAAAGTGATTGGAAAGCCTTATATGCAAAAGAATTGGAAGATATGAGGAAAGAAGATGAAGAATTTGAGCAACTTGAAGCCTTATTTGCTAGAAGAGTACCTAAAGGATTGACAGGAAGTAAGTATGAAGGAAAAGCACCATTTAAATGTTTTGCATGTCATAAGATTGGTCATTTTGCATCTAGATGTCTTGAAAGGAATGAAAGATTTGAGGAAATAAATAAGAAATCATTTAAGCCTAACTAGAACAGATATAAAATTCAATAAAAATAAACAGTGCTACATAGTGGATGAGAAAGGAGTGAGTGATGACTTTGGGGATGAACCGATAGAAGACTCTGCTAGTGGATTAGACAATGTAAAGGAATGGGTGTTCTATGCTTTAAAGGAATATGAATCGGAATCGGCTATCATGAATGAAGAAAAGGCCTTGGCAGCAAAAGTTGAAGATAAGGATGAATGGGTAATTGATAGTGGATGCTCACATCATAGGACTAGAGATTATATAAAATTTTTGTCCCTGCAAGAATACAATGGTGGTCAAGTCAGATTTGGAGATGACAAAGCATGTATGATCAAAGGTAGAGGTACTATTTCTCTGGATGGCAAGCATAATACTGACAATGTCTATTATATAGAAGGTTTGAAGCATAATCTTTTGAGTGTTGGTCAATTGGTGGACGAGGGTTTCCGACTTCAGTTTAAAGATAGAAAATGCAAAATCATTAACAAGATTGGTTTGAAGATTGCAACTGGTATTCAGACTGGAGGTAATATCTTTCACTTGAACACTAGTAATAAGACATGTTTGATTGCTCATATTTATGAGAGTTGGTTATGGCATAACAGGTTGTGTCATGTTAATTTTGATTGTATTGTTAAGATCAGTTCAACTAAGGCAATTAGAGATATACCTAATATGATGAAGCCTCATAATCTGGTATGTAAGGAATGTCAAATGGGAAAGCAAGTTAGAACTTCTTTTAAGATCATACATGATAAATCTAATGATGTACTTGATTTGATTCACGTTGACTTATATGGTCCTACAAGAACTAGAAGCTTTCAAGGTGATAGGTATTTCATGTTGATTATTGATTATTATTCTAGGATGATGTGGGTGACTTTTCTTAGGGAGAAGTCTGAAGCCTTTGAGAAATTCAAGATCTTTAAAGAAAAAGTTGAAACAGAAACTGGATTGAAAATAAAATGTCTAAGATTAGATCAAGGCGGTGAGTTCACTTTTCATGAATTTAACAGTTATTGTGAGACAAATGGAATTAGGAGACAACTCTCTGCACCTCAGACTTCTCAGCAGAATAAAGTAGGGGAAAGAAAGAACAAAACCATCTTGGATGTAGCAAGATCTATGATGATGGAAGCCCAATTTCCTCACATCTACTGGAGAAAAGCAGTGAGTACAACAATCTACACATTCAACAAAGTTCACATCAAAGGTGAAACCAGTAAGACCCGTTATGAATTATGGTTTGGTCATACACCTACTATTAAATATTTCAGAATTTTTGGAAGTAAATGCTATATCAAAAGAGATGATTCAATCTGGAAGTTTGATCCTAGATGTGATGAAGGGATATTTCTTGGTTATTCAATTCAAAGCAAAGCGTATAGATGTTATAACAAAAGATTGCTGAAAATTATGGAGAGTGCTAATGTGAAAGTGGATGAGCAATACAAAAGTCAATCTATATCATATGACAAGGAACCAGTAGTGGAAATGATCATAACTGAACCGACAATGCCTCAATCGGTACATGACACTAAGACAGTTACATCAACATAGTCTAAAAAATCAATTGTGACTGATGATTAGAGCAGTAAACCTAAAGTTCAGAAAACACCAAGGTATGTAAGGTTAAATCATTTTGAAAATCAAATAATTGGAGAAAGGAACAAAGGAGTTATGACAAGAAGAAGACTGGAAAAGGAAGAGGTATGTCTTATTTCTCTAATTGAATTGACATTTGTTATTGAGGTTTGTAAGGATAAACATTGGTTAAAGGCTATGGAAGATGAATTAGATCAGATAGAGAAGAATGAGACTTGGACTTTAGTTTCCTGGCCTAAAAATAAGAATGTTATTGGAACTAAATGGGTTTTTAGGAATAAACTCAATGAGGATGGTCAATTTGTAAGAAAAAAGGCTAGATTGGTTTGCAAAGGATATTCTCAAATGGAAGGAATTGATTATGGTGAAACATTTGCACCTGTAGCCAGAATTGAAGTTGTTACACTATTTCTTGCCTATGCACCTTATAAGAACTACAAGGTTTATCAAATGGATGTTATATGTGAATTTTTGAATGGTGAACTTGAGGAAGAAGTATACATTGAGTAACCTAATGCATTTTCATTGAAAAATGATAAAGATATGGTTTGCAGATTGAGGAAAGCTTTATATGGATTGAAGTAAGCTTCTAGAGCTTGGTATGCAAGGTTGGATAAATATATTTTGAAGCTTGGTTTTACTAAAGGCAGTGCTGATAGTAATTTATATTATAAAATTACTGATGATGATATTCTAATTATTGAAGTATTTGTTGATGATATCATTTTTGGAGGAGAAGATAATTTGTTAATGGAATTTTCTAACAACATGAAGAATGAATTTGAAATGTCCATGATTGGTGAGATGAAATTTTTCTTAGGTTTGCAGATTACTCAAACTGACAAAGGCATCTTTATTTGTCAAACTAAGTATCTAAGGGAATTGTTGAATAAGTTTGGTATGGATAATTTCAAACCAGTAAGTACTCCTATGGTGACAAGTGAGAAATTATCTATCAAGGATACTTCTACACCAGTAAATCCATCAAGATAGAAGTCTATGATTGGTGGCCTGCTATATTTAACTTAGACTAGACTGGATTTTATGAATGCAGTAAGTATTGTTTCAAGATATCAAAGTAATCCTAAAGAAAATCTTGAATGTGCAGTAAAAAGGATATTTCGGTATTTGCAAGGAACAACAGAATATGGCTTATGGTATTCTAGAAATGACGATTTCAGTTTATGTGCATATATTGACTCGGATTGGGTAGGAGATACTCATGACAGGAAGAGAACTTCTAGTGGAGCTTTCTTTCTTGGAAAGAAACTAGTTTCATGGATCAGCAAAAAATAGTCATGCATTTTTTAATCTACTACAGAAGCTGAGTATGTTGCAGCAACAACTAATTGCACTCAAGTCTTGTCGATGAAGAAAATTTTGAAGTATATCAAGGTAAATTGTAGTGAACCGGTAGTTATCTACTATGATAACTCTGTAGCTATTGATATGTCTAAGAATCCGGTATTTCACTCTAAGACTAAGCACATATCAATAAAGTATAACTTTCTGAAGGACAAGATAGAAGGAAAGGAAGTCAAATTGGTTTATGCGAACACTAAAGAACAAACTGTAGATATATTCACTAAACCACTGTCTAAAGAATCATTTGAGTATTTGAGAGACAAGTTAGGGGTTTCTGGCCCTCTGCTAGAGGCTTGATTGGTGTTGTTTATCATCAGTCCGACATGCATTATCAAAGATAGTATTCATTCTGACACTGATGAGTGGTACTACTACTCAGGGGGAGTAGTTAGCTTTGAGATTCAAAGGTTTACATTCTTTCTTTTATATTTGTGTTAGATTTCTGGCATTGATTTCAAATGGGGAGAGATAGTGATGTGAAAAAGAAATTCAGAACTTTATAGAGATATTATTCAAAGGGGGAGTTTGATGGTTTTCTTCCATTGGGAGAGACTTGTTTGGCATTTCTTGGTACTTAGATGTTTTTAACATCTAGTGTTGTCATCAATGCCAAAGGGGGAGATTGTTGGCATTATGGATGAATTAATTATGTGTTGCATTGATGTTTTGTCATTGATGTCAACACTAGTTGTTATGGTTGGTTACCGATAGACAATTTTTGGTTTCTGGTAGAAGATCCAGTGTTGCCGACATAAGAGACTATCTGTTGGACACTTTAGGCATGTTTGGATCAATGGAGTATGCTTGATTTTATGTGTTAAATTTTCTTGGAGCATATTTTGGTCAGTTGGTATTAACTTGGTAATCAGATGCTATCATACACTCTTGTAAACCCATACCAATATTGGTTTAAGGTTTACCAGCAGAGCTTTCATTGAGGAATCTTGACAGGATGCATAAGTAGTGGTGGTGTGGCTTTCAAGATGCTGAAGAAGTTCTTTGATTGTTCTTCTACTAGGTGGAGACATCGCTTTGGCATGGTGGACCCAAAATAGGTCTGGTGCCTATCTAGGTTATGGACCAATATCATGTTAACATGTACTCTACACATTACCAGGATGTTTTGGGATGTTCTATGGATTGGTTATTATTGGTTTGGTCTTAAACCGACATGGAAAATCATTGTAATATGGATTTATGTAATGATCTTATTGTAATATCTTTTAGGTGGCTGACCTAATTGGTTTAGGCCTTAGGGTTGGTATAAAATGATGTAAGATCTCATTGTAGATTAAGGGGAATAAATTGTCATGGTCTTGAAATGCAATATCATATGTGAAGGAGATTTGGTTGATCATAGGTGATCGAATTGGGATTAAGGAAGAGGTTAAAGGCTTCTGGTGTTGAGCTTAACTGGGATTGTAATCAGGCATGGTAGATGCTATCTTTGGCAGTTCGTTACTCTAGATTGTTGTCCATTTATTGTGAGGTAGTTATAACCTATCTGTAGTCAGTGAGACTCTTTTGTAATGACCAGTGCGCTCTAGGTAGTGTGCCTTCTTGCATGTGCAGGCCCCTCATTGTATCACATACTTTCTACAGAAGTATCATCTGACTTGTGGGTAGGCTTGCCACTGTGGTGTTTCCCTTTCTGGGTTTTTCACACACAAATCATGGTGTTATGTGGTTTGGTTACTTTGCATTGATTGTCTATTTAACTATTAAGTTGTATTGTTTATCGATATCTATTCCTATCGACATCCGTTTCTACTTTATCGATACATAATTTAGTTAAAGGTTATTAAGTGGATTAATTGATATAATCTATTAACAAATGATTCACCCCCCCTCTCAATTGTTCACCTATTATCCTAACAAGTGGATGTTTGTATTATGTAACTTTTATAGATGACTACTCTAGGAAGACTTGGATTTATTTCTTAAGGTCTAAAGAGTCTGATGAAGTCCTAGGTAGGTTTAAAGAGTTTAAAGATCTTGTAGAAAATATCTCTGGAAAGAAAATTAAAATTCTAAGGTCTGATAATGGAGGTGAATACACCTCAAGTAGGTTTCATGATTTCTTTATTGAGGTAGGGATCAAGAGGGAGTTCTATTTTCCTTACAACCCTCGACAAAATGGGGTTTCTGAAAGGAAGAACACATCTATAATTGAAGCTGCAAAAGCTATGTTTCATGATCAAGACCTTCAATTTTTTTTATAAGCAAAAACTTCTAGAACAATAGTGTATGTTCAGAATAGATGTCCTCATCAGATATTACAAAATATGACCCTTGAAGAAGCCTTCTCAGGTATCAAGCTTGATATAAGCCACTTGAGAATATTTTCTTTTCCTGTGTATGTTCATATTCCCAATGACAAGAGAACCAAGTTGGAGCCTTCTTGCAATAGAGGAATATTTATAGGCTACAATGAAGCCTCCAAATCCTACCATATTTACATTCTTGGATAGAATCAAATAGAGGTTAGTAGGGATGTCACATTTGAGGAAGATGTTGCATCCAAGAAATCAAAGGGTTCATGCATGAAGATAGATGATGAGACTCCTCAAGACATGGATGTTGATCATGCTCCTGAGATTCAGAGGGAGACTACAGAACTTGATATGAGTAATGATCTAATTGAACCTTTGGATCCCACTGATGGGACTAGAGATATTGTTGTGTCTCAATAGAGACCTCTTTGGGTCCAAAACACTATGCAAGAAGCAAAACAGTTTGCCACTCCTAGAGGAGCATTCAGAGAAAGAAAAAGACCTCAAAGATTTTCTGGTTATGTTGCATTAATGTGTAATCTTATTGAGTCTGAACCTTCTAGTGTAGAGGAAGTTGCAAAACAAAAAGTTTAGAAATATGAAATGGATGAGGAGTATCAATCCATTCTCAAGAACAATGTGTGGGATATTGTGCCTAGACCAAAAGGGAAGTCTGTTGTATCTCCCAACTAGTTGTACAAGATAAAACATGTAGCTGATGGTAGCATTGAAAAGTACAAGGCTAGATTTGTGGCTCATGGCTTCTCTCAACAAGAGGGAATAGACTACGAAGAAACATTTGATCCTGTTGCTAGCTATACTTCCATTAGAACCATCATTGCCATTGCAGCAACTAAGGGATGGAATTTGCATCAGATGGATGTGAAGACTTCCTTTCTCAATGCTATAATTGAAGAAGAAGTATACATTGAGAAAAATGAGGGCTTCATGATTCATGAGAAAGAGTCTCATGTGTGTAAATTAAAGAAAGCCCTATATGGTCTTAAATAGGTTTCTCAAGCTTGGTATGAAAGAATTGGCAAATACTTAGTGGGGCTAGATTTCTACGAGAATCATGCTGATCCAAACATTTAATTCAAGGTATTCAATGGTGATATGTTGATCTTGGTACTTTATGTTGATGACCTATTTGTTACCGGAGAAGATCATCTCATTGATAGATGTAAGAATAAGTTGACTTTCAAAATTGAGATGAAGGACTTAGGACTAATGCACTTCTTTTTAGGGTTGGAGGTGTGGTAGAGGCCCAATGAGACTATCCTAAGTCAAGGAAAATACACCATCGGTATCTTGAAGAGATTTGGAATGGCAGATTGTAAACCTATGTCCACAACAATGGAAACTAACTTGAAGAAACTAAGGGAAGGTACAGGTAGTTCAGATCTTGTGGACCGTACTATGTACAAGCAATTGATTGAGTCCCTGATGTATCTAGTTAACACTAGACCAGATATTTGTTATGCAGTAAGTGCACTCAGCTAGTTCATGAGTGAATGTAGACAGATACACCTAGTTACGGTCAAGCATATCTTGAGATACTTGCCTGGCACAATTGGACATGGCTTGAAATACTCTTGCAGTATGGACTTGATTCTTGAAGGATATTCTGATTCTAATTGGGAAGGAAGTGTTATTGATCAAAAGACCAATTTTGGTTGTTGCTTTAGCTTGGGATCTACTATGATTTCCTGGTGTAGCAAGGTGTAGTCTTTGGTAGCTCTGAGCACTACAGAGGTAGAATACATTGCAGTATGTGTAGCAACTCACAAAGTAGTATGGCTTTGTAAGCTTCTTGCAGGATTGTTTGGTCAATCATTGGAGCCTACCATCATACATTGTGATAACGAAAGCTGTGTAAATCTTTTAGTCAATCTAGCATTTCATGACAGAATGAAGCATGTAGAGATTCAGTACCACTATATCAAAGATATGGTACAAAGGAATTCTATTCAGTTGAGATACATTTGTACTATAGAACAGACGACTGCCATTTTCACCAAGCCTCTTGCGAAAGTGAAATTTGTGCATTTTCGAGACAAGCTTGGAATAGTGGATAATGAAGCTCTTGCTGAGAGGGAGTGTCAACATCAATAATTACTTGATATGTATTATAATGAATTCTTCTCTGTGATAGAAGTTTGAGGTGCAAGCCCTTGTCATGCATTCTTCTCTGTGAGATAAGTTTGAGGTATCAACCCTTGTTGAGCATTCTTCTCTATGAGAGAAGTTTGAGGTATCAACCCTTGTTGTGCATTCTTCTCTGTGAGAGAAGTTTGAGGTATCAACCTTTGTTGTGTATTATTCTCTGTGAGAGAAGTTTGAGGTATCAGCACTTGTTTTGCATTCTTCTTTGCGACATAAGTTTGAGGTTCCAGCCTTTGTTCCACCCTCTACACGTAGGTATGGTGGATTTACCCTCCGTGAGTAGGTATGGTGAATGTCATGCGAGATACTCCATGACTTAGAATTTGTGTGCACTCACCCTCTCGAAGTTGCCATGACTATGTAACTCAGATGTTGAAAAGGATTCCTCCCTAGCTAAAAGGGAGTGTTGATGAATAGCTTCAATTGGATCCTCAAAACCTAACTTTTCTATCAAATGTGTGAAGGGCCTTTGGCCTTACACATTTAATATTTGAATTCTATATATTTGTAAGGAAACTCAGGTGCAAAAATAGCTTCCTACACTAATCTCTAGAGGAAAGTATTGTGCAAATTATTTTAAATCCTTACAATTTCAGATTCGTTAACTACTTTAACAAAGATATTGCAGCCATATACCATGCATACAGAAAATAGAGAATGACACAATGATTTACCTTGGGGAAAACCTTTCGGTAAAAAACCTTAGCACTCCAAAACCTGCACAATGTATTATCTTCAACACAATGGTTACAACACACTTGCAATGCAAGTTCTTTCAGGAGACAATCGACCGTTAAAGACAAATCCAGTAGCATGATATCATACCAACAAAACACTCTTTTCGTATCACAGTCTGTAACCCTAAAAAATGCTTATGTGCTTTCCTTTTTAGGGCAACATCCAAAGATAGCCATATTAGGGTTTTACCATTCTCTGAGAAAATAGAAACCGTACGATTGAGGAAGAGTGTACAGTACTCAACTTTATCAATTGCCACATGTCTTGCATGTCTTCACCCATCATTAAAATCTCCTACAAATAGCTCTTACGTGTCATAGGAATCCGTCATAACCATTTCAGCCATGATCTCCTTACACACAATTCAAGATGTCGACACATCAAGTGGAGTGACACATCAACATGCCAACTAGACATGTACACTCACACTTAATTACATTATTTGCAAGAAATACATTTTACAAAACAAATAATAAGAATAGGAATTATCCAAGGTTGAGACACCTTATTCCTAACATTCTCCCACTTGTCGAACACCTTGTAAGAGCAATAGGAACATAACAAGAACTAACCGCTATAGGCCAAAAGGCCCATAGACTCCGAACAAAATCTGAACTTCGCAGTGCCCACTGGTTTTGTTAATGCATCTGCAACATTCCTCATAGTATCTATCTTCTCCAAATTTACCTTTCCATCTTCCACCATATCTCGCACAAAGTGAAACTGCACATCAATGTGCTTCGTTCTGGCATGGAAAGTTGGATTCTTCGCAAGGCAAATAGCGCTCTGACTATCACACCAAATAGTAATCCATTCTGCATCAACACCAACATCAAAACACAATCTCCTAAGCCAAATGGCTTCCTTACAAGCATGAGTAGCAGCCATGTACTCAGCTTTTGTAGTGGACAAAGTAACCACAGGTTGTCGCTTACTCATCCAATTGATGGCACCACCAAACATAGTGAACACATAAGCACTGGTGGATCTCCTGCCATTAATATCACCTACCCAATCTAAATCCACAAACCAATGAATACAAACTAAATGTGGAGATCTAGAAGAGTTACCATGGTAACATATGGAGTAATCTGATGTACCCCTCAAATATCTGAATACTCACTTAACTGCATCCCAATGTACCCATCCAGGGTTAGCCATAAACTGACTCAGGACTCCCACTGCTTGGGTAATGTCTGATCTAGTACAGACCATAGCATACATAAGACTACCAATTGCACTAGCATAAGGTACTCTACTCATGTCCTCCACCTCACTAGGAGATTTTGGACAATCATCTACAGATAACTTTGTTCCCACTGAAATGGGAACACATAGTGGTGTACAATCTGCCATGCTGAACCTGTCCAACACAGACTTCACATACTTACTCTGACTCAACCAAAGTTTTCTATTAGACCTGTCTCTACTGATTTCCATACCCAAGATGTACCTTGCTGCCCCAAGATCTTTCATCTCAAACTATGCTGACAACTAAGATTTAAAATTAGAAATCATACCCTTACCCTTCCTAAACAGCAACATATCATCAACATATAATGCAACAATAAGAAGGCGATCATTTTCAACTCTAAAATAAATACAATGATCTGATTTCGATCTTACAAATCCAATTGACAACATAAAGGCATCAAACTTAAGGTACCACATCCTAGGAGATTGCTTCAAACCATATAGATATTTCTTTAATCTGCAAACTAAGGATTCTTTACCTTTAACAATGTAGTGCTCAGGTTATGACATATAAATCTCTTCCTCCAAATCACTATGAAGGAAAGTTGTCTTCACATCCATCTGTTCTATCTCTAAATCATATGATGTAGCAAGAGATAACAAGTATCTAATGGATGTCAACTTTGCAATAGGAGAGAATATTTCACCATAATCTATTCCCTCTACCTGTGAATACCCCTTTGCAACCAAGCTAGCTTTGTACCTTTCAACACTGCCATCTGCACAAAATTTCTTCTTGAACACCCATTTATAACCAACAGATTTTCTCCCTTTAGGAAAAGGTACAAGGTCCCAAGTTTTATTTTTCTCTAATGAAGCCATCTCATCATCCGTAGCCTCAATCCAGGAACCTGCATCTTCCATGCTCAAAGCCTCTTTCATAGATCTAGGCTCATTAGTGTTAGTAATCAAAGAAAAAGCACAACTGGAATCTAACATAGAATAACCAAACCTTTCTGGTTGCTTTCTTTCTCTCGTGGATCTCCTCAAGGGTTGAGGTTGAGGTTGTTCTTCCTCTTCTTCCGAACTATCAGAGCTGCTAGAGCTCTCCTCATCATTAGACCCAACATGGTCTCTCTGTTCAGTCTTCTCAGGGGTAGGAGGAAATTGAACAACATCTTTTTCCTTTTCTTTTTCATTTGGTTGTAGCACAACAGGAGAAGATGTTAGCTCTTTGAAAATAACATTTCTACTATGCAAAACCTTACTAGTCACAGAATCCCAAAGCTTGTATCCTTTCACACCAACATTGTATCTGATAAAAATACATTTGATAGCTTTGTTTTCGAACTTAGATCTTTTCTCCTTTGGAATATGTGCATAAGCTTCACAACCAAAAACACGAAGATGTCTTATTGAAGGCTTCTTACCAGACCACACCTCCATGGGTGTCTTACCAACAAGAGCTGATGTAGGAGATCTGTTAACTAGATAGCAAGCAGTGGCCACAGTTTTAGCCCAAAACCTTTGTTCTAAACCAGCTCCACTAAGCATACTCCTAGCCTTCTCCATCAGTGTCCTATTCATTCTCTCTATAACTCCATTTTGCTGCAAGGTGTAAGGAGTTGTCTTATGTTTCTCAATTCCTTGTTCTTTACAGAACTATTCAAACTCTATGGAACAAAACTCACCAACATTATCAGTTCTCACACACATGATTCTTTTACCAGTCTGATTCTCCACGAGAGCCTTAAATTCCTTGAACCGACTGAAAACCTGTGTCATACTTTTCAGGAAATATATCCAAGTCCTTCTACTATAATCATCTATAAAAGATACAAAATATACAGAACTGGAGATAGAAGGAACTTTTACAGGACCAAATACATCAAAATGAATAAGATCCAAAAGTCTAGAAGACTTGTGAGAACTGGAGTAGAATTGAACATGATTTTTCTTACCATAAACACAATGTTCACAGAAATTGAATTCGAGATTACAATCATTTAGCCCCTTGATGAGATTTTTAGTTTTCAAGGTCCTAAGACCCTTCTCACCAATGTGGCCAAATCTCATATGCCACAACATTGTCTTTTCTGCAGGAAGCTTTCCTTCCAAAGTGTTTGCACCCTTAGGTACACTTACTGCACTGCCATCAGAACCCATTGCCACAGTCTTCTTTACTGCTCATTCAGATGGTGGGGATGAAGTGATAGTCACTCTCTTCTTTGAAATAGAAGAAATATTGCACTAAGCAATGCATGCATCAAGCTGAAACAAAGTACCTCTCCTAGTACCTTTAGTGAGCACCATAGAACCTCTCATCATCTTGCATCCATCTTTTGAAAAGACAACTTGCACACCTACATCATTTAGCATACTTACAGATAATAGGTTTCATGCCAAACCTGAAATGTGCATAACTTCGTTGATTCCCTTTACTCGTCCATCAGGAAATTTGATAGTGACCCTTCCGCATCCAACTATCTTTAGGTGAGAATCATCACCCAAGTACACCTTTCCACCATCAAACTCTTCATATTTTGAGAACAAGTTTCGATGAGAGGTCATGTGAAAAGAAGCACCCGAGTCTACCAACCACACATCATCAGATGCATGGGCTGCCAAAGCTGCAATAAAAGCATCTCCATCTTCTTGAGATTTTTCAGAAGCTGAATCTGAGCCTTTCTTCTTCTTCTTCAGTTCTTTGTAGTCCCTTCGGAAGTGCCCAGATTTATCACAGTTCCAACATTTCGCCTTGGACTTTCTAGGAGTCTTAGAACTCCCATGGGATTTGAATCTGCCCTTCTCTGACTTATTGTCATTCTGCTTTCCTTTGTCATTGGATCTCCCGCGAACAGCAAGGGCTTCCTTAGACGAATCCGAAGTCTTTCTTCGCATCTCCTCAGATAGCAGCGAAGACACCACATCATCCATATGGAATGTGACTATAGTACTTCCGAGAGCCATCACAAGATGGTCCCATGAATCCGGCAAGGAACAAAGAAGGGTCATACATCGATCCTCCTCCTTGATCTTGGCACTGGATGATGCCAGCTGTGCAATCAATAAATTGAATGCGTTGAGATGATCAGTTACGGATCCACCTTCCTCCATTCTTAAAGAATACAACTTCTTTCTCAGGAACAACTTATTCACTAGAGATTTGGCCTGATACACAGACCCAAGTCGTGTCCACAAAGAATTTGTAGTAGTCTCATCAAGAACATTCATAAGAACGACATTTGCTAGACAGAGTCTAATGAGACCCCTAGCCTTCAGATCCTTGATCTCCCAATCCGCTAGAGATATCGCTGCAGGTCTCACATCAAGTGTAGTAGCCTCCCATAGATCACGATCTTGAAGCATGTCTTCCATCTTGAGTTTCCACAACTCAAAATTAGTGCCATTAAATTTCTCCACCTCCATTCTACTATATGAGGAACTTGCCATCTCAATCTGCAAATAAGATTCAGAATGCTCTACACAAAAAAACTCCCACTCAACTTGAGATTAGCTCAAAAAACCCTACCCAACAACTAGGATCATAAGTTGATCAAGCTCTGATACCACTTGTAAGGAAACTCAGGTGCAAAAACAACTTCCTACACTAATCTCTAGAGGAAAGTATTGTGCAAATTCTTTTAAATCCTTACCATTTCAGATTCGTTAACTACTTTAACAAAGATATTGCAGCCATATACCATGCATACATAAAATAGAGAATGACACAATGATTTACCCTGGGGAAAACCTTTCAGTAAAAAACCCCAGCACTCCAAAACCTGCACAATGTATTATCTTCAACACAATGGTTACAACAAACTTGCAATGCAAGTTCTTTCAGGAGACAATAGACCCTTAAAGACAAATCTAGTAGCACGATATCATACCAACAATACACTCTTTTCGTATCATAATCTGTAACCCTAAAAAATGCTTATGCGCTTTCCTTTTTAGGGCAACATCCAAAGATAGTTGTATTAGGGTTTTACCATTCTCTGAGAAAATAGGAACCCCACGATTGAGGAAGAGTGTATAGTACTCAACTTTATCAATTGCCACATTTCTTGTTGTCTTCATCCATCATTGAAATCTCCTAGAAATAGCTCTTATGTGTCATAGGAATTCGTCATAATCGTTTCAGCCATGATCTCCTTACACACAATTCAAGATGTCGACACATCAAGTGGAGTGACACATCAACATGTCAACTAGACATGTACACTCACACTTAATTACATTATTTGCAAGAAATACATTTTACAAAACAAATAATAAGAATAGGAATTATCCAAGGTTGAGACACCTTATTCCTAACAATATTTCCAAGTTCTTATTTAATGAAATGGTTTGATAAAATAATCTAATATATATCCTGCCACCCTTAAATATGTGATTGATCACAATGAAGAGACCTAATGATTGATGCTATGGCCAACTTGTTAGAGAAGTCATGTTGGTTGAAGAAACCCATGATCGGGTATATGTATGGTCTAAGTATCAAATCATTACCACTGAAAAAAAAAGATCGTGTACTTGTTTATCAAACTGTATTCCTTGATCAAAGAATCAACTATTATCTTTAGGAGTTCAAGTCAATCACACATCTGGTAGATCAAAGTACTTATATCCTACGTCAGTTCACATCACTCTCTCTGCAGTTTGTTGATAATTATCTACAACACTTTGAAGAATACATACTCCTGCAAATTGTGTATTATCTTCTTCTTATCGAGTCTCTTATTTAGCAAGTTGTGATCTTCATATTGTTTTGACTAATTATAGAATGAATCTACTGATTGTATAGCTTCATAGTGTGAAGCATTTCTAAAGACATTTTGTTAATACATTACAAGAGATTAATTGCTGGGTTTTTTTCACCTTCAAGAGGAAGGTTTTCCCAGGGTAAAATTCGAGTGTTTTTTTTTGTCTTACTGTCTGTTAAATCTGATCATTAAATTTAACAAAGCTATCATTAATTTTGGATCCATATTAAAAAATAAAAAAACCATCCTTTTCCAAATATATGGTGATGCCAATTATTTTTTACTATTTTGTGCTTTAAAGCTTTTGTGGTTTTTGCTTCTTTTGTGTTGATTGATTCAAAAGATAAGTATGTAGTTTTTTTAACTCAATTCATTGAATTTAGATTAATTTTGCCTATGCATGCATGCTTCCTGAGAAGGTATTCACTATATATAGTGAGTACGCGTAACCATATTTTGACCTCTAAAACTTCTAGCATATATTACTATTGGTGTAACCATTGCACGCCCATTTGGTGCAAGCACTCTAGTATAGAATATTTCCAAGTAATTTGAATAAAGGATTGAACCAACTTATCAATCAAGAAATTTTTTTTCTAGAATATCTTGCTTGGTTTGTAAGCAATTAATAGTAGACTGGACAAAAGTAATGGGATTTGAGCTCACAACTGAGGAAAACTTAAAAAAATCGGTACAACATAATTTTAAAATGGGGGACGAGAGAGAGTCAGACATGTACTGAATTTCAAGAGTACATTTATGTGGTGCTTCTTATGGTTCAATTGAGGTGCTCACAACGAGGAGAATATTACATCAATCTTTCTTCAATGTCATACTCATGTAATAATATATTTTATTGTGGTAGCCTTAAAGTGTCATATTGATGGGTATGGTGAAAATTGCATGCCCATGTTTATTTATTTATTTATTTTTGTCTATTTTTTAGTGTATTAGGGTATAACAATCACCCTTAGTTGCTATTATTTTATTTTATTTATTTCACAAGTATCAACTTAAACAATCAAATGTATCTTTGTTATTTGTTTAAAAGTGTCAACTTCATAATTTATTCAATCATCATGATAGTGATAATTTTGCACTACTAATTGTGCTTACACTCAAAAGTAGTAAACTCCTAATGTCATAGTCATCCCTAGACCTAGACCTATGCCTCAAGGGTTCATTCCTCATGACTATACCTACATATCCCTTGTGGGAAGTTAAAGGATTCATAGTTATCCTTAGAAGGTTAGAGGGAGTCCATTATCACCTTTCATATGAGATTTTGATCTCTTCTTTAAACCAAGGTTATTTATTAAACTTAATCAAATCATAATATACCAATAACTAACTTCCATCAAGTAGTGTACAAACATACACAATTATTCAAGGGTTGTATCATTTCAAATTTCCCTAATTTCTTAAAGAGTGACTCAAGAACACATCACAAGATGACTGGCTGATACATGTCACATATACAGAGTGACTAGCTCCAATAAATGTCACATATACTCACTGACTAGCTTTATTATGCATCATTTACATAGTGAATAACATTTACCCAATAGGATATTGGCACATCCGCAATGGATAACAATAACTTGGCCATAATTCATTCCAGGTAAAGGAAATACCAATTCACTGTGCACTACAATGTGGGTTACATTCATTTCTTTGGTCTTTTACACCAACAAATAATTGAGAATAGGATTAAATATATCCCATACCACTTTGAGTGTTCGTCCTCATCCTAACAAGGTGTAGTATACCATTTCGACATTAAGTTTGACCCAATTATTACCTACATAGTCTTTATTAGAAATTATCTCCCCTATAGTCCATCAGATGGCTAAGCAATAAGGATATCCATTGCTGGTGTGCAACTCACCCCTAGGCACACATGCTCCTTGTGGAATCCATCAAATACACTAGATCAATGTGGGGTATACCTCTCCTACATGCAACTGGTGAACCAACCACTAACTATGTGGTGCGATTGATAGTCTACTAACATAGTATGCTCCTTGACTACTTCAATCTTGGTCGGATAAGCTTATCTTGAGTGATACATAGGATTTATCCTTTAGTTATCACCTCGCATAGAGATGAGTAGTCTACATGTTAGAGGAATACAATCCTCTACCTATGTCCTCGTAGGGTCTTATCTACATTTTTTGCCATAAAAGTCAATGCCTATACCTAGAAGAGAGGTTCCTAATTCACAACAAGGAGATCATAATTGATTGATCTAGGAGTATATAAACAAAGTCTTATAGGTTCAGGATTAAATTTCACAAGTGCATAAAATCACTTGAATCCCACATAAGATGTCGTGTACTCAATAGATAAACAAACTAACTATAAGGTAGTCAACTTCTTCACTTCAATCAACTCAAAATTCAAAACACATTTTCATAATCTCTAATACCAACTTGGGCCTCATTTGAAGCCCTAGTGAAGAGAGAAGGTCCAACCAATTGGGAACAAGGTCCCATAACTTGGGAATTATCCACCCTAGACCCTCCTCCTATCGACTTGAGGTCATAGGGGCATCCATGACCCAAGGACCACCTATATTCCCACTTTCAAATGGGTCAAAGTCAAACATAGTTATTCTCACTAGGTCTCTAAAAGGATATACAGATAACTTCCCAATTCGATGACCCTATACCAAATCATTTATATTCATGTGTGTTAAGATCTCCAATTAAAACTCATCATAATTATTCAATAGGAATATTCTAAAACCTCTTATAGGTTTACCTCCTTGATGTACACAAGTTAGGTTGATCTCCTAATTCTCTTGGTTCACACAAACTACACTTATCAATAGACCAAGATACCATTCCATGATAGGGTCATAAATAATAAATTACATTATTTTAAATTATAGTTACTACATATAAGGAGTTATATCTTGATGTAATCCATGTAAGGTTTAATTAACTAGCTTGCAAAAATAATAATCATCCATTAGACACATCATTTTAGAGTTGGGGTGCCTTAGTGATTAAATTACGTATGGTTGGTGCCCAAGTTATACTCGAGAAATTAAACAAACTACATCCTTTATATCATTGTGTGAATTATTAGCATTCTTAATCCTCTCATCTCTTCTAGCTTACAAAGTAATCCCATACTCTTTATACTCTTTTGGTTTGTTGTCTATATAATATTAGCACTCTCATTTTATAACTAATTATGATCTTAATGGTCAATAATAAGTTAGTAGGAGATTCCATACAAAATATTTATAGATAGTTCATAACCTTATTGCATTGAATTGAATGATAGTTAATGATATTAAATTTTCACAATCCACAGAGTTGTAAGTTGCTGCTTCTGGAATTGATTGTGTGTGAGATTTTTCATTGACATTTTAAATGATAGTTTCCTTTTATATAATCACACAATAATTTTATTCAACTATAGTACATCCCCTTAGCTCACATAGTAGTTCAAATGTGTGGATTCTTATATTTAAGAGGTCTATTGTCATTATGTAGCTATATAAATCCTATAGTTCCAAACTAGAAGTAAATTGCCCAAAAAGTGTCAATTTATACAATGTTAAACTATGACTATAATATAGTTTTAGTTTCAGTAATGAAACTTCCCTACCACCTATGTAAGTATGTGATTGTATGCTAAAGTTCATTTGATGTAACTATAGAAAGATAAGGTAATGTTAATAAGACATCATAAGAACCTAGTATTCTAGGAAGCCTATATAGAAAATCTCAATAGATGTAATAGTATGGTTTGTTAGCAATTATACTAATTAGGAAAGCTCTTACCATGATTCCATGAAGAATAAGAACATCAAAATAATTTATGTTCCACTTAAACTTTGCATGTTCCTCATATGAACAAAATGTACATTGTATCTAGTTTCCCTATGGTATTTTGATAGCCTTGTAACAGTTTTGGTAAAGAAGCTTGAATATATTCCAATTCTTTGCTATTTGAATTCATTTGACTTCGCTATTTTTTCAAAAGCAAGCTCGTCATGTTATTGCTAGCATATAATTTTATCTAGGTCTGGAGCAATGTTGTGCTTGCAAATGAATGTCAAGGCCCAGGGTTACATAGTATCTCAATATTACTATTAATAATCAAGATTCCATAATAATGAAATTAGATAGATTTTTAACTTCCAAAATTTGAACACTTATATATCATGATCGTAACTTTTTATTGAGACTTGGCTTCCGTTTTTGTCCTATTACATACCATTTATTACCAACATTAATAAAATCAATCTACACTTCGGAGCTATGCTTCCAACACATTCAATATAAGGTAAGTTTAGTTACACTAAAACATGGTGCAATAAGAAATAATCAACTATTGCCCAAAGTGAAATTGTTCATAGCCTACTCCATACAATCTGCATTTGCTTGTAACAACGCATAGGGTAGCAAGGAATCAATTATGTTAAACCCCTAATGATAACATACACTAACATTAATTGGATTCTAAAATAAATTGCCACTTCCTCATTTACTCTCTTAAGAAATTATAGCATATCTCATGATATCATAAAAATAAAACATTACAAGTCAAATGATTGAAAGTATGAATAACAAACAAAATGATGTGAGAATTAATAATGCTAATATTTTCAAATGACTCCATTTACCATAAAACAAAAGGGAATATGTGATATACTATAACACTCCTTGAAAATAATACCTAGGGCCCTTTCATTAGCATAAATCAACCTTAATTAATTATACTTCCTACGAAATATTGGATGTTCATAGTTCAATAATAATATTATTTCTTTTCTTTTGGAGGGTAGCTACAAAAGAGGATTATAACTAGATTTAGGGTTGAACTTAGAATTTTGAAGTAGGTGTTAAAATCGGCCAGCCTTAAACCACCACACACTAAGCAACGTATTAAGTCTAGAGAATGTTAGTGAACTCTGAGTGTTTAACACTTTTAAGTCTAGGAGATGTCAGTCAATTGTCAGTGGTTAACACTTATAAACCTAGAAATATAAGCTTAATGTGTGTGATTTAAGCCATTCCCTTAAAATCTACCCTATTGCTCATCCCATGTTGAACCCACACAGGATGCCATGGAGCTCACCATGTCTTAGAAAGTCATCTACTCTCTGCGCATCCTCACCTCCTCTCGTCCAATCTAGCCAAATACATCCATCTCCACCTACACGCTGCCACGATATCTCCCCATTCTTCACTTTCCTCTACGTACCATTTCCCACATGACTGATGAAGTTTCTTTCTCCTTTAGCCTTTGATGAGGAGTCCATCACTTGTCAAAGGTCTCACATTATAGTATAGGCAGGGTGTAACAACCTTAGTGATACCCAGCTCTCATTTAGGCTCAGGCAGGGAGTATGCTGACAGATGTTGCAAAGCCTCTCTTTTCACCCACCAAATACATTTTAGTTAAAGTTTCTAAATCATTTTCAACAACTCTAATTGTGCATATCCTAAAATCATTACATTCCATGTAGCCCCATTTCTTTTAGGCATTTTGTTAAACAATTCACATATGCTTGTCTATGCTTCCTTATTTTGAACACGTCTACAACACATTTGGCCAAACTCTTCTCTTTATTCTTTTATGGATGTCCATGCCATCTTCCAAAGCTCCCGATTTAGCACTACCTGAAAATATGCAGGTAAGTATAAACTGAATGGTCTGGGCTCCATATTCGCTGTATATGGAGAAATAGTGAAACTGCCTCACAAGCATACCCCCGGTTTCTATATAGTTTACAAATCCTACTCCATGAGACATTGTCTTGATCTTCATGTGGTCAAAAAAGTTTTTGGGCATCCACCAAACTTATGTGGCTGCTTCAACTGAGCCCCTCATTATAACCCTTCCCACAATTTTTCTTACCATTTTCTGCATTTTATCCTCCAAGTTGTTTCTCCCTCCAATGACCCTCTTCATGCCATTCTCTCTTCCTCGATTCTTTTGTCTGTGCAAGTTCTCATGCGAATTCTCTGTATTCCCTTTTATGTGCCTTAATTTCTTCTCTCCTGTGTGATTCTACCCTCTTCTCCTTACATTCACTCTCTGGAGATGGTGTTTCCCCCTTGGCAGGAGAGGTCGTGGATTTCAAATATTGCCGAGCTTGTTTTTCTTTCCACGGAGTCTACTAGTCTCCCCATGTGTGCATAGGGATGCCATGCTTATTAATGGGAGGGCTCCCTTCCTAGAGCCATATCCTAACATAATATCTCCCCACTTGGACAAATATCTTTGTGCTTTGGTGGACAACCATGCTTCTTGTTGACATTGCCACGACCCTCATATACACATAGTCTCCAATTTTATTTAATTTGCATTGATTTTGTTTATTTTATTTCACAATTGTCAACCATGTAGGTAGTTGACATAGGGATATATATATGTGAGAATTCAATTTATGCTTTAAGTAGATCTTAATCTTGATATTTATAATATCTAGGGATTGGTTTCAATTTATAGAAAAATTTCATAACAACTTGATCTTATATCATTTTCATGATTGTAGATCTAAACTTTTGATTTTTGACAAACTTGAATATATTTGTATTGATATCTATGTTATGTTATATTGAAAGATTCATTTTAGAATCATGTAGTCCATTATCAATGACATTTTCAGGTTATCAAAAGAATTGTTAGAGAAATATGAGAGAATCATACAACAATTATTAGAGCCTTATATCATTATCCAGTATCCTAGTTCCAACAAATGCTTTTTTGCTAACCTTGGTCATTGTTTTGAAGACATTGAATGGGAAATCCCATGTGTTTGACTAGGTGAAATGTAACCCTTACAATTCAATAAATTCTTAAAGGTATTTGTCAACACTACTAGTCCTTAATAAGACATATATTAAACAATCGAAGAAAGAAAATTCAAATAATTAGTATTCTATCTATTCATTCCAATAAATACAAGTTTATTTCCACATAGTAGATCATTAATACATTCATGGAGATGAGCTCTATAGTCATGGATCTAAATTGGAGTGGAACATAGTCAATCTGTAGATTCTAAGATTTTTTTTTCATAGAGCCTTAATAATTTAGTACCCTAGAAAACCTATTCTTTTCATCTTGAGCATAATTTTTCATATGAAAATCCAATTAAAATCACATTTAAATTCAAATAATCCAAAAATTTATTTTAGGCTTGTCAAATTTATGTAGTTGTGTGTATAATTGATTACATGACTTAGTTATCCTAGATATTCTTTTTGAAGAGTGCATATTCCATTATACAAATTATTTGGTGAAATGGATTTTCTTAAATGACCTAAACCTATTTTTTTACTTAGGGATTATCCTTCTTTTCTTACGCACTCTTGACATGTTCATACCTCCCCATGAATTCGATGATAACTCCCCTTATCTAGACATTCTCTTTCTAACATACAACCACTTAACCTAGATGATGACTCACACAAGTTTTCCCACCCTATCCCCTACTCTTTTTAAAAATAATTATTAATCTATAGATCATGATATTGATTTATCTCTCCACATTCCTCCCTTCCCTACTCCATCCTTTCTAGATACATCACACGATGATTAAATTTATTCCTCCCATTCCACCACCTTTATTGTTTCTATGCCTATTCACCAACCCAAATATTATTATCTTTCTCTTGATGGTCTATCTTTTGATGCCTTAAATAATTCTTACCATAGCAATGTTATATTTCATGCCTCATAAGATGATTATTCTACCCCTTAGCCTTTATTTTCTCTTACATATAACAATATTGTGTTTTTGACACTTACCTTCCTTTTGGAAATTCCTTTAGCTTAGGTAATCCAGTACATCTAATCCTTTAGTACACACTCTTCGGAAATAAATGGGATGAGAACTACATATACTTCCTACTTCACTCATTTTTTTCTTTAGCTAATTCTCTCAATTATTGATATGGATTTACTTCAACATAATTCTAGGGATTTTCATTTTTCCAAGAAATTATCATTCAATTTTGTATTATCGTCCCTTCCACCTATCATGCCTATGATTCCAAGAAGGCATTATTCTAAATATTTTCCTTTCAGCCCTTGTGATATCCTACATCTACCTCCATTTAACTTTATACATCCTTCATACATTATTTCTTCACTTTCTTTTCAATCACCATCAACTTCCACCACTTTTAGTGATAGTAAAACCTTTACCCACTTTACCTCTCACACTTGTCTCACCAAATGCACAATTTTTACCTCCTTCTAATTTATTAGTTTCTTCCATTAAAGATTCAAATTATTAGACTACTTTTTTAAAAATAAAACTTCTTTCTCAAACGTTATAATATTTTCATTTTACTTCCTATGAGTTACCAACTCACTCTCCTCTTCTTAATACCATACCATTTTTCTCATTTTAACTTATACATAAATATCTTCCCAACAACTCTTATTATGAACCATTGAACCCATATCCTACATTACATGCAAATATAAAATATTTCACCTAAGACATAAATATTAAGTGGATGAAATATAATTATCACACGTGTACCATAATGAGCACCTATATATAATATATATTTCAAAAGAAAAGGAAATGATAGATAGTGCATGATGGAAATACAGAAACTATAAAAAAACATGCATAATATTCAGTACCACATAGTTTCATAATGCCATTTCCATATCAAAGGATATATCAACCTCTAGAAATTTTGAATAGATATTATATAATTGATTCCATCTCTCACAAATAGACAAGGCATATATGAAAATGACCATTATTTCCTTGTCTATATAAATTTGAGTATTGTCCATGCCATGTAAGCTATACCAACACACTCAAACATCCTAATTACCTTGTTAGTAACATCAATTCTCAAGGAATGATAAATTGGGAGGTCAAATAGTGGGTTAAGTTAACATCTCAACCTAGTCTCATTAGAGATACTTCTTTACTTCTAACACATGAACTTCAATGCATAAATTTAAGTATAACTCATAAGAGACAGAGTATCTCCAAATAAAAAAATATAGGCACCAAAGGAAGATCATATGGACAAATTTTTATTTAGTATATATTTTTTGAATGATTAGTGGAAACATAACAACATCTTTCTAGATAAATTTAGCATTAGTCTCAAGCATGAAGATTGTATCTTTTACTTCCTGTAAGAGGACACATATTTTTTATTATTCATATTAAGGAATTTTTGAATAGTATATTTTCTATTAGGAAATTCAATCCCTATGACATTCCAATAAGTGAAATGAAACCCCATGAAACCAAGCTAAGATGTATCCATTGATTTCATAAATATATCAAAGCATTTAGGAATCCTTTACTATATTTTTTATTGGTGTATGGAGTCGGAATCTCTTTGTTTCTTATTTTCCTTTCTTGCCTCACAATCTTCCCACATCCAATTGAAATTACTTTATCTATTTTGGTTTCATCGATTTTTGAAGCGAGATACTTAGCAGCAAGTTCATTTCCATTTGAAACCAACTTACTAAGCTCCATCCCACTTATTCTAGTAGGGAATTCACAATAAAATTCCATGTTGTTGGAGAACTCCATGTCAACTAACTTATTGTTATTACCAATATAAGCATTATTAAGGAATATTAAATCCTTCTTCTCAGGGTTCAAACTCTTATTCATGGTAAGTTCTAATGGTAAATAATCTTCTAATGTTAAATCAAGCCCAAAATCATGGGCATGTTTGGAAATGTTTAAGAGTTCAAGGTAGGAATTGGATCAATATTCCCCAATTTTAGTTCTCTTGGAGAGGTTCTTGTGACTATATCCTCATCCTTCATATGGTTAACATTATTAATAGGATTTAATTGAAACTCTTCACTCACTCTCAAATTCTGGCCAAGATCTCACTCATGCTTCTTGATGCTTATAGAGTTCACAAAAAAATTCTAAATCAACCTTTTTAAATCCACTATACTTGGAACCATTTTGATAATCATAGGTTCCTTCTTATCTATGTTATCTTTAATGATATATTTTGTATGCACATGTTAATTCATTGAAAAACTATGATCAAGATTCTATTCCTATAAGACAATGTTAAAACAATTCAAGTAGTGGTCTAAAACAAAACTCCCCAAGCCCAGTTTACCTACGGTTTGCAATAAACTACAAGTTATGTCCTTAGGTTCAACATTGTTCACATAGTTCAAAATGTTTGAAGAAGAATTCAGATCAATTGGATGTTCCTTTAATCCATTAGAGACATCATTGGAATTGTTACTATTGATTTTAATGTCATTATCAATAATAGAATCCTATTTTTGGAAAATACTTAGGAAGTTGTAGACCTTAGTATATTAGGTTTTATTATCAATTTCATGCATTAGAGTTTTTACAATAGAGATAGGTTCATTTTCCCAAGGAGGATTGGGAGTGAGAGAGATCTAAATCATTATGTTCATGGTACCTTGAGTAGTAAGAACTTGATTGCCTTAGAGTTGTACATATGCTTGTGTTTGACATCAAAATTATGAGACTTGTTTGAGACTAGAATGTTTGAGTATCAATTTTTTTGAGGAATTTGATACTAGATTTTAGTGTATTACACTTTGATTAATCCTAGTACCAAGTGTTTAAGTAATTTAATTTTGAGGATTTTTATATAGGGTGAGTGTTTCAAACTTTAAAGAAGATTGATATTGATTTATTTCTATCACTCTTTAGAGAAGTCTGATATTGGTAGATAGTGTTATCAAATCTCCATGATTTTTTTACTAAGGTGTTGAAATTTCATGAATTCTAATGCTAATGAGGTCTCAACCTTTAATGAATTCTAATGCATGTATGTTGGACTCTTAGCACTATGGTGTGAGACTTAAGAGGAGATTGATGCTATTACAAAATTGGGGAAAGTACACTAGCTTATTACGGGGGTCGAGGCTATTAGGTAAACTCCAATAAAAAGACCAAGTTCTTGTCATGGGTTTATCTCTTTATTGGTATGCTACTAGGATTTGGGGTCTATTTGGGTAGAAACATTTTAAGGATACGCCTAATGGTTTGAGAATCTTGACACTTCTCCATATCTCATTTTCAATTTCAACCATGATGTTCTAACTTAGATTATTTTAAAATATTTTTCTTATATCACCATGCTTGTGAACCAAGGTGCATGTTAGGTATGTCATCACATGTGATTATAAAAGCTAGTGTATGCATTGGTATTCAATTATTTTCTTATTGTCACTTTGATTTCAAGAAAATAATATTTTTTGTTTTATCTATTAATATCCTTTTTATGTGGACTATAATGTTATTAATGTTGATAGATATCACATATGAAGAGAAAAAAAGACTCAAGATAGATGAATTTAGAAATCACACAAATGTACTTCATGAGGATGTAAGAAGATAACTAGAGAAACTAATGTAAAATATATAATAGCTTGAAATAAAAAGAAGACATATGGCATATCAAGTTTGATATAAATTGATAGGATGTTTGAAAATTTCAATGAGGTACATTTAAGTTAAAATTGAAGAAATTTGGAATTGATAGTATCATAAAGAATTTTTATTCTAGTAATGAATAGGAAGCATAATTTCTTGAAAGCTTGGTGATATAAAAAAAATCTTTAATATTAATTATTTATATGAGTGTTTTTGGTTCAAGTGTTGTGTGACCAATATAATGCCCTCAATCCCTTGAATTCTTATGTCAAACTATTTCATAATATCTCACAAAGAAAGGGAGTTATGTCACATTGAGAGAGAAAGTTGAGCATGCTTTCATTTCTTTGTCTTAGAGTTTTATACCCTTGTGTTGGTTGTGATAAGTTTGATATTAGATTTCTTCTAAGTACCTTGTTATTTATCTTTATGTCAAAGAATCATACTTGTGAAAAATTTGATACTAGAGTGCTTTCTTGCCCTAAAGTTTTATATGTATGAATTGGGGTATCAAACTTGTGAGAAATTTGATACTGGGGTGTTTGGGCATATAATTTTGGAGTAATTAATATTTAATGTTTTGATTAATTAATTAATATTGGGATGTTTGTAAGAAGAGCTTTATGTATATGTATAGGGGTATCAAACTTGTGAGTTTGATATTCGGGTGTTTAGGTATGAAATTTTTGGAGGAATTAATATTTGATGTTAGTGTATTATAATTTAATTAAAGTATAATACAAAGTATTTAAGAATAAAAAATTGGAGAAATTTGATATAGGGTGAGTTAATCAAACTTTAAATAATTATAATATAGGTCTAGTGGTATTAGACTTTAGAGAAGTTTGAAATTTTTCTAGTGGTATCAAACTTCCATTGAGCTAATATTGAGGTATTTGAATTTCATGAATCCTAATATCAATTAGGTGTCAACTTGTAATGAAGTTTTATGCTTAGATGTTGGACTCTTTGAATTCCAACACTCTGATACCAACCCTAAGAGAATATTGATGTTACTTCAAGATAAGTAAAATTCCAATGAATTATTGAGGTGTTCAAGGATATTATTTAACCTCTAATAAAAAGACCAAGCCCTTGTTAATGGTTTTTTTGTGTTGTATCCTAGTTGAATTTGGAGGATAGTAAGGTAGAGAGGTTTGAAAGACATACCCAATGATTTTGGATTCTCAAATATTCCACACGCCTCATTTTTTGTGCCAACCATGGTATTTTAACAAATAGTAGTTTTAAATATTTCACTTGTCTCATCATGCTTGCACATCATAGTATATTTCAAGTGTGTCATGACATTTGGTTATTGCATATGGAATATATAATAGTGTTGAGTGGTTTTCTTAATTCCACTTTTCTTTAAAAAAAAATTCAATCTATATTTTCCCCAATATTATCCTTGTTGTGTCACCTAGGATGTTACATAGATGAGGGATACCATGTCTAAAGAGAAAATAAAACTATAGGTAGATGCATTTGTTAATCATATGAAGTTAAATTGCATGAGCATGTAATAAGATAATTAGAGATGAATCTATTCCATGATGTACAACCAACAAGTTAAAAATGAATTAGTTTGGACCTACTATGATCATAATTTTTTTTAATTCTAGTAATGTCTAGATGAAGTATAATTTTTTCAAGACTTGGTGATTTTATAAGATCTCCTCCTGCATGTAAAAATAAATTAGTAAGTCAAATGTCATTATTTTCCGCTTACTGCTTCTCTTGCAAAGATTATGGTCATAGGGCAGATGAATGCATAAAAAGGTCTAGAAGTAAGAATGTATTTTGTCCAAAAAGTAATACAAATGGTCATAACATGTCAAGATGTAGAAAAATGCATAGATCTTCTCCTATGCATAATAGTAAGAGTCCATTTGCTGCCTCAAGCAATATAAATCATGTATGTTATAACTATAATGAATTTGGGCATAGAAGTCATGAATGTAGGAACAGGAAAGTTCAGTCACATGACAGTCGCTATAGTAGCTATGATCAACATGGAAATGGATATAGAGCATATGAGAGGCAAAGGGTTGCATGGAACAAAAGGAGAAATTCCCCTGCAAGATCAAGAGGTCCACCAGTTCTGGTAACTGGTTGCAACAACATGACCAAAAGGAGATGGTCAAACCTATTTGACAAAAGGTCCTATGATCATGTGTTTGGCATGAACACCATTTGCTTCTACTTGATAATGCTTCTGATCATGATGCAAAATCCAGTAAAGAAAGGACAAATCAGTAGAAGAAGGTAATACCTTCTCCCAAGACTGAAAATGGGAAGAAGAGTGAAGTCAAGCAGGTATGGAGGAAGAGAAATAAGATGCAACCAAGGACTGGCATTGTGCATTCAATGCATGAGTGATATCTCCTAAGGCTTAAAAGGAGATGCAGGACCTTAGGGGGAGTTACACATTGACCATATCATTCACCCCCTCAATGGAGGAGGGAAAATGGTGTTGGTATATGAGCAGAGCATGATGACATGATGATATTGTATGTTGTCATTGATGCCAATATGCTGAAGTATGAACTAGTATATTGTAGTAAGCAAACTGGCAAGAGAACCAGTATGATGATGTAAACCGGTATTTGTGAAAAATGGAAGCGGTATCTTTGTTCAAGGTGAACCGACATGTGGGTATGAGAACTAGTAAATGGAAGTTTTTCATTGGGGTTTCATGACTACCGGTTGGTAGTCTCAGCTTCAGGGTTTTTGGTTGATGCATTCCAAGATTGTGTGATTCAACCGATGGCATCTTGTGATGAGTTAGCATTGTATGAAGACCACATAAGTGTTGCCACATCATTCTTGTGCACGTGAAGTATTTCCTTGTGGATCTTGCATGGAGATTGATCATATCTACCTCGAGAACATGTGAAGTCTTTGTAAACGGTGGAGACCGCATGATGAGTTATCAGCTTCCTGAAGTGCCAAAGAATGAACCATGGAGAATGTCTTGAGATCTGTTCAAGATTGTTGTATTCAATGCAGTGTGATTAATGGTTAGGATTGAATCAATTGGATTGTAAAACCTAAATGTTTAGGGTTTATGCTACCGACCTATCTATTTCCTATAAGGTCGATGATGTTTTTCATTTTGAAGTTGTTGGTAAATGGTATGTGTGTATCCCAGTGAGTGATACTTGATTCTTGCCAGACTGGAGAAGTGTGTTGATACCTATAGAGTGTGATTGCAGAAGAAAAGGAGCTTAAGTGGATCTGCCTTAGCATTGAGTGTTGTTATCAGATCAGTGTATTACTTGTTGACTTCTAACCATTTCAGCAGTTGGAAAATCCCTTAACTATATAGCTTTAAAAGGCTTTTGTGTAAATCCTTTAACAGGGTGACTCAACTCAATGAGTTCGTCAAATCCACTTGCGAGGTAACCTTTAATAGGGTTCTAACCTTTAAATGGGTATTTAGCCATCCCTTAACCAGGTGATCCCTAGGAGGATCGGTTCCTAGTAGAACTTATTGTAAAAGTCTCTAACTGGACTAGGCTCCTAACAAAGCAAACTTCAAAAGAGTTCAAGAACAGCTTGTGGGTATACATCCCCACCGTGAATTTTCCCAGTTGGGTTCCACGTGAAAAATTAGTGTGTCATGTGTGATGTCTTTCATGTGATGGTTTAGTGTTTTATGTCAAACTGGTAAAATATGTTGAACTAGTAGTCATTATATTTTTGATGATAGATTACCTATTTATGCATAAGGGTGAAGTGGAAATGAGGTATTAGATTATATGGATGAAAGATCCCTGATGGATCTCTTTTACTAATCTGCTGTAATTTTTATTATTTTAAATTGATTTTTCCTGCTTATTAATATTTTCTTTTAGAAATAGACAGAAGTTGCAGAAGGGTTGGATTCTTTTTGTATTTTGATGATTTTTCAACAAGTAAATAATGAAGTACAAGTACATGAACAAAGTACTGAAAATGAAGTTCATATATAGCCATGACAAATTTGATTCAAGGCAGATTTCTAAATATAAAATCAAATATTTGACCAGATGAAGATTTCCAATAATTTCAGGAAGATTACAATCAAGAATAATCCCAACCTAGATGTTGAAAGAGTAACATAACCAGGAATGAAGCTGCGGCAAGATTCCAGCCCTCCAAGTGTTGCACATGGGAAGGAAAGTGGTTGCCAGGTACAACCATACGACTGCCAAGTACACCCAACTAGTTAGAAACCCCAAACTGAACTCTGTCAGAATCGTTGAACCTCCAGAAATAATTCCATACAATCTCCAAGATGCTAATAGCTGCAAACAAATCCAAACCACTATATTGGGGGCTATGTCCCAAACATACAAGGCATTGGGGTTGGTGTCCCAGATGTTGAAAAGCTCTTCTAGAGCCAAATCTCAAATCCAAGATGTGAAATATGTAAAAGATAGCAATAATTAGGTCTCAACTTCCTTATAACACCTTCCCACTTAGCTCGAACCCTAAAAGTGACTCAATGGGGCGTTTAGGGTTAAAATGTTATATTTCTCATTTTAAGTTGCCAAGTGCATAGAAAATGACCTTTTTTCAAATATAAAGAAATCCGTTCACCAAAAGGATCTGAGTCAAGAGAGAAATATTTAGAAAAGTCCAAGACCTTTCCAATGAGCTATTACACCAAGGGATACGCATCTAGATGAGGCCAAAAACCCCTTATTACTCCATATAGCTATAAACATAGCTTTATTTAATTAATTAAATGCTAACTTAGGAAATATTTAAATATATTAAAAATATATCCCAAATAGCTGTAGAAGGCTCAAATGACTCCAAAATCCTAAAACAGAACCTATCACCTATCCGTGACTGATGTTGGAAATCATGGATCAACTGGCAGTCTCATCCCTAAAATCTAGGGATGCTCCTAGAAACTAGAAAACACACCCAAATCTCCTGAAACTGAAACCAAGGAATGGTCTCATAGAACCCCAACCATGGACGCTGTCACAACCTCCTAAAAAGTAGTAACTGCCTCCTAAAATGTAGGAACTGCTTCCTAAAATCAAGGAACTGCTCCAAACTACTTGTAAAGCCAAAATCAAATCACTATATGCACTGAATGAGTCCCAATCAACCTCTGCTAGCCTACGAGACTCCAATGATAGGCCAACTCCTCCACCTCTGATGTCCACTCTAGAAAGGGGACATGACAAGCCTCCCCTCTCAAAGTTGCTTGCCCACAAGCAATTGAAACACCAATCCTCCACCATCCCAAATAAGACATAAACAATTCATTGCATGTAAGTGTTGCTCATCTCTGATATAAACAACATGCAATACCCCTGTCTGGAATGGCTCCTCATAACACTGAAGCACTTGTGTTGTCAAATCAACATTGCCTGGGTCCCAAAGCGAAGTATAGCTCTCGCTGAATACCTCAAGTGAGCAATGGAAAACTATATCCATAAATGCCAAGACCACTAGTGTGTCTATGATCACCAACATGCATAACATCCGTAACAATATCCAATGAATGCCAATCCATGGAAGACCCTCTGTGATCTGACCCCATCTGACACAAGTGACACACAACTGCCACACACTGTTGCTGATGTGCTGGAAGATCTAATGCCAACTCACTAGACAATATATAATACTGACTAAAATCATCACTGTCCACGCTGGCATCTAAAAATATGTAATCAACAACCAACAATGAAACAATCACCTTGTTTAGAGAATCAGGTGAAATTGCCACATCAACTGGCTCAAAGTACTCACTAGGAGTAACATCACATAACTCATCCACATCAGCTATCTGATGACAATCAACTTGTGGATCAACTGTCATCCCACTCTGCTTGATAAACTGAGATGGATAGTGGGTAAACTCCAGCTCCATCCTCGTGATATTCTGAACATACCGTCCAAGTGTCAACAACCACTGTACACCCATGACTACATCTATACATTTGAAGTGAAGCAACCCATGTAGGATCCATGAAAGAAAGGTACTACACATGTCTATACCATGATCCCACACAAACCACCTGTAGGACATAAACTGCTCTTGTTGCTCTCCTCTGATATAAGTGCCATATAATCTTAATATCTGGAGCAACATACTATAATCCCTATAAGATGATGTATCAAATGAATCAACACCTAGATCCCAAATAAAACTAAATCCACATCCATCTGTCATGAAGAGACAATGATAGTAAGAGGCATCCTCGATATCATGTCTCTCTACAGTCACTGTGAAACCATAAATACCACCAATCTTCAATGTTGAAATGGACTCATCAATAAGACAATTTCCAACAAGCAAAGTGTGATGGAAACCTCTCCAAAACCTTTGATCAGCGGTTGCAACTTGCCCAATTTTTCCACAAGTTAGTATGTCTTCATTGGAGGATGCCAAATAAATATATTGTTTAGCCATGCACCAAAACTGAGTCACCAATTCATAAGTACATCACAGCCCTATCATATGAAAGAGGTGACAAGTCCACAAATGAATAGTAGATGTTTTTGTTCTGCAACATGGATAAACCTTTAGTGGCTGGTCCACTATGAATGCCACCTAAAAATTCATCAACTTCACACCTAGTCTTCCCAACTTGAATATTCTCAATGCAAGGTTTCAAATTTGACTCATTAGATAAAGGAGAATTGCTGATTAAACTCAAAAAATCAAACTAATTTTTATTTCCATTCAATATATCTTCGCTATCCTTTTCTTCCCTTGGAAGAAATAAAGATCTAATGGATGATTCTCTTTGTATCCTTGCATCATCTAACTGATTGTGATGCTCTTTGACTCTTTGGAGGTGGTGTCTTGCTTGGGCAGCAAGCGTTTTTGCTTGGGCAGATCTATGTAACCAATCTTCGTTCAACTTTTACAATGTTTTATACCAGCTGCCCCAAAGTACACAAAATCAGACTTATGGTGAGTTGTATTATTTGCATCAACATAACCCATGCTTGTACCATAAGCACCCGCAAATGTAGAATGCAAATATTTATTCTCTTCATGACCAAAGGCTGTCATATCTTGAGGAAGAGAAGTTACGTCACTGCTGTTATGGACTTCAGAATTATGATCATACCGTGATGACAAATCTTTGGATTCACTACACACCATTAAATTTTGACTTTCCTCATGGTCTTCCCAATTGAGAAGAGGAAGTAGTGTGACAAATGAATCCAAACTTACATTGTCCATTTCAACCTCATGTTCTTCATCAATTGCTGATTCAAAATCAGTCTTTGGGCAATTTGAAAACTCATCAAACCTCTCATGAATGTCTTGTGTATTGCTTGAAGTTACAAACTCTTCCTTCACATCTTCCACCAAAAATGATGGGACAATGTTGTAACCAACCAAAGAGGCACCAATTGGATCTACATGTCTCTCAAAATCTTCAAATAGTTTCCTACCAATCTCACTGGTAAACATCATATCTGCTCCTCTTCCTTTGCTTCCCTTGCTCTCAATTGACTCTTGTTTTGTTCTTGGTTGATGACATGGACTTGAAAACATTAAGTCATCTTCAACAGGTACACCCATGAATTGTGTGAAGGAAAGGTGGTCACGTATCTTTTTAGGAAGAGAGAAATACTTATCATAGTTGTTCATAACTGTATCATTGAATGTCTTGGTAGGAGAGCTTCTCCTTGTACTTGTTCAAGGAGTTGTACACTTAGATTGTCTGGAACTCCTTGAAGGTGTTTGTTCAAATTCTTTCCTTGCTTGTTTATTTCTAAACAACCCTATCATGATGTCCAATTTGATTTTCAACCAAACTAAACTCAAATCTGAATTAGAACTCTTGATCTTCACCCAACAGGTTGGCAAGATCAAAGCTCTGATACCACTGAAAGATCCCTGATGGATCTCTTTTACTAATCTACTGTAATTTTTATTATTTTAAATTGATTTTTCCTGCTTATTAATATTTTCTTTCAGAAATAGATAGAAGTTGCAGAAGGGTTGGATTCTTTTTGTATTTTGATGATTTTTCAACAAGTAAATAATGAAGTACAAGTACATGAATGAAGTACTAAAAATGAAGTTCATATACAGCCAAGAAAAATTCGATTCAAGGCAAATTTCTGAATATAAAATCAAATATTTGACCAAATGAAGATTTCTAATACTTTTAGGAAGATTACAATCAGGAATAATCCAAACCTGGATGCTGAAAGAGTAACATAACAAGGAATGAAGCTGGGAAAAGATTCCAGCCCTTCAAGTGCTACACGTGGGAAGGAAAGTGGCTGCCAGGTACAGTCATACGACTGCCAAGTACACCCAACTGGTTAGAAACCCCAAACTGAACTCTATCAGAATTGCTGAACCTCCAGAAAGAATGTCATACAATCTCCAAGTTGCTAATAGCTGCAAACAAATCCAAACCACTGTATTGGGGGCTACATCCCAAACAGGCAAGGCATTGGGGTTGGCGTCCCAGATGCTGAAAAGCTCTTCCAGAGCCAAATCTCAAATCCAAGATGTAAAATATGTAAAAGATAGCAAGAATTGTGTCTCAACTTCCTTATAACACCTTCCCACTTAGCTTGAACCCTAAAAGTGACTCAATGGGGCATTTAGGTTTAAAATGTTATATTTCTCATTTTAAGTTGCCAAGTGCATAGAAAATGACCTTTTTTCAAATATAAAGAAATCCGTTCATCGAAAGGATTTGAGTCAAAAGAGAAATATTTAGAAAAGTCCAAGAACTTTCCAACGAGCTATTACACCAAGGGATACACATCCAGATGAGGCAAAAAACCCCTTATTACTCCAAAATGGCTATAAACATAGCTTTATTTAATTAATTAAATGCTAACTTAGGAAATATTAAATATATTAAAAATATATCCCAAATAGCTGTAGAAGGCTCAAATGACTCTAAAATCCTGAAATGGAACCTGTCACCTATCGATGACTGATGTCGGAAATCATGGATCAACTGGCAGTCTCATCCCTAAAATCTAAGGATGCTCCTAGAAACTAGGAAACACACCCAAATCTCCTGAAACTGAAACCAAGGAATGGTCTCATGGAACCCCAACCCTGGACATTGTCACAACCTCCTAAAAAGTAGGAACTGCCTTCTAAAATGTAGGAACTACTCCAAACTGGCTCCAAACTGCCTATAAAGTCAAAATCCAATCACTATATGCACTGAATGAGTCCCAATCAACCTCTGGTAGCCTATGAGACTCCAATGATAGGCCAACTCCTCTGCCTCTGATGTCCACTCTAGAAAGGGGACATGACAATGGAAAGCTAAGGGTTACCAATTTATGTCTTTCACATTCTCACTATGTCTTACCGGTAGTAATCTGGTTTAGACCGGTGTTAGTGCTTGCCAGTCAAAGTGCACTGTTTGCAGTCAAATCGGTTCAAGAAAAGTGTTTTTGCCTGTAATGATTCACCCCCCCTCTCAATACTAGTTTGGTACTAACTATTCATCATTTATTCATCAATTGGTATCAGAGCTACTCCTTAGGGTGAGCAGCATAGTGGAACATAGATGTGTATGCCTCCACTTTGGCATTATTGTCAAAGGGGGAGAAGATGTGAAGCGGAGAAGATGTGAAGCAAAAGCAGAAAGATATCTTTGTATATTGTCATCAGTGCCAAAGGGGGAGATTGTTGGCATATGAGCAGAGCATGATGACATGATGATATTGTATGTTGTCATTGATGTCAATATGCTGAAGTATGAACCGATATGTTGTAGTAAGCAAGCTAGCAAGAGAACCGGTATGATGATGTAAATTGGTATTTGTGAAAAAGTGAAGCGATATGTTTGTTCAAGGTAAACCAACATGTTGGTATGAGAACCGGTAAATGGAAGTTTTGTATTGGGGTTTCATGACTACCAATGTTTAGTCTCAGCTTCAAGGTTTTCGATTGATGCATTCCAAGATTGTGTAATTCAACCGATGACATCTTATGATGAGTTAGCATTATATGAAGACTAGATAAGTGTTGCCATGTCATTCTTGTGTGAGTGAAGGATTTCCTTAAGGATCTTGCATGGAGATTGATCCTATCTACCTCAAGAATGTGTGAAGTCTCTGTAAATAGTGGAGAGCACGTGATGAGTTATTAGCTTCCTGAAGCGACAAATAATGAATGTTGGAGAACATCTTGAGATCTATTCAAGACTGTTGTATTCGATGCAGTGTGATTAACGGTTAGGATTGAACTGACTCGATTGTAAAACCTAAATGTTTAGGGTTTAGGGTTTATGCTACCGACCTATCTATTTCCTATAAGGTCGATGATGTTTTTTATTTTGAAGTTGTTGGCAAATGGTATGTGTGTATCCCAGTGAGTGATACTTGATTCTTGCCAGACTGGAGAAGTGTGTTGATACCTGCAGAGTGTGATTGCAGAAGAAAAGAAGCTTAAGTGGATATGCCTTGGCATTGAGTGCTGTTATCAGATTAGTGTATTACTTGTTGACTTCTAACCATTTTAGCAGTTGGAAAATCCCTTAACCAGGTAGCTTTAATAGGCTTTTGTGTAAATCCTTTAACAAGGTGACTCAACTGAATGAGTTCTTCAAATCCTCTTGTGAGGTAACCTTTAATACGGTTCTAACCTTTAACCGAGTATTTAGCCATCCCTTAACCAGGTGATCCCTTGTAGGATCGGTTCCTAGCAGAACCTATTGTAAAAGTCTCTAATTGGACTAGGCTCCTAACAGAGCGGACTTTAAAAGAGTTCAAGTACAACTTGTGGGTATTCATCCCTACCATGTTTTTTCCTAGTTGGGTTTCAACATAAAAAATTAGTGTGTCATGTGTGATGTCTTTCATGTGATGGTTTAGTGTTTTATGTCAAACTGGTAAAATATGTTGAACTAGTAGTCATTATATTTTTTATGATAGATTACCTGTTTATGCATAAGGGTGAAGTGGAAATGAGGTATTAGATTGTATGGAAAGCTAAGGGTTACCAACTTATGTCTTTCACATTCTTACTGTGTCTTACCGGTAGTAATCTGGTTTAGACCGGTGTTATTGCTTTCCAGTCAAAGTGCACTGTTTGCAGTCAAACCAGTTTAGGAAAAGTGTTTTTGCTTGTATTGATTCACCCCCCCCTTCTCAGTACTAGTTTGGTACTAATTGTTCATCATTTATTTATCAAATTGAAGGACAAGTTGCTGTCGGTATAAAGGAAGGAAATGAGATGTCAAGTGTGTGTAGTGGTTGCCTTGCCTACACACCTATAGATGAAAGATGAATTACTATTGCATGTGTCAATGAATGGATAATTTGTAATTGGGATCAGAAGAAAATTGACACAAGATGATAGGAGTTAGAGAAAGGTTCTCTGTTAGGAATGATGGACCAGAATTGGAAATCGGTATGTGCTGTATGTTACCGGTATGGAAATTGACTAGTATTGCAGGTTATGTAAGTCAATAAGGTCTAGAATCATTGCATTAACTCTGATAGCATGGATTGAAGTGATTATACCTCAGGCGGTACTCGAAAAGTTCTGAATGACATATGTTGGCCCAATACTTGATCTTTTATGCATGCATCATTTGTGGGCTAACCGGTTTGATATATGGCATGATAGTGATATTGTATGGCATTGTGTACATCTAGGATCATGTCATAAGTTGTGGTTAATATAATGGAGCTGAAAGATCATCAGTTGATCACATTTTCATAGCTCAACCAATATAAGGGGCTTCTAAGCTCCGATTTAAGAACCTGACATGCAATAAGGACCTACGATCTATGACTCAGGGGGAGTCCAAGTGTCAATGGTTGTACCGGTATGATTGAGATTTTGGGATATGTTCATTGGTCTAGGGTTGTGAGGTATTTTAAGGTCTAGTCAATTTGTACTTAATTGAAATCACAACGGAACCACCGAGAGTGTTTCTTGCAAAGAGGGAGAGTTACCTGCATAGGAGAACATGCATTTGGTATCAAAGAAGATACAAATGGTATTAGTGTTAACTTCGACACTTGGTACCAATAAATTGGGGTCAGAATAACTTTTACATATCAAGGGGAGATGATACAGTCTGACCGGGAAGTATGTTATATTCACTGACACATGTGCCTTCATTTCATTTCAGACTTGTATATGCATGTGCATCCGGTTTGTATATACACTTGGTTGCTAAGCAATTGGTTTCAGTTAGTGGTTGAGTTCTCCATCTCAAGTGTTATGAATTGAGAGGATGAAAAGTATGAAGCTCAAAGGAGGAGAAGCATCTGGTAGAGAAAAAGGGGGAGAGAAAACTCTGTCAGTGCCCAGTAGACACAAGGAGAGAAATATTGACACTGCTCGGTAGACACAAGGAGATAAACCCTAACAATGCCCTTTTCCATTGTTGTCAAAGGGGGGGAGAGATTTTGTAGTATGCCAGATAATACATGTGTGAGTATCCATCGAAATTAACAAAGGGGGGAGAGAGAATTTGTAGTATGCCAGATACTACATGTGTTGACATCAATACCAAAGGGGGAGATTGTTGGTATTGTGTTGTCAGTAATGTCAACTAGCATGGCAGGTCACTGATAAGAAAGAGAATGTCATTAGACATAATGGCCATTGGAGTCACCAGTACACAAGTTAGTGTTGAATTGTGTTGAACACATGGACAGGAGATCGGTATGGTATAAGAACTGGTAAGTGGTATGTTGGTAGTGCATTGTTGTTAGCTAGCAAGTGAGCAAGCATGGTGAGCTTATGTAAAACTGCCAACCGGTATGTTGTTGGATGTTAGATGATTGGATGTGAAACAACAAGACTCCCATCAAAAAAAGATACAGTCACCAGACGATGAGAAGACTCACACAGAGTGTGCCCAACTAGATCATATGTGCATATATGAAGATGTTCCTGCTCAAATAGCGAATCCATATTGGTGCATTGCAAAATCCAGATGTCAACGACCTACTCCCACTAGCAAGTGATACTTATCTCTCATTTTGCATGAAATTTATTATAATCCTTTGAGATAAGAGAAATGAGTTAAAGGAAGGTGATTGAAGGCTCACATCGGATCAACCGATGAAACACTAAGTTTCCTTAGGTGCATGAAATTAGAGATATGCACTGGATTAGCTAGGTAGGCATGTTGAGCTATCGGGACAAAGAAGGAAGAGTAAAGGAGTGATGGGTTTGTCATGTTGACAAAATTGTTGAGATGATGTTTGGGCTGATGAAGAAAAAAGGAATGGTGAGGAGCTGCAGACAGAGAATGTTGCAAGAATGCAAATGGAGTTTGGTGCCACTAGTATGCATGGTATGTTACCTATGTACATGCAGAAGATTTCACCAGTATATATGTCAACCGGTAAGTGAGCCAAAGAGAAAAATTGAAAGTCTCTTGTTTGATAAAGATGAGCATGTGAAGTGACCGATTAAAGTGTTCCACCAGAAGAGCAAAAAAGTGCAAGCTTGAAGGTAGACCAGTTAGGGTATAACTAGTAGGGTTAGAGAACTGGTAGATGAACCTGGTTGTGTGGTTGGTCAGTGATCTTGTCTAGATCAACACAAAAGACTTACCTGAGGTGGATACTGACAAATTTGACATGTAGGAGATAGGTGTCATGCATACTATGGTCAATGAAGTGTTGTCGGTAAGGTAGGTGGTGACTGGTTGACATTAATGTCGATAGTGTGTTTCATAGGTCGAGTGTAGAAGGGTGTGGTTTGAGACTGATCAGATGATAGAGGTCTGATTCAACGTCTTTATGATCAAGATCTAGTGTCCAAGTTCTGAGAAAGGTAGGTGAAGCTATCTACGTGATCGCTTCATAGGTGTTTTGAAAAATGCACACTGGAAGAGGTGTCATGTTTGCCAACTATAGAAAACATGCTCTGGACTCAACATGGTCAACGAAGTCTGATTGATCTATTATAGGTGGTTAATCTCTGGAAGGAGATATGATTGGATTTTGTTTTCCGCAAAGGCGATGAAGGAACCCTAGCGCACTAGAATTTTGAATATTGTTTTGGTAGGAAGGCATAGTATAAATATGCAGATCGAAGACTAGATCTACTATTGCTAAATGAATGATTAAAGCCGGTGAAAGGAGTAGAAACCAGGGAGTTAATTAGTCAAGTTCTCATTTAAAACCATAGAGGAGACTGAGTGTGTGAGATAGAACCAGTTAGAAAAGTTCAATCGACAAGAGTGAGGTAACCGATAGTTTGTCATTAAGTCTGACAGAGGATTGCACCGATGGTTATTGAACTGGCAGAGAAGAGCTAGAGAATATTGCAGAAAAAAGAGAAGAGCACATAGAGCATCAGTGAAGAACCGATAAGCTCAGAACTGTCAATGATCAGATAGCAGACAATTGACAAAGTGAAGAAGACCGGTGGTGATTAGCAACAGTGTGATAGAAGAGAACTGACAAAGAAAAGAGTACCGACAAAGAAGAAGAAGAGGCTAAACCAGTAAGGTTGCAGCAGAGAGTGAGTTTCAGCAGCAGATAAGGTTGTAGTAGAAAGGTGAGTAGAGAACTGACAAAGAATTGGATGGAGGTGAAATGGTGGAGAGACATATGTGAGAGTTACAAAGTTCTTTTGTAACAAGGATATTACTTTTGTATTTGATATAATATTTTGTAATCATTGTTTTGGAGCTCGGTGTAGGGGTTGGTTCTCCTTGGGTTGGTGCCTTAAAGCAGGAGTGGTACTCCTTGGGTTGGTGCCCTAAATTTTGTAACCGAGTGTTTCATTGTGAGGCTGGATTGGAGAAGTAGTCTCCAGTAGCATTTCTCACCGAGGTTTTTCCAATCTTGGGTTTTCCTAGTACATTTGGTGTTATGTGATGTCCCTTTTATGTGTGGTTGCATTTGTGTTATCCTCCCATCTAACCCGTATGCCATCTTTATGTTGGATTTGTTAACCGGTATACACACATAGGATAGAAAAGGGAAAAGTATAAACATATACAGACAACACTTTCCTTATGTTCGAAACAAATATGTTCTCATAGATGAACCCCTATAAATAAGTATAAAGGAATAAAGACAACATAGAAGGTCCCTAAAATAGATTTTTCATAGTTGTCACTTCCTTCAGTGCATCAAATGTAAGTGGTTTACTATTTATTACTCCTATAACATACTCTATAATTGTGAAATGACATGTTGATTTTGGACTATCTTAAATGAGTACTAATGAATACCTCTAAATAATAGTAGCATGTAATGTTTTAACATCGTAAATTGCATCCCTATGCGATTTCTTTCTTATCTAGGCCCTATTTTAGCATTCCTAGCCTTCTATGCCTAACACGCCTAATCCAAATCTAGTTTACATCTCATTTTATCTTCTAATCTCTATTTTGGATCTTAGGCCCCAATTTCAGGCCACAATAGAGATAGTAAGGTTCCTAGGGTGACCAACTCTTGGGAATGGGCCAATGAAGGCATATTTAGAACTTCCTAGTGTTTGGACCTAAAGGTAAACCATTTAACACTCAACTAGATTAAATATGAATTCTTCCTTTGTGTCTACATGCTCTGATTTTTGCACTTCAAAATGCTTGGGAGGGGTATATAACAAAGCTATCCTCCCTCATTTTAGGTAAGTAAGTAAGTGAAAGGAGATGATGATATGATAGCAATTTCACATCTCAAGTCCTTGAGAGAAAGAGACCTTCAAGCATCAAGGCCTTGAAAATTAGGAGTAAAATGAAAATATATACATTTGTTATGACATCCATAGTATTCTCTTCCTAAATTTATCTAGATTCAAGTCAACATCAAGCATCATCATGAATATTTCAACACCATATGGTTTATGAATGTTTAAGCATGCCTTTTTTAGTTCTAGCCTTTTCTACCTAACGAAACGCTTTCATTAAATTTCAATGTTAATTCCTAAAATTTAGGTTTGACTTAGCAAAACCCCTTTCTACCCAATATTTTCCCTCTTTTCTATTTGCAAGAATAAGTGAATGACCCATAAAAACAAGTAAAAAATAAGTAGGTCAATTCCCTCTTTTCCCTCTTTTCCCTCTTTTTAATTTGTAGGTCAATTATAGTCTTCTCTACTAGTTCTTCTTCTAGAATTTGTTTGTCAATTACAAGTATTCTTGTTCATGCTGAAAGCTATCATTTCAACCTATTTAAACCTACTTCTTCCATTCTTCATTTTCAATTACATAGTCATATTTCCCCACAGAAAATGAACATTGCATCTGCTTTGTGCTTAAACAATCTTGAGCCTAGTGGATTCTCCTTCCAATGTTATTGCATAGTCAATGAAATATATTTTTTGTTTGCATGGATAGACTTGTGAATCTTATTTGTTAGGATAACCAATGGGCAACTAAGAGGAGTGGTCAATTAGTTGTCAACAGATTATATTAATCAAACTACTTTATAACCTTTAACTAGATCACATAAACATTAAGTACCAGAATAACATAAACATATATCGGTAGGCAATAAAACTTAAGAATGAAACATAGAATTAACACAATGCAACCATACCACATAACACCATGATTTGTATGTGGAAAACGTGGTAAAGGGAAAAACCACGATGGGAAGCCTACCCATAGTCAAATAATACTTCTGTAGAAAGTATGTGATACAATAAGGGGGCTGCACATGCAGGAAGACACACTACCTAGAGCGTACTGTTCATTACAAAGGAGTCTCACTGAATACAGAGAGGTTATAACCACCTCAATATAATTGGACAACAATCCAGAAGAATGAACTACCAAAGATAGCATCTACCATGCCTAATTACAGTCCTAGTTAAGCTCAATACTAGAGGCCTTTGACCTCTTACTAAAACTCAATTCAATCACCTATGATTGGCCAAATCTCCTTCGCATATGATATTTCATTCCATGATCACGACCATATTTCACAACCACGATCTATAATGGGATCTTACATTAATTTATACAAACCCTAAGGGCTAACCCAATTAGGTTGGCCACCTAAAAGATATTACAATAAGATTATTACATACATCCATATTACAATGATATGTCATGTCGGCTTTAGACCAAAACAATTTTAACCAATCCATAAAAAATCCTGGTAACGTGTAGAGAACACGTTAATATGATACTGGTCCATAACCTAGATAGGTACCGGACCTAATCTGGGTCCGCCATGCCAAAGAGATGTCTCCAATCAGTCGAGGCATAATCAAGGATCACCTTCTACATCCTGAATTCCATCTAGAAGCCACAACAACACCACTTATGCATCTTGTCAAAGATTCTCAGTAAAAGCTCTACTGGTAAAACCTTAAACCCTTACCGGTAACACTAGTTCTTCTACCGGTAACCAAAACCTATCTGTTGGTAACCAACCATAACAGCTAGTTTTGACATCAATGACAAAACATCAATGCAACACATAATCAATTCCTCCATATTGCCAAAAATCTCCCCCTTTGGCATTGATGGCAACACTAGATGTGAAAAAGAAAACATCTAAGTGCCAAGAAGTGCCAAACATTTCTCATAGAAGATATAACAATGAAAAAATGAAAAATCCCAACAACTCCCCCTGAGGAGTGTAGTCCAATTAGAAACTGATATGATTTTTTCACATATTACTCTCTCCCCCTTTGACATCAATGCCAAAGATATGACATAGATATCAAAATTTTGTGAATCTCAAAGCTGACTACTCGCCCTAAGTAGTAGCACTACTACATCAACCCGGAGCAAAGGATAAAGTTGATGATGCATACCGGACTGATGGTCTGCTCCATCAATTAAGTTTCTATCGGAGGGGTAGATGCCCCTAACCTGTCTCTCAAATACTCAAATGATTCCTTAGATAGTGGTTTAGTGAATATATTTGCAATTTGTTCTTTAGTATTCACATGAGCCAATTTGAATTCCTTTTCTTCCACCTTGTCTTTCAGAAAGTTATATTTTATTGAAATGTTCTTAGACTTAGAGTGAAATACCGGATTATTAGACATGTTAATAACTGCAAAGTTATCACAATAGATAACTACCGGTTCACTATAATTTACCTTGAAATAATTCAATAGTTTCTTCATCCATAAGACTTGAGTTCAACTAGTTTCTACTGCAACATATTCGGCTTCTGCAGTAGATAAAGAAATACATGATTATTTTTTGCTGATCCATGAAACCAATTTCGATCCATGAAAGAAAGTTCCACCAGAAGTGCTATTCCTGTCATCAGTATCTACTACCCAATCTGAATCTGTATATGCACATAAAGTGAAGTTATCATCTCTTCAACAATTCCCTTAGATACTTAGTTTGACAGATAAAAATGCCTTTGTCAGTTTGAGTAATATGCAAACCTAAGAAAAATCTCATCTCACCAATCATGGACATTTTAGATTCATTTTTCATATTATTAGAGAGTTCCATACACAATTTGTCGTCACCTCCAAATATGATATCATCTACAAATACTTCAGTAATCAAAATATCACCATCAGTGATCTTGTAATATAAATTACTGTCAGCACTGCCTTTAGTAAAACCAAGCTTCAAAAGATATTTATCCAACCTTGAATACCAAGCTCTAGGAGCTTGTTTCAATCCATATAATGCTTTCCTTAACCTGGAAACCATATCTTTGTCATCTGTCAGTTAAAATACATCAGGCTACTCAATGTATACCTCTTCCTCAAGTTCACCATTCAAAAATACACATTTAACATCCATTTAGTAGACCTTATAGTTCTTATATGCTGCATAGGCAAGAAATAGTCAAACAACTTCAATTCTAGCTACAGGTGCAAATATCTCATCATAATCAATTCCTTCCATTTGAGAATATCCTTTACAAACCAGACTAGCCTTGTTTCTTACAACTTGACCATCCTCATTTAATTTATTTCTAAAAAGCCATCTGATCTAAAGTCGAGGAACTAAAGTCCTAGTGTTATTCTTCTCTATTTGATCTAATTCATCTTCCATAGCCTTTAAACAATGTTTATCTTTACAAGCTTCAATAACAGATGTTGGTTTAATTTGAGAAATAAGACATACCTCTTCATTTGCTAGTCTTGTTCTTGTCATAACTCCCTTGTTCCTATCTCCAATGATTTGATCTTCAAAAAGATTTAACCTTATATACCTCGGTGTCTTCTGAACTTCAGGTTCACCCTTCTAATCATCAGTCACAATTGAATTTTCTGATTGTACTGGTGTAATTGTCTCAGTGTCTTGTACTGGTTGAGGCATTGTCGGTACAGTTATGATCATTTCCACTACCCGTTCCTTGTCATATGATATAGATTGATTTATCTATTGTTTATCCACTTTTAGATTTGCACTCTCCACAATTTTTTGTAATCTTTTGTTATAACATCTATATTCTTTTCTCTGAATTGAATATCCAAGAAAATCCCTTCATAACATCTAGGATCAAACTTCCCAATTGAATCATCCCTTTTGAGATAACATTTACCTCCAAATTTTTTGAAATATTTAATAGTAGGTGTATGTCCAAACCATAATTCATAAGGGGTCTTACCGGTTTCACCTTTGATGTGAACTCTGTTGAATGTTTAGACTGATATACTCGCTCCTTCTCTCTAGTAGATGTGAGGCAATTTGGCTTCCCTTATCATGTTTCTTATTGCATCAAAAATGGTTCTATTCTTTCTTTCCACTACTCCATTCTACTAAGGAGTCTGGGGTGCAAATACCTCTCTCCTAATTCCATTTATCTCAAAATAATTGTTAAATTCATGAGAAGTGAACTTGCCACCTTGATCTGATCTTAGACATTTGATTTTCAATCCAGTTTCTGTTTCCACCATTGCTTTAAAGATCTTGAACTTCTCAAAAGCTTCAGACTTCTCCCTTAGAAAAGTCACCCACATTATTCTAGAATAATCATCATTTATCAGCATGAAGTATCTATCACCTTGAAAGCTTTTGGTCCTTGCTCAGCCACATAAGTCAGTATGAATCAAATCAAGCACATCATTAGATTTATCATGTATGCTCTTAAAATAAGTTCTAACTTGATTTCCCAATTGACATTCCTTACATACTGGATTAAGAGGCTTTATAATCTTAGGTATATCTCTATCTGCCTTTGTTGAACTAATCTTAACAATACAATCAAAATTAACATGACACAACCTCTTATGCCATAGCCAACTCTCATCAATATGAGAAATAAAACATGTCTTATACCAGTGTTCAAGTGAAAGATATTACCTCCAGTCTAAGTATCGGTTGCAATCTCCAAACCAGTTTTGTTAATGATTTTGCATTTTCTATCTTTAAACTAAAGTTGGAATCCCTTGTCCACCAATTGACGAGCACTTAAAAGATTATTCTTTAAACCTTCTACATAAAAGACATTATTAGTATTATGCTTACCATCCAGAGAAATAATACCTTTACCTCTGATCATACATGCTTTGTCATGCCCAAATCTGACTTGACCACCATTGTATTCTGGCAGGGACATAAATTTTCTTTTATCTCCAGTCATATGATGTGAACATCCATTATCAATTACCCATTCATCATTGTCTTCAAATTTTAATGCCAGGGCCTTTTCTTCATTCTTCATAGCCGGTTTTGGTTCATCTTCCTTTAAAGCATAGACCACCCATTCCTTTTCATTTCCAAATCCACTAGTAGTGTTTGCTACCAGTTCATCCTTAGAGTCATCACTTACTCCTTCCTTGTCCACTATGTAGCATTGTTTTCTTTTCTTGAATCTATATATATTCTGATTAGGCTTGAATGATTTCTTAACTCTTTCTTCAAATCTTGCATTCCTTTCAAGACATCTAGATGCAAATTGAGCAATATTATTACATGCAAAACATTTAAAAGGTGCTTTTCCTTCATACTTAGTTCCTATCGGTCCTTTAGGTACACTTCTAGCAAATAAGGCTTCAAGTTGCTCAAATTCTTCATCATCTTTCCTCATATCTTCCAATTTTTTTTTATATAAGGCTTTCCAATTACTTTTGCCGATAGATGATGATGCATGAAAAGAAGGTTCAAACTTTGCAGCTCCAGAGGGTCCAAATTCTTCAAGCTCAAAAGCAGATAATTTCCCAATAAGGATGTCTCTGTTAACTGAAGTGTTTGCCATTATTGTCAATTCATTAATTGTAGTCGCCTTCATCTTGTAAGCCGGTGGAAGGGCTCTCAAAACTTTAGAAACTATTTCATCTTCACTCAAAGATCCTCCACAACATTGAATTCCCATGACAATCTCATTTACTCTTTCCATAAATGTAGCAATTCCTTCATTATCTTCCATCTTCAAGTTCTCATATCTTACCCAGTAACCATCAAGTTTAGCAATTTTGACAGTAGGGTCACCTTCATTTAGAGTTTTCAATTTATCCCACATAACCTTTGCAGATGATTTATCAGTCAATCCCATGATTTGCTGATCAGTGAGTGCACACAAGAGGGCTTGTCTTGCTCTGCAATCATTTTCAATATTCTTATCCAAGTTTGCAGGAGAAGGATTACTAGATTCTAGATCATAAGGTGTATATCCTTTCCAAGACATCTAAGATGACTCCATTCTGATTTTCCATATCCCATAATTTGTTCCATCAAGCTTAGGGATTTCTCTTCTGAAAATAGTTGTCGGTGGATTTGAAGTATTAGTTGCCATAGGATCTACCTCAAGTAGTTAAGCTTCTACAAAAGAGGACCAAAGCTCTAATACCAATTGTTAGGATAACCAGTAGACTATTGAGAGGTGGGGGTGAATCAGTTGTCAACAGATTATATTAATCAAACTACTTTATAACCTTTAACTCGAGCACATAAATAGATACCGGTAAGTAATAAAACTTAAGAATGAAACAAAGAATTAACACGATGCAACCATACCACATAACACCATGATTTGTACATGGAAAACCTGGTAAAGTGAAAAACCACGATGTGAAGTCTACCCACAATTAGATAATACTTCTACAGAAAGTATGTGATATAATAAGGGGCCTACATATGCAGGAAGGCATAGTGCCTAGAGCGTACTGGTCATTACAAAGGAGTCTCATTGACTACAGAGAGGTTATAACCACCTCAATATAATTGGACAACAATCCAAAAGAATGAACTTCCAGAGATAGCATCTACCATGCCTGATTATAGTTCTGAGTAAGCTCAATACTAGAGGCCTTTGACCTCTTACTTAAACCCAATTCGATCACCAATGATCGACCAAATCTCCTTCACATATGATTTCATTCCACGAGCATGACCATATTTCACCACCACCATCTACAATGAGATCTTACATAAACTTATACAAACCCTAAGAGCTAAACCAATTGGGTCAGCCACCTAAAAGATATTACAATAAGATCATTACATACATCCATATTACAATGATATGCCATGTCGGCTTTAGACCAAAACAATATTAACCAATATATAAAATATCCTGGCAACATGTAGGGAACACGTTAACATGATATCAGTCCATAACCTAGATAGGTACCAGACCTAATCTGGGTCCACCATGCTAAAGCGATGTCTCCAATCAGATGGTGCATGATCAAGGATCACCTTCTGCATCCTGAATTACATCTAGAAGCCGTACCAACACCACTTATGCATCTTGTGAAAGATTCTCAGTAAAAGCTCTACTAGTAAAACCTTAAACCCTTACTAGTAACACTAGTTCTTTGCCGGTAACCAACCTTAACAGCTAGTGTTGACATCAATGACAAAACATCAATGCAACACATAATCAATTCCTCCATATTGCCAACAATATTTCCCCTACATTAAATTTTGGTGAATCCGACCTATCTCATACTTATTTTTTATTTGGATGTCTAGATTTGGTTTGTATTATATTTTATGTATTTAGAGATTCAAAATTTTTCCATTTTATGCAATGTTTAAATAGTCAATTCATTAAAGATTTGCATTATTTGGATATTTTCCTTTAGAACCTTTATACATGACTTTTATGTCTTTTAGCCCTACATCTAATATCCTTGTGACGAGAAGCTATAGAATTATTATTTCCCTAAGAGGTTTAGAGACCGAGTCAACTAACATTTTCCATGGGAACTAAGGTGAAACTTATATGCCTACACATGAGACACCTAACAGAATTGACAATAATTCTTCCCACACTTCTCATGATGAGCATGAATCACTAACATGAGTCTCGTAGCCAAGTACTAAAGTGTGTCCATGATTTGGAAAATCTAGAATATTTGATGGGTCAAGAACACTCAAATAGTCAGGTGATCCCCTTGATTGAAGGGTTGAGGAGGATGGTTCAAAATGTTGAACATGATATGAATTTGGTACATGTCATATCTCATATTGTGAATCATAATATTTTGTTGCCTAAGATCTTAACTTTTCAAATCCTCCTTATACTATTGCAAATACCATTCTTTTCCCAACATCATTGCCTAATGTGCCTATGTATACACCACCTGTGATGGCTACATCTAAACTAAATATCAATCATAAATATGTTAGTATCATATCTCCTTCCATTCAAGTGTTCCATGTATTTTGCAACCATCTTTTATACCTAATTACCGCAATGTCTCACTTTTATATTCTAATGCTCCATCCATTTCTCATAATATACCACATCCTTCATTATCCAACATATCCAATACCAATCTATCTATCAAAGCAACCATTAATAACCTAGCCTAGAGTGTTTCATCTTTGCAACAACAACTTGCTTCCATGGCCCAATCCAAATTAAAGATTTCCACTTGTGATATTGCTAGCCCACTTTTCCATGATATCATTTGTACCATTATCCCACAATACATGGAAATTTATAACTTGGATACATATAATGGGAAAGGTGATTCCTCAAGACTCATGTGAAAATATTTTAAACCCTCTATAGTGACTTTTCAAATGATTATAGACTTCTGGCTAAATTATTTTCTATGACATTTTGAGAAAAGACCTTGCAATGGTTTCTTATTTTCCTCCTTATTTGATTCATTATTTTCAAAAATTGGTTAATGCTTTCATTCAAAAATTTCAAAATAATATTGGTCCTCAAATTTCTTTGACTGATTTGATTAATTGAAACAAGGTGTCAAGAAAAATGTGACTAATTTAATTGGTATATTTAAACATTTGCATCATCAAATATCTTATCTTGTGCCTAATATAGATGTTCAAATAATTTTTATTTCTAATTTGAAAAAACACATTTTGATTAGAAATAAGTTATTGTTCTCTAAGTTTACTTCTTTTAACCAATTATTTTCAGTACTTCATAATTATCATCTTCAAGTAAGCCAATTTGAGTCATCCACTTCAATGACTCTAGTTGAATCAAATGATGTCACTCAACAAGATTTCCAAAATTTTCACAGTGGCATCAATGAAAGCGAAAAATAAGCTACAGGGAAAACAAAGACACCAAAGATAGTTAGGTCGTGAACATTAGGGGTCCTCCAATAGGGCATCGATAGTAGGTTGTTAGCATCAGGGGTCGCCCCACCAAACTTCTTCTTGGCAATTTATAAAGGGTAAAAGATGTGCAACTTTTCCCAACTCCATTCTTATTAGAGCACCATGGGAGATTTCTTCACCGAACAACATCCCTCTTGGTGGAGTCCCCTTCAATCCAAATCCAAATCATTTTCATTCTGCAAAACACAACACTACTATTTTTTGTAAATAATCACAAGGGTTCCAAAAAGGGAGGAAGGCGTTCTAGAAGGAAAAAATTCAAAAATCTCCCAAATCAATTAGTGTTTCTTAAGAAATGGGTATGAAAAATAACCACCCAAAATGATAAATATTGAAGAACCTTTGATTTTTCCCAATGTCAGGAGATTGGAATCTCTAGCTATGCTCAATGTCAATTTTCTAGAAGAAACCCTAGCAACCCAGATCATGGAACTCTATGACCAAGCTCTTATTAGTAAGTTTTGGAATTTCATTCTTAATATCTCCAAGTTATCCTCATAGAATAATCTCTCCTAGTTGGGAGTATTGCAGAAAATTATATACATGGAGGAAATGGTTTCTTTATTACAATCTTTTCTAATAAATCTTCTAGGGAGATAGCTCTTAGAACCAAGTCCTTATTTCAAGATGGCTTTTAGCTTCATAATCAAATTTGGTTTTCCAATTTTTACCCTTCATCTACTTCTATTAAATTTTCCCCCTTTTGTGTCTTCTTTCTATCTATCCCCCTTTAGTTTAGAGATCTAGACATGATTAAGACTTTAGCCAACTAGTTAGGAATTTTTGTTAAACATAATCTTAGGTCCTTGGAACACATATATATCCCTATTTGGATTTGTGTTTTGTTGGATCTATCTAGAACTTTCCCTAAGGAGATCCATATTCAATCTATTTAGAAAATGTACTAAAAAGATTATGGTGGAAGACCCTTAGGTGGTGGATTTTAATGCCCTTACCACTAGCCATCTAACATTAGATTGCATGGTTTGCATTAAGGGTGATATTACTGTATGTGAAGTCCTAATATCCAATTCAAATATTTTCTCTATGTCTATAAAAAAATATTTGATTCTTTGCCTAGAAATCATCTCTCCAATTTGGCGTTCTTAGAAAAACCACCTAGTTTATACCTCTCTTTCCTCCCCATCAGTGGTCAAGGTTGACATACCAAGAAAAAATATTTTTAGAATCTCTCTCCATATAGTTCAGGCCAATCTTTAAGGTTTAAGTTTATAGAATAAATGCATAACCCAAAGGGAAAGTGCTAAGTACATTCTCTACCCTAAGTTCACAAGGAAGAGCTTGAAAACTCACAAGGTTAATAAGGGGCTTTCTTACTTTTAAAGTGGTGGGTAGGGCTTACAAGGAATAAAATCACAATCAACCCCCCTCATCTTGGTTGATAGATGCTTCTTGAAATACCCTAGGCAAATTGCAAAGGCATTTGAGGAGGATAGTAGGATTCTTTTTGAAATAAAGGAATCCTTTTTAGTTAGACATGTGTACTTTATTGTCGAAAGTATGTTCATGAAAACATGCTTTCAACTTTCAAAGAAAATAGCAGATGAAGTAGCATGGGAAGAATATGTTGAGCCTCAAGATATTGACAATGGTCCTAGTCTAGGGAGAGAAGAGCTAGGAAATGTTGAGGCATCTATTACAACAAAGGCTAACATCATGGCCCTCTCTAAAACCACTCCCCAGTATCATCCTGTTTCACAAAACAATGAGGAGGAGTTGAGAATTGAGGTTTGCTTAGTAGATTCTATAGAAAATCATATAAGTCAATCTACTATCTTCTAGACTCCCTTATCTCCATCAATTAAGTCTTCCCATAAAAATATAAGGGTAAATGTGTGTGAAGGAATAAATTTGCTAAAATAGAGGAATAAGTCAAAACAGGGATAAATGCAACATTAGATGAGCATATAAGACCATGGAGAACATGTCATTCTCCATGAGAACCTTGAAGATTGTGTCATATAATATTAGGGGCTTAAATACTCCTAACAAAAAAAATCTTATCAAGTCCTAGTTGGAGACTTGTGGGGTAGAGTTGATTATGTTTCAAAAAATAAAAAAGTTGAGCTAGAGGTCACACAACCATTCAAAACATGGAAAAATATTTTAAGTATGTCACTTCCCCATCTATTGGAGCATCTAGTGGCCTTGGAATGCTTTGGAATACCAATAATATTCAGGTGCAGAAAATTCAGACCAAAGCTCACTATATTCATGTTAAATTTTTTTAATCTCTTTTCAGATCCATATTAAACTGCATTCTTTAGCTAATGCTCAAAATATGTTCATAAACACTCTAATAATTATTGATATTGAAACACAAATACTAAAGTGAGCCTATAACAAATATCAGTTTTATACAGATGACTTTACCTACTTACATTTGAAGAACAAATCATTTTCTTTTTCATTACTTTACTTTCAATACATCTAAAAAATTATGATTCTTTATACATTTTAATAATTATAATCAAATATTCAACAACACTCTATTTGAAAAACTAAGACTTCTAATCTCTCCTAATATCTTAACTTATAATTTCTAAATTAAATTTCTCATTTTACTTATATTTTTTAATAGCAAAATTCTACAAAATCAATCAAAATTCTGTATTTAATTTATTACTTTTGCAAAATTATTATAATATAAATATTATAATTCAAATCCAGTGACATAAAGCACGAGAATTCTTTCAGATCTCTATCTCAATGGAATCGACGTAACTCAAACCTGGAAACCTTTCTGCAATAGTATAAATAACATAGCTTTCTAAATCTATTTCTCTCAAAACAACATAAAATCCATTTGTAACTCTTTCTATGATACGCAATTGTTAAAATCTTAATTTAATTGTGGGCGGTGAGGTTGCAGAGAACGTCAGATATTGAAAGTTATTTTGGTTTTACTTTGTGGGTGAGGAAATGGCAAGGATAAATTTCAGAGTTGACATAGCTGAGATAGAATCCATTTTAAAATACAGTTTTAAAAACAAAGATTTGCTAAGAGAAGCTCTACAATCATATTACCGTCTGGAGTTTTTGGGAGATGCAGTATTAGAGTTTCTCATGGCTGTTCATGTATACAAGACTAACACTGAAAGAATTAATAAATTCACATTTTGTGATTTAGTCAAGAAAAATGTGGAGAATGGTGTTCTCGGAAGGGCTGCAATAAATAATAATTTTCATGACTTTCTATTAGATAACAATTTAAAAAATAGGGTGAGTTTTTTAGATAGAAAAATTTGAAATTTTTTTAGTTAGTAGCTATTGAATTTTTTTGTTTTGATTTCTGAATTCAAAAATTGTATCATCGTCATTTAAGAAAGTTTAAAAAAAAAAAAATTCTTATAATCTATGTGTTTTAGCAGGCCAATGAATTAAAAAAAGCTATGGCAGATGATTCTATATCTGACAACGACGTGAAACCTTATAAGGTTCTTGCAAACCTTATTGAAGCCCTAGCGGGAGCTGTGCATGTGGATAGTGCATTTTCATTTGAAAAAGTTTGGGAAGTAAGAAAACTTTCATTTTTTTTAATTTAAATTCCAGTGTATTAAACACACATCTTTTAGTTATGTAATTAAGCTTTCCCAACGTTATTAGGTATTCCAGCCTTTGCTAAAGCCATTGCTAAAGAAGAAATCCCACGAGCCTAATATTGATGAGCCCAGTTCCATCACAAATCCTTCTACAAGTGTAATTCAGCCCACAAACGAAACACAGAGTTCAAAAGAAAAAAAAGATCGTTATCCGTGCAACTGCAATGAAACTAAAATGTTTATTGAGAATTTAATCTCCGAACTCTATAAACCTTCATATAAGTCTGATGTCTTGGATGATATCGAAGCAAAATTAAACTATAATTTCAAGAGGAGGGATTTGTTGAAAGAATCATTTTGTGTGCTTTTGGAGATGGTAGCTAGAAACCGTTTCATAGACTGCAATGCATGCAAACAAGCACTTGAATCAGCAGGTCTCAGATCTTATGAATTAATGGAGTTATTTGGGAACTTTTTCCTCAAGCTAGCAATAACAATAGATTTGTACAAGAAATATCCCACCTTGGAAGTAGGCATCTTGACAAAGTTAAGATCTCAAATTATGGACAACGAAAACCTGGCGAAAGTTGCTGTAAATAAACTAAATCTTCATAACCATATCTCCTGTGCAAATGTGTCCCTAGAAAGAAAGGTAACTCTTCAAAATATTTGATTTAGTTTGGAAGGCGATTAAGTTTATGTAGTAAATATAATAAAATAATTTTAACGTAAATAAAATAATTTTAATTGATATTTCTTTAAAATTATGTATTTAAATATGTTCATATTTGATATTATGTAGATCAAAACATTCATTGATGATATGACAAAATATAAGGATCTGAATCCACCTGAAGTTTTGTTTAATTCAGTTGAAACAATAGCCGGTGCAATGTTTATTGACAGTCATAAGTTATTGGAGAACATTGGCTCTTGTTTGGAACAAGTTTGGGAGGTATTAATTGATTTCAACTGTTCCTCTTTTATTTGTGTGTTTTCATCTTTTATCATATTAAAATTTATATTTTCATTTAAAATTTAAAGATATTAATGCATAATGCCATAAGCTCTACAATTCTTTTATTTTATATATTTCATGATGGATAGAAATTGGAGAATTTGTTAGAGCCATTGGTCACCCCGGAGACATTGGACGAGCATCCAGTTTCTAAACTCAAAAAATTATGTCAAAAAACTGACAAAAGTGTTGAGTACAAACATGATACGTTCACAGTGTTTGATGAAGAGGAAATAAAAATTGTTGAAGTATTTATAAACGACAAGAAGTTTGGAAGGGGCGAATGTATAAAAAAAGAAGTGGCAAAGAAAAGGGCTGCGAGAGATGCTCTTTATCAATTGAAACAAGAAAATGGAGATTAAATAAAATTGATTAAATTAGAATAAACAATTTTTTTATGAAAATTGATTAAACTAGAATAAACAACTTTTTAATGAAAATTGATTAAACTAGAATAAACAATTTTTTTATGAAATTTGGTAGGTGTTTAATAGGTTGTTCTACTGGCTTTGAATCTGGCTTTCTTCTTGTTTGTTTCTACAATTTGTTAGAACCTACAATTTCTTAAGATTAAAATGGATGATGATAGTTTGTAATTCATCTTAGAAACATAATATTCTGCCTACAGTATAAAAGGTTGAGATTGTAGACATTAGATTTACCATTGGAAAATATCTAATATCTATAAAAATGATTTCATAGATTGTACAATTTTATTTCTATTTTGATTGACTTTTTTGTGTTTTGTCTTTCTTTTATGATATTAAGAATAATAATTACATTTAGAAATACCTTGCTGTTGGTGTTGGAAATAAGCCATGCCTGGGCCTATGATGGACTGGTCCAAGAGGGGCCAGTAGCTCAGTGACGAGTCCTACCTGGTCCATGTCTCAACATGGTATCAGAGCCAGGTCCAAGAGCCAGGTCCAAGTGTTGGTGGGGTATTAGAGCACTCCAGCAGCATATGGAAGGTCCTAGGTTGAGTCCTAGCTGATCCATGATGCAAAAGAAAAAATTGAAAAAAAATTGTTCTCCTAAATGAAACCCTGCAAATCTATAGAAAGAATCTTAGATTACACATAAAGGCTGCAAAATAAATTAAGCATATTTGTTGATCTCTTTAATACAACAAATAATTTTTTTCCTAATTTTTATTTCTTTAACATGCTTTAAAAATAAAAATGACATTTTGATTTTGAAGGATCTAAAAGGAAAGCTAATAAATACTTTTAATACAAATAAAACATCAGAAGGCTCCAAAATGACAGTATGAATTTTGCAATTAATGGTTGTGATTGACTAACCTGTTGCTAACACGCTGTACAAAAGATCTGTTTTAGAATCAGAATACACAGACTATTCCCTGTCCGGTACCCCACGTTGAAAAATTGTCTCACGCCACTAAACTGCTATTTTTTTTTTTGGGTTGTTTTCCGTTACACCGCCATTCACACCGGAAACTGTTTTGTCTGTCGGATTTTCCCTTTGGCACCGTTTTGTCTATTTCTGTTTGCCGCTTTCCCTAGCTCCACATTTCTAGCGTTAGTTTCTTTCAAGGTTGCCGAAAATTAATAGCAGATCTGAATGAGTATCGGTGTACTTGTGTTTGTATATTAAATAAATTACCTAGCTTGCACTCATTTGCAACGTCGGTGTTTGGTGCATTGCTTGTATTTTTAAATTTTCATAAAACTTTTCATTTGCACTCCATATGATATTCAATTTGAACATTTATAAATTGTGTTTCACATTAAAATTTGTTCCTTTAAATTTTGTAACCTTTAAAAGTTCTCATTTTTATTAAAAAATAATAATAGAATTTTATACTTTATTTAATATTCAAGTTTTTTAATATTAAGTTTTAAAATAATTTAAATAATAAATTTTTGGAAAAAAAAAATTATATGTTTTTCATCCAAAATAAATTTTAATTTTTTTATCTGTTAATTATTTATAAATCTTTAAAATAATCTATTTTGATAATATCATAAATATATATAAATTCATGATGATGAAAAATTTTATTTATAATTTTTTAAAAATTATGTAAAATAATTTAAATTTCTATTACATTTTAAAAATATGTAAGTAATATAATTATAAATAAGTAAAACACACCAATGAATTTGTTTCTTTTGTTTGGAGATTTTGGTCTTAATCAAAGAAGACTAGAAGTGTGCTTCAATCTCTTTGTAGACAAGCTTTTGGAGCTCAACGATATAGCATTCTAGGAGTATAGCTGCAATGCTCATGGATCGTCAATTCTCATGGATCGTTGTTAACAACTTCACTGTGAACAATGCTCATGGATCGTTGTTAACAACTTCACTTTGAAACTTGTGATAAACACTATATAAATTACTATCGACGTAATCATTGCACCTCATTTAGATGCAAGGGCTAGTTTTATTTGTTTTTATAAGTTATCTACCTCATCATGTTAGGGTAGAAAAATAAAATGGATCATTTGGTTGAAGAATAAGTTTGAATTTTAAAAAGAAATGGATCAAGCCAATGACTATGGTGTCCTCCACACAATAACAAAAAAGATCTTAGGTGTTTAAATAATCATTTCAAGTGGATAACTCTTCTTTTAGATGTTATTAATTGTTTTCTATATTTTTGCATCCATCAACCACAACTTTTTGTTTGTGTAATAAATTTTAACTTGGAATAAATATAAAGCTTAGTCTAATAGCTACATTCTTGTACATTTTCATATCATTATTATTTTATTTGATTGTGAAAATGTGGTCTAAATTTTTATTTGGTGTCTAATGAAGCCCTTCAATGTAGGTTGAAACAGAAAGGGCAGCACATAGAATATTTAAGAGATACATATATACATGTAAATAAAGTCATAAGTAATTACTTGAAGTTAATTTTTCTTATGTATCAAAATTATGTCATACTCTTTTATACAAAATATTAAACTGGTATGTGCCCATAAGTGGAATAAGGATATATATTTTCACCTTTTTCACATGTTATACTCTTTATAAATTCTTGTATATTTTTACCTAAAATCTCTTCAATGTCTCTAACTTGTCATCTGCCATCTATTTCTTCCAATTTACCTTTTTATTTCCTTTGATCATCATCATATTGCTCATTTTAATATTTAGTCTTAAAAATTTGTGATATCACCAAACATTCCACAAGTTTTAATTCACATCTATTATTATAATTCTCTATGATAATTTAAGGTTCAAACTTCTTTATTTTTAACTTATCATATGAACACCATCAAAATTTATAAATGTTCCATCACTTAATTTTAAAATTGATATTACAATGAAACCTCTTCGTGTCAATCTATTCTTTATATTTCATATGAACATTTTCTATAATTATCTTCTTACATCCTCATGTAATACCTTCATATGATTTATAAATTGCTCTTCCTTGAGTCTTATTTTCTTTGTGTCAATGATATCCCTCTTTACTCTAATGTAACATCCTAGTCCACACACCTAGGACATTAATGTCCAAAACTTGGACAAATAATTTTTATCAAAAAAAGTGGCACTAAGAGAACCACTCAACACCCATACATAAATCATACTCCATAATAAAATGTAACATGATGTAATGGACATGCACCATAATGCACAATAAAAGTGAGACTAGTGGAATAACTAAAATTAATATGAGTTAGAACACAATGGATGACACAAAAAATAAGGAATGGGGAAGAGTTAAGATACCCAAACCATTAAGGTCATCCTTCAACACTTTATACCCAACCATTATCCAAATTTGGCTATAATACAACACACAACAAAACCCTTGACAAGGGCTAGGCCATTTAATTCGATATAACTTAATAGCCTTGACCCCTTGAATAAGGTATCAGGAATTTCCAAATTTAAAATAGCCTCAAGATTCTCTCAAGGTTGATACTATAGCTCCATAGTTTACAAGAGTTCTACATCTAAGCATCAAAATTCATGAAATTCTAACTCTTCTTCAGAATTGGACTTCATCAAATTTCGATACCCAGGTATCAATTTCATTGAAGTCTAATACCTCGTACTGGACTCTAGTAAAGTTTGATACAACTAGAACAATATCATACTTCTTTAAATTTTAAATATACAATACCTATATTACACTTCTTAGATGTTTGATACAATCACCCTATATGAAACTTCTCCAAATTCTTATACCAAAATTCTTTGTACCAAATTTCTCTAAAGTATAATTAACAAACACCCAATATAATATTCGTCCAAAATATGATACTCAATGACCCTATTATAATAATTCACACAACATTAATACCCAAACAAAGTAGGATATTTGTAGTGCAATAAAGAAATATAGTATCAAAATTCTCAAAATTCTGATACCCTGACACAAAGCATGGGGAAAATTATAAGGCAAGAAACACATTTGGAAGTGTATACACCTAAAAATGGTCTGAAGATAATTAATTAAAAAAAAAATTATTTACTTAATCCCCCTTCCGAATTTAATTGAATTCATTAACAATTTGATTAAATTCTCCCTTTCATCCACTTATTAATAAATCTAAGCATTTATTTAATAGGTTCATTTCAATAGTCCCCTTTGATTAATTAATTCAAATTAATTAATCCTCCCCCCATTTCAATCAATTCTTCTAATCCCCTAATTAATTAAAATATATCAATTTATTAGTTGTTGAGAATTAATTAGTCCTTTCCTATTATTTGAATTTTTAAAAATTAAATTACCCACATGCCTCCTAATTTCTAACCACCTAACTTAACCCATTCCACCTAACCTTGGGTTTAACCAACCCTATCCTATCTTGAACATCCTAACCTCCTATGGTGTGGATATTCTTCCCTTGAGACACATGGCACTTTGGCCACATGTCTCCTTTCTTGGACACTTGCCCTCTCATGAGCAAGGCTCCTTGACACTTGTCACCATAGAGATGACAAGTGTCCCTTCCTCCAACATCTTCTCTAATCTCCTCCAATTTCACCCTTGATATCTTCAGACTCAATCTTGACCGTTGATTTCTGCCACCTCATCCATGGCCTTGGAAATCCTATAAATATCCCCCATTTTGGAGCACAAAGGATCTTGTATCATTATCAATTTAGGCATTGTTACTATAGGCATATCATTTGAGAATTGTTATTATCGGCAATTTCATCTTAGGTTTAGCTTAATTTGATCATTTTATAGTATAATTGTTGAATCGTGTAGCTTAATCAATCTCTTTTCTAGCTTAATCATGCATATCATTAGCTTAATTAGTCTCTTGGATCAATCTAGCTTAATCAATCTCATCTTTGCATGCCATTATCATTTCAAATTCTCCATCTAGGTGTAGTCAAGTCAACGACAGTGCTCAGGAATAGCTCTCCTCTGTACTTTCAGGTATATCAAACCTTGGTTTTCAAGGCTGGGAGACCTCTTAATTGAGTTTATACCCCGACGCGACGAATGGATCCCTTACTAGTTTCGATTAAAATTAGAAGCTACTCAATTCACCTCCGAAAGGGGGATAATATTTGTGCAAGAGAGATAGTAACTCTCCCAAGACACTTGCCATATCGTGCCCCCATTAGTGTTTGGAGTCAGATAATATGGCATTGAGAATCCATTGTGTGAGACTCAGCGGCCATATTCTGATTAGCTATTGGCTGTGTACCTAAGTTTGCAAGCAAAGGTTTTCTCTCTCAGCAAACTTCCTTATGTAGCATATTGTGCTTGAGGTTATTTATCATATCACGTATTTGCTATGTCTTCATCCCTAAAATAGAAAATCAAACATCTAAAAAACTGGAAAACAGAAACAAAACATGAAACTTCATTAATAAAAAATCTATCCAAACAAAGGTTTTGTCTCTGTTCTGTCCTCTGTCATAAAAATTTGTTAGTTTATCATATGAAGCATCTATTTTATCATCCGATCTAGTGATATTTTTCATACGAGTCAGTTTAGCAGAGAATTTTATGTCATCTTTCATCATTTGGTCCAGTGGGAATTGTCATACGAGTCATTTTAGCAAAGAATTTTGTGTCATCTTTTGTCATCTAGTTCTGTGACAAAGCTTGTATGAGTTTATATCTTTTGTCGTGTGAGGTTTCTGGTTTGTCATATGAGGTTGTTTAAATTATTGTTTGGGGTTGTATAATCTATCGTACGAATTTATGTCTCTATCTGTGCAAAATTGTCTTCTTGCATGTCTTTTTCAGATCTATCATATTTGCTTGGCCAGTTTATAGTGAGCATAAATAGCCATTATCTATCATTTTGTGCCTAGATTGTCTCCTTGGTTCTCTTGGTCAAGTTATCATCTATCAAATTGGATTCTAGAAATAGACACCTCAAGATTTTCAAGTATTCGCCTTCAACAAGTTCAAGATCTAAACATCTCCAAGTGCATTATCACCCTCTTTGATAAACTGATCATTCAAAACATAGTTTCTCATCAAGATCTATCATTCTCTATCACAAAACTGCAACGTTTGGTTAGGACTATCTTGTCCCACATCGTAGGATATATCATTCCTATTGGACTTGGTTTTTTATCAAAATCATCATCATTGCATTCCAAAATCAAAGATCAAAAAAATTGCAAACTTTCAAACACTTGAATCATCTTTTCGTGTCTTATCACTCTATCGCATTGACATTGATAGTTGATCACTTATTGAAACAACTTTTGGATAATCAAATCCTAGCACAATATCTAACACACATGTATGCCCATTCTAACTAGAGCTCAGAGATGAAAGAGTGCAGAAACAAAAATAGAAACATGGAAGGTGAAGATGAAATACAAGTTAAAGAGGAAATAATAGAACAACATGTCATAGACATCAAAAAACATCCTCAATTTGATAAATTTAGGAGAAAATATTGGAGGGAGACAAAGAAAAATATTTCCTAATGTTAGCAAAATTTGGTGCTACACTCCCCCAAGATTTTGATGTGAACAAATTGACACAAAAGAGAAGTGACCCCCCCTTAATAACGAATAATATGGGGATATTTTTGGTCTCAAAATTAATGACACGTCAATTCCTAGTAACACCAGAACCAATGAGGAAACTTACATTCCCAAAAGGGATGACGTAGAAATTCTAAATAACGTTCAATCCATTGAGGATACAAGAAGGGGTAGAGATGATACAAGAAGAGATCAAGATCCTCCTATAATGCAAAATCATGGTTATACAAGAATAAATCATGTTGATAATCTTATCACAACTCTCACACAACAAATACAAACATTGCAAACACAAATTCAACATATGTAGAGAGGAAATGTTAGAAGATACTCACTTCAAGAAATCTGTCCTTATTCATTCAACAAAAATCTAAACATGATACCATTTCCTATAGGTTGTAAAACTCCTAGATATGAAAAATATGATGGAAGCACTGATCCCCAAGATCATATATGATAATTTTGCATAATGAGTATGGATTTTGCACATGAGGATACCTAGTTGATGAGATTATTTCTGAAAAGCTTAACTAGACTAGCTATGGAATGCTTCTCCAAACTTCCACCTAGAATTAGATCATTCTCAGAATTGGTGGATAAGTTTGTTTCACAATACTCTTACAACATATAACATGAAGTGACAATGATAGACCTATCTAATGCCAAACGAAAGAGTGGAGAACCTTTCATGACATTTTTACAAAGATGGAGATGGTTAGCTTCACGATATCCTCGTACAATGCCAGAGTATGAAAAAATGGATATATTCCTCGATAACGTAATTGATCAAATGAGTTATCATCTAAAAATTCAAGGACATCAAATTTTTGGAAAGATGACTGATAATGGAATCAGAATAGAGGAAGCCATGATAAAGAAGGGTGAGCTGAAAATATACAAAGAAGGAGTTGATCCTCCTAACAACACTAACAACAACAACAATGATAAGCCAAAGTTTTGGAATATAAATTGTAATGTAGTCAATGATGAAATAGTGGATAACAACAATTTCAAACCAAAACAACCAATTTTTAATTTAACCAATCACTCAGTAGCGGCTCAGAAAAACAACAATCACCAAAAAGCATCTATCAAATATTTCTTTCGAAGGCAATTTACAAACATTGGTGAACTCCTTGGGTCAGCACTAAAGACACTTCTCACAAATAAATTGATTACTTTGCCAGAAGAAAGGAACTATGAACCTCAAGTAAAACCCCCTTGGTGGAATGATAACCATTATTGCGATTTCCATCAAAACAAAGGACACCAAATAGATGCTTGTCAATGATTAAAACATGTCATCCAAGATTTGATTGATAATGGAGTAATAGCTGTGGATGGACATACAACAAATGAATCTCACACATCTTTCAAAACTCCGCTTCCTAACTATGAGAATGGTGAGTCATCAACATGATAGAATGGTAAAGGTAAAGCAAAGGTAAACTATGCTCATGCATATGACAATGTGGTAAATGTGATCATGGTTAAAGAGAAACAACATCAAGAACTCACTCATGTTATCACACGAAGCAAAGCCAAAGAAGTTTTCCCGGGTCCTACAACTAACATGTCATCCACTACCAAACAATACAATCTAGTGGATCAGTTATAGAAAACACCTGCACAAATATCCATTTTATAACTTTTAAAACTTTCACCTGCACATAAATAAATTCTAGAAAGAGCATTAGTCGATACAACAGTGTCCAAAGATCATGATATAGATCAATTCCAAACCATGGTGGGACACCTCACAACCCCTCACTGCTTATCATTTACCAAAGAAGACAAAATGTCGTTGCAACATCCCCATAACGCTCCCTTGCATATTGAAGTCCTCATTCACAAGACACACGTTAAACATGCCCTAATAGATGGTGGATTTAGCTTAAATATTTTCTTATTGAGTCTTGTCCGTGCTCTAGATTATTCAGAAGATGCAATTGATCCCCCAAAAAAGATCACCATCAAAGCATATGATGAAGAAGAACGTTCCTCTAAAGGAATTGTGATATTACCCATCAGAGTGGGACCTTTATAGAAAGACATAGAATGCCAAGTTTTAGACTTGGACTTATCATACAACATACTCCTGGGAAGACCATGGATACATGACATACAAGCGGTTCCATCAACATATCACCAGTGCCTAAAATTTCCCTACAATGGACAAGAAATCACAATCTCAATAGATTCAAATCCATTTCAGTATTATGGTAATCTCAAACGAGCTCAAGAAGTCATTGTTCCTCTTAATAGGGAGGCATCATCTTCAAAAACACAATTCAAAGAAAAATCATTTGCCTCAATTTTGTCAAGTATGGAAAAACTAATGCAGCTAAGAGATTGAGGGAATAGAGAATATTCAATATCCCAATTACCACTTTCTCCTAAATCCTATAAAAAACCATCAAACTCTAAACAACAACCAATTGTGAAACACTTCCAATATTTGATGGAGAATTTGTTAGTGCCGGGACCTTATCAGAGGAAACCAAAGACAAAGATGTGCTACAATGGCTATACAAAGATGAAGAAGTCCAACAAAAGATCAACAATGTCAGAATACCTACAGAAAAGTATGGAAAATTATTTGACATTCTTCAAAAAATGGGATACACTAGAATAGATCTGGTAGGAAAAAGAAGAGAAGTTATATCAGAAGCTAATCAACCTCATACTCAGCATGCTATAGACAAAGCAGGCTTAGGGATGGACAAGTTACTCTACCAGAAGACACATATTTTAGCCAGCAACAAGATGAATATGAAAACAAAAAAGAACAACTGGCAATTGAAAGAGAAGAAACATCAGCTAAGCAACAAGCACAAGCAAATGTGAAATGGAAAAATAAGCAATCTCCTAATCAACAAGAGAAACAAACCAATGATACCTTACAAGAAGCCTTAAATCTCAATCGAAACAAACATGAACCTAGTACTAATCAAGGAGAGCTAATAGTAAAGTTGACAAAACTCAATCTTAGTCTTGAAGAAGTTGAGTATGAAAGAAGAAAAGATATAGCAAGAAAAATAGAAGAAACACATCAAAAGCTATATGAACAAATTTGTAGATCGCAAGCTACAAGTGAGACAAATTCTGAGGAATGGGAATAGGATTCCTATCATTCTGAAGAATCAGCTGAACAAAATTATTTTGAAGAATCTATGTAGGAGTTGATGTAGTTCATATGTATGCAGGGCAAACGTTAGGAACTAGCCCACTTGAATTAGAATCACATTCGGCTAACTTGGAATTAATCGAGGATGATCAAGAACTTCTTGTGCGAGGTCATTCTGATGAGGGTACCATTCTAGACATTGACATACATATCAAAAAATTTGATATATCTATCATGACCCTTGATACCCTCAAAAAATCTCAACCTGAGGACCCCTTACCTCTAATCCACCCCGAACTTATTGATTGGGAAAATGAAGGACATACTGCCATTGATACCTTTCTGAATGACCATGCCATATTTGTATATCTTAATGTAGTCAAACCTGCAACAACTTTCACCAGGAATTTCAACAACGCATCTTCCAATCAAGTGGGTGCCAAATCTCCTAGTTGCAAAAAGGAAAATAAAGAAGACAACATCAGGCCTAATGCTGAAAAACCATTTCTTGGCAACATTAGATCCGGAAAAAGTAAAAAGAAAGGATACATCTAATGATGAAAACCTCCTGGGGCACTGGAAGATGGGAGATTTGACACTTTACGTGCACTCTATCAAGAAAGGTTATCCATTTTGATTGAACCAATAGAGGCAGTCAACATTGGGACAACAGAGAAACCAAAGATCTTACATCTAGCAACTTCTCTATCAGAAGAAGAAATGCAACAATATATGGAATTCTTGAAATGATGGCAAATCAATTTTTCCTGGTCATATGTAGGCATGCCAGGGTTGGATCCAAAGCTTATTATTCATCACTTAAATGTTAGTCCAAGAGCCAAACCACTTAAACAAAAATTAAGGAAAATGCATCCACATATTGCTTTTCTAGTCAAAGTAGAACTAAAGAAATTATTGGATGTCGGATTCATCAGACCTGTAGCTTATCCTTAATGGGTATCCAACATTTTTCTTGTTTCCAGATAAAAGTATCAAAATATGCACATACTTCAAAGATCTTAATAATGCATGTCCAAAGGATGACTTTCCTTTGCCTAACATTGACATCATTGTAGATTTAATGGCTGGACACTCCATGTTTTCTCTAATGGATGGTTTCTCTTGATACAATCAGATTAAAATAGCACCTAAAGATCAAGAAAAGACAGCTTTCACATGTCTGTGGGGTACTTTTTGCTCGAACATCATGCCTTTTGGACTAAAGAATGTAGGTGCCACATATCAGAGAGCTATGACAATGATATTCCACAACATGATACATACATTCATGGAAGAATATGTGGATGACATATTGGCCAAATCATACAATAGACAAGAACAAATAGAGATACTAGAAAAGATCTTTGACTAGTTAGAACAGGACAAGCTACAACTAAATCCTAAGAAATGTGCCTTTGGTGTTGTAGACACCCAAAATTGTCATGTTTAAATTAAATAAATATTTTGTTTATTTAATTATCTAAGCCTAATTCTTCTATTAATTAAATAAATCTTTATTTATTTAATTAATTCATTTATCCTCTTCTAGCCTTATTTGTCATTTAAATGAATACATTTATTTATTTAAATTATCCTTTTCCTAAATTAAATAAATATTTTTATTTATTTAATTATCCTACTTCTTCTATTTATTAAATAAATCTTTATATATTTAATTAATTCATTAGCTTTTTCTACCCATGACACATGTCATTCATCTCTTAATTCCTACACTACCTACCTCTTTCATTATTGTGGTATTTCTTTTACCTACCCTCTAATCCTAGCCGACCTCTCTTTTTACACCTCTCAATCTTATCCCTCCATTTCATATTGTGTCTTCTATTTAAGGAGATGCCTTCTTCATTATCAAACCCGAATCAATCAGCCTAATCACTCATGCTAATGATCTTTCATGCAACTTGCTACACTACGATCCTACTTGCAACCACATTCTGTTCTTTGTTGAGCTCTTGTGCATACAAAAATCTGAGAGAAAATATATCAAGCAAGATCAATGGAGATAGGAAGAATGGAGATCAAAACCCTATTGGACATGTGATGGTATAATCTTTGTGATTTTGTTTTATTTTGCATTGTCTTAGGTAATCTTCATATGTTATGGTGGATCTTTGTTGATTGTTAGGCTAGGGTTTAGTGGTTGGATTCATTTAGCCTTTCAATATTGTTATTATTGTTATCCATTTTCACCATAAACATTTTGGCACGCCCGGTGGGACTCTTGTCCCTTTGCATTTAACCTTTTTGTTGCAGATTTTGCATTTTTGAAGTTGCAGATCGGACATTTTTTGACGGCATTTTAGGTATTTTCACGTCTGCGAGCGTTCGGATCGCGTCTCTGAGTTTCAGAAGTGTCTGCGGGATCGAGAATCGCGCCTGTGTTTTTGCCAAATTTTATTTTGTAGGTTTTTGAAAGGGGCGTCTGCGTTTTTGAAACACGTCTGTGTTGTATCTGATCGCGTCTGTGTCCTGAAAGGGCGTCTGTGTGTTCTGAGCGCGTCTGTGCAACACAAAACTGCGTCTGTGTCATACAGACGTGTCTGTGTCTGGTATAGCAGCATCTGTGTTTTACTGTTTTGAAATTTTCAAATTTTTTTCTTTGATTCAATTTTTTGGATTTCGTACTTAAGGTTTCAGATCTAGTTTATTTTTGGACTAACCCTTGCAGATTTAGCTAACCAAGTTTGTGCAGCTTGTTTTGGAAGCAAAAAAACATTTTTGTTGAAGGCCCCTTTTTCACAAAGTCTTTTTGGGCTTTTCTAAAATTTACCTAACTTGTGTGCTTGCAGGAAGGGGTGATCATTTGAAGCAACCCAAACTACTAACAAATTTTGTTGCAGGGCCTTGGCTAGGGTTTTATAATTTTGTTGTGTGCCTTGTTTTCATAGACTAGCAAACACTTCCATTGGTGCACTAAAATTGAATCATTGTCTTTTGTGTCTTGAGCAATAGGCTCTTTTTGTTTAATCTTTAGAGGGCCTGTCTTCCTGTGTGGTCATTAGGACTACTAGTGAGAAGAGAACGACCCAAGTGGTAGCGAGGAAAACCCACCTCATCCGAACCACTATAATCAAGTGTATTCATGGTGAAAACTATGAATAACGTGTGCTGATTAGTTCATACCGACACTATGTCTCCCCATAAACCCGTTTGATCAAATTTATTTGATCATTTGTAGAGCATAACCCCTACCGGCTAGGAGCCTTCTGTATTTACAGAGCTGAAAGTGCCGCATGTATGGCCACACGAGCAGATGCCCTTACTAGCACCATTTTGTTTTAGAGGCCCAAATCCTTCTAGTTGTTGGGGCAGGAGGTCGGACCTCTGGTAGCGGCCCACACACATACGGTTCTTAGTAGAGATACAAAGTTCGCCATGGGGAGTTTTCATGGGGATTGATGCTTGGCTGACCCAAGAAGTGAGTGCCGAGGGTGGAGCCAATGAGGTCAAGCATCTAAGTATCCGCTCTGAATAGCGTAGCCTCAGGGGTAAAACCCTATGTGGGATCAACAACTATTGTCTTGGCCAGCCATAAGAATTGTGCTTGTCTTTTGTTAAACATTCAAAACATTCAAGACCAAACAACAAAACATTGTGTCTTTTGTGTCTTCAAGTGTATGCAAAACATTTTACATCAAACAACACACTTTTGGAGTCTAAACACTTGCAAACATTGAGTCCTCATCAACATTGTGTCCTCTTGTCACGAAAAACAGTCAAACAGTCGGATTTGGTCACAACAAAACAACTTCACAGATTGGCAAAATTGCATGAAGTTTACAGAAACGCGTCTGTGTCATCTAAGCGCGTCTGTGAAGGGCAGAATAGCTTCTATGTTTTTAGAAGCGTCTGTGTCAAACAGAGACACGTTTGTGTCTTGGAATCGCGTTTGTGAAGTATACAGAGGCGTCTGTGTCCAGAATTGAAAATTTTTACAGTCCAGCAAACAAAAGAAATCAGTTTCGGAATACTTGATCTTCCTAGGTTGTTTCTTCAGGTTTCATCTAGCATTCAATTTGTCCTTGGGTCTCATACAGTCCATCATTGCTTTACATCTCATTTTACATTCATACTTGTCCAAACTTGAGTCACAAGGTCACTTGGTTGTCCTCATCATACTTTGTCAACACACTACATACAACTACACTTTGCTAAGTGGTCCCTCATCAAGGTTTCTTACCTTTGGGTCTCATTTGGTCTTACTTAGAGTCAAGGTTAACTTACCTCATCAAGAGAAACAATCATCTCTTTGGAAGTCACACCTACTCTATTACATACATAGTTGGTCTTACACTTTGGACATTGCAAGTACACCTCAGGATTCATTTGCACTCCATACAACTCTTGGTCTTCCGTACTCTTTTCATTTTTCATCTAGTCTCTCACATCTTGGTCAAACACCTAGTTCATGGTTGAAACCCGCCTTCAAAAATCTAGGAGAATAGCTAAAGAAGCTCAAGAATCCGCAAACATGAGTTCTTATGAGTATGACAATGATTTATTCTTCAATCCTGAGCACACTACATTACCTGACATGGAGGTTTATAGAAACAATTTAAATGTGGAAAACACAGACACTACAAACAACAATGCTACACACAATGACAATGTGGACAACCTTTCAATACAATCAGCAGACATAGAAGAATCCATAATGAATCCTCATTTCAATAGATTGGTTGAAGAGATAATGAGGAGAGATCGACAATACTTCTTACACATGATGGCACAAAGTGGAGCTAAAATACCTCATGACTTTGACATGTCTCAACTTATGGAAAATCGACCCTCGCAACAAACTCAATCCAACATGGATCAAAGGAGACCCAATAGTGGGGGAAATAGAGGACCGAATATGATGCCTGAGTCACCATCAATTTTGCTTCAAAAACCAGAAATCCCACATACACAAGCTCAAACATATGATACTTACCTTCGAAGACCATTATGGAAGCCTTATGCAGATAGATATGCTCAATCACATGCTCCAGCTATGGATCAATCAAAACAAGTGGATACTCAAAGGCATCCTCAAAATTTGGACATAAGGAAACCTCATGTCAAATTTGGGGGCAACACAATGGAAAATGAAATGCCTATTGAATATGGTATATATGCACAAAATAGATATGGGGTTCCTCAACATGAAGCTATGCCAAGTGCTCCCTATATGCCACATCAATATAGACCTCCATATGGACATGTCTATGATCAGTATCATCCATACATGCAACAAGCTCCTCCTCAAATGGGTGTTTCAAACACGAGGTATGTTACAAGAAATAGATCTCCTCCCAAGAGCAATTTGGAGCAACAAATAAGAGATTTACAAAAGAAAATGGAGGACATGAGTACACCAAAACCAACATACACTATGAGAGATATATGTCCTTACCCATTTGATAAGAGCATCCCAATGCCTCCATTTCCTGCACACTTTGTGACACCAAAATTTGATAAGTATAGAGGAAAAGGAGACCCCAAGGCACACATAAGACAATTTTTCACAGCTTGCATTGAGGTAGTGGCAGAAGAAACATATTTGATGAGGTTGTTCCCGCAGAGCTTAGGCGATCAAGCTATGGAATGGTTTTCTCAATTACCTCCCGGTATTAAGTCATGGGGCGACTTAGCAGAGGCATTCATTCAGCATTTCTCCTACAATATAGAAACAGATATCTCAGTCACTACTCTATGCAATACTAAGCAAAAGGAAGGAGAATCTTTTGCGTCATTTTTACAAAGATGGAGAAATCTAGCTAGCAAATGCTCTTGCGAAATCCCACAGAAACAAATGGTAGAAATGTTCACTCAAAACGTTAACAAGGATATTGGCTATGATCTCAGGAAAGCTTGTTTGTCCACATTCAAGGATGTTATTGAAAAGGGCCTAGCAATAGAAAAGGTCTTAATTGAACAAGGAGTCATTAAGATATTCAAAGAAAACAAAGAGGACTTTAAAGGAAAAGACAAGCCAAGATTTTGGAATAAGAACAAGAATACAGTTAATGATGGTGTTGTTGATGCCAATACGGTGAGACCCAAATTCATCTTTTCTAGATTGAGTTCTACAAACAATCAAGTGAATACTCAAACAACTTCTAGACCACGAAGGAAGTACACTCCATTGGGAGAACCACTTGAATCAGTCTTCAAAAAGATTGTGGCAAACAAAGTGATCACAGTTCCAGATTTTCCTCCATATGAACCAAAGGTCAAACCAAATTGGTGGAATGATGATGAGTATTGTGAATTTCATAAGAGCAAGGGTCATAAGACAGGAAATTGCCATCGACTGAAGAACATTGTGCAAGATCTCATTGATAGAGGTGACATTGAGATTGAAGGACATTCATCTAATCAAGAACATGAGATGTTTAAGGAACCATTCCCAAAGCATGACAAGGGAAAAGGTAAAGCCACAGATGATCAAGCCAACTATACTAGAGCACCTTACAACTATGACTCAACTATCAACCACATCTTGATGGACAATCATATCTCTACTATTACTGTCAAGAACAAAAATCCTGAGAATCCTCCTCAGAGACCCAAGATTGTTCTAAGAGGTGTGGGATCTTCGTCCGAGTCTACCTCTGAATGTCATGTTACAACCCGTCGAGGCAAGATTACGTTGCCAGGTGCCTCCACTAAAAACACCGCTTCTTCATCAACCAAACCTGAGTATGACCTTGTAGAACAATTAGGAAAGACACCCGCGCTCATCTCCATCCTTGAGCTCTTACGCATATCCCCTGCTCATAAGGCTATTCTTGACAAAATCTTGAGAGACACTGCCGTCCCTACTGATCTGAACGTGGACCAGTTTCAAGCCATGGTGGGATACCTTTCCATTCCACATTCCCTTACGTTCACAGAAGCCGATGATGCCTCCGTAAGTCAGCCACATAATGCACCTTTACACGTTGAAGCCTTTATACACAAACATCGAATAAAGTGAGTCCTGATAGATGGAGGAGCAGGCCTAAACATTTGTACATTGAGCACCATTAAACAATTGGGATATTCTGACAAAGCTGTGAATTCTACAAATCAAATCACCATCAAGGCCTATGATGATGAAGAGCGCTCGTCCAAAGGCACAGTCACCTTACCTCTAAGAATTGGGCCAGTCACAAAGGATGTGGTTTGTCAAGTCCTAGATCTAGATCTCACATACAACATATTGCTAGGACGTCCTTGGATTCATGAAATGAGGGCAGTCCCATCAACATATCATCAATGCATTAAGTTTCCTCATAATGGAGTCGAGGTAACAGTCAACGGTGATCCAAATCCGTTCATATATTGCAATAACTTGAGATTACATACTGAGACTATCATTCCCAGTAATCGTGAGGCTACTCCTTCTTCAACATACATTGATCCTGAGTCATTGAAACCTTCGACATCAAAACAAGGTGAACTTAAAGGCAAATTTCAAGACAAAGGCATGGGAGGATACACTTTGAATCAGACCATGTTTTTATGACAAGTCGTGAGCTCTCCAAAAGAATATGGAAGGCCACATCCTAACAAACAAATCTCCATCATGATACTCAAATGGGATCCTACTACCTTTCAAAGATGGGGCGAACTAGAAGAGGAAAATTTATACAAAATGCTTTACAAAGACATTGAAGAGGACACACATGATCAGATTAATATACCCTGTGAGAACTATGGCAAAGGCTTCAAGATTCTACAAAGATTCGGGTATGATGGAAAAAGCCCTCTTGGGTTACACAAAGAAGGCGTCATGGAGCCCTTACGACCTGAATTGACTGTAAGAAGGGAACGCTCAAAGGGACTTGGTTTTCTGACTTCCAAAATACACACTAAAAGGATAGAAGAGGCATCGCAAAGCAAAGTTGCCAAAGTTCAACAAGAAGATTACTATTCCACAGATTCCAACGAATGGGAATGGGGTTCAGACAAATCCTCCAGTGACTATGAGCTCACCAAGACATTCAGAGAGCCATATGAAGCCACAGAAGAAGAGGAATTTTACAAAAAATTCAGAATTGGTCAAGAAACAACTCATAAGGATTTCCCACAGTCTTTGTTTCAAGGTCTTAGGTCGAAATCACATAGGATGAGGACACCTATCCCAGAATGCGCTAATAGTGACGACAATTTGGATTCGCTCATGATCGAAACTGATGAGGAGAGTGCCATCGATGACCTCGACGATTGCCTCGATATACCCGAATATAACCACATCTTCACTCTTAGCCCTGCAAACTCTGAAAACATTAAAGGCCTTCCCCTTGTTCACCACCAACTCATTGACTGGGATTATGAAGGACCAGCACAATTTGACACATTCCAAAATGACGAAGCTATTATTGACTATCTTGGCATACGAGATGATCTTCCCCCTGGGGACCACAAAGCAGGATACACCATAGAACTCAACAACGTGGCATATTTCGGTGAGGGTGTCGGACCTTCCAGTTGCAAAAATGTGAAAATAAGAACAAAACAAGGGTCTTATGGTGAAAACCACACTGTGGCGCTATCTGACTCCAAAAAAGTAAAAAGAAAGGACGTATCTGAGGGCAAAAACCTCTCGGAGGCACCCGAAGATGGAAGGCTCGACATTCTCCCAGCATCATATGAGGAAAAATCATCCATGTTGGTAGAGGAGACTATCAAGACAAACATTGGTACAGAAGAGATTCCACACAACATATTCCTGGCTCAATCCTTGACAGAGTCCGAAAGGGGAAAGTTCATAAGCTTCTTCAAAGAATGACAAATCAACTTTGCATGGTCATACGCTGATATGCCTGGACTAGATCCGGATTTGGTAATGCATCATTTGACAGTCAAACCGGGGGCAAAGCCAGTGAAACAGAAATTAAGAAAAATGCATCCACAAGTAGCATTACTAGTCAAAGCAGAGCTGGAGAAATTATTGGATGTCGGATTCATACGCCCAATTGATTATCCCGAATGGATCTCCAATTTAGTACATATTAGTAAACCAGATCGCAGCATTAGAATATGTACAGATTTTAGAGACATCAATAAAGCTTGTCCAAAAGATGACTTCCCATTACCAAATATCGACTTGATCGTTGATCTCATAGCAGGTCATGAAATGTTATCTTTAATGGATGGGTTTTCTAGTTATAATCAAATCAGGATTGCACCCGAAGATCAACACAAAACATCATTCACTTGTCCATGGGGAACTTTCTGTTGGAATGTCATGCCCTTTGGGCTGAAAAATGCAGGTGCTACATATCATAGAGCAATGACCACTATCTTTCATGATCTCATGCACATAACCGTGGAAGATTATGTTGATGATCTCTTGGGAAAATCAATAGACAGAGATACACATTTGGACATACTTTCAGTCGTCTTTGATCGGTTGGAAAAATACAAGGTAAGATTAAACCCCAAGAAATGTGTCTTTGGAGTAACCTCCGGGAAGCTCCTAGGATTCATTGTGTCCAAAAGAGGAGTCGAAGCCGATCCAGCAAAAGTCAAGGCTATCTTGGACATGACGCCACCCAGAAATATCAGTCAACTTTGATCCTTACAAGGGAGACTCCAGTCTATATGAAGATTCATAGCACAACTTGCAGATAAGTGTAATCCTTTCCAGCACCTGCTACATAAAAACATCAAGTTCAAATGGGATGATAACTGTCAACAAGCTTTTCAGATGCTCAAAGATTATCTTTTAAATCCACCAGTTTTGATGCCACCAGTTCCAGATCAACCTTTGTTACTATACATATCAGCTACTCCAACAGCACTGGGGGCACTCCTAGCACAACAAATAGCTAACGGCAAGGAAAAAGCAGTATACTATATCAGTCGCACATTGGTGGGATATGAGCTAAACTATACACCAATCGAGCGTGCATGTCTCGCTGTGGTCTTTGCTTCACAAAAATTACGCCATTATATGCTCACTCACAAGACTAAGTTGATTGCAAGAATTGATCCACTAAAGTATCTTCTCAACAAAGCTACACTTACTGGGCGACTGGCCAAATGGGTAATGATCCTGAGTGAGTTCGACATCGAGTATGTGGACAGAAAAGCAATAAAAGGACAAGCAATAATGGATCAATTAGCAGATGCTCCCATGATAGATGATGCTCCTCTAAATTCAGAATTTCCAGATGAATCCATTCTAACAATATCACATGTAAAGCCATGGCAATTATACTTTGACGGCTCATACACACAGCATGGGGCAGGAGCTGGTATTCTCTTTATAACTCCTCAAGGCGATTCTATACCAAAATCATACCGTTTATCATTTCCTTGCACTAACAATATAGCGGAATATGAGGCATTAACAACTGGATTACGAATTGCAGTTCAATGGAAGATCCAAGAACTTCGTGTTTTTGGGGATTCTCAACTTGTCATCCATCAAACAACTGATGATTACCAAACAAAAGATGAAAAACTAATGCCTTACAAGCAAATGGTGGATGATTTGAAATAGCACTTCACAAAGATAGATTTTGAGCAGATACCAAGAGAGCAAAATCGTGCTGCAGATGCTATGGCTACAATTGCTTCACTAATTGACCTGCCTCAAAATGAAGCCTGCTATGAGTTCCTAGTAGACAACCTACTGGTTCCTTCATATGAGATCACTCCTACTGAAATGCTATGCATTGTTGGTCCTGAATCCCAGTTATATGGATCCATATTCACATACCTTCGCGATAATATCTTGCCTCCTAATCTATCAAACAACCAACGCCGCACCTTCATTCGCCAATCCTCTCAATACGTCATTCTAGCTAATATCCTATACCGATGAGGTCTAGATGGCACTCTTCTTAGATGTTTAGAAAGCGACGAAGCTCAGATTGCGTTACGTGAAGTGCATGAAGGGATATGTGGTCCGCATGCTAGTGGTCCTACCTTGGCCAAGAAACTCATCAGGACTGGATATTATTGGCCCAATATAGAAAAAGACTCATATCAGTTTGTCAAGAAATGTAAGCAATGTTAAATTCATGGAGATCTCATACATGCGCCAGCACAAGAACTACAACCACTTGCGTCTCCTTGGCCCTTTTGTCAGTGGGGACTCGATCTCATAGGCAAGATTCACCCTCCTTCTTCCAATGGTCATAAATTCATTATCACAGCCACAGAGTATTTCACAAAATGGATTGAAGCCGTGCCTCTCACACAAGTCACTGGGAAACAAATTGCTACCTTCATCCTGAACTACATCATTTGCCGATATGGTATTCCCAATTCCATTATCACTGATAACGGGCGTCCCTTCAAAAATCAGGATGTTCGTGAACTCTGTGAGCGCTTCCATATCTCCCATCGTTTCTCCACACCATATTACCCCCAAGGTAATGGCCAAGCTGAGGCGTCTAATAAAACAATTCTTAAAATCTTCAAAAAGACAGTCAACGACGCTGGCCATAACTGGCATATCCAACTCAATCCTGCACTTTGGGCCTACCGCACAAGTGTCCGCACACCTACAGGAGCTACACCCTACTCACTTGTCTACGGCGCTGAAGCCATCTTTCCTATTGAGGTCGAGTTACCTTCTTTACGGGTCTCTTTGCGAAACATCATCAACGATGAAGATTACAGGGTCTCCCTCTTACAAGAACTAGAACTGTTGGATGAACGGAGACAAACTGCTTTTAATCATCTTAAGGCTTACCAACAGCGAATGAGTCGTAGCTACAATCACAAAGTCAAGCCTTGCACATTTGAGGTAGGTGACTTAGTCCTCAGAGAAAACCCCAAGAATCAGCAAGACAGAGATAAGAAGGGCAAGTTCGAACCAAACTGGCTTGGTCCTTACATCATCACAGCGGTATATGGATCTGGGGCATATCAGCTCTCAACTACAGAAGGTGAACCTTTGGAGGATCCTATCAACAGCATGCACCTTCACCGGTTCTACACATAGCTCATCAGAGTATCCTAATTTCAAAAATACAAAAAAAATAAATTATAAAACAAAAAAATCGTTACTTGGCGAAAACCTGGCAAACAGGCGCCTTGTGACACAAAAAAAATTGAAAAATCGAAAAAAGTAAAGAGAAATAATTTCATCCAACGGTGAAAACCACTTCGGTGGCACCCTGGGCAAGTACCATGGTGAAAACTGGGTCACCAGGGCCATGCGTAGAGACTTTGCTCCTCTCTCCTTTAGGATTCTCTTTCATCCTTCACTTTGCACACACTCACAACCTATTCATCCATAATAAACTTACCCATTCCCATCATGGCTTGTTATTGATCTACCTAGGATTGGTTAGCCATCCATAATAAACCTCCCTTTCCATCCATAATAAATTAGATCCTATCTGTGGCTAAGGCAATTCCTACGTCTAGTGATGGGTGTGGAACTGAGGACATCACATGTTTCGAGGAGTACAGTTTCTTCCAGCTTCCTTCAGTCTATTCACGCACAATCCGCAATAAAGCAACATTTGCATTACAGATCCACAATAAAGTTTCATCTTCTCCGCAATAAAGTATTAGTTTCATGGATTTAGTCAGTTTCAGATGAGACACAGCAGCAACAATGGGCTTCAACAAATCAAATCTTTCAATAGACTCAGACAACATTATGGTTCAGTGTTAATCTATCCCTTTTGTGAAAGTGAACATTGTGACCACAATCAAACATGACTTATACAAGTGACAAGAGACACTAAACTTGAGGACTACAGTGGATGTTGGTGTCCAGTCTTGGTTTTCTTTTGATTTCATCTTTTTGGTGACATGTCTTTTAGCTTTTCAGGATGTCTTTGACTAGAGATTCTATCTCCAGGATGTCTTTGACTAGAAAGGCGAGGATGGGGTATCGTCACCTATTTGCATTTGCTGTCTGTGGATTGTCTCTTAGTAATGCTATGACTTGTCCAAGGATATGAGGACACTGTGAGTCTAGTATGAACTGGGGCATTCCTTGTTTGTGACTGTCTTATCTCCATGCAAACAGGTACAATGACTTTCTGGGTCGAACATATGCCTCGATTGTCATTTTTCCCTAATAAGCTCAATGATGATAACGCACAAGAAGCTCTTTCACTTTCATATCTTCTGTCTTCCATCCCCCTTTCTTGATTGACTTCCATCATCCTTCTCGAGTCTGCGTAGCCTGCTATCACACGACTGAGTATAATGACACACCAAAAACATTTGCATTTCATATAGTTACACCTGCATTTCCACATATAAGCATTTCACACATACATATAGATATCACAATTGCATCACATCCTGCACACAACACTTGTTAGCACAATTTACATTTGCATTATCATATTCATATGCATTACATACATTCATATTTGCATCATGCATCACATATAAAACATAAAAGAACAAAAATATTGCATTGCATCATATACATATTTGCATCCATATCATAAGCATACATTCTAAGAACATCTCATCACATAGGTACACATGCATATAGCTGCTGCAAAAATGAATCATCTCTCATATATAATCAAATGTGTCATGATACAATGATGTCAAAAGAATCATATGGCTACAAAATCACCCGCAGGTGTCTACAATACAAAAAAAAATGGTACAAATACTGATACAAGGGAGCCCTCTATGGCTATGATGAACTCCCTCCCTCGGAGCCGCCTGGCCTCGACGAAATCTGAGCTCTAGACAGACCCGCTCTAGGATCACCCTGCCTGTCTGGTGGTGGTGGAGGAACCATGACCCCACCACTCGATGCCTGTTTCCTCCGGCTCCCTCCCGTAACCGTCGCTGTCCGCGATGGTCTATGGAAGCTCCTCACCCGCTGATCTGCTGGCATGACACCATAATATAAGTCCCTCCAGTAGGCGATCTCCTCTCCGGCTCGCAGCACATATGCGTAGCCTGCTCCTGCATCCTCCGCCGCCTGCCTCCCTGTCCTCAGCGCTGTCTCAGCCTCAGTGTAGCGCTGAATCGCCTGATCCCTCTCCCGCTCAGTATCCCTGAGCTGGGTCCTGAGTCGGTCCCTCTCCCTCTCCGACTCCTGGATCTTGTCTGCCTGGCCCTGGTAGATCTCCCTGAGCTCAATCAGCTCATCCTCCTCTGGATCCCCACCCTCTGCCTCTGCCTATGGCTCTCCCTCTACGGGTGCCTGCTCCTGTGCCGGTCCCTGTACCTGTACTGGTGCCTGAATGGGTCCCTGTCTCTGTACATGCCTAGGTCCTTGTCCCTGTCTCTGACCCTGCACCTGTGCTTGTATAGGCACCTGTCCCTGTCTCTGTCCCTATCTAGGACCCTGTGCTGCTGGTCCCTGCAGGGGCAATCCACCGCGACCCCTCACCACCTGGGCCTGTCCCTCCTGTCCACCCTCCCTTCGAGCTGCCCCTCTCCTCTCCCCCACTACTCCCCTCCGCCTATGTCGGCCTCTGCCTCGATCACCCCCACCATCATCATCATCATCTCCTCCTACCTCTCCCTCCAGTAGCTCCCCTGGATCTGTCAGTCGAGGGAATGGATGCTCTGCCTAGTAAGCTGTATACTCTGCATCCATACCTGCATCCTCAATCTCTGGCCACATATCCCAGGGTAAGGGCATCATCTCTGCCAGCTGTGTGATGGCCTGATCATATGATAATAATGGCCCGAACTGCGCCTGATCCCTCACTGTGTGGGCATACATACCTGAGCCTCGTGGCATCCTCTGGATCCTGCCAAACTGTCTGCCAACCCTATCCACCAGCTGTCTCTCCAGTATGTAAGGCATCTGCCCAATCAAATATCTGCTCCTGAAGGTATAAGGCAGCTCCACTGCGTCATCCTCCCACTCCTCGCACCCCAGGTATGGCCTCCAGATGACTACATCAATGTCATCTATCACACGCCTCCAGTGCTCTAACCTGCCAATCCGAGGCTGTGAAGTAATCATATCATAAAGATGCACAAAGCTCCGCCCCTGACCTCTGCCCCTGAAGTGTATCGGCCATGTGATAGGCAGATGCTCGTATGCCCACACCTGTAGTAGTGTCACTCCACAACCCAGTCCCACTGATCCATGGTAGACGAACTGGTGAAGCTCATAATACAGATGTGCCAAGACACATGGACCCCATGCATACCTGGTGTGCTCAGTCACCAATATCTCCAGTGCTCCTCCCCAGCCCACTGCCAACCCCCGTGTCGCCCTGTCTGGACACAGGAACCCACTGATGGCGCCTCCGATCACAGCTGGCAAGGCTAACCCTGTCACAGTCATGGTATCCCATGCCACGTGCCCTGCTCTCATCTCTAGCCCGGGATCCTGGAACACCCATCTCAAAGCCTCCCTGTCTCCGTCACGATCGTATGGGATCAGCTCTCCATCGATCAGTATATGTAATATCTTGTAGACATCCTCAAGGGTCACTGTCATCTCCCCCATCGGCAAATGAAATGTGCATGTCTCGGAGTGCCATCTCTCCGCCAGCGCAGTCAGCAAACCCATGTTTTCCTGAAACTCAGGCACATATAATACGTGTCTCAATCCCATCTCCTCAATGGCAGCTCTGTCCTCAAAAGACAACTCTGGTCGCAACCTCTGTGTGGACGGGAATCTCTCCCGTGACTCTAACATAGGCAGATACTCCTGCAGTCAAACAATCAATCATGTCAGTTATCGTGGCATTCACTGTTCATCACAAAATGCTACTTGCTATCTAAATGCATATGGTTATCTATATCAGTGACACTCACTGTTCATCACAAAGTGTTGCTATCTATCCTAGTAGTGCTCCCAGTTCATCACAAAGTACTACGTGTGTGACATTCCCTGTTCATCACAAAGTGTTACTCACATTTTGCACTCCCTGTTCATCACAAAGTGCTGCTCACACTTTGGGTACTCCCTGTTCATCACAAAGTACTCTATCTTGGTGCTCCCTGTTCATCACAAAGTGCCTTGATCTATCCTAGTCTTCCTCGAGGACCTACTTGAGTGTATCCTCTTAGTAGCTTATCCAATCGACAGCGTATGTTCATCACAGAACTGCCGATTTGACCTAGAAGACTAAAATCTTGCATTTTCTGACATAAACGCGCCTCTTGACTGCACAAGCGCGCTTACACAACGCAGACGCACCTGTTTGACATAAACGTGCCTAAATTACTCACAGACGCGACTTTGGAACATAAACGCCCCTACAGGACATAAACGCGCCCGCATCAAGCACAAACGCGGTTCCAGACACAGACGTGCCTGACACCGACACAGATGTGCCTGGCGGACACAGACGTGCCTGGCACCGACACAGACGCGGTTGCACATTTTTGTACTTTTTGTGCCCTATTCCTAAGCGCATTTATTGCTAAACTACCATGCATTAATGACAAAATTGAAATGCGTCAAAGTATGAGGAGGTTTCGTGGTACTTACCGGCTCTCCTGCCTCTGCTGGCCTCTGAAATCGACGAACGCGGTCGAATCTGTGTACGAAAGCCATTGGTGCTGATTGCTGCTGCTCTTTTTCTCACTCTGCACCGTGATCTCATGAAGGTGTAGATGACAATGAGGATGTCTTTTACTCGTGGTCTATCTTATAGCCTACCCTAGCCCTTGCCTTCATTTCCCGAGTCAGTATTCTTCATCCTGTGACTTTGTCACTTTATCCGGTCTATCCATTCTAGCCTTTCTTTCTTATCGAGAGATTGTCTGCAATCTTTTCAGACATTTTCATCCAATCTCTCGAGGGGGCATATCATTCCCATTCTGGGGCAACTCTGTATCAGTTCATCTTATCTTCTTTGAAACAACGCGACAAGCCGCATTGTCTCAAAGAGGGGCAAAATGTAGACACCCAAAATTGTCATGTTTAAATTAAATAAATATTTTGTTTATTTAATTATCTAAGCCTAATTCTTCTATTAATTAAATAAATCTTTATTTATTTAATTCATTCATTTATCCTCTTCTAGCCTTATTTGTCATTTAAATAAATACATTTATTTATTTAAATTATCCTTTTCCTAAATTAAATAAATATTTTTATTTATTTAATTATCCTACTTCTTCTATTTATTAAATAAATCTTTATTTATTTAATTAATTCATTAGCTTTTTCTACCCATGACACATGTCATTCATCTCTTAATTCCTACACTACCTACCTCTTTCATTATTGTGGTATTTCTTTTACCTACCCTCTAATCCTAGCCGACCTCTCTTTTTACACCTCTCAATCTTATCCCTCCATTTCATATTGTGTCTTCTATTTAAGGAGATGCCTTCTTCATTATCAAACCCGAATCAATCAGCCTAATCACTCATGCTAATGATCTTTCATGCAACTTGCTACACTACGATCCTACTTGCAACAACATTCCATTCTTTGTTGAGCTCTTGTGCATACAAAAATCTGAGAGCAAATATATCAAGCAAGATCAATGGAGATAGGAAGAATGGAGATCAAAACCCTATTGGACATGTGATGGTATAATCTTTGTGATTTTGTTTTATTTTGCATTGTCTTAGGTAATCTTTGTATGTTATGGTGGATCTTTGTTGATTGTTAGGCTAGGGTTTAGTGGTTGGATTCATTTAGCCTTTCAATATTGTTATTATTGTTATCCATTTTCACCATAAACAGGTGTCACTTCAGACAAGTTATTGGGATACATTGTTTCAGCTAGAGGTATCGAAGTAGATCCAACTAAGGTCAAAGAAATCATGGAAATGACATCTCCCAAGAATATCAGTCAACTCAGATCACTTCAAGAAAGACTACAGTCAATCAGAAGATTTGTTGCTCAACTGGCAGATAAATGCCAACAATTTACTCATCTAGTGTACAAAAATGTTCATTTCAAGTGGGACCATCAATGTGAGGATGCATTCAACAAGATCAAAGCCTATCTCATGCAGCCACCCATCCTAATGTCGCTAATTCCAGGAAAGTCATTGTTACTCTATGTATCGACCACCAAAGTATCATTAGGAGTTTTGCTTGCACAATAGGATAATGAAGAAAAAGAATGAGGTATCTACTACATTAGCAAAACATTAGTAGGATATGAGATCAACTATTCTCCAACAGAAAAAAGCATGCTTGGTGGTAGTTTTTGCTTCTAAAAAATTAAGACACTATCTACTATCTCACTCTATCAAGTTGATAGCTAAAATTGATCCATTAAAGTATTTACTCAGCAAGGCAACATTAACAGGACGAATAGCAAAATAGATCATGATTCTAAGTGAGGTTGATATTGAGTATGTAGATAGAAAAGCTATCAAGGGGAAAGTCATTGCAGAACAACTAGCAGAGGCACCACTTCAATATGATCGTCCTTTACAGATTTGAGTTTCCCAATGATAATATCTTAACAGTCATCACAAAAACATGGCAATTATAATTTGATGGTTCATATACACAACATGGATCAAGAGAAGGTATTCTATTTATCACACCACAAGGTCATACAATTCCAAAAGAATACAAATTAAGCTTTCCATGTACCAACAATACAACAGAATTTGAAGATTTGGTTATAGGTATCAAAATGGCTATAGAATGGAACATTACACAGCTTCAAGTCTTTGCAGACTCTCAGCTCATCATCAATCAAATCAATGATGATTATCAAATGAAGGATGAAAATTTAATGCCTTATAAAAAGATGGTTGATGATATCAAGAAATACTTTGTAGAAATAACTTTTCAGTAGATTCCAAGGAATGACAACAAAGCAGCAGATGCCATGGCAACACTTGCTTCTCTACTTCAGACACAGGAAAATCAAGAGCATTATGAATTCTTGGTGGAAGAGTTGTTTTACCCTGCTCATAATTGTCCTAATTCCCAGATTATCTGTCACATTGTTGGGCATGATTCCTCCTGCAATGGCCAAACTTATACATACCTGAAAGATAACACCCTACCTCCCAATTTGTCAAAAAATCAAAAGAGAAACTTTATTTGCAAATCCTCCCATTATACTCTTGTCATGGATACCCTATTTAAATGAGGTCTAGATGGTACTCTTTTAAGATGTCTTGAACAAGAATAATCCGAGAAGGCCTTAAATGAAGTCCATAACAAAATTTGTCGCACTCATTCAAGTGGTTTATTATTGGCCAACTATGGAATGAGATTCTTTTCAGATAGCTAAAACATGCAAACAATGTCAGATCCATGGGAATTTGATTCATGCACCAGCACAAGAACTTCATGCTTTGGTAAATTCTTGGCCTTTCTACCAATGGGGTCTTGATTTAGTAGGAAAGATGAATCCTTCTTCATCTAATGGTCACAAATTCATCCTTGTAGCTATAGAATATTTCATAAAATGGATTGAGGCAGTGCAGCTCATCAATATCACAGGAAAACAAATTATTGCATTTATCTTGAATTACATCATTTGTCGCTATGGAATACCCATTACCATTATCACTGATAATGGACGACCGTTCAAGAATTAGGATGTCCAAGAACTATGTGAGAAACTCAAGATCCAACATAGATTTTCTACATCCTACTATCCACAAGGGAATGGGCAAGCACAAGCATCAAATAAAACTATTTTGAAAATCCTCAAAAAGACAGTGAATGGTGTTGGAAGAGATTGACATATTCAATTGAACCCTGCTATATGGGCCTACTATACTAGTATTCGCACACCATCAGGTGCTACACCTTTCTCTCTTATTTATGGATCAGAAGTAATACTACCAATAGAAGTAGAGATACCTTCTCTATGAGTATCATTAAAAGGCCTTATCCTAGATGAAGAACAATGAGTATCTAGATTGCATGAGTTAAAATTAATCCATGAACGAAGAAAAAATGCCTTTGATCATTTAAAGGTATATCAACAAAGAATTTGCCACAGTTATAATCATAAGGTCAAACCGAGAACATTCTAAGTTGGGGAACTAGTACTCAAAGAAAATCCATGCAACTAGGAAGACTGAGAAAAGAAATGAAAGTTTTAACCAAATTGGTTAGGTCCATTTATGGTCACAACAATATTTGGGTCAGGAGCATATCAACTATCAACACAGGACGAGGATCAACTTGAGGAACCAATCAATAGCATGCATCTGAAGAAGTTTTATGTCTGAAAAAGAAGAAAATCCAAAAACATTGAAAAAGCAAAAAATCCCAAAAACAATGAAAAAGTAGAAAATCCAAAAACAGTGAAAAAGCAGAAAATCCAAAAACAGTGAAAAAGCAGAAAAATTCAAAAATAATGAAAATGCAAAAAAATCCAAAAACAGTGAAAAACCAAACAAATATATATATATATATATATATATATATATAAAGAAAATATGAGAAAAAGTGCAATAAAAATAGATGGTGAAAACCTAGCAAATAGACACTATCTATGAGCTAGCTCTTCCATCTATTGGTTCATGCATCCTTCCACTTGCATTCATTTTCCATCAGCATTGTTCATATCCATAACAAAACCTTTGTACATACCCAGGCATCCTAGGTGGCTTCTCGCTATGGTTTGCATCATTGGGTATATCATAATGACTTTGTTTCTAGGCTTGGGGCAAAATCCTACACCTAGCTAGGGGCAAAATTATCGATTGTTTTGAGCTTAATCAAATAGGTAGAACAATAGTCAGGCAACTCTTATCAAGAGAAAACTGAGACACATCCAACTTTGAACATGAGACCAAATTGTCAACCATCAAAATATCACATGTCAGTCTAAGCACATCACACACTTTACAATGGATAATATCTTTTGATAATGATTTAGCATGATTTTTCAACTTTTCTATCTTGATTTCACTATCATGATTTTTGAGTGACTCCAGGATATCTCTAACTAGAGGAACAAGGAAGGAACATGATATTTTTCTTGTTTGTTGTCTATAAATTAATCATTAATATGTGCAAATTTGTCTCAGAATATTATCATTAGAGTATCATGGAAGACATTTCTGATTTGCATATTGAAATGGTTAATATTGCTTGTTTTACGAATCCAACATTCAGGTCATCTTGGTTCAATTATACCTCGATGCTTGTGGTAACTTGAAATATCAAAATCTAGGAAATTAGTGCTCAGGTCATCGTGGTTTAATTATACCATCGATGTTTGAATTCACTTCCCACATTTTAAAAGCTCAATGATGAAAAAATAGAATAACCCAGTGACTGGTCTGATTGGAGCTTTGCATTTCATTTTAGCTTGCATCCCATTCTTGCATGGGATCTTGCATGCTCATTTTATCCAGGGTTAAATCTATCATAAGAATCATCAAGGTATCATCATAAGTGTATACGTAGTCAGACTGATGACTCATCTCTCTCTAGATATTGTCGTCCCTACAAAAATCTTATGTTACTCCCTCAACCAAACCAACATCAACATATCTGAATCTTCTTGCAACATGATATCAACAAATCTATCAATTCTTTGCTAAATCAACCTTATCAATTCTATCAACCGATTGCATCTAAATTGATTCTATCATGTCTTATACAGGATGTATCTTTCCTAGAACTAGACGTTCTGATGAAGTCTTATACATGATATATCGTTCTTGAAACCAGATGCTTTGATCATCTGTCTTATACAAGAGGTTTCATTCCTGAAACCAGATTGATCTCGATCTTATCAATCTGATCAATCAAGATTTATCAATAATCAAGAACCACATCATCATGATCTTAGAACTCATACTTTCATCAACTACAGTTGCAAAAATCAAATCATATCTAATCGGGATATCAATTTCACAAAAATTCACACACTCCAAAGGTCAATTATCTCACTTGATCTCTTGAGGGGGCATCATCGTACCGCAATTTATCAATCAATGGTTGGGGCATCCTATCAAACCAATATTATCATCAAAATGAGGCTATTCTTTGAATCAATGCTTCATCACACCTTGCTTCAAAGAGGGGCAAAATGTATACACCTAAGAATGCTCTGAAGATAATTAATTAAATAAGAAATTATTTAATTAATCCCTCTTCCTAATTTAATTGAATTCATTAGCAATTTGATTAAATTGTCCCTTTCATCTACTTATTAATAAATCTAAGGATTTATTTAATAGGTTCATTTCAATAGTCCCCTTTGATTAATCAATTCAAATTAATTAATCCTCCCCCCATTTGAATCAATTCTTCTAATCCCCTAATTAATTAAAATAAATCAATTTATGAGTTGTTGAGAATTAATTAGTCTTTTCCTATTATTTGAATTTTTTAATTCAAATTAGCCACATGCCTCTTAACTTCTAACCACCTAACCTAACCCATTCCACCTAACATTGGGTTTAACAAACCGTATCCTATCTTGCACATCCTAACCTCCTTATCCTATCCTCCTATGGTGTGGATATTCTTCCCTTGAGACACATGGCCCTTTGACCACATGTCTCCTTTCTTGGACACTTGCCCTCTCATGAGCAAGACTCCTTGACACTTGTCACCATAGAGATGACAAGTGTCCCTTCCTCCAACATCTTCTTCAACCTCCTCCAATTTCACCCTTTATATCTTCAAAATCAATCTTGACCGTTGACTCCTGCCACCTCACCCATGGCTTTGGAAATCCTATAAATAATTCCCATTTTGGAGCACAAAGGATCCCATCTCATTATCAATTTAGGCATTGTTACTATAGGCATATCATTTGAGAATTGTTATTATAGGCAATTGCATCTTAGATTTAGCTTAATTTGATTATTTTCTAGCATAATTGTTGAATCATGTAGCTTAATCAATCTCTTGTCTAGCTTAATTGCATCATCATTATGGCTTAATCATGCATATCATTAGCTTAATTAGTCTCTTGGATCAATCTAGCTTAATCAATCTCATCTTTGCATATCATTATCACTTCAAATTCGCCATCTAGGTGTAGTCAAGTCACTGAGATTGCTTATACAGATTTGAGAGAAAATCCATACTCACATCTCTTAGGAGGTGATAGATCGCTTTGTCATGGCTCATCTTTCATTTGCTTCTTATTTGCTAACCATGCTTGTAATGATCTATTGAGTGTTTGTGTTGCAGCAACAAGTATCACACTTTAGAGGCACATCAGGAAGAAACTTATCACTAGTCCAATAAGTTGAACTGATTTTGATGCAGAAGCATCCCCGGTTCTTGACAATCTTGCATCAACCAGAAACATTTCTTTTCAGTTTTGTATTTTTAGCATTTCTTCCTACATTTTCTTGCATTTTTTCACTGGATCTTGCAGTGGTGGATTTTGCTTGTAACCATGATTATCTTCCATATTTTTGAACTGCGAGACATTTGGATCTTTTTCTAGCAAGTTATCGCTTCTGGATTTCAAGACAGTTTTCTAACTTAGAACATCAGAACCACTTGGACCTATTTTCTATTGGTGACTCTTGCAGATCCTTTCCATAGATTGTGGAGCTTCAATTATTTGATTCCAATGTTCCTTGGTGTGTGGTGCACCTTCCCTATGATCCGCACTTCTTCCTTTGGCTTTTCTGGAGGATTTTCATTGTCGGAGGCCAACTTGGTGGTTTTACACGTTTGATCTTGTTCTTTGGCATTTGATCCCTCTTGGGCCAATGTGGATCTCTCTAGACCCTATAAATAAATTTAATTAAGAATCCTAAATCATCAAGAAGAATATAGAAGATGTATCATAAGATTTAGAGGTCCAGAGTGACTGATTCTGTAATTGAGCATGCACGAAGCAAGTGAGCTGAATCTTGTAGTCTGTATGTTACTGATTGTTTGTAATCAGTTTTCATGATCTAATTCATTCATATCTACATTGGCTCCATCTTCTTGTCTTGCTTTCATTGTGTTTACTTTTGCTGCATGGTCTGTATAGATCTCATTGAGGTCCCTCCTAGCTGTGATTGCACCAAGTGGTATTAGAGCGAGATTTTATTTTGGAGATTGTATAGAATATTTTGTTGTGGGGTGGTCGATTATGGATCCAACCTACAACTACAAAGGATTGGCATGAATATGGCGCAAAGAGGAAATAGGAATGGTGGAGTTCATGGGAATGCATACCCTACTATGATGGAAATGTTGAGAGGAATTACAACCTGATGAGAAGCCATTGATTCAGCCCAGAGAAGAGGTAGACATATTGAAGACTTAAGTGAAGATGAAGAAGAAGAAGCACTAATAGAACAAGTAGAAAACCCATCGGTGATTGATCCAGATGAAGAGAGGTTCTTGAGGGTTTTGAGTAGGGTGAACACTAAACCACATTTTACCCCACTAGAGTATGATGGTAAGTTTGATTCAAATGAATTAATAGATTAGATCTTGGAGATGTAGAAGTATTTTGATTTTGAGAACACCATGGAAGAAAGGAAGGTGAAATATGCCTCTACCTAGTTGAAAGGTCAGGCATCTCCTTGGTGGGAACATTTGTAGGTTGATAGATAGAGAAAAGACAAAGAAAAGATCAAATCATGGAGTGGATGGTTTCCAAGTTGAAATCAAAGTTTATGTCAGTTGATTATCAAGCAAATCTATTCTGAAAGTTGAAGAACTTGAAGTAGAAAGAATCAAGTGTGAAGGAGTACACTGAAGCATTATACAAGTTGAATATTAGATCCGGACATGTCGATGATGAGGTTGAACAAGTTGCAAGATATTTGAATGGATTGTGGTTGTCTATACAAGATTAACTTAGTTTGATCAAGTTAGAGAGTATTGAAGAATCTTACCAATATGCCCTGAAAGAAGAAGGGAAATTGTACAAAAGACATGAGTAGAGATAGAGAGGTAGACGTGGAAAGTTTTCTGAAGGAAGATATCAAGAAGTAGAGGATATTCCAGAGGAAGAGAAACTTGTACAGATCAAAACAAGGACAAGGAAATAAGCAAGGAAGGTAGTTCAAACTAGAAGGATGACAAAAATTTATACTAGAGAAGAGAACCTGATGATTACTAGAATGAAGGTTTTAGAAAAGATGACAAAAGAAAAGATAAGATAGTGTTTAGAGGAACTTTCTTTAAGTGTGGAGGAGAAGGACATCATTCTTTTGGATGTAAGAAGGAAAAGAACACTGAGAAAACAACATTGGTAGAAGAAAGCGGCACTGAATCAGCTAACAAACTGAAAGCTAGAGAACTGTTGATGATGAGTAGAATCTTATTTCATACCGGAGAGGATGAAGAGCCTTGAAGAGGAGAATTTTGTTCAAGAGAAGGTGTAAGGTATCTGGTAAGTGTTGTAAAGTAGTTATTGACAACTTGGTAGTTTAGATAATCTTGTTTCAGAAGAAATGGTGAATAAATTAAAGTTGGAAAGATTGAAAAACCTTAAGCCTTACCAAATAGCATGGATTCAAGATGATCATAAGTTGTTAGTGAGTGAGCAATGTGTGGTGAAACTAAAAATTGGAAATTATCATGATGAAGTTTTGTGTGATATTATGCCCATGGATATTTGTCACCTTTTGTTGGGTAGGCCTTGGTAGTTTGATAGATAGGAAATACATCATGGGAGAAAGAACATATACACCATTGTAGCAAATGGGATGAAACAAACCTTGTTATCTTTGGAGGAGCCCCTAAAGAGTGAAGTATGTATGAATGCTAGAATTTGTTTGGTGGATGGAAGCAAATCCCTGGATGGAATGAGACATGAGAATGTGTGTTTTTCCTTAGCTCCTAAGAAGATTGAGAACCCGGAGCATGAAGAACAACAAGAAGAAATAAAATAATTCTTGATAGAATATGAAGATATCATTTTAGATAATGTGCCTGATGGATTACCACCTATGAGGAGTATTTGCCATTGCATGGACCTGATTCCCAGACCTAGTTTGCCTAGAAAAGCTGGACACTGAATGACACCAGAAGAGAATGAAGAGTTCAATATACAAGTGAAGGAATTGTTGAAGAAAGGTTTGATTAGAGAAAGTTTGAGTCCTTGTGTAGTAACTAAGAAGAATGGAGAATGGAGGAGGTGTACTGATTCCTGAGCAATAAACAAGATCACAGTAAAGTATCAGCTTCCCTTACCTAGGATGTGTTGGTATTTTGGTATGATTTTGTCATTGATGTCAACACCTACTAACACTTATCAACTCTAGCACTTTGGAGAATCAACAAAATTCACTGGCAAGCAAATGACTTATGCACAATCACCAGTATCTGGTACAGCAGTAGGATATAATGTTCATCAGCACTTGGAATGGCATGGAAAACACTTGGTTATGGTGAAGACATCATTTGGACACTTCATCTTGAATATTTTTTTATTGGCATATTCATATTTGCATATTTTCTATTACTGGCAAATAGGTCCAGGTTACACACTGATAGGTTTATCTTTTCTAGATCAACATGACACACTATGGAGATGTTTTATTATTGTTGTAAATGCATCAAGCTGACATGTTGAATTGGTTATTGCATCGGATATTGTTTTAATTGTAAATTGATTTTATTGTAATATCCTTTAGAGCTGACCTACTAAAATTGGTTTTAGGTTATGGTATGAATGTAAGATCTTATTTGTAAGATCGAATGTGGAATGCAAAAAAGGATTGTGTGAAGGTATATGCGAGAATAAGTAGAGCTATACATGTAGACATCATTTGAAGGTTGAAGGAGGGTTTTTGTGAAGACAATCAGAACTACACCGGAACTGAATCCAACATAGATAGATGCTAATTTGAGCAGTACATCCTTATTGGATTTAACCATCCAATTGTAGCCAGTGTGACTCCTATTTTTGTTTGAGCAGTGAGCTCTAGGCGCTTGGCCTGTTTGCATCTGCAAACCCCATTTGTATACACTTACTATCTGCAGTAGTATCATCTGATTGTGGGTAAGGTTTACCACCTTGGTTTTTCCGCTTACAGGGTTTCCACATACAAATATTGGTGTTATGTGTTGTGGATGACTTTGTCTTTTATTTCATGCATTAATCCTTACTGGTTTTGTAATTAACTGATAAAACTATCTACTGGTATAAAAGACTGGTTCACTGGTATTAAGCATTAAGTTGGTTAAGTTGTTTTTGGTTTAAATTTATTTGACAACTGACTCACCCCCACCTCTCAGTTGTCTCTGGGACCTAACAATTGGTATCAGAGCTTAGTCCTCTTTTGCAAAAGTTTAACAACTTAAGGAGATCCAATGTCTACTAACTATTTCAGGAAGGATAGTCCTAAACTTGATGGAACCAACAATGGCATATGGAAGATCATAATTGAGACACATCTAAATTGCATTGGAAAGGACATCTGGGATGTTACAAAGAATTGCTATACTGCTCCTACTCAGAATCAACCTAATCCACCTAACTTGACTAAAGATGAGGAAAATGATTGCAAAGCAAGAGAAGCACTTTTGAGTGCATTATCAGATCAACAAATCATGGGATTATCAGATAGGTCTACAACTAAAGCTATTTGGGATCATTTGGAAACATTGAATGAAGGAGACTCCACAGTAAAAATTGCAAAACTTGAAAGCTTCTGGGTTAGGTATGAAAATCTGAAAATGGAAGAAGATGAAAGAATTTCTTCTTTTATGGAAAGAGTAAATGAAATTGTTTTGGGTATTAAATGTTGTGGAGGAACTTTAAGTGAAGATGAAATTGTTTCAAAAGTTTTAAGAGGATTTCCACTGGCATATAAAATGAAAGTTATTGCTATAAATGAGTTGAGAACAATGCCTAATACATCAGTAACTAGGGATACATTTATTGGAAAACTTTCAGCTTTTGAAATTGAGGAATTTGGTCCTATTGCTACTATAAAGATAGATTTAGCTTTTAAAGCATCTACATCATATGCACCATCATTTGACAAGTTTGATTGGAAAGCCTTTTATGCAAGAGAACTTGAAGAACTTGAAACATTATTTGCAAGAAAAATGCCTAAAGGTCAAGTTGGAAGTAAGTATGAAGGTAAAGAACTCTTTAAATGTTTGAACTGTAATAAGATTGGTCATATGGCTTCAAGATGTCCTGATAGACATGCTAGACTAAGAGAAGAAGCTAGAAGAACATACAAGCCTAACCATGAATATCAGAGATATAGATTTAAGAAGAATAAAGACAAATCTTGTTATCTTGTTGATGAAGGAGTGACTAATGATTCTAATGAGGATCCGACAGACAATGGATGGGTTTTTGTTTCTATAATAGAAGATCAACCAACACCTATTGTTCAATTGGTAGAATAGACCTTGGCACCTAAAATTGAAGTTAAAGATGAATGGATCATTGATTATGGATGCTCACATCATATGACTAGTGATAAAAGTAAATTCTTGACTTTTCAGGAATATAATGAAGGTCTAGTAAGATTTGGAGATGACAAAGCTTGTTTGATCAAAGGTAAAGGTACAATATCTCTTGATGGTAAGCATAATGCTGATAATGTTACTATGTTGAAGGTTTAAAGCATAATCTTTTGAGTGTTGGTCAATTAGTTGAGAAAGGATTTTAGTTACAATTCAAAAATGAAAAATGCAAAATCATGAATAGAACTGGTTTAGAAATTGCAACCAGTAATCAAACTAGAGGTAATATCTTTCATTTAAATAACAGTGAAAAGACATGCTTGATTGCACATATTGATGAAAGTTGGCTATGGCATAAGAGACTTTGTCATGTAAATTTTGATTGCATGGTAAAAATCAGTACTACTAAGGTAGTTAGAGATCTACCTAAGATTGTTAAGCCTCACAATTTGGTATGTAAGGAATATCAATTTGGAAAACAAGTTAGAGCTACTTTCAAAAGTATTCCAGAAAAATCCAACAATTCTCTTGACTTAATTCATACTGATTTATGTGGTCCAGCTATAATTAAAAGTTTACAAGGTGATAGATATTTCATGCTAATCATTGATGACTACTCTAGAATGTGTTGGGTTACTTTTCTCAGAGAAAAATCAGAAGCACTTGGGAATTTCAAACTGTTTAAAGCAATGGTAAAAAATGAAACTAGTAAGAAAATCAAATGTCTAAGATCAGATCAAGGAGGAGAATTTACATCTAAGGAATTTAATGCATTCTGTGAAGTGAATGGAATCAAAAGATAGCTATTAGCACCTCAGACACTACATCAGAGTGGAGTTGCAGAAATGAAAAATAGAACTATCTTGGATACAACTAGAAGTATGTTATAAAAAAAAAAACCTACCACATGTATATTGGAGAGAAGTAGTAAGTACAATGGTCTATACATTCAACAAAGTTCACATCAAAGCTGAAACGGGTAAGACCCCTCATGAACTATGGTTTGGTATTACTCCCACTCTTAAATATTTTAGAATATTTGGAAGCAAATGTTATATCAGAAGAGATGAGCATATTAGTAAATTTGATCCTAGAAGTGATGAAGGAATATTTCTTAGTTATTCATCTAAGAGTAAGGCATGTAGATGTTTTAACAAAAGATTACAGAAAATTGTTGAGAGTACAAATGTGAAGATTGATGAACAGTTCAGAGGAACTTCAAGGTATATATACTCTGAACCGGCAACAGAAATTCTGACAAATGAACCTACACTGAACCCACCAGTATAGAATGAAGATCCAGCTACCCCAGTATCATCTGAAAATTCCAATGTACTTGAGGAACAATAACAAACAAAGACACCTCGGTATGTAAGACTGAATCATTCTGAAGATCAGATAATTGGAAACAAGTATAAAGGTGTTATGACAAGAGAAAGATTGGAAAATGAAGAGGTATGTCTTATTTCTCAAATTGAACCATCATCTGTTAATGAGGCATGTGAAGATAAACACTAGATTAAAGCTATGGAAGAAGAATTAGAGCAAATTGAGAAAAATAACACTTGGACATTAGGTCCTTAGCCTAAAGACAAAAATGTGATTAGAACCAAATGGGTATTCGAAAACAAACTTAATGAAGATGGCAGGGTAATTGGAAATAAAGGCAAGACTAGTGTTTCAGGGATATTCTCAAAAAGAAGGAATTGATTACAATGAAACCTTTGTACCGGTAGCTAGAATTGAGGTAGTTAGATTATTCTTGGCTTTTGCAGCACACAAGAACTACAAAGTATATCAAATGGATATTAAATGTGCATTTCTGAATGGAGATCTTAAAGAAAAAGTTTACATTGAACAACCTGATGGATTTTCTTTGACAGATAACAAAGATATGGTTTGCAGGTTAAGGAAAGCTTTGTATGGGTTGAAGCAAGCTCCAAGAGCTTGGTATGCAAGATTGGATAAGTATCTTTTGAAAATTGGTTTTTCTAAAGGTAATGCTGATAACAACTTATATTACAAAGTGACTAATGATGACATCTTGGTTATAGAAGTTTTTGTTGATGATATAAACTTTGGAGGAGAAGATGGATTATGTAAAGACTTTTATATTGAAATGGAGCAAGAATTTGAAATGTCTGTGATTGGAGTAATAAAATTCTTTTTAGGATTGCAGATTTTTTAGATTGATAAAGGTATATTCTTGAGTCAATCCAAGTACTTGAAGAGTTACTATGGAAATTTGGGATGGAGAACTCTAAACCGGTAAGCATACCTATGACTACAAATGACAAATTATCACTAAGGGATGAATCTACACTTGTTAATCCAACTAGATACAAATCTATGATAGGAGGTTTATTGTATTTGACACAAACCAGACCTGATATCATGAATGCAGTATGTATTATTTCAAGATTTCAAATTAATCTTAGAGAAAATTATGAATTAGCTGCAAAAAGGATTTTCCGGTACTTACAAGGCACTACAAATCTTGGATTATGGTATCGTAGAGATGAGAACTTTGAGTTATGTGCATATATAGATGCAAATTGGGCAAGAGATTTGGATGATAGAAAAAGAACCACCGATGGAGTACTTTTTCTTGGAAGCAGATTAATTTCTTAGTTGAGTAAGAAACAAAGTTGTACATCTTTATCAACAGCAGAATCAGAATATGCTACAGCAGCAACTAACTGTACACAAGTATTATGGATTAAGTAAATGTTGAAGGACATAAAGGTAAAATGCAAGGAACATATTACTATCTATTGTGATAACACTGCAAAAATTGATATATATAAGAATTCGGTATTACATTCTAAAACTAAACATGTTTCTATCAAACTCAATTTTTTAATAGAAAATGTTGAAGCAAAATAAATAAAACTGGTTTATGTGAATACTAAAGAGTAGATTGCAGATATTTTCACTAAATCTCTGCCTAAGAAGACCTTTGAATATCTCAGAGATCAGCTTGGGGTCATACCCCCATCGGTAGAGACTTAGGAATTTGATGTTTGTCATCAACCGGGAGAATTAACAAAAAAATCTTTTACTCCGGCTTTGATGAGGAAGCTACTTCTCAGGGGGAGTAGTTGGTATACTAAATTGGTTGGTATTTTGTATCTGAGAAATGTTTTTTTCTACTTTGGCATTTGATGTTAAAGGGGGAGAGATTGATATGGAAAAGCACATTATCTTTTGGGGAGAGATTATTCATTGGGAGAGATTGTTACTCTTTGTATCTATATTTTGATTTCTGGTTATGATCTCTTTTAGGAGATTGTTGGCTTTTAGTATTTGGCATTCCTATTTTGGCACTTTGATGGTTTTTCCATCTTGTGTTGCCATCAATGCCAAAGGGGGAGATTGTTGGTATTTTGGTATGGTTTTGTCATTGATGTCAACACCTACTAACACTTATCAACTCTATCACTTTGGAGAATCAACAACATTCACCGGTAAGCAAATGACTTACGCACAGTCACCGGTATCTGGTACACCGGCAGGATATAATGTTCACCGACACTTGGAATGGCATGGAAAACACTTGGTTATGGTGAAGACATCATTTGGACAATTCATCTTGAAGATTTGTTTAATGACATATTCATATTTGCATATTTGTTGTTACCGACAAATAGGTCCAGTTTACACATTGACAGGTTTATCTTTTCCAGATCAGCATGACACACTATGGAGATGTTTTATTATTGTTGTAAATGCATCAAGCCGACATGTTGAATCGGTTATTGCATCGGATATTGTTTTAATTGTAAATTAATTTTATTGTAATATCCTTTACATCTCACCTACTAAAATTGGTCTTAGGTTATGATATAAATGTAATATCTTATTTGTAAGATCGAATGTGGAATACAAAAAAGGATTGTGTGAAGGTATATGCAAGAATAAGCAGAGCTATACATGCAGACATCATTTGAAGGTTGAAGGAGGGTTTTTGTGAAGACAATCAGAACTACACCAGTACTGAATCCAAGATAGAAAGATGCTAATTTGAGTAGTACATCCTTATTGGATTTAACCATCCAATTGTAGTAAGTGTGACTCCTATTTTGTGTTTGAGCAGTGAGCTCTAGGTGCTTGGCCTTTCTGCATGTACAGACCCCATTTGTATACACTTATTATCTGCAGTAGTATCATCTGATTGTGGGTAAGGTTTACCACCTTAGTTTTTCCCTTATAGGGTTTCCACGTACAAATATTGGTGTTATGTGTTGTGGATGACTTTGTCTTTTATTTCATGCATTAATCCTTACCGGTTTTGCAATTAATTGATAAAACTGTCTACCAATATAAAAGACTGGTTTACCGGTATTAAGCATTAAGTTGGTTAAGTTATTTTTGGTTTAAATTTATTTGATAACTGATTCACCCCCCCCTCTTAGTTGCCCCCGAGACCTAATAGGATGTATGACATAATGGATTGCTTAAGCGGATCCAAATACTACACAAAGATAGACTTCAAGAATGGATATCATCATATCAGAATTAGAGGAGATGAGTGGAAGACAACATTCAAGACAAATGAGGGATTGTATGAATGGCTAGTGATGCCTTTTGGGTTGACTAATGCACCAAGTATTTTCATGAGATTGGTGAATGAGGTATTGAAGAAATTATTGGGTAATTTTATTATTGTATATTTGGATAATATTATGATATTTAGTAAGACAAAAGAGGAGAATTTGTTGCATTTAAGACAAGTTTTGTAGAGGTTGAGAGAGGAGAAGTTGTTGATAAATCACAAGTGTACTTTCACGAAGGAAGAGTTGGTATATTTGGGATTTGTAATATATATGGATCAATTGAAGATGGATAATGAGAAGGTAAGATAAATTGTTGAATGGCCTACACTGGAAAGCATTGGAGATTAGATCATTTTATGAATTAGATAGTTTCTACTAGAAGTTTTTCAGAATTTCAATTCAGTTTGTAACCCTATGACTGAGACAATGAGAGGGGATAGGAAGGAATTCAAGTGGACAATAGGAGAAAATAAAAGTTTTTAATTATTGAAGCAGAAGATGATTGAACAACCTATGTTAGCTTTATTGGATTTCAACAAAGTATTTCAAGTGGATTGTGATGCAAGTGGGAATACAATTGGAGCAGTATCTTATTTAAGTGAAAATTTGAATGATGCTAGAAGGAGATATTTAATGTATGATTAGGAATTTTATGCCATAGTTCAAGCCTTGAATAAATGGAGATATTACTTGTTTCCTAAGGAAATTGTGTTATACACCGACCATCAGGCCTTGCAGTATTTGAACATGTTGGCATTCTACACTCTTATGAGAATAGTTGATGTTGTCATTGATGGAAACCAACTGGAAACTCACTGTTAATTGGTTTCTACATTCCTAGCATCAAAAACTTCATACACTAGCAGACATGATAGGAGGTTTACTATATTTGACACAAATCTACACCTATTAATCCAACTAGATACAAATCTATGATAGGAGGTTTACTATATTTGACACAAACCAGAGCTGATATTATGAATGCAGTATGTATTGTTTCTAGATTTCAAAGTAATCCTAGAGAAAATCATGAATCGACAGTAAAAAGGATTTTTGAGTACTTACAAAGGCACTATAAATATTGGATTATGGTATCCTAGAGATGAAAACTTTGAATTATGCGCAGACACAGATGCAAATTGGGTAGGAGATGTGGATGATAGAAAAACCACCACCAGCGGAGCATTCTTTCTTGGAAACAGACTAGTTTCCTAGTTGAGTTAGAAACAAAGTTGTACATCTTTATCAACAGCAGAATCAGGATATGTTGTAGCAGCAACTAACTGTACATAGGTACTATGGCTTAAGCAAATGTTGAAAGACATAAAGGTAAAATGCAAGGAACCTATTACCATATATTGTGGTAACACTGCAACAATTGATATATCTAAGAATCTAGTACTATATTCTAAAACAAAACATGTTTCTATCAAACTGAATTTTCTAAGGGAAAAAGTTGAAGAAAAAGAGATAAAACTGGTTTATGTGAATACTAAAGAACAGCTTGCGGATATTTTCACAAAACCTTTGCCTAAGGAGACTTTTGAATATCTCAGAGGCTAGCTTGGAGTCATACCACCACCGGTAGAGACTTAGGCAGTTGATGATTGTCATCAACCGACAGAATTAAAAGACAAATCTTTTACTCTGGTCTTTGATAAGGAAGCTACTTCTCAGGGGGAGTAGTTGGTATACTGAATTGATTGGTATTTTGTATATGAACTTGGTTTTATTATAACTTTGGCATTTGATGTCAAAGGGGGAGAGATATATACGGAAAAACACATTATCTTTTGAGAAACTTTGGATAACAGCTCCAAGGGGGAGAGATTGTTGTTTAGGAGAGACTATTACTCTCTATATTCTGGTTATGATCTTTTTGCAGATTGTTGGTTTTTTGCATTTCTATTTTGGCACTTTGATGGTTTTTCCATCTTGTGTTGCCATCAATGCCAAAGGGGGAGATTGTTGGTATTTTGGTATGGTTTTGTCATTGATGTCAACACCTACTAAAACACTAGCACTTTGGAGATCCAGCAGCATTCACTGGCAAGCAAGTAACTATTGCACAGTTACTGTTATATGGTTCACCGACAAGATATAATGATCACTAACACTTGAAATGATATGGAAGACACTTAATAATATCAAAGACATCGTTTGGAAATTTTATCTTAATGAATTGATTATTGGTATATTCATATTTGCATATTTGCTTTTACCAACAAATAGGTCCAAGATTACCTAGGGTTACACTCGTAGGTTTATCTTTTCCAGATCAGCATGGCACACTATGTAAATGATTAATTATTGTTGTAAATGCATTAAGCCGACATGTTATATCAGTTTTTGCATCGGATATTATATTATTTGTAAAATGTTTTATTGTAATATCTTGTAGAGTCGACCTACTAAAATTGGTCTTAGGTTATGGTATAAAGGTAAGATCTTATTTGTAAGATCAAGTGTGGAATGCGAAAAAGAATTGTGTGAAGGTATATGCGAGATTAAGCAGTGCAATACACGCAGACATCATTTGAAGGTGAAGCTAGGTTTTTGTGAAAGCATATCAACATTACACTAGTACTAAATCTAGCATATGAAGATGCTATTTTGTGCAGTACATTCTTATTGGATTTAACCATCCAACTATAGTCAGTGTGACTCCCATTTTGTGATTGAGCAGTGAGCTCTAGGCCGTTGGCCTTTTTGCATGTGTAGACCCCATTTATGTACACTTACTATCTGTAATAGTATCATCTGATTGTGGGTAAGGTTTCCCACCATGGTTTTTCCCCTTATAGGGTTTCCAAGTACAAATATTGGTGTCATGTGTTGTGGATGACTTTGTGTTTATGTTTCATGCATTAACCTTTACTGGTCTAGCAATTAACTGTTAAAAACTGTCTACCGACATACTTAACTGGTTTACTAGTATTAATCATTATGTTGGTTAAGTTGTTTTTGGTTTGAATTTATTTGACAACTAATTCACCCACCTCTCAATTGTCTCTAGGACCTAATGATTGGTATCAGAGCTTAGTCCTCTTTTGCAGAAGTTTAATAGCTTGAGGAGATCCAATGTCTAATAATTATTTCAAGAAGGACAGTCCTAAACTAGATGGAATCAACTGTGGTATATGGAAGATCAAAATGGAGACACATCTAAATTGCATTGGTAAAGACATATGGGAAGTTACAAAGAAAGGTTACACTGTTGTTGTACTTGGTCAGTCCAGTCCAACTACCTTGGCTAAAAATGAGGAAAATGATTGCAAAGCAAGAGAAGCACTTTTGAGCGCATTATCAGATAAACAAATCATGGGATTATTAGATAGGTCTACTGCTAAAGCTGTTTAGAATCATTTGGAAACACTGAATAAAGGAGATTCCACAGTCAAAATTGCAAAACTTTAAAGCTTTTGGGTCAGGTATGAACATCTAAAAATGGAAGATGAAAGGATTTCTACTTTTATAGAAAGAGTTAATGAAATTATTTTGGGTATTAAATGTTGTGGAGGAAACTTAAGTGAGGATGAAATTATTTCAAAAAATTTAAGAGGATTTCCACCAGCATATAAAATGAAGGTTATTGCTATAAATGAGTTAAGAACAATGCCTAATACATAAGTAACTAGGGATACATTGATTGGGAAACTTTCAGCTTTTGAAATTGAAGAATTTCGTCTTGTTGCTACTATTAAGATAGATTAAGCCTTTAAAGCATCAACATCATTTGCTCGATCATTTAACAAATCTGATTGGAAAGCCTTTTATGCAAGAGAACTTGAAGAAAGTAGGAAAGAAAATGAAGAACTTGAAGAACTTGAAACACTATTTGCAAGCAAAATGCCTAAAGGTCCAATTGGAAGTAAGTATGAAGGTAAAGCACCCTTTAAATGTTTTAACTGCAATAACATTGGTCATATGGCTTCGAGATGCCCTGATAGACATGCTAGACTAAGAGAAGAAGCTAGAAGAATATACAAGCCTAATCCTAAATATCAGAGATACAGATTTAAGAAGAACAAAGACAAATCTTGATACATTGCTGATGAAGGTGTGACTGATGATTCTGATGAGGATCTGGTAGACAATGGATGGGTTTTTGTTGCTATAACAGAAGATCAACCAACACCTACTGCTCAACTGGTAGAACAAGCCCTAGCAGCTAAAGTTGAAGTAAAGGATGAATGGATCATTGACTCAGGATGCTCACATCATATCACAGGAGACAAAGGTAAATTCTTGAACTTCCAAGAATACAATGGAGGTTTAGAAAGATTTGGAGATGACAAAGCCTATTCAATCAAAGGTAAGGGTACAATATCTCTTGATGGAAAGCATAACATTGACAACGTTTACTATGTTCAATGATTAAAGCATAATCTTTTAAGTGCTAGTCAATTAGCTGAGAACAGATTTCAGTTACAATTTAAAAATGGAAAAAGCAAAATCATGAATAGAACTGGTTTGGAAATTGCAACTGGTAATCAGACTAGGGGTAATATCTTTCATTTGAATAATAGTGAAAAGACATGCTTGATTGTACATATAGATGAAAGTTAGTTATGGCATAAGAGACTCTGTCATGCAAACTTTGATTTCATGGTAAAGATCAGTACTACTAAGGCAGTTAGAGATCTACCTAAAATTGTCAAACCTCAGAATACAATATGTAAGGAATGTCAAAACAAGTTAGATCTAGTTTCAAAAGTATTCAAGAAAAATTTAATAATGCTCTTGATTTGATTCACACTGATTTATGTGGTCCAGCTAGAACTAAAAGCTTACAAGGTGATAGATATTTCATGCCAATCATTGATGACTATTCTAGAATGTGTTGGGTTACTTTTCTCAAAGAAAAATCAGAAGCACTTGGAAAGTTCAAACTATTCAAAGCAATGGTTGAAAATGAAACCGGTAAGAAAATCAAATGCTTAAGATCAGATCAAGGAGGAGAATTCACATATAAGGACTTTAATACATTCTGTGAAGTGAATGGAATCAAAAGACAGCTATCAACACCTCGGACGCCACAACAGAATGGAGTTGTTGAAAGGAAAAACAAAACTATCTTGCATGCAGCAAGAAGTATGTTATCAGAAGCAAATTTACCACATGTATTGGAGAGAAGCAGTAAGCACAAAGGTCTATACTTTCAACAAAATTCACATCAAAGGTGAAACCGGTAAGACCCCTCATGAACTATGGTTTGGTAATATTCCTACTCTTAAATATTTCAGAATTTTTGGAAGGAAATGTTATATTAGAAGAGATGAGTATATTGGAAAATTTGATCCTAGAAGTGATTAAGGAATATTTCTTGGTTATTCATCTAAGAGCAAGGCATATAGATGTTTTAACAAGAGATTGCAGAAAATTGTTGAGAGTAAAAATGTAAAAATTGATGAACAATTCAGAGGAACGACAAGGTATATAGACTCTAAACTGGCAATAGAAATTGTGACAAATGAACCTACACTAAATCAACCAGTACAGAATGAAGATCTAGTTACCCCGGCACCATCTGAGGATTCCACAATAATTGAAGAACAATAGCAAACAAAGACACCCTAGTATGTAAGATTGAATCATTATGAAGATAAGATAATTCAAAATAAATTTAAAGGAGTTATGACAAGAGGAAGATTGGCAAATAAAGAGGTATGTCTTATTTCTCAAATTGAAGCATCATCTGTTAATGAGGCATGTGAAGATAAATTTTGGATTAAAGCTATGGAAGAAGAATTAGAACAAATTGAGAAAAATAACACTTGGACATTAGTTTCCCGACCTAAAGATAAAAATGTAATTGGAACCAAATGGGTATATAGAAAAAAACTTAATGAAGATTGTAAGGTTGTCAAAAATAAAGAAAGGCTAGTATGTAAGGGATATTCTCAGAAAGAAGGAGTTGACTACAATGAAACCTTTGCACCAGTAGCTAGAATTGAGGCAGTCAGATTATTCTTGGCTTTTGCAACACACAAGAACTACAAAGTTTATCAAATGGATATTAAATGTGCATTTTTGAATGGAGATCTTGAAGAGAAAGTATACATTGAACAACCTGATGGATTTTCTTTGACAGATGACAATGATATGGTTTGCAGGTTAAGAAAAACTCTGTATGGATTAAAACAAGCTCCAAGAGCTTGGTATGCAAGATTGGATAAGTATCTATTAAAGATTGGTTTTAATAAAGGAAATGCAGCCAACAATTTATATTACAAAATAACTAATGATGACATTTTGATTATAGAAGTATTTGTTGATGATATAATCTTTAGAGGAGAAGATGGTTTATGTAAGGAATTTTCTACTAAAATGCAGCAAGAATTTGAAATGTCTATGATTGGAGAAATAAAATTCTTTTTAGGATTGCAAATTTCATAGATTGATAAAGGTATATTCTTGAGTCAATCCAAATACTTGAAAGAGTTACTAAAGAAATTTGGGATGGAGAACTCTAAACGGGTAAGCACACCTATGACTACAAATGACAAAATTATCTAAAAGGGATGAATCTACACCTGTTAATCCAACTAGATACAAATCTATGATAGGAGGTTTACTGCATTTGACAAAAACCAGACTTGATATTATGAATGCAGTATGTATTGTTTCTAGATTTCAAAGTAATCCTACAGAAAATCATGAATCGATAGTAAAAAGGATTTTCAAGTACTTACAAAGGCACTATAAATATTGGATTATGGTATCCTAGAGATGAAAACTTTGAATTATGCGCATACATAGATGCAAATTGGGTAGGAGATGTGGATGATAGAAAAAGCACCACCAGCGGAGTATTCTTTCTTGGAAATAGACTAGTTTCTTGGTTGAGTAAAAAACAAAGTTGTACATCTTTATCAATAGCAGAATTAGAATATGTTGCAGCAGCAACTAACTATACACAGGTACTATGGCTTAAGCAAATGTTGAAAGACATAAAGTTAAAATGCAAGGAACCTATTACCATATATTGTGGTAACACTGCAGCAATTGATATATCTAAGAATCTAGTACTATATTCTAAAACAAAACATGTTTCTATCAAACTGAATTTTCTAAGGGAAAAAGTTGAAGAAAAAGAGATAAAACTGGTTTATGTGAATACTAAAGAACAACTTGCAGATATTTTCACAAAACCTATGCCTAAGGAGACTTTTGAATATCTCAGAGGCTATCTTGGAGTCATACCACCACTGGTAGAGACTTAGACAGTTGATGATTGTCATCAACCGACAGAATTAAAAGACAAATCTTTTACTTCGGTCTTTGATAAGGAAGCTACTTTTCAGGGGGAGTAGTTGGTATACTGGATTGATTGGTATTTTGTATATGAACTTGGTTTTATTATAACTTTGGCATTTGATGTCAAAGGGGGAGAGATATATATGGAAAAACACATTATCTTTTGAGAAACTTTGGATAACACATGTTGCTCCAAGGGGGAGAGATTGTTGTTTAGGAGAGACTATTACTCTCTGTATTCTGGTTATGATCTTTTTGGAGATTGTTGGTTTTTTGCATTTCTATTTTGGCACTTTGATGGTTTTTCCATCTTGTGTTGCCATCAATGCCAAAGGGGAAGATTGTTGGTATTTTGGTATGGTTTTGTCATTGATGTCAACACCTACTAAAACACTAGCACTTTGGAGATCCAGCAACATTCAATGGCAAGCAAGTAACTATTGCACAATTACTATTATATGGTTCACCGACAGGATATAATGATCACTGACACTTGAAATGATATGGAAGACACTTGGTAATATCAAAGACATCATGTGAACATTTTATCTTAATGAATTGATTATTGGTATATTCATATTTGCATATTTGCTTTTACCGACAAATAGGTCCAGGATTACCTAGGGTTACACCGGTAGGTTTATCTTTTCTAGATCAGCATGGCACGTTATGTAAATGATTAATTATTGTTGTAAATGCATTAATTTAACATGTTAAATCAGGTTTTGCATCGGATATTATATTATTTGTAAAATGTTTTATTGTAATATCTTGTGGAGCCGACCTACTAAAATTGGTCTTAGGTTATGGTATAAAGGTAAGATCTTATTTGTAAGATCAAGTGTGGAATGCGAAAAAGAATTGTGTGAAGGTATATGCGAGATTAAGCAGTGCAATACATGCAGACATCATTTGAAGGTGAAGCTAGGTTTTTGTGAAAGCATATCAACATTACACTAGTACTAAATCTAGCATATGAAGATGCTATTTTGTGCAGTACATTCTTATTGGATTTAACCATCCAACTGTAGTTAGTGTGACTCCCATTTTGTGATTGAGCAGTGAGCTCTAGGCCGTTGGCCTTTTTGCATGTGCAGACCCCATTTATGTACACTTACTATCTGTAGTAGTATCATCTGATTGTGGGTAAGGTTTCCCATCGTGGTTTTTCCCGTTACAGGGTTTCCACGTACAAATATTGGTGTCATGTGTTCTGGTTGACTTTGTTTTTATGTTTCATGCATTAATCTTTACCGGTATAGCAATTAACTATTAAAAATTGTCTACCAGCATACTTAACTAGTTTACCAGTATTAAGCATTAAGTTGGTTAAGTTGTTTTTGGTTTGAATTTATTTGAAAACTGATTCACCCACCTCTCAGTTGTCTCTGGGACCTAACAGAAATGAACATGTATACGGAAAATGTAGATGAGAAGAGAAGACATAAGGAATTTGAAGTTGGTGACGAAGTGATGGTGTATCTGAGAAAAGAAAGTGTTAGATACTTGATAAGTCCCAAAGACACTTAGAGGGGGTGGGGGGTGAATCAGTGTCTAACCGATATATGAAAGATTTTAACTTGTTTGCAACTTTATAAGAAGAATTAATATACCGTTAAACAAATAATACTATAGTAAAGAGAAAAAAATGTATAAGCATCAATGCACACCATAACAAAGATATTTTTGGTGAGGAAACTAGGTATGGGAAAAACCTCGGTGGGATTTGTGACCCACAATATTTACTCACTAGCCAATATGAATAAATTTTACTTGTATAATAGGGGTATGCACATGCAAGAAGGCCAATAGCCTAGAGCTCACTACTCAACACAAAATGGAGTCACACTAACTATAATTGGATGGTTAAATCCAATAACAATGTACTGTTCAAAATAGCATCTGCAATGCTGGATTCAGTACCAATTTAAGCTCTGTTAGATACCTCTACCATAAACCTTGCTTCACTATGCTCTACTCTTATTCGCTCATAGGATAATTGCATAAAAATGCATATACAGTTTATTTGCTATCATAACCTTTCACATCTCATATATCACTTCCTTACATTACCTAATTACATTTTAAAATGACCTACAAGATCTCATACATATATGAGTCTTTACAATACATCATGTCGACTATAGAAATATAATTACAATACAAAATAATATTATTTCAAATCATCTTAGAGGGCCGGTATAATCTGTTGTCGGTGTAGACTGGATGCCGGTGTGAATAAACTTGTAGTGCCTGTCGGTGCTAGTAGATGATGTTTGTTGCTGGTGTACCATGTGAACCATGTTACCAACTAGTTGCCATCAATGACAACATCAACTATTCTCATCTAAGTGTATAATGCCAACAATCTCCACTTTTGGCATTGATGACAACACTCATGAGAATAATCCAAAAACTGATATCCAAAAAATAAAGTCCAAAAATTGAGTGTGCTCCCCATGAGCAAATGATATCCTTCTGTACATTTTTCTCATACACCACAGTTATTCCCCCTTTTACATCAATGACAAAGGATGTCAAAAGAATCAAAGAATTCAGAATTTATCTAGAAACTTGTAACTGGTTATGTACAATATTTTTTGGAGTAACTTTTTCTTAGGACCAATAGGCTCTCTTACAGCCTGTTGCTTTTTTTTTAGTGTCCTTGATTTCTTAGGAGATGGAGTAGGTATCGGTGAGGGTTTTCTTTTCTTTCTTTCCAATCTTTTGAATTTAGTTGCCCTATCATTGTCAGAATTAGATGAAGTAGCCACAGGAGAGATATGTTCTATCATTTGATGTTTTGTTCTTCTTTCTTGTTCAGCAACACCTTTCATCAAATCTAGTTTCAATAAGCCTTTCTTAACAATTTCAACAAACATTGAGGCATATTTCATTACCTTGTCTCTTACCTTCTTCATCTTCTTAAATTCAACACCTTTCTCAATTGTTTCAGTATTTCTAAATATCTCCTCTGTTGGTTTTGATGGAGCATCTAGGAGTATTTTACCATATGAATCCAAGAAGAGTGAATCCACCTCATAGCTCATCTCTGTAATCCAGATAGTTCTAGGTCTAACTGCCTCCATCCATACTTCATCTCTTTTGATCATATAGCATATTTGTTTGTCATACTTATCAACAATGCTTTGGGGAATCCTTTCCCTTTGTCTCATTTTTGTTGAAAATTCTTGAAGTACTCTTTTACCAGTTTGTCTCTATCAGATCCCATTTCGGTAATTGCCTCCTTTATCTATTTTCCAATAGAAATATCATAGGTAAAATCCTTATGTCCAATACCGGTAATCTCCTTTAAGAAATAAAGCATTAAACTCACAATTAGATTTCCAAATTTAAAGGTTCCCTTCTTATATCCTTTTATCTTGCTCAAATTATCTAGCAATTCATCCTTTAACCATTCACAGATGTCAATTTTTGCATTATTCAAGATCATCTCATGAGCACTATGAATGCATAAACTAGATACATAATTTAGTCTGTTAGTATGAGAAACTTTATAACCAATGACCATAATTGCAAATTTAACATTGTTATCTTTTATATCATTAACCCTAAGTGACTTGTTGTCAAATGTAGCTCCGATTAAGCTCATAAATTCCTTGTTTGGAATTTTCTTTTTCTTTTTAGGCCTAGTGTCGATGGAGGGTACATCAGTAGTAGCCCTTATAGATTCCTTAGTGATCTGAAAAACTGAATCTAACCACATGAATTCACCGTGAACCCTTGGCTATTAGCAGTAATATTTATGAACATATTCTTTAAATCTTCAGACACTAAACTTTCAATGTAGCAATGTATGTATGCTCTAGGGTATTCAGCAAATGCGACTACCTTTGGGATTCTAGAAAAAACACCAATGGAGTCATCAATTTCGTTGTCTTAGGGATTATCTTCAAAATGGGTCTAGGTCATTTTATGTTCTCCACAATGGTAGGGTTTGCAACGAATTCAGGAACGGAGGATGAAGAAGGCATTGCGTAAGATAAATACCTTTTAGCTGAGAAATCCTTGAATGCTCTGAAACTTTTTTTGCTACTTTGCCTTTGGGATGCCTTCGCTCAATTTCTCACTTCTTCGAATGCTTGAATTCTTTGGTGAGTTGAAATGAGAAATTACAGTATTTTATAACCAAAAAGTTAACTTACAACTACAATAAATTCTTCGCCGATGAAGTGAATTTCCATTGTAACTTAAACATGTCTGTCGATAAAGAAGAATTATAACTTCTTACCACCAACCAAGGGTAAATACATGACTTTCAATTAGTTGCCTTTCCCCTAAGGATTATTCCTTAGTTAGATGAAGAATCTCCTGTCGGTGCAGGATTGCCTTGTTCTACCGATGCAGAGACAGATTCATCATTCCTCTGATCTCTCTTCCCAATCCATTATTTAGTGAATTCTTGCTTAATTTTATTTACCTTTTCTTTTCCTTTGTCATTAGATTCTTTGTTGTTCATCTGTACACTATTTCTTCTACAAAATTTTGCAATATGCCCAATCTTGTTACATGCATAACAAGTTACATTGCTTCTTTGAATAGATTTTCCATAACCTTGACTGGTTTGAGTTTTGCATTGATTACATAAATGTCCAAATCTACCACAAATATAGCATTTCACATTCATTCTACAATTGTCTGAGTTATGACCATTTTTATTAAATTTGGAACATTGACTGGTGGATGAGTTTATATTTTGATTATTCCTAAATCTGCATTGATTTCCTCTATGAAAAAATTTGTTACAATTAAAACATTTCCCATTGAATTTATAAGCATTAGGTTGCCTTACTAGTTTGTTGTGATCATGATTGTTTGCAGTCCCAGAACTTTCTCCATGTTCAAATCCAAGTCCAACTATTTCTCCATCAAATTTCTAACTTTTCAGCATATCATCAAGCTGCTCTAAACTATTCTTGAATTTGTCTTTGTATTCATTTGCAGTGACCAATTCACTTTCCAAAGTGCTAACTTGTCTCATAAATTCCTCTTTGTCATGTTGCATGTAAATCAATTCTATTTTAAGCATATCATTTTCATAACTAAGCCTTAGAGATTCATCTGATCTTTCATTAAGTCTTCTGGCCAAATCTTCTTCATTCCTCTTTCTATCTTTAATATCCTTGCATAATCTCATGGTTAAATCTTGCATCTCATTCTTCATGTTCCTATTCTCTTGTATCAATTTTTCTAAAATATCTCTAAGAGCTTCCTTTTCTTCATCATCTTGATTTTGCAATTGCACATGTAATTATTTTCTCTTATTCTTTTCTATAACTAGGTTATCTTGAAGTGCTTTGATGAATTTATGAGTAGTTCTGAGTTCATCTTCCAGTTTGATATTCTTCAATTTTTCTGCATCAAAATCTTCAAGAGCTCCTTCCAACTGTTGTCTCAAAGTTTCCATCAGTACCGGTTTCAGAATCTTCCTCAAGTTGTTAGGCTTTTGTAAATAGAGGACTAGGGTCTAATACCAATTGCTAGATAATTGATCAGTCCCAAAGACACTAAGAGGGGGGGGGGGTTGAATTAGTGTCTAATCAATAGATGAAATATTTTAACTTGTTTGCAACTTTATAACCCAAATTAATATACCGGTAAACAAATAACAATGTGTAAAGTGGAAAATCGCGATCGAACCCTAGTTGCTCTCCCCTCTTCCAACTCCGAGGAGAGAGAAGGGAGATCACTAGGGTTGATGGTTTTCCCTTAAGGGAGAGACTTTACATTCAAAAGAGGGGTTGAAACCCACAAGATCCAATCCCACACAAGGCAAGATTGGATGCTAAATGCGTTTCAAGGGTTAAGATAGCAAGGCTACCCTCTTTTGTAAAGAATGTTGATAGAAGAATTAAGCTAGGAATGCATAGAAAGTGACAAAGATTCACTTTATAAACTGAGATAGGGATATAGGATGAAGCTGCGGACCTGGAATTAGCAGTAAAATGTCGATACGGCGCTGTCCTGCAAATTTGAGCAAAAGTTGTCGGGATGATGGTGCCTGGCGCCATGGTCCTCCGAAAAATCCGCGAAACGAAGGGGGATCTGTTCGTCTCTGCACAAGGGTTCCAGATCTTCAATTTCAGCCGTGTACCTACAACCTACACACAGAAAAGCGAAGACGATTGGGGGGTTAGGGATTAGGGGTTTGCCATTAGGTCAAACCCCGGTTTTGGAATTAACCAAGAAATGAGCAAGTGCTGTAAATGTAAATGACTATAAAACAAGTACTAATACCTTGTTCTCAGGATGTTTGTATCCTTATGTGCGAAGGTATAGATGTTGTATGTTGTTGTAGTATGTTGTATGTAGTATGTAGTAAGTGATCTCCTCTTCAATGGTTGAATCCTTGTCTTGAATGCAACACTTAGCCTTGAATGGAGACTTGGAATGAATGCTTGAATGTTTGAATGCTTGAATGCTTGAGTATAGTTTCCACTCTTTGTACACATATCCTCTTCATGCCAAATGAGAGAGAAAAATGTAGTTTATATACTTGTCAATTAGGGTTAAAAGATTGATTTTCCCGACCTTAGGCCGACCAGGGAATGTAATTTCCAATTTGCAAACAAAAAGACCCGAGACCCCTTAGGAGACCGGGCCCAAAATAGGCCCAGGGACCAGGGCGCTAGGCGCCCTAGTCCTGAAGGACCAAGGCGCTGGGCGCTCTGGTCCCACCTCCCGGGACAGCAGGGTGCAAAGGAGGTTCAGGCCAGGGTGCAAGAAAATGCAGTTTTCAGTGTCATAATCAGGTTTCGGGGTCTCGATTCAGGTTGCGTGTTGCATCACCATCGTGAAGACCAAAATGCAATCAAAATTGCAAGTGTCACAATTTTAGGACGCTACATTTAGCCCCCACTTTAGCGGGAGTATAAGCGTACGCTCATACTTCCGGTAAAGTACAAGGAAACAACATTGAAAGACTTTCACCACGTCAAGGAGGCAAGATACACCAAGCCCCCAATGGACTAAGGATCTTACGACTTCGATTGACAAAGTAAAAGGGAAGATCATGAGGGAGAACCATGACTGTCAGTAGTAAGGTTCCCTCACTATGAGTCATGCAAGAAAGATATCAAAAATTTTCAAGGCAAGGTTAAATTTGTCAAGAAATTTTCAAGTATCTTGAAAAGATATGAATGGGATGTATGCCCCCCTACGTTAAAGCGATCGCACACGCCTCACTGGGGGTGATTGCTTGAAGGTAGTGATACATATAAGAAATGAGAAAGGAAAGGAGCACGTTATCACAAGGATTTATCCCCCAAGTGTAAGGTAAACCCAAGGATAATAGACACAAAACACAAAGCACGAGGTGACTTCGCTTTCCTCGGGGTCAGTATGCTGTATGATAATTCATGTATATATATCATATGTATGTATGCATAATTGTTCTTCATTCCCCAATCAAGGAAGGTCACCTAGAAGAAGGGAACACATGTGTCTTTTGAGTCAACATGAGAGAGATCGAGAGATCTCAATGCTTTGCATCGTCCTCAAGTAGACAACACTAAGGACAACAAATAGAAGAATGAGAATAACATATAGAAGAAGTAATACAAGAGAGGAGGAGAGAATCTGCTATGCTAATGTAACTAGTCTAGCACGTCATCTACCCCCCGATCTTGCTGATCAATGTTTCGGGAAGGCAGGGAACACGCTAGAGGAGGAACATCCAACACAGCAGATGGAGCTATCACAAGATCCAAACAAGGGCTATGTTCATGTTCCAAGCCACGTTGTTCTTGTCTAGGAGCTAGGATAAGTGCTTTAGAAAATTCATTAGATAAATGGTTATCAATATCAACAAGTTCATATTCACTATCAGAAGCAAGAGAAGTAACATTTTCATCATGAATAACATTTTCATCTATATCATCATCAAGATTTATAAAAATAGGATTTTTGACTCGCACAGGATCAAGACCATCATGCATCTTATGTTTAGGAGATTTCGGCTCAATCGTCGGCTGAGGAGAAAATGGAATAATGCTTGTTGAAGGTGTTTTTGGAGATTGCAAAGTTTGAGCTCTAAGACGACGCTTTCGCTGGCATTCACGTGTAGAACGATTTCGTCTAGTCTTAGTAGGAAGTGGAGAAGATTGAGGAGGAGGAATGTTCTCATCCTTATCACTTGGGTGTTTAGGTTGTGGTCTCTTAGGCTGGATAATAGGAGAAGAAGAAGGTCTCTTCTCTCTATAAAAAGAAGGAGGAGGGACTGCTCTATACAAAGGAGGAATATTTGGTTTAGGAAGAAGACCAAGTCCATCATGACAAGGAGGTATAGGTCTACTCACATCCATGGGAATGGGTTGGGAATCTTCTTGAGGAAAGACATTAGTTTTATCTTTCAAAGGAAGAACTTCCTTCTCAAGAATGATAGGAATATCAAGTTTGGGTGTTCTAGGTTCACTTAAAGATAGGATCATATCTGTTTTCCATTTTTGATAAGATTTGAAAAGATGATCACTTCGCAAAGGAAGGGATTGGAATTGTTTAGGCCAAAAGTAATCAATAGGAACGCTAGAAGTTCTTTCAGCTGGTTTAAAGAGACTATGATTGACAGTAACAACTTCACCATTATGGGGAAATTTCAAGCATTTATGTATAGGAGAAGCAATAGCTTTCATGGAAGATAGCCAAGGATAGCCAAGCTTCACACGAAATTGTTCGGATGAAATAATAATAGCAAAGTTCACATCAAGGGATTTGTTATGGACCTCAATAGGCAATGTAATAGAACCAATTGCAGGAGAAGAAAATGCATCAAATAGTTTCACAATCACATCTGTTTTGTCATATATCACTTGATTCAATTGCAAAGTAAAAAGAAATTCTTCAGTAATAACATTAACCATGCACGAAGGATCAATAAGCACTCCACGGCAAGGTGTATTCTTGACTTTTGCAACTATGTATAAAGGACCATCAGGTGCCCTGATAGTTTCACTGGAATCAAATGTGATGGAAGGTTCTTTAGGGATTTTCTGTTGCTCCACAAAATTAATCACATTCGGAGTCATAGACACAAGACCATCAGATGAGAGAGAGGAATCATTAGTCTCAATTGCATTAGAGGTATGAGAAGGTAATGGATCAGTAAAAATCTGAAGATTTTGGTTAGGAGGAGCTACAGATGTGTTGCCTTTATCATTCACTCCAGAAACAGAAATAGTATTATTATCAATCAAATCTTGAATTTTACCCTTTAAAGAAAAACATTTTTCAGTATCATGCCCAGGCTGACGATGAAATTGACAAAAAGCTTTGTTATCAAAATAAGGTGAAGTAATCTTTGCAGGATCAATTTGTCTTATAGGAGGAAGAGTAAGCACATTTTGTTCCAATAACTTATTCATAATACTATGCAATGATTCATTCAAAGGAGTATACTTTCTTTCTTTCTTGAAAAATTTAGAAATAGGAGGCACACCTGATGTTGCATTCACATTGTTGTTGATGATGTTTTCATTGAATTTGATGGAATCTCTGTTCGGTTTAAACTTCCCAAATGGTTGTTGACTGCTATCACCCTTATCACTCGGACCCATAGGATGTGATTGTTCCATTCAACTCACAGTCAGTTGATAATTGTGAAGAGTTGCACACAACTGTTGGAAAGAAGTAAACTCAGAAAACGGAAGTTTGTCTCGAATATCTTTTTGTAAATTAGAAATAAAGATTCTTTGAATATCATTGTCAGGCACTGGAAAAGAAATTTGAGCATACAAATGCTTATATCTACCAATGAAATCAGTCACTTTTTCTTTAACACCTTGTTTACAATGCATTAAATCAATCAAAGTAACTTTAGGACTTATATTGTTTTGAAATTGTTGAATGAAAGCATTTGCAAGTTGTTCGAAAGAAGTAATAGAATAAGAAGGCAACGAGCAATACCATTGTAGGGCTTTGTCTCTTAATGTTCTAGTGAACAGTTTTGCAAGCAACCTTTGGTCATAAGCAAAATCAGTACATATTGTTTGAAAAGTCTTAACATGTGTTAGAGGATCACCCTTACCATTATAAAGTTCCAAATGCGGGATTTCAACATGTTTAGGAGGGATAGCTCGAACAATGTCAAGAGAAAGTGGGCTCGCAACATATAATGTGGGCACACTAAACTTAGATTGATTCATAGAGGCAATTTGTTGCTGTAAAGAAGAGATAGTTTGTGCAAGATTGTTAATGGTCGCTTCAGTCGAAGAGTTCATATTGGACGTGTTAGATTGTGATGGAGGTGTTATGTTATTGAAAGAAGGTAGAGAGTAAGGTGGTGGGACACTATGATAGTTAGTCATAGGAGATGATTGGATAGGAGGAACACTACAAGGAGGAATGGAATGATTAAACGAATTGCCCCCTTGCGTCATGTTCATTTGTGGAGATATAATAGGGACACTCATTGAAGGAATGAATGAAGAAGTCAGATTAAATGAAGGAAGAGGGTTAATTGAAGAAGAAGGGTTGCCCCCATGACTGGTAACCATAGGAGGAATGTCTTGTATAGAAGTAGCCATTATGTTTGATGTAAAGGTAGGTATGCTAGCAATAGAAGTTGTCAAAGGAATAGAATGATTAATTTGAGTAGGAGGTTGTGTATAACCTAAAGATTCGGCACAACTCTTCATAGGCATCACGTTCGAATTCACAATGTGTGAAATACCACGCAAAATATCAATTCCATTCTTATCACTTTGAAGCATATGTTTTAGACCCTCAATTAAAGGAAGAGCTTGACTATCGGGATACTCATGAGACATCCATTGGTGAAAATCGTCAAATTGGTTATCCAATTTCGAAAGTTGTTCTACAGAAACCTCATGGAGAGCTTCTTCATCATTAGGAGGATTAGAGGAATTACCCATATCCTCGTTAAAAAGGCTATTCAAATTAGGTTCCATCTCCTCGGTAGTTAAACCTCGGAAAGACTTAATTCTACAGCTTCGTCTAACGGGAATAGTGTAAGTAGGGCTTATTGTTGTAAAACTCATGCACTAAAGAGAGAGAGAAGATTTTGAATTTAGAGGTAGCAATTTTCAGTAAAATCAGCCAATCTTCTGGATTTAAGCTGTTTAAATGCAATCACGACAGTCTCCCGAAATTTCGGAAAAAATGTCCGGGACCGTGGCGCTCGGAGTGCAACACGGTCCTTGCAACTTTTTTCGAAATTTGCAGGGATGAAAGGTATGATGATTTTGAAGCTAATCTGAAAAAATTGAGTGATTTTACGATCTGTAGATAGGCCAAATTAAAGTTGCAATCTCAAAATTGAACCCTACCAAGATTGTCGAAAAATGTAAAAATTTGAATTTTGAAAAAGAGAGGGAAACTGAAATTTTGAATTTTATGATTTTAGAGGGAATGTCAAGAGCAATGCAAATTTTGAAATTTAAAAATTGACTCAATTTCACGCAAAATTCAAATTTGAAAGCGGAAATTAAAGTTGTTGTAATTAAGTACTTAATTTCAAAAGTCACAAATTGTAAGAATTTGTATAAAGCACTGAAATTTCGAATGAATGCAAACACACTTTTCAGATTTAGGACAGTAAGAACACAATTTTGACACAAAATTTCAATTTCAACAATTTTTGAATGATTAGAAGCCTCAATCCAAGCAATCGCTAGACCAACTTTGACTGTAATTTTGAAAGTGTTAGATTTGATAAAATCAGCCAAAATTTTGGATTTTAGTAGGAAAATACAGTAAGATCTCGCTCCCGAAATTTTGGAAAAAATGTCAGGGACGATGGCGCTCGGAGTGCACACGGTCCTCGCAACTTTTTTCCAAATTTTTAGGGATGAAAGATATTGTGATTTTATTGCGGAATCCAAAGTTACAGCTGATTTTGAGATGTTTTGATCAGTGAAATTGTCGGACAAAGGTTGAATCAAGAGGGTTTCAAAAATTAGGGTTTTAACACTTAACCACTTAATTTTCAAAATTAAAGCACAAATATGAATTGATAATTTGTAATAGAAGGGTAGATCTGAAACAAGCATTAACATTTAGACATTTCGCAAGTTCAATTACTAAAAAGAAAATTTAGGGTTTTTATGCAATTAACCTCTAAAATTTTGCAAAAGATCAAACATGGAAATGTAATCAAGGAATCCAATTTTCAGATCTAACTATGAATAATCAGAAAGGATGTTCACGTCGGGTTCACCAAAATGTAAAGCGGAAAATCGTGATCGAACCCTAGTTGCTCTCCCCTCTTCCAACTCCGAGGAGAGAGAAGGGAGATCACTAGGGTTGATGGTTTTCACTTAAGGGAGAGACTTTACATTCAAAAGAGGGGTTGAAACCCACAAGATCCAATCCCACACAAGGCAAGATTGGATGCTAAATGCGTTTCAAGGGTTAAGACAGCAAGGCTACCCTCTTTTGTAAAGAATGTTGATAGAAGAATTAAGCTAGGAATGCATAGAAAGTGACAAAGATTCGCTTTATAAACTGAGATAGGGATATAGGATGAAGCTGCGGACCTGGAATTAGCAGTAAAATGTCGATACGGTGCTGTCCTGCAAATTTGAACAAAAGTTGTCAGGACGATGGCGCCCGGCGCCACGGTCCTCCAAAAAATCCGTGAAACGAAGGGGGATCTGTTCGTCTCTGCACAAGGGTTCCAGATCTTCAATTTCAGCTGCGTACCTACAACCTACACACAGAAAAGCGAAGACGATTGGGGGGTTAGGGATTAGGGGTTTGCCATTAGGTCAAACCCCAGTTTTGGAATTAACCAAGAAATGAGCAAGTGCTGTAAATGTAAATGACTGTAAAACAAGTACTAATACCTTGTTCTAAGGATGTTTGTATCCTTATGTGCGAAGGTATAGATGTTGTATGTTGTTGTAGTATGTTGTATGTAGTATGTAGTAAATGATCTCCTCTTCAATGGTTGAATCCTTGTCTTGAATGCAACACTTAGCCTTGAATGGAGACTTGGAATGAATGCTTGAATGTTTGAATGCTTGAATGCTTGAGTATAGTTTCCATGCTTTGTACACATATCCTCTTCATGCCAAATGAGAGAGAAAAATGTAGTTTATATACTTATCAATTAGGGTTAAAAGACTGATTTTCCCGACCTTAGGCTGACCAGGGAATGTAATTTCCAATTTGCAAACAAAAAGACCCGAGACCCCTTAGGAGACCGGGCCCAAAATAGGCCTAGGGACCAGGGCGCTGGGCGCTCTGGTCCCACCTCCCGGGACAGCAGGGTGCAAAGGAGGTTTAGGCCAGGGTGCAAGAAAATGCAGTTTTCAGTGTCATAATCAGGTTTCGGGGTCTCCATTCAGGTTGTGTGTTGCGTCGCCATCGTGAAGACCGAAATGCAGTCGAAATTGCAAGTGTCACAATTTTAGGATGCTACACAATGCAGTAAAGAGAAATAAAATTATAAGAATCAATGCACACCATAATACATATATTTTTGGTGAGGAAACCTGGTAGGGGAAAAACCTGAGTCGGATTTGTGACCCACAATATTTACTCACTAGCCAATAAGAATAAATATTACTTGTACAATAGGGGCCTGCACATGTAGGAAAGATAACAACCTAGAGCTCACTGCCCAACACAAAATGGAGTCACACTGACTACAATTGGTTGGTTAAATCCAATAACAATGTACTGCTCAAAATAACATTTGTAATGTTGGATTCAGTACTAGTTTAAGCTATGTCAGATACCTTTTCCATAAACCTTGCTTCACTCTTCTCTACTCTTATTCGCTCATACAATAATTACATCAAAATGCATATACAGTTCATTTTCTATCATAACCTATTACATCTCATATATTGCTTCCTTACATTACCTAATTAAATTTTAAAATGACCTAGAAGATCTCATACATAGATGAGTCTTTACAATACATCATGTCGACTATACAAATAAAATTACAATATAAAACAATATTATTTCAAGTTGGCTTAGAGTGCCAGCATAATCTGTTGTCGGTGTAGAATGGATGCCGGTGTGAATAAACTTGTAATGCTTGTCGGTGCCGATAGATGATGTTTGTTGTCGGTGTAACCTATGAACCATGTTACCAGTTGGTTGCCATCAATAACAACATCAACTATTCTCATCTGAGTGTATAATTCCAACAAAATGATTTCCAATTGGAACCTATAACATGTTGCAAATGAGGAAGTTTGCACCTTGCAAGATCTTGAGGAAGTTCAGTTCTTAAAATGCATATGAAGTTGAGCTACTAGATAGTTTGATCCTTTCACCTATATTCAAGATTGCAGATCTACATCAGTATCATGAATCAAAATTTGGTGAAGATAGTATTCAAAACTTGAAAAAATAGTTTCCTTGGAAGGAACCAGATCAGATTGAAGGCATTTTGGACAATAGGATTGGACATAGTACTCGAAGCAGTCAGTTAAGGAGTATCTTGTGAAATGGAAGGACATATCAGTTAAAGATTCATCTTGGATTTCTTAGGCAGAGGTGGACTAACTTGGTTTTACTCTGAACCCAGCAAAGTGAGGGACTTAGTTTTTTCAACAACCTTGGATGTCTAATACATGAGCATCCCTGTTTCTTGGCAATCTTGCATCAATGAAAAACATTTCTTTTTCAATTTGTTTTTCTGTTTTACAGTTTTAGAATTTCTTCCTGCATTTTCTCACCAGATCTTGTGGACCTAGATTTTGCTTGTAATAATAATTATCTTCCATATTCCTGAACTACGAGACATTTGGATCTTTTTCCAGTAAGTTATCGCTTTTGAATTCTGAGACAATTTCCAAGCTTAGAACACCGAAACTACTTGGACCTATTTTCTATTGGTGAATCTTGCAGATCCTTTTCGTAGCTTTTGGAACTTCAGTTCATTGATTCCAATGTTCCTTGGCATGTGGCCAACCTTCCCTCTGATCCACAGTTCTTTCTTTGGATTTTTGGGAGGATTTTGATTGGTAGAGGCTGACCTAGTCATTTTACAAGTTTGATCTTGTTCTTCGACATTTCATCCATCCTGGTCCAATGTGTATCTCTCTAGACCATATAAATCAATATAATTAAGCATCATAAATAATCAGGAATAATATAGAAGATGTATCATAAGATTTAGAGGTTCGGAGTTGACCGATTCTCTAATTGAGCATGTATGTAGTGGGCTAGTGAGCCGAATCTTGTAGTCCGGATGTTACCAGTTATTTGTAATCAATTTTCATGATCTAATTCATTCAAATTTGCATTGTCTCCATCATCTTGTCTTTCTCTCATTGTATTTAATCTTACTACATGGTCTAGATAGATCTCATTGAGGTCCCTCCTAGCTGTAATTGGACCAAAGTTCATGAGAAGATAAGAATACATCCAAATTTTCACTTTTAATGATGTTTAACTCCCTTAATCCTGATAAATACAACACATGGCTACATTATCTACTTGACATATATAGGGGACTAGAAGAAGATAATAAAAAAATATTTAGAAAAATCCAAGCTTTTTTACACTAATGGTGAGACAAGCTCCAAAAAAAAATTAAAAAAATAGGAAATTCATCCAAATTAAAATCATACAATAAAGATTCATCCAAAATATGGTTGTAACATAACACACTTTAATCTAGACATATCTTCCAACTACTGAAATTCTAAACTACATTTCAACATCTCCCAAGTGAAGTTTGGATAAATACCTAATGATAATAATAAGGGCAAGTACACCAAGACGGTGAACAAATAGGGGGGTATAAGTGGCCACTTTTTTTTTCTTCTGAAAATGGGTAAACCTGAACTTCAAAGAGATATTCAAAGGTCACACACTCAAAACTAGGAGTTGAGAAAAGAATAATAATTGTAGTACTCTGAATCTAGTTTCGAAAATACTAAAGTTTTTTAAAATTGGATAAGATTAAGAGGGTAAAACCTCCCTCGCATGAAAAATTATTCCTGATTTTTTCTAGAAAAATAACATAGTTGTTTTTGTGCACTGCACAAAATATATAATTAGATTCAATCTGCCTTTACTCAAACTGCAGATTCATCCACTGGTTTATGTTAATCTTGGCAACTTTTCCAACACACAACAAAATAATATCAGTGACCTTAAATATAAATTAACTAGGTCAGTTTCACAACAAAAACCTAATTCTCATCATCGAGATTACAAACAAGTTGGTACAATCTTGACCATTAGAAATCATAACAATCTCTTCACAATAATCAAGAAAATTCCAAATGCTCCATGGTCACCGCTTCATCAAAATTTGTAACTCATCATGCACTATACATTAGATGCAATCCACTTTTCTCCTTTCTAAGATAACAAACATGCCAAGTAAATCTGAAGTAATCCTCATTCAATGATCACATGCGTCTCCATCATTATCGCTCAACATTAGATCTTAAAACAACAAACTTGATTGGTTAGGGTTAAACAAAAAATAACTGGTAGGGTTTACTGGTTACATAACATAGAAAGGTTTAACCCTTTACACCCGTTCAACTTAGAAACTACCATATACTAGTTTACAACATCTTCCTCAAATTTTATCATACCAGTTACAAGACAATAGAAATAACAACAATAACATCAACAATATCATGAATATCATTCACCTGTTCAATTGACATTAATGACAATATATCATTAATGCAATCTATATGCAAAAATCCAACAATCTAAAAATGCCAACAATCTCCCCCGTTGGCATTGATGGCAATACAAATATCAACACCTTTGATTGCTATTGTGGATTGGTGAATAGGAATCCTGGTTTAAATTAAAAAGTATTCACCTTGCTCTGTCTGTCTTTATTCTTTCGCTAGTTCACCTAATCAGACACATAATTCTTCTCCCCCTTTGACAACAATGCCAAATTGAAAGTAAAACATGTAATTCCAAATTTTCACTGTGTATCAACATACTGCAACTTGATGCTCCCCCTATGGAATACATCCATTTCCAAAAATATCAATCCATGTAAGATTTTGCAAGTTATTCAGGGACTGATGCAATCAACATCATGCTCAACTGACTTCATGAAGAGAGACAACCCCTAACTAACTTCTAAGGTACTCAAAAGTGGTCTTAGGCAAAGGTTTGGTAAAGATATATGCAAGCTACTCCTAGGTAGAAACATGCTCTAAGATAACATCTTTACTTTGAACTTTTTCTCTCAAAAAGTGATACTTCAATTCAATGTTCTTAGTCCTTCCATGCAAAACATGATTCTTATAAATATTTATTGCACTTGTACTATCACAAAAAATCTTTATAGGTTTTGAGATCTTCATCTTAAAACCTTTATAATGTGCCTCATCCAAATAGCTTGTGTGCAATTCATGTAAGTTGCTACATACTCAGCTTAAGCAATAGATTGTGAAGTACAACTCTGCTTCTTACTACTCCATGAAACTAGCCTTCTTCCTAGAAAGAATGTTCCACCAGTAGTACTCTTCCGGTCATCAACATTTCCTGCCCAATCAACATTAGTGTATGCCTTCAAGTCAAAATTGCCTCCATATAGATATCATAACCCATAGTCAACTCTACCTTTCAGATATCTAAAAATTATCTTGGTTGCTTTCAGATGTGCTCCTTTGGATTTATCTGAAAGCTAGCAACTATATCAACTGCATGGGCAATATCCGGTCAACTGTGAACAACATAGTGTAATTTGCCAGTCATTGACATGTATTCCTTTTCATCTACAGACTTAGATGCATCTTCCTTGGACAATTTACAACCTTTGACCATTGGAGTTCCAACTGGTTTAGAGTCACTCATTCCAAAAGTCTTCAAAACTTCTTTCACATACTTAGATTGAGTAATGAAAATACCATTCTTCATCTATTGTATTTTCAAGCCTATGAAATTTTTTATTTCCCCTACTAATGACATCTCAAACTCATTCTTCATTTCATCTACAAAACTATTTCTCATGATATCATTACCTCCAAATATATTGTCATCAACAAATACTTCATTGACCAGTATTTCATCTCCTTCAGAATTGAGATAAATATTGTTGTCATCACAGGTTCTTGCAAAGCCTATCTTCATCAGATGTGTATGAAGTCATTCATACCATGCTTTGGGTGCCTGATTTAATCCATATAAAGCTTTATGAAATTTGCATACCATGTCTTCCTTATCTGTCAATGCATAACCATTAGGATGCTCTATATAAACCTCTTCTTACAATATCCCATTAAAAAATGCAGACTTAACATCCATCTGGTATATCTTGAACTTCTTATGGGTTGAAAATGCAAGTAATGTTCTAACTCCTTCCAGTCTTGCTAGTGGTGCAAAATTTTCTCCATAATCTTCTCCTTCTTCTTGTGCATAACCTTTGCAAACTAATATTTCCTTATTGCGAACTACAAGACAATCTTTATTTAACTTGTTTCTAAACACCCATTTAGTACATATAACATTCTTGTTTACTAGTCAGAGTACCAGGGTCCAAGTGTTTCTCTTCTCAATTTGATCCAATCCCTCCTCCATTTCTTTCACCTAGTGATCATCACCAAATACCTCCTTAGCACTTCTAGCTCCAATGGTGGAGATCATGCAAGAGTTACCTCTAATTCTCCTTCTAGTTAATACTTCAACATCCTTATCCCCAATAATCTACTTAGGACTGTGATGCAGTCTCACATATCTAGGAATAACATCATCATTCTCATTAGGTTCAACTTCTTCATTGTCTTCTTCTTCTAAATTTATTTGTTCCAGTTGAACAAGTACATCAAGATTTGCTTTACTGGTTTATGATTTAACAGTTTTAGGTTCCAAAGGAAAAATGCAAGGATCTTCATCCTTTCTCTCTAAACAAGTTCCTTCTGAAATTTCAAGACATTCATCTACATGAACATCAACATTCTCAACAATTCTTTGTATCCGGTTGTTGAAGCATTTGTCGGCCTTACTCTTGGTGGAATAGCCAAGAAATATGCCTTCATCACTCTTAGCTTCAAACTTGCTTATGTAATCCTCTTTTAATAAAACACTTTCTACCAAATATTTTAAAATAACTAACATCAGGTGATCTTCCATACTAGTACTCATAAGGTGTCTTGTCCTTACTTCTTTTCACCAGAACTCACTTCATTGTGTAGACCATTGTACTTACAACTTCCCTCCAAAATGTTTTTACTACATTTCCTTGTATCAACATAGTTCTAGCTGCTTCAACTACTGACCGATTGTTCCTTTTTGCCATACCATTCTGTTGTGGTGTCCTTGGTGCCTAAAGTTGCCGCTTGATACAATTCTCATCACAATACTTAGTGAATTCCTCAAAAGTGAATTCAGCACCTCGATCTATTCTGAGAAATTTTATCTTTTTGCCACTCTGTTTCTCAACTAAAGCTCTGAATGCCTTGAATTTACCAAAAGCTTTATTCTTATCCTTGAAGAATGTGACCCACATCATCCTTGAACAATCATCAGTGAAGATCATGAAATATCTATCACCTGAAATTCTTCTAGTTCTTATTGGTCCACCTAGATCTGTATGAACCAAATCTAACAAGTTCTCTATTGAGAAGGACTTTCTCTTGAAAGTTGAAGAAGTCATCTTTCCTAACTGACATTCTTTACAAAGAGCATTAACCGCTTTGTCTATCTAAGGTAGACCTCTTATAGTCTTAGACTTGCTCACTTTAACAATGTTATCAAAGTTTATATGACAAAATATCCTATTCCAAAGCCAGCTATCATCTATTTTTGCAATCAAATAGTTGCTAACTTTAGGATAAAGATAAAATAGATTACCTCTAGTTTGTTTCCCTGTTGCAATCAATTCACCTTTGTTGTCAAATATTTTGCACATACCATTTCTAAACTCTAGTGGGTATCCTCTGTCATTAAGTTGTGCCATGTTCAGAAGATTGTACTTTAGGCCTTCAACCCAATATCTAATCTATTTTCTCTTCCTGAATAGCTACAAACACAATATCTTCACTAGCATCATCATCAAATTCTCATTAGTAATACCACTATCAATATAAAAAGACAAACTATATTACCTTTACCCTTATATTTCTTAAATTTGTCTCTCTTGTATTCATAATTAGCTTCTATATGACCAATCTTATTACAAAAAAAATAGTTCAATGATAGCTAACCTTTGTATTTCCTAGTGCCTCTAGGCAGTCGTTTTGCCAACAATGCTTCAAGCTCTGCTAAATTGTCTTCATCATCAACATCTTTGCTGTATCTAGATTCATAGCTATGGCCGGCATGTCTACTTCTTCTCATAGATGGGTTAGAGAAAGAAGCTCTGAATGTAGATTCTGATTTTTGTACACTACCATCATAGCCATTGAGTTCAAAAGAAGTAAGTTTTCGAATGATAGAGTCAAGAGTTACCTTTGTGTTGTCAATAGATTTCAGCTCTTGAATAGCTGCAACTCGGATAGCATAGACCAGTAGTAGGGTTCTTAGTACTTTACTTATCACTATGGCATCTTCCACTTTCCCTCCCGCACTCTTTATTTCACCAACTGTCTCTTTTATCCTTTGACCATACTTCTGGATATTCTCACCTTCAGACATTCTCATGTCATCAAACTTTCCTCTAAAACTCTCCTCTTTAGCAATCTTAACATGTTCATCACCCCTATAAATCTCTTCAAGTTTTTTCCATACTTCATATGCAGTTTCAAGATCATGAACATCTACATATTCAACATCAGACAGGGAACTGATAATAGCCTCTAATGCTTGATGATTCTCTTGTTGTTCTTTCTTTTGATCACCAGTCAGAGTTCCAATAGGTGTAGTATACTTAGTTTCTACATGATCTCAATACTAACTACCAAGACTCTTAATGTGAATATTCATTCTGTCACTCCATATCCTATAGTTATCTTTGTTGAACTTCAGACCTTCTTTCTTCATCATGATCTACATGATCTTTTCCTCAAGTTCTTAGGCTTTAGGTTAAAGAGGACCTGAGACACTCTGGTACCAATTGATGGTGTGATGAAAGAATAAGTATCCGATAGAATACTAAGAGGAGGGAGGGCGAATTAGTATACTGAAAAACTAATACAAACTCCCAAACTCAAAAATAAACTTATCAACAAATAACTCAATCAAGATAGTATCTCAAAGATTACCAACATCAACCGGTTTGACTATTATGACAACTTAACAGTAAACAACTTCAATCTTGTAAACATAAAAAATGCTTAATCATATGTCAACATATTCATCTCTCAATGCTTCTAGTTATCATGGCATATAAGAATAGTTAAGTAGTTAATCAAATCAACAAATACGATCATAACCACAAAAGAATTCACCACTTGTCACAAATTTTTATACGTGGAAAACCCAAATAGGTAAAAATCATGATGATATGAGACTCAAAAGGATATCTATATGAACTCTTCTAAATTTCACTGTGTTAGGAGCCAAGCCAGTTGAAGATTTTACAATAAGTCTTGCTAAGAATTGATTCTGTTAGGAATCACCCAGTTAAGGGATTTGCAAATATGCCTTGATGAAAAACACAATACCCTGTTAGAAGTAACCTCGTTGAAGGATTTGAGAATCCAAACTAATGGATCACCTTATGAGAGGATTTAGAAAGTAACCAAGCTTGTTAGAGTTTACCCGGTTAGGGGATTTCAATTTCTGTTGTAAGTGTTAGAAAACAACAAGTTTTCTTGATCTGTCTGAATAACACTACATCTTCTTGATCAAATCCTTCTTAAGCTTCAATCTGCCTTTACTCAAACTATAGATCCACCCACCAAACACACAACTAGTTTCTGCCAATCTTGTCAACTTTGCCAACACACAACAAAATAATATCATTGACCTTAAATACAAATAAACTAGGTCGATAACACAACAAAAACCTTATTCTCATCATCGATATTACAAACAAGTTGGTACAATCTTGACCGTTAGAAATAATAACAATCTCTTCAGAATAATCAAGAAAATTCCAACCGCTCCATGATCACTACTTCATCGGACTTTGTAACTCATCACACGCTATGCATTAGATGCAATCCACTTTGCTCCTTTCCAAGATAATAAATGTACCAAATCAATCTGAACTAATCCTCATTCAATGATCACATGTGCCTCCATCATTACCACTCAACATTAGATCTTAAACCATCAAACTTGATCAGTTAGGGTTTAACAGAAAATAACTGGTAGGGTTTACTGGTTACATAACATAGAAAGATTTAACCCTTTACACTGGTTCAACTTACAAACTACCATATACCAGTTTACAACATCTTCCTCAAAGTTTATCATACCAATTACAAGACAATAGCAATAACAATAATAACATCAACAATATCATGAATAGCATTCATCGGTTCAATTGACATCAATGACAACATTTCATTAATGCTATCTATATGCAAAATGCCAACAATACCATTATCTCTCAATACATGGAAATCTATCAGTTAGAGACATAGAATGGAAAAGTTGATCCCTTGACTTATGTGAAAGTATTTCAACCCTTTTGTAGTGACTTTTGAAATGATCATAGACTTATGGCTAAATTATTTTCTAGGACATTTAGAGACAAGGCCCTGTAATGCTTTTGTTCTTTTCCTGCTTATTCCATTGATTATTTTCAAAAAAATTCTAATGATTTCATTTAAAAATTTCAAAATAATATTGGTCCTCAAATTTCATTGATTGATTTGATTCATTGTAAACAAGGTGTAAAGGAAAAAATGATTGATTTTATTGGTAGATTTAAACATTTTCATGCTCAAATATCTAATCCTATGCCTCATATGGATGTTCAAAGAATTTTCATTTCTAATTGGCAAAACGACATTAGACATAAGTTATTAATCTCTAAGCTTACTTCTTTTAACCAATTGTGTGCAGTGTTTCATAATTATCAACTTCAAAGGAGCTGATTTGAGTCATCCACTTCAATGGCTCTGGTTGATAAGAATGATTCGACTCAACAAGCTTTCCAAAATTTTCAAAAACTAAACAAAGGATTCACTAAGATTAGTAATCAACGAAAACTTAAGTGGAAAATATTCTCCAATTAACGAATACTTTGTATCGGCCATTTCAAAATTGGTGAATAAGTTGGTGTAAATGGGGTGATCAGATCCCCCCAACTTTATCAATTTTTGGTCAAACACATTTCAATTCACTTTCATTTTTATTGATTATTTATAATGATTTAAAGTTTTTTCCAATAGAATCTACGTTTTCACAATGGTCTATTTAATATTTTCGCTTGCAATTTTAGAAGTATACCTCAATTCACCACCATATTCACTAATAGCCATCAATAGTTCAATTTGCATGAGGACACAATTCGCTCGACATTTTTAGAATCATGTCTTTATTTTTTTTTAATTTTCACCAATACCATTAATCATTCAATGTTGTGGGAGGATTTATTTGCCAATTCTATTATAAGTCCATCCCAATTGACAGTCCATAATCACCTAGTAAATTACAATGTATATGTTTTGTTAAGGATTGATTTAGTCTACATTTCCATAAGGTGTGTTAGAATTAAGTGGGATTCACCAAATATTTGTAAACCATTTAAAATTCCCATTGAATTTGCCAAATATAAATTTGTATAAGATTTTATGAAAGATCAAATTTATTTTAACTGAATTTGGTCAGTTTTGAGCTCTCAATTTGGATCAATAGCGAAGTTATAGACATGAACAACCATTGTTGCATTGCAGGCTACTAGTGCTACTCACCAAGAATCTAAAGGTAAGCGATCATTTGTTTGAAGTTTTATAATATTATTCATCTCAATTTGTTTGCAATTTGTATTTCATTTTTATTGAGTAGGGAGACCTCAAACATCTAGATTTTAGGCTCTAGGGGCAATCAATCTTATAGTCTATTATTACTTCTTAAACAAGTAGATAGATTTTTTCAGCCTTTATTTCATTGGATATGTCAAATAAGAAGAAGACTAAATATCCTCTAGTAGAAAATATTAAATATTTATTCAAAGAGCTCTAGTCATACTTTTGTCGATATCCTAAACAGTTTTTAGGATTTCCAAATTTTGTTGATGGAATAACTGATGGGAACAAGTTTCTTAAGGATGTCAATACCATATGGATCTCCTTGCATGGTCTATTGCATCGAGTTTTGTTTATAATATTGATCCTTGAATGGATTAATGTACAAACATCACCATATAGTAGACAAAGCTCCTAACTTGCTTCGTAGATTAAGTGATACAGAGACAATCTTAACTTTAGCAGGTCTTCTCCCCATTCTAGTGGAAATGATCCTTCTTGTGAAAAAAAGCCCAAGAAAGAGCTATGTATATTTTAGAATATTCTAAGCTACATAAAATGACATGCATGAACCTTGATAATCGCTATTAATCACAACAAACATTTGTAAATGAAAATTTTTCTAGCTGGCAAATAGTGACAGGTTTGAATAATCCTAATAATTTTATTCAATATAATAAAAATGGGGAGTTATGTGTTAGTGTAAATTAATTGAGATACCAATCCACTACCTTCCAAAGATCATGGAACCAAGAAAGTGCTCTAAGAAGCAAGAAGTAAGTGTCAAAAGGGATGATTTTAGCAATATTGTTGATTCTATGACTACTAGTTTGAAGAAAATTGTCTATTTTGTTTCCTTAGAAATTAGAAAACAATTCCCTCATGATGATTTACTTGAATCCATGTTTATTATGTTTCCTTAATATTGGGAACTCAACAATCCAGCTGATTATTGTCAGATTTAATGACTTTGATATGCCATTTTTGCAAATGTGTAGAAATCAATGGATAAATTATAGAAGGAATTTTAAATGAAATATTTCTTAGAGAACAATCAACCCATTTTGTAATAACTATGAGGCATCATTTTAAATATTTAAAAAAAATGAAAAAACCCTTGGAAGGGATATTTGTAACAAAGGTTTGGACAAAGATAGGTCAGAGCACACTTTTGGTTGATTCAATATCAAAATTTCTCAAACTTGTTGATTTATGTCAAAACATGATATTAGGTTTAGTGGAGGATGAGAGAGTTTTCAGTGCTTTGGGGTTCTTAAACTCAAAGATAAGGAACAAACTAGACAATAATTTGAATAATTGGTTGCGGTTGTATACATCGAGGTATGACGTTCAATTTTTTCTTATGAAAGGGCACTGGGAATTGAGAAAGTCCAAAACTGAAAGAGGAGGGTTGGGAATCACTACAAACCAAAGTGGGACAATTAACATGATAAAATGAATGCCAGTGATGCATACTTACTAGTTATTTTGAGATGTAGTTAAGCAGAGGTACTTAGAGTGAATAAGACACAAATAATCCACAAATAATCCTAAGGAGAAACACAACACTAGATTAAAATAATCCACAAATAATCCTAAGAAGAGGTACTTAGAGTGAAGAAGACACAAATAATCCTAAGGAGAGGTACTTAGAGTAAAGAAGACACAAATAATCCTAAGGAGAAACACAACACTAGATTATGGGATTGTTAACCTAGAACATGAAATAAACATTATCCATAATCAGCCTATCTTTTTATTTCCAACCAAATTTAAATATACTAACATACAACTAAGAAAAGTCCATAGTTATGATTGTACCCATATTAGGGTCATTTCCTATCATGGAGGGAAAATGATATAAGATGCAAGATAAAGCCCAAATATGAATCAATTCCAAGTCATATTGTACTTTAATAGTAATTACACATTCATAGAATCATAAAAAAGAGTTAATCAAAGCCATGAAAAATTACAATATTCTCGAAATCACAAGTAAAGTAAAGTAGAAAACCTAAAAGTATTTTTGGAATACAAACTATACAATACATATTATGAAATCATTGTATCAGCTTCTATAGCATGCCCCACTCTCCATCTGATAGAAGTCAGATTTGTTCTAACATATAGTAATTGACCTGCAAACTTTTCATCAATTCATGAACTTGAGATCATTTTTTCATCCAACGTTGCATTCAAGGTTATCAATGGTTTGGTGAAGGCCAAAAAGTTAGCCTCATTTGTGTTCTTGGGAAATAGGTTGAAATCAAACTTCATTTTCCCCTCCATCTTATTTTTGAAAGCAATATTTCCAATGTATTATTGTGTTGTATCAAAACTCTTCGACAAGCAAAGATCTGTCAATCTCTATACCTTTCCATGCAACTTCTTAATTATATTTTTAGCCTTATCTAGGCATTCTTGTGCTTCTCATACTTTCATACATTTTTAAATGACATATGATGCCTTTAGGAATCAATGTGGCTATGAATTCCCTTGGATGCCAAATGTTTTTCATTGGCTTTGTAGAGTATTTGCAAATTTTGATTTGGAATTTTCTCTCCTAAATTCATGTTTTTATTCTGAGCAATGTATTTATTGAGCTTCCCATAATGTACTCTGAGATTTTCAATCAATTCAAACAAATTACACAATTGCTTAGTCCTCTGCATTATTTGCTCCCAAATTTTTTTTTCTATACCTTATTGTTTGTTTCCAAGATCTGGTCAATTTTTCATTGGAAGATTTAATTTCATTGTATACCTTCTACAACTCTTGTGTTAGTCTTTCATTGTTTTTCTTTCTTCCCCTGCTTTTTCTTCCCACCAATTTTCTCTTTCCTTCTCATAGTCCAATTGGTTTTATAATTTTTTTATTCAGGCAATGGCATTCTCCAACTTTTTGTACAATTATACTAAAGAGGCTCTTTCATTTTTAATTTTTTTGATGCTTTTAGCTAAGATTTTCTTTAGTTCATTTATTTTCACCTCTACCTATTCATTCTCCGAAATTGTAGATGTAGAGACAGATTTTTTTATCCTTTTTTGTAATTCACTGCTCTTGTTATCTGCAACTTTCCTCTTCGCTCTCTCATTTTCTAGGTTTGCATGGAACTTTTGTATTTGTCTCTCCAACTTATTCTCTCTCTCTCTCTCTCTCTCTCTCTCTCTCTCTCTCTCTCTCTCTCTCTCTCTCTTCCTTCAACAATAATGTGTACACCACTTCATTGGTCTTTCTTAACACATTAATTTTGTCTACATTTTTAACTCCTGAAAAATCCATTTGGACGGTGCTAACGTAAGATTGGGAGGGATCAATCTAATTCTTTGGTTATTTTGATCTAGAATTGGGGGCATAGCGACCATGTACTCCATCATTTCTTTATTAGGGTCATATGTGGGAAAAACCTTATTCATTATAGGTTGTTCCTCTACAGTTGTAGTACCTACAACCTTCATCATTATCTTCCTATTTTATTTGTTTTTACCCACTCTCCTTCTAAATTAATCAACAAAATTATTGTAATTAAAATCTGGGGTTGTTGATGCAATTGAATGTTTGAATGGTGAAATTGCACTTTCAATGATGTAGGCGCCTCCACCTATTCATATGGCTCTAACTATTTCATTCTAAGGTCTAGCAAAAGATGCAATACCCATTCCTAATCATGTTATACTCTCACTTATAGTTGGGGTTATTAGACTCATTTTGAGGGTTTTTTTTTTGAAGTTGAAAACAATACCTTTGTGGTGGAACTTGATTGAGTTGGAGTTGTACTCATCATTATTTTCATAACATTTTTATTCTTTAGAATTCCTTGATCACTAGGATTATGTATAGTATCTTCTACTATTTGCCTCTTTTGAGCATTTTTTTGTTGTTGCACTTGTTCACCTCATTTTATGGAAGTAGCACTCGATTCAATATCATATTCTAGTTGTGATTGAATCCAGCTGTCAATATTTTAAGCTCTATTAAAATGAGGTTTAGGTGTATAAGTATTACTTTTCCTTCTTGATTCAACTCCAATTCCTTGAGGATCTCCATTTTTTCTTGGTTTTACTGCCAGTGGTGTCCAAGGGCCTTGTCCTTTGGACCCTAGACCACAACCTTGATAACCCATTTTTTCCATTATGGTTTCCCCTAAAGTATATGTTTGTTTCATGGTCTCAATCGGAATAGATGTTTTTGCACAGTCTGCAGTAGTTGTTGGAGTGTGACCTGAGGGTATCTCATTATCACTATCATTATATGTATTAGAGGGATTATCTATATTGCATAATTTGCTAACTTAGAATCCTCTGAGATGTCTTCAAAAATTTTAATAGCCTTTGGTTCACCTAGGTTTTTCCTCATAAACTAAAATTATTTGATTTTATTCCATGCCCAGTTTGCCTCTACACAAGCTTTTGATAGAGAATCTGGGATACTTTTCCTAGTAGATGGAACATTAGCTCTTTTGTAAAAATTGTCGGACCTCCTAATTTGGATCTCTTTCTCTATTGTTCTCTGTGGGTGCAATGCCATAATTTGTGCTGATAATTTTTCTAGAGAAATACTTTTTTTAGTAGCAGTTTCCTCCATCACTTTGTTGACCTCATCCCATAAATCCTTGTTTTTCAACATTTCTAACAAGGGTTTACTTTCATGTTGGAGTTTACTTGCAGAGTTCTTATTTTCCACAACCATTTCTTTAATGATGTTCTATGCATCATACTTCCAGTAACTATCAACATCAAAATTTAAAAAATTAAAAATTTCATGACCACACTGAATGTTTTTCTCTCAAATGTGAAGCCTCCACAATAAAAGGGTAATGAAGGAAATATGCTCTTTTGCTGACTAACAAAGTAGAGCTTATCTATACTCTCCATCTATCGTACATATTCCAATGCAAAAACCCTCTTTGTCACATGTATTGGAAGTTTGTAGGGTTCTAATAGTCATTCATAAAACCTTAACACAATATATTCTTCCATGAGGGACCAATCAGCCTATTGTATTTTAGGTCGCAGTTGAATGCAATCTCTACAAGATTCGGGCAATCTAGGCATTGGAGTGTTTGTAATTACATGATACATTGGAGACAAAAGTAAGTCTACAAAATGGTTTCAATTCCTTCTCTTATCATGCAACCTTATCTTAGTGGTCCATACATATATTGGACACACTATTCTTGCCTCATCCTCTTTATACACCTGAATCTGAACCTTGTTGGTCTTGAAAGTTACACAATATTTCACTACAAAAACATGGCACAAGTAGGTTGTAAACGTAAATTTCTTAGATGAACCTCTTTTAATCATTACAAATTGTTTGTGGGTAAAAGCACAAACTTGTGTCACACTTTTATAAAGGAAGTGGCCAACACAACTAAAATTGTTTAATTTCAGCAGCATAAAAGTGATATTTTTAAATTAAATTTAAAAATTTTGTGAGCTAATGAAATGTAGAAATATTAATGATATTTATGTCTATTATTTTTTGAATTTTTTAAAATAATAAATTGATATTTTTTTAATATACTCAAAGATAGATTTTTTATTGTTGAAAATGCTGAAAATCAGGAGTTCTAGTCAGTGCCACCAAAAAAATGAAAAAAAAACTTACTTTTTCCTAATATTAATTTTCCAAACAGATGCACATATATGCAATGCTAAAAAAAAAAAAGTAAATTTTGATGTATATTTTTCGCGTAATAAATTTTTTAATTCCAACATAATTGAATTTGGTAGTTTTCATTCGACATCACCTTTTGTCTATTAAACTCATCATAATCAAAAACCAAATTATACACTTTTGGAGAAGATTCTCTCTTCTAGTGAAAAATATATTTTGTAAAACCTACTTGCAATGTTTAAAAAATACAATATATTAAAATTAATCAAAACATAAAAAAGATAAAAAATGTTTAGATTCTTGACTTTGAGCTCTACAAAAGGGTATTTTTTGAATTTTATAAAAAAATATTCAGCTTAAAGAAAAATATAGTAGAATTGGAAAGTTTTGGAAATTCAGAGGAAATGTTGATTTGGCTGCCACATCACATGACACATAGATAGGTTCGGCTGAACTTTTTTGCTTTGAAAATAGGTTTCGCTGAACTAATTTCATCCAAACTTATTGTACCATTTAGGCACCATGTGGTCGTCACATAGGTTTGACCAAAGCTAGTTCGGCGTAAACAACAAACCACTTTTTATTATGAATTTTGAAATATACTTTTAGAAATGTTTCTCCCGATTAAAAAAATGGTAAAAAAATTGCACTCCATTAAAGCCCATGTTAATAAGCGGTATAAATAATGGCCCACTAAGTTCAACGAAACTTATTTAATTGTCCTCAAGTGTGACACAACAGTGTACTTTAGCCCTTGTGCATGGATTGAACAATATGCTCAACAAAATTATGTCTAATAGGTTGATTAACACAATGGATATTGAATACTATTTCAAGGAGGCTTGTACCCACTTCCCTATTATTTTCCAATCCGAGGAAAAATCTTAGCATGGCAATAGTATCTTGAATCCACATGGCATAAAAATATCTCCTTTATAAGGAGGCTTATGATTTTGATCCAATCAGATATCGTCCATTGTTATAGATTTGAGATAATTATTTTTCCCCTTTCATTGATTACTTCATAATCACAAGCAAGCTTTTCTAGGTCAATGTGGACATTTGAGTTTCCAAAATCTCTTACTCCAAACCCTAAGTCAAACAAACTTTTAAATTATTTCTTGATAATGGATACAATTTCTTTCTTGTTTTCATCATAATTTTGGGCCTAGACCATGACAATTTCTGGGCAAGGAAAAACCTCAGGTAACATCATGCATCTGAATCCAACATCCCACGCTGCATTTTTATTTATGTTTAGTCTTAATACTTTATTATACACAAATTTTGTGCCCTGCTTCTTGTGGCCTTATTCTCACATGAAAATCAAAGTTTTGTGGTTCACCTACCATGGACTACAGGATCATAAATATCTTGGTATTCATCAGTGAAACCTAGGGTTTTAACTAGTTGGGCATAGTCTTTTTTTTCTTTCTCTTTGCCTTTCCCCATTGCTAGTAGCCTGGTATGGTAGTGGTGGTAGACAAGCTTGACAATGTAAGCCTTTAACACTTGGTCCACTAATTCCACAATCTAAATTGCAAGATTGAAAAAATAAAAAATGTGGGATGTCAGTGTTATGTATTTCTCCTAGGATCTTACCCAAAATTTGAATTTGAAATGATGAATAAAAGGACTCATGCGGATAGACTCCGTTGCATCCCCAAATCTAGATTTTGAATCTCCCTGGTTAACTGGTTACTTCAGAGTCCAATCTCCCTTAATTTAAACAATTTCCTCAAAGGAAAAATTTGTGGTTAAATTTGTTTCTTTTTCTTTATATCTTTTATTAAAATATTTCATTCCTAACAATACTCACACATGTCTCTATTTCAAAGACTTTTTGTAGAAACTTTTGTCCTTAAGAACTTCAACCTAAAATAGAAGTTATGTCATTCATCTCCGATCATCCAATGGTCATTAAGTTCATTATAATTAATTAAGTATAGATTTATAGTTAATTAAGTATACAATTTACTATAGTTAATTAGACAGTGCTCATGTGTCTCTATTCCGCAAGCTTCTTGTAGAAACTTGTGTCCTTCAGAACTTTAGCCTGAAATAGAGCTCATGCCATTGATCTGCGATCATCAAATGGTCATGAAATTGATTATAGATAATTAAGTATAGTGAACTAAGTATACAATTTAGTATAGTTAATTAGACAGTGCTCAGACGTATCTCTATTCCGTGGAGATTTTGTCATTGACCAGTTGGAGAAAGTAGTCATTTTTTAGTTACGACTTGAGTCTCCTTCATCGTCATCATAATCGGCCCCTTTTGTTAGCCACCCACTCACTCTGATTTTTCAAGCCTTTACCCTGTCGTACAATTTCTTTGAGATCAATGGTCTAGTTCACTGCACAACTACATAGTTTTTCCAAGATGCTCATTTTGGCAGTGGACTAGCGTCCCTTGTGGGGATTTGCAACATGGTTTAATAGCCTCATGTGGATTCTATAAGTCTGGTGGTTGTATCAGGCTTTGAAAAGTTGATCTTTTGGTGCAACAACAACCCTAGCTAGTAACAAGTGGTATCAGAGCTTGGTCATAGGTTTGCATCACCCAAGCCGCGATGAGTGGAGCTAGAAGGGGGATTGTTGGCAGTGGGTCAGCGTCCCTTGTAGGGATTTTTAATATGGTTTAACAACCTCTTGTGGATTCTATAAGTCTAGTGGTTGTATCGAACATTGACAGGATGATCTTTTGGTGCAATGACAACCCTAGCTTGTAATAGCTCATTCACCTTAACTTCGTAGCCATGCATGCACACATGGAATATGGGCTCTATTGACATTTGACTCTTCTTAAGTGGACTAATAAGATTCTACATGGTGTAGATCAAAGGACATATTAGAAATGGTGCCCCCAATTTATCCTCCCCATAAGCCATATCATTGAGTCATCAACTCCTACTTATCTGATAGCCCAAATCATCGCATAGTTTCATGATTAATCAAATTTACTCACCAGAAATAACTCCACAACTTTTCACGCACACATGGCACATGAGACCTATAAACAATGATGACATACACTTCCACCACTAAATTAATGACATGTGGAAAGCCACGTTACATGGTGAGGACATGGTTCCAACATGCTCATCTCCTAAGTGTGATAATGTGTGGAGTTGTCTTCTGTAAGATCAATGACCAGGATTTCTCTATGATTGCACAATTACTTGGAAGTGCTCAATGAAGCTAACTCCATAGTAAAGGTTTTTACAAAAGGTGGGAAAATAATAATAAAGAGATCCACATTCTTGTTTCTCAATTGTCAGTGCTTGAAAAAGAATTAGTTGTTGGGACCACAACATTGGTATATTTAATTCAATGGCTAGTTCCCGCCATTAAACTAGAATACATGCCTACTATAAATAGATCCAATTTACCATTGCAATCCATAATTTTTTTATTATATTAGCTGCATTCTAGTTTTGTTTTATATTTACCATGGTATGAAATGCTCTATATGTTTTCTGTAATCTGAATTTACCATTGTAAGGGTTTATGCTCTAGGGTTTTATGTGCAGACTATAGTTGCATTTGTTACATTAATAATTGCTTTCTCGTTGTGTCTTTTGATTTCATGAGACACCTAATTGATCATCTAGAGTTTCTGAGACAATTGTTTTTAGTTTTATTTTGAAACCCTAGCTATTACCTATATCTATTTATATAAACCCTAACTTTGATAATTGTCAATTCTTCTCACTTGGGCAAGATGAATTTCTTGGAGGAGATAATTGTGGAGCTTCCTAGAAAATTATAAGCTAGAGACTAGGGAGGTTTTAGCCAAGGAAGGTGGTAGATTAAAATTTATCACAAAAGAGCTAATTGATGAAGTTCTCATGTTAAATCCCAATTTGGATTGAATCATCAACCGAGAGGAACAGGTAAGAAAATACAAGAACAATGAAGGGTTGTATAGAGAGAAGTTGACATCTATTAGGCCTCAAATTTTGAGAAGAGATTAGAGGAAATTAACTTCAAAGGAGTTTTCCCCCTATAATACTATTATTTTTGTTGCGTACTTCATAGACACATACTATGCTCTGTGTCAAGTATGTGTTGCAGATTCTAGGAGCATGATTTCAAATTGGATGTTGGTGCTATGTATGGACATCTAGAATAGAGATATCAATAGACCTTTTGATTATGCTACTCTAGTGACTGAAGGTCTTCACAATTCTCTCTATGAATTCAAGAGGGAAAATTCAATGAACTTCAGGTACTACTCTTTACTAATGCATAATTTCTTGTACAAAGGTCTCAAGGTCTGTCATCCTAACCTACATGTCACTTCCATTATAAAGGGTGAATTTCTTCTAGTCCAAGAGTGGACTTGTGTTTGGGATATGTACATGAATGAGTCCAGTTATCTTGTGTTTGAGAACCATTTTGTTAGAGAGTTACTAAGTATTCTTCAAGGGGAGGTAACATGGGGATTAAGAAAAGAAGTAAGGATTTTTTTAAGACCTAGGGATCTTGTAATTGAATTGGAATCCCTCATAATTGGGGATCATGGTTCTACTTTAAGGAGCATACTATTTTTAGGGTTTTTAGTAGCCCTTTCACCCGTAGGCTTTTTCCTATTACTATCCAAGATAGAGTTGTTTTCATGGAAATCATGCATCAACTAGTAGAAGTAGAGAAGTCCCTAGTTAGAGAGGCTTACAAGAAAGGTTCATTGATCCCTTCACAAGTTGTGGTAGGGATGTATCACTTTATAAATAGGAAAGCATATGGCATTTTGTGCTCCATGTTGAATAAGTATAACCTTCCCTAGGCTAAGTATAGGTACTATGATTCTGAGTGGTTTATTCTAGGCCTTGGGAAGGCAAAGCCTCAACATCATCAATGGGCTGATGAAGAAGATCTTATTAGAAATGTTGAAGGCTATAATGATGGAACTTGAAGAGAAAAGAAAGATGGCACAAGATAAAATATGAAGAATATATGAAGACCAGAGAGGATAGATCATATGCTCTAGTATGGCAAATGCTAAAGATTATAGAAGAAAGAATGAGAGAATTTTTTGTTGCCAATCCAGATGTGGATAGAATTCCTTTTCCTCATGAAAGGCCTAGACTCAATGGTTGAGCCACAAGTTGAAGAGGTAGAGGAAGAAAGGCCTATTTCTCCACAATATATTGGATCTCCAATTGGTCCTACTTCCCCTCCACCATCTTCCCCACCTGGCTATGATGAGCTCCCATCTACTTCCATTCTTACTCAACTTTCAGTACCACTCTCCCAAGAGCCTTAACCATCTTAGACAATACTTGTAGAAGCTATCTTCCTCTTCATGCAGGTAACCGTATCATATTTCAAAGAGTCCTCGAGATGTGACTCCTTTGTATAAATTTTCTAGGAAGAGATATTCCACTTTAGTCCTATGAGGGATTTGATTTTCAAGGTGAGGCACCTTTTTCTCTACATAGATTTGACACAAGATTGGCTGTCCAAATTGAGGAACCTTCATAGGAGTGGGCCCCTTGATTATTCAAAGCTTGGAGGTGACCTCATTTGGGACATAAGGTTAAATACATGTGAGTAGTTTATGGATAATGGTGAGTTTATAAATACGAAGGAGTTTGAGCTATTTGTAATAAGAAACATGGTAGATGAGCTGGAGAGAATAAAAGGTGTTAGGTTTGATAGCTTGAGAGAGGATGAGAGACTTAGAATGAATAATGAGCTTCTAAGGGTAGCCAAGGAGCAATTGGCTATTATGATCCCTCAAATGGGAAGGTAGATTGTAATGAAGAGTGGTTTACTTCTTTTGGAAGGTTGGGATATATCTTCTATAGTGTCTTTTTATGCCTTAAGAAGGAAGCATGCCATTGAATTAGACACAATGGATCATGAACAAAGAAATAAGGTACTCTTTGGAGCAATTTTTTATGATCACCTAGATTAATTGGTCATCTAGTGTTTGCACTTGGTTACAAGAAGGCCAAATCTAATCCATGAGATGGATCAGTTGTTTGCGAGTCTCCTTGTCAAGAGAGTGGCAGATACTATTACCATAGAGGCCACAAGTATGACCATGCAAGTGGCAATGATGGGAGATGAGGAGGTTCATATTTTAAGGGATAGAGTAAAATCAATAGAAGAAGAATTATACTCGGGCCCAACATACAAGCCTATTGAGATGATTGAATATTATTGAAAAGAAGGAATGGCATTAAGAAGAGACCTAAATAAAGCTAGGATAGATTTATGACAAGGATGAATAATCAAAATGGTATGTTAAAAGAAAATGTCCTGAGGATGGAGACGAAAGCAATTACAAAGATGGCTCAGTCCTTGCTTGAGTCAAATATTAACACAATCCTAGATCATGCAAATTCATCTTGGGATGAGCATAATGAGCTATTGGGATTTCTTGAGGAGCGTTTAAAATGGAAAATGTTTCTTGCTTGCTCTTTGTCTCCTATGAGCAAGATAATTACAATATTGGAAGTTGTTTTGACCAAACCATTTCCTACCCATTTACATGATAGTTTGGTACAATTCAAATCAAGGTTTGAGGTAATAAAAAAAGTCTTCATTATCCACAGGATGCATACATGGAGGATAAGGACTAAGCTCATAAGCTTCTAGTATTTGGTTACATGCCACATGCTAGACTTGTTTGATAAAGAGAGGAGCAGCTTGGAAGGAAGGAAAGTGTTAAGACCTAAGTCTGAGTGGAAGATAGAGATTGGGACAATATTGGATCCAATATTGATAAAAATTTGTGTAGATGAGATGTAGATATTGAAGAAGTTGGAATTACATATGGATGCATTGTCAAGGTTTGACAATGGGATGACAAAAAATGGAGGTGGCTAGAGAAGAAATAGATGATAGACACTACCAATAACATATTAGAGGACTATAGGACTTCAAGATGAATGGATTTTTGTGATCTATCAAATTAGGATGACGACTTGGGTCGAGGTGTACAAATTGGTATGTTTAATTGTGACTATAATTTTGCACGGTAAAGAATGTTGCGATGGGGTTTGATCATTATTTATTGATGCCTGGGCCTATTTTGGATGTGTCTTAGGATAGTAGTTGGTGTTTGATGTTTTTCTGTAGGGTCGGCGATGAGCATCTGTAATGGTGATATTGTCTCTAACATCTGATTGGGTTCGATCTTTTAAATCATGCCAACCAATTTTTGGTGTTTGGTATGGTTCAATGGTGGCAGATAGTGCTTGGTAGTAGGTGATATGTTGTATGTCTTCCTAAATGGTTCAGATGTTCTCCAAAATTTTGCATCAGCTATTTATCTACAAATCTATTATTAATAAAATAATACCTATTATCAACCAAAAAAAATAGTATGTAGTATAAAATTTTATATGAATTTAAATATTAGATAATTGTTATATCTTCATGAATAAATAGTATTTTAATTAAATTTATGCTATGTTTCTTTAAATTATCTTACTATTCAACACAAAATAGAGTGAAGCTTAAAATAAAATCTCATATGACATATTACTTTATCAAAAATATTAATATAAATCATTTGAACAATTTTTTTTTTGATAAGTTAATAGTTGGGTAGGGCTAGCACCCATTATATTAATATAAGATTAAAGATATACAATAGTATTTGGCTTGTGGTTGAAAATATCCGCTCCTAGTAGTGTTTCCAATGATCATACTAGATCATATGTCTAGCAAAGACAAAAAAGATGGCACGGGTACTTAAAAAAAACTAAAGAACCCATAACCCACAATACAAAATTCAAAATAGAACAAAGTGGTTGCACCATACTAAAGGAGCCATTTTGAGCCCACCTTTCTGCCTCCACATCTTCACGTTCCTCCTTCATTTTGTCTTTCCTGACTTTCTTGGCTTGTAAGATGAGTCGGTAGTCCTATCTACAGTTAACATGAGCGTCACCTTTTGGAATTTCCCCCACATCATGTCTGTCATCCTCAATCCATTCCCCTCTACTCCCCAACTCCAACACCCCTACAATATTAGCCACATCCACCTCATCATATTCATCGTCATCTAGGAACCCTTCAGTGGTCAAGTAGTCCCAATGCCAACATTTGGTCCTCCTCAAGTTCCTTGATTTTGGCTACATATAGGAGGAAATTGATACTACTGAGTATCTCACTCCTCTGAACCTACATCAACTCAACATTTTGTGCTTTTACAATAGAAAATTTGTGCACCTCAATCTTGCTAATGTAATAATTATGCGAGATGGGAATGAGGAGGTTTTCATCCATATTATCGATCGCCACATCAATGTCTCCCAAATATGCATGATCGAACACCATCTGGGTGAGTTTTTTTCCCTCTCCTCGGAAACCCTCATATATAACAACGTGGCAAGAAAAAGTTCTAGAATGTCCAAGCGGACCTTATGCCTGCGATGTACCATCACAAACTTGAACCCCAACATCATCTTCGCTACATTCATTATGTATAGGTGGTCATTCACCAAGACCCCCCCAACTCTTTATTAGTGACTTCATCCACAGATGCTATCATTGATTTCATTGACCTAAGGATAATCGTCTTGTCCATCACTCCCACCTCAGTGGTTTTAACTCAAAGTTGAACATGTAATATGGAAATATAGTAATACGCCAATATCTAATTTAAAGTCATTTGATCAAATTGATCATAAATGTCTCATTAAATAAACCCTTATCATATGTTTCCTTGTGTAATATATATTAATAGTGTATATATCTTCTTTTTTTTTTTTAATGTTTTATACAAGTTCATAAACCCACTACAATATGCGTATAGAAAATTAATATCTTCATTGAAAAGAGCCCCCAAACAAAATTACACTTTCACAAGAGATTTGCAATGACAAATAAAAAATTCCTTGATATTATTATTCATGTGAGATGAAGAAGTACATTATGGAGACAATATTTGTTGTAATTTTCATGACAGTTCATAAATTAATTAATATTGTTAAAGGAATATTTGCGTTCTTCACTATGAAAGACTCCACATTCTAACTTAAACTCTACTACTCTACCATTTTCCAAAGACACCAATATTCCCTCCAAAAAGCCTCTCTTAATTACAACCTTGGAATTCCTTTTATAATAGTAAGGAATTCAACAAGCTTCAAGCTGTTTACAATTGGCATGTTCTCATTTGACATATGTTTGTTTTATATGCATGGAAAAGAAATATTCCTAATACATGAAACCTAAAATAGAAAAGGATAAATTATCAAAACATATGCACTAAAATTATTATGAAACCATTGAATGGACCATGGCAAAGAATAAAATATAGTTGAAATTCAACTGCTTAAGCCATACCACCATCACACTACTAATAAATTTATGGATCCAAGATTTTAACTATAAAAACTAGAGAAGGAGCTCATGAATGCAAGATTCTCTCTATAAGAAATAGAGGAGGAGCTCACAAAGCAATATTGAAAGCAGAACATGGGGTCTGACTTTAGTTATCAATTTTAACTAAATAATCTATTTACTAGAGTTGACTCTCCCCTATCCTCATTGTTCTCCTTCCCACTCCCTCTGGCTCTTAGGCTTCAAGAAATGAGGAGGTGAAGGCAAGCAGTTAGGGAAAATCCATCTACAACTGTAGTGGACTTTCATTATCCCTTTAGCTACAAAGAAATCCATTGTGCTAACATAAACATAGACTTCCTGAAATATTTTCCACCCGGTGTCATTAAACCAATATCTTATGAACACAGGAAAAATCTACATATGGGCATTCCATTTTTGATACTTTTCTGGAACAAATGTAGAGGTAAATATTTATAATTCTCCTTGATCAGCTCAATAGCTGTTGATTTATGAAAAACCTTGAAGCTCTAATTTTAGAAGTTCTAAATATTCTTTTTCATCTTTTTGCCTTTTCTAAGAATCAAAACTTATCTACTATAATAATTTTTAACATCATTTCAATTTATTCTTCAAGAACAATCTAACATTTGTACCCATGCTAGAATGCAACTCTTCATTCCACCTAATGAAAGGATCATAACTTATCAATATTCTATAATCATATGTTCTACCAGTTCAATATATTCTTTAGGAACAAGGTCATATTTATACCCATGCAACTCTTTATCCCACTAACACACATAAATTTCCCTCATAAGAAAAGTGTTTTCTATTTGAAATGATCACTTATAATCTTAGATCAATATTTCATATGTGTGAAAAAATATGTTTCTAATTCCAAAGGATATGCTAACATTTCCAACGATCATGGCATGCTTGCTATATGGGTTATTGTTGGTGTAAATAATTATTCATCATGGATATTATTACACCTTACTTAAGTTTTCTTAGGAAATGCATTTCATAGTAGTTTGGGTATGAGACACTTGGGTGTTTGTGCCATATTGGGATAGTGTGTGTAGGAGAATTTCCACCTTTTATGGACTTATCTTGTTGTTACATTCCACAATCATTAGGTTATCCACCTCATGTGGAATATTATATTATTTCTCCTACCTACCCACACCTATTTCCTACCTACCCTTGTTTCTTATTGAGCCACATATCATGTTTGTATGCTCACATATCCATATAGCCTTGTCTATATAAGCAGGCTCATATTCATTTTATGTAACGCTTGATGATCCAGGTGATTAGTATTTTCTCTTGATAGAAAATAGTTTATTTCTATCATCTATTTTGTCTCTCTTATTTGTGCTTTCCATTGCCTCCAGAGCCATTAGAGTGTCATTGGTTTGCCAATTGAGAGAAATTTGATGTTATTTGGGGTTTGCATTTTGGAGCTTTCTATTGTAGGTTATTATTGAAGCTTGATGGGTCAAATATGAGGTCACCATTGGATTGAGGAGGTCCAAGAAAGTCAGTTTTTCCTTTTGTTTCATCCAAATCAGACTTCAAAGGCCAAATCTAGAGGCATTTGAAGTTTGAAGTTGTGGCAGAAATTTTCCAAAAATTATAATTTTGCAGGCAATTTTCAAATAGCGTTATCTCACTCATCTGGACTCCTTTTTTTGAGAATTTTTTTTGGGGGGGTAAAATTTCGTGATCTGTACAATGGTATAGGATTTTTTAGATTTTCAGATACAAGTTTTTTGGAAATCGTGAAATCCTGATTTTTGACAACATTGGAGGCTTCATTTGGGCTCATATGGACTCCTTTTCAGGTGTTGTTTTTTTGAAAGTGCATATTTTTTCATCTACTTTCATAATTTGCCATTTTTTTGTAGTGATTTTGAGTAGAAATTGTACTTTTAGTATTTGGCCATTCTTGACATATTTGGTACTTACATTTCAATTGGATCTCAGTTTAGATCACTAGCAGTATTTGTTGAAGTCTCTTAGATCTCATTTTGAGAAGTTGTAAATTGAAATCAGAATTCCACCTTTTCTTGTTTTGCAAGTGGGCCATTGTATACGCACTAAGTATAAACTACCAAATCATGATTTTAGGGGGGGTTTCTTGATTGAGTATTTTGGGGGGTGTCTTATGTGATTTTTCCTCTCTCTATCTTGTGTTTTTTTAAATTTTGGTGCTATGGGTTCTCCTAAATTTCCACTTTTAACTCCTCATAATTATGCATCATGGAAGATTAAGGCATGGAGTAAACTAATGCAAAAATGACTCATTCATTATGTAAATGAAACTATTACAGCACCACCTAATCCTAAGGCTGATCCTAATGCTCAAATTGAATGGCTTTCTAAGAATTCTATGGCACTTGGAACTCTTAGAAAGTATGTATCAGATGACCTCATTTTTCACATTGATAAGTGTACAACAATTAAAGAGGCTTGGGATATTTTTAAGAAATTGTATGGTCAAGTTGATGAGATTAAGGGCTACAAGCTTGATAGTGAACTCACAACTTTGGATCCCAAGGATTTTGATAGAATCCAAGATTATGTCACAAAAAGAAACTGAGCTAAGAGAAAAGCTAAAGGATTGTGGAATTGACAAAAAAGATGCTCAATTGGTTTATAACTTGTTAGACAAGCTTCCTTCAGAGTATGTAGTCTTTGTATCTAGCTTTCACACCCATAGGTTAGCTCAAGGTTCCTCATACACTTCTCCCTCATTTGATTCATTCATGGAAATGTTGATACCTGAGCAATATAAGTTGACCACGATGGGGATTCTCAAATCTTCAAAGTCACAAGCTTTGGTGGCTAACAAAGGGAATCAAAGTAATCAAGTAAAAGGAAAGAATCAAAAGCAACCTAAGTCAAAACCACAACAAGATGGAGCACAATCTTCCTCTCCACAATAAGGTGATTCACCATTCTCACCTAAGAGGAAATCATATAAGGACAATCTTTTTTGTGGATATTGCAAGAAGGCAGGACATGATGAACATCATTGTTATAAGAAGGATATTGATGAGTTGAAGAATCATCTTGAGAAGAATAGAATCAACCTACCTTCTAGAATGTCTACATCAGCTTCTTCTTCTAAGGATAAGGGAAATGACCACTCTTTTGGGATAGATAAAGGAAAGAAACAAGCTCTTTGTGCTACTACAAGTCATGATTTAGGGAGATGGCTTCTAAATTCAGGGCCTTCTCATCATATGGCATCTTCGTAGTCTATGTTTTCTACATTTGAGCCTTGCCACATGCCACAAATTTTGATGGGCAATCATACATACATGGATGTAATTGGGAAATGATCTATTGCCATTGGCGATAACTCCTTCAATGATGTCTTGTGTGTACCCCACTTGACAAATAATATTCTTTCCATCTATCAAATCACACATGGGGCAACTAGTAAAACTATGGAGTTTACACTTGATTCAGTTATCATTAGAGACTTGGAGAGTGGAGCTATAATAATGACTAGGGTGGTTGATCATGCATCTCGGTTGTACTCTTTTTCAGATTTTGGTCCTATTGATGAGGTTGATTCTTCCTATGTTGATGATTGAGATTTTGAGGAGAACTTTGGGCATTTGAACTTGGGGATTCTCAAATGTGACCCCGTTCTTGAGCCTTGCATTTCATCTCCTTCTCTTGATATCACACCACCTATTTCACCTGATGATGTAGCTAGTGCGACAGTTTTGCCTTCTTATGATTCAGTGTAGTGGGATATTTCATGTCTTCCAGCTTCAGTTGATTGGGATGCGTACTTGACAGACATTCCAGGTTTATTTGTGGAGTCCTACATTGTAGATTTGGAAGACACCATTGATTGCATTCATCTTCTCTTTGATGAAGATGATCCTTCTTTGATTGTTGCGAGGGATCAATCTGACCCTCTTATTCATTTTGTACATGATCAATCTTTAGAGGTTGACATGATTGTGGATACTTTTCTACAACACTTGGAGGAGGTCTCTTTATCTTTTGAGTAGACATATCAATCTTTGGATAATGTTCTACATTCATCTCCACTAGCTCTTGGAGTGCCTTTTTCAGTAGTGTTGCATAGTTTACCACCTTTGGAGGAGGTTAGTTTCAGCATCGACATGGGGACACTTGAGCAGTTTTCAGAGATTCCTTTTGTCATGAGTATTTTTGCTTCATATTCCCTTCATGGTTGGGGAGGGTTTTTGGATCCACCTTTGGTTTTGTTTCTTCCAAAGGGGAGGAATGTTTTTCTACGTTCATGGAGCATTTTCTTCATTCATCTTCGAGCTTCTATCATTGGTGCAGATTCCAAATTGAGGGGGGGCTTCCTAGTCTCTCTTCTTCTTCTTCTCTCATATGGGGCTGACTTGTTCCTCACATGGGGTTTTTTCCTTCCCATACTTCTATGAGAGTTCTTTGTATCTAGTTTTCATCTCTCTTTTGGGGGAGGGTTTTTTCCCATTGGGTTTTTCTCTCTTTCCCCGCTTTGTGAGAGATTTCATTGCATTGGTTTGCATGCATTTGCATTCTGTACATGGGTACCTATCATGGCTTAGTAGCCAGGACCCATCTTGCATTACTTAGTTGCATTGTAGACTTTAGTGCATTCCCCTAAGTTGCACTTAAGGGGGGGTGTTGGTGTAAATAATTATTCATCATGGATATTATTACACTTTACTTAAGTTTACTTAGGAAATGCATTTCATAGTAGTTTGGGTATGAGACACTTGGGTGTTTGTGCCATATTGGGATAGTGTGTGTAGGAGAATTTCCACCTTTTATGGACTTATCTTGTTGTTACATTCCACAATCAGTGGGTGATCCGCCTCATGTGGAATATTATATTGTTTCTCCTACCTACCCACGCCTATTTCCTACCTACCCTTGTTTCTTATTGAGCCACATGTCATGTTTGTGTGCTCACATATCCATATAGCCTTGCCTATATAAGAAAGCTCATATTCATTTTATGTAATGCTTGATGATCTAGTTGATCAATATTTTCTCTTGATAGAATACAATTTATTTCTATCATCTATTTTATCTCTCTTATTTGTGCTTTCCATTGCCTCTTGACCTTGGCAATATCTCACAGTTATTTTCCAAAATAATAGTGAAAGATTTGCATTAATTATTCTACATTTAATTGCACTTTGATTTTGATGTATTTCTAAAACAAAAGAAATTGCGCTTTGGTTTTGATGTATTTTTGAAACAAATCCCAGATAGCTTTCACAAACTAGTGCTTATGTCCTAGTCACAAAGTCAAAATCTGAGATCAAGAATGCAAACCCAAGCAGTGGATCATTTCAAACTTGTGAGCTACTCAAGCATTAATATGTAACATTAAACATCTCCATGTGTAGTTGCACAAATTATTCTTATATATCCATTACATTACTCCAGACTTACTATAACTTGCAAATAAACCCTAACTCTTTCCTTGAAGGAAACCCATATACACACTACACAGTCACACATTGACAAGGAAATTGCCAAGACAAATCAAAATATCCTTAATATTATGATTCATGTAATATATAAAAGTACACATGGAGAAAGTCTAAGCGACAATAGAGTAGTCTATTCATGAACTAATTGAAAAATTATTTAGATAAAGTGTAGATTCTTTCACCATGAAACCACCTGACACACTAAATAAGACAAAGCCCTCTTTCTACTCTCCCCATAAATAAATTTTTTTTAGAATCCTTCTTTATGTCCTTAGTATTCCTTTTATAATCATAAGGAATGTAACAAGCTATCAGTTGTTTACATGTGACCCCCTTTTACCCACCATTCCAGTCCATTCAAAAGAGAATATTCTCGTAGAAAAACTCATTGCCTCTATTTTATCTTGAAGCTAGGACAATATACATGAAATCTTTGGGGTTGAGACATAGAAAGCTTCCATCAATACAAACTACCTTATGATCCATGCTATTATCACACATTTTTTGTTATTGAGGCCGACAATACCACGATGAAAGATTCTCATTGCAATTCTTGGTAGGGCAGAACTTGGATAGTTTTGATCACGTGGGGATGTCTGACTCCAAATATGCATCAACTATGTCTTTACTTATCTTTCTCTTTGCATTCTAACTATTATAGGGGGAAATTTTAGTTGGCAGAGAGATTGGAATTATTTGCAACTGCAGTCGAAGCTTGTAGTTGAACTCAAGCCTTTTAATATCCCTCTGGTTACCTTTGGAAATTTTAATTCCCCTCTGGCTACAAGGTAAGTCATTAATCTACTTTACTTCATGGCATCTACAAAGGTCTTCAACAATGTAGTCCTCTTGAGCCATATCTCCTTATGCTAGAATTCAGCTGCAATTTTTATGCACTTCATTTTGCAACCTCTACAAGAAAAGAAATAACAGTTCCTAACAACTTATCTCTACAAATATGTCTATCTTTTACATTCTAAAATGCAGTGTGCAAATAATTTAACAACTTTTTTGAGGAGTGTTAATTGAAAATGACTAATGATCATATTTCTCAATTTGCATAGTGGTGGCAACTGACTCTCAAGTCTATACATTTGAATTATTTCACATACTATATTAATCTGTGTGAAATGTACTTTTCTTCCATTTCCTAATATAAAATATACCACAAGAAAGCTTTCATTTCAATATTCCTAACACCTGTACATGACTCACCAACCTCAACATCTTTAATATTGGCAGTTTCTCATTGAATACTAAATCTATGCTATCCTCTGTATTTTTCTTCCTTTGATAGGAAGAGTGTTTTCTATGCGAAAGGAATGCTTAGAATCTTAGATCAAGATTTCATACATGCAAAAAAGAAGGTTTCTAATTCCAACGGATATGCAGTACACTTACAACAAAGATGTGGCGTGCTTTCTATATTGGTTTTTTCCCCCAAAATAATTAAAGATTCGCTGTAATTATTATATAACTTTTATGTGATTGAAAAAAAATCAGTAATAAAATTATTATTTTCCATAAAAAGTAATGAAATATTTGCCTTAATTTTTCTGCAATTTTTATGCAATAGGAAAAAATTAACCAAAGCAATTATTATTTTTCCCTAAATATAATAAAAGATTTGCCTTAAATTTCTAAAATTTTCATGCAATAGAAAAATATTCGCCATTAAAATTATTTTTTTCCACAAAAAGAATATAAGTTTCACCTTAACTTTTTTACAATTCTTATGCAACTGCAAAAAATTTGCTAACACAATTTAATATATTTTCCTTAAAAAAACAAATGACCAAAAAAAAAAAAAAATTCTCCCAAAATAATGAAAGATTCACCAGGATTTTACACCTTTACCTAGGGGGGGTTTCTTAAAGTTATCCCTATTAGTAATTTTTCAAACAATGCTGATATGCAAGTGTCAGCTACAACGCGAGGTGTGGGTCCTTTGTCATCCATTTTATAAATAGCTCATAATTCTACACCTCTTTTGGAATCTTGGTGTAATATTGTGTTGAAGTTGATTAATGCTAATTTTTTTAAAGTTTCACCTATAAAAGGTCACATGACCCTTCCAAAACATTGCTAGCTCCTCATGATCCCAAATTTTTTGCCAATACAACCATCAACCTCCAACCATGATACTAAAAAGTATTATAGGTTGAAACATTTTGTCCAAGGCCTCATTGATTCCAATACCATAATTGTTGCAAGTGCTAATGACAAAGGAAACAAATCAGTCGCATCCCCTAACAAAAAATTTGAAATCTATACCAATGCTTTTCCTTCTCATTCTACCAACTTTGTTGAGCCTACCAACTTATTACCTTCTTTTTCCAGCAATATTATTTTGCCTAGCAACCCTACTATCATGAATGTTCATAATACTTATGTTGATGCTAATAATGTTGTCAACCTTATTGACGAACCCAAACCCAAACCAAAATATAATCTTGAACCTTACATTACCTTTGATGCTAAGGAGATTATTAAGGTTCTTGATGGGCCTTTATACATTTCAATTAATATTAATGGTAAGTTCTCTCATGGATTTTTTGTTGGCCCTATGTGTATGGTGAATGTAATAACTAAAGAAAATCTCTTTACAAGACAATTTCATCAAGAAACATGAAAAAATTGATGTGATGATTAAGACTTGTGATGGTTTTTATTGTCCTACTCATGGTTCTATTATTCTTCCCATTTAATTTGGTAAAAAATACTTAGATGTCACCTTTGTCCTTATCCCAACCTCTGACCAATACCAAATAAAACTAGGACATCCTTGGCTTACTTCAATGAAATCTATTGCTTCTCCTATCTATAAGTGTTTGAAGTTTCCTCACACTAAAGAAATTATTGTGTCTGATTAATGATAGTCTCTCTAAGAATTTAGAAATTCATGGAAACTTTTTCCTTGATTTATTTTAGCCTCAAACACCTCAACTATTGCAACCTCATCAAGACATTTTCTTCTTATCTTACCAGAAGGTAAAACATGAAATTATTTCCAAATTGTGAAAACTTATGGATGTACCACCTCCTCATTATGGACCTCGACTCCTTACCACAGATTCAATTCCTTCTATTTTTTCTTTAGTTCCACCTATATAAAAAAAATGTCAAGCATCCTCTATTTCTCAATCTAATGAGGTTCCTTCCACAAAACAAGTAAAAGAGCTAGTTTTGATTGATTCCATGTCTTCTCAAATTCCAAACTAAACCAAAAGAACCCATAGTGCTCAAGATTGATACTAAAGATGCCATGCTAAGGCCCATGAACTTGCTTCCCAAAACATTCCCTCCCCTAAAATACCTACTAATTCTTTGATCCCATTTGATAAAACTATGACTAGTCCAAGGGAGGAAGAAAATTAAAATGTCTAAACATGATAATTGTTCTTTTCACATTATATATCCTATTGTGATTAATTTAGATGATTATATGGATGATAATGTTCATGACTCCAATAATGTTGATGCAAATAATAATGTTGATTCTAATGGTTTTAATGATATGTATGAGGTTATTGAAATCAATCATTAGTTATCTTCAAGATTTTCTATAGAATTAACCCTAACTTCTAGTGACCAACAAAGAGATCCATGTTCGAAACTCGTAGGTAGATCCATCTACCATGCTTGATGTTGCTCCTCTTGTATCTTGTCCATCATCCCAAGTAAATGATATTAAGAAAGATTGGGGGTCAGATGATTTGCTTGACTATCTTCATTCATGACATGGATTTTATTTTGTGTGTTTGCTTATTTATAATGTGCTTTCCCTGTGTTGTGCTACTTGATATTTCTTTTTGTTATGTTAGGCTCTCTTTGGATGGCCCTTGTTTCTTTGTTGGTGCAAGGCAATAGAGGAACGAATCCATTGTGACATTCCTTTATTGGCATCTTAATTATTCTATATGCAATATCAATGTTATGTCATATAATTGTTATTATTTGTAAATGTGTGTTTGTATTGTCTACTTGGGGACAACGAAGAGTGTTGAGATCTCTTTTTGGTCTTATATGTTGACCTAAAAAGACATTTTTTTGTTATCTTATGTTCTCCTCTTCCATTGTGCTTGTAGTTACAATAAATTTGGTGCATGGGGTCAAATAAATGCAATTATACTTCATATACATGAGTTATCATATGCCCATACTGACCCCAATGTTAGTGGATCCCTTAGTTTCTTTTTTTGGTCATGTTCACTATTTCCCTTAATTTGTCCTTCCTTCTAGGGGAATATAATAGTGGAAACATGCTTGTCTTTTGGATGCATGTAGGATACCTTAATGTTATTTCTCCTATTAAGGTATGCACAATCACTTTAATGTAGAGGCATATACTCTAATCTTTGTTATACTTTATTTACATGTCACCAATCAATTTTTGTAGTCTCTTTTTTTTAGCTTACTTAGAAAATTGTGTGTTTTTCTTTGTAGTCTTCTCTTTTTGGAAAATTTCATTGGATACAATGCTTTTCTTGGTTATCCTTTCCATTGTTCCTTTTCCATATTTCTAAGCGTACAATGCTTCACTTTGTACATCCTTTGGATGAATTGACTAGCATAACATAACTTTCTAGACTTTTCTAGTTCTCCTTTACACTACTTTACATGACTTATTAAGTGTAACCTTACTAAGTTGGTCTAGTCATGCTTTCTCTCTCTCTTCATATTTTTCTCCTTTAGTTTTGGTTTTAGATTGATAAGGTCCTAAAGTCACTTCGGGGCTTGGTGATCCTTGTCTCTTTTACCTTAATGAAATTTTATTTTTCTTTTATCTACATTATGACAAGTATGAACATTGGCTCATAATCTTGATAAAGTGGGAGCCAAATGTAACATCATAAATTGTATCCCTATGCAATTTCTTGCTTATCTAGGCCCTAATTTAGAGTTCTTAGTCTTCCATGTTTGACATGTTTGATCGAACCCTATTTCACATCGTATTCTAGCTTCTCCTCTCATTTTTGGACCTTAGGTACCAATTTGAGGCCACGTATGAGAGAGAAATTTGCTTAGGGTGACCCACACCTAGGACTGGGTCAATCAGGGTTCCTTCCTCTCTAGTGTTTGGGCCCTAATTTAAACTATTTAACAATCAACTTGGTCAAGAAAAAATTATTTGCCCATGTTGGCCTGCTCTGATTTTTTGAACCAAAATATTTGGGAGAGGTATATAAGCAAGTTATCCTCCCTAATTTTAGATGATTAAGTAAGTGAAAGGAGATAACAATATGATACTAGTTTCACACCTTGAATCCTAAAGAGAAAGCATCAAGGCATTGAAGATTAGGATTAATTTATAGATCTATGCATTTTTTATGGCATCCATATGGTCTTCTCTTCCTAAAGTCAACTACATTAAAATAAATATCAAGCATCTTCATGAAAAATTTAACATCAAGAAGGTTTAAGAAGGTTTAAGCATTCATTTTTCAGTTCTAGACTCTGCTACCTAACAACATGCTTTCAATTTAATTTCAATCTAAATTCCTAAAAATAGGGTTTGACTTAGGCAAACCCTTTTCTGCCCAACATTTTCCCTCTTTTATATGTGCAAGACTAGATGATGTACCCATGAAGAAAAGGTCAAAAATGAGAAGGAGAAGATCTACAGTCTACAATTCAATGAAGCTAAATTTGTTAGCAGTAGGTCAAGAATGGCACCTCACTTGTAGGAGCAGGTCAAGCTGCGCACCCTAGCCCCTCCATTTTTTCTTGAAATTTAGTTTGCAGATTAGTTATAGTCTACTCTACCAATTATTCTTTTGGAATATATTTTTCAATTACCAATCTTCTTGTACATGCCAAAAACTATCATTTCAATCTATTTGAACCTACTTGTATTCTACATTTTCAATTGCATAGTCATATTTCCTCATAACAAACAACCATTACATATAATTTATTCTTAAAACATCTTAAGCTTAGTGGATTATTCTCCTTCCAATGTAACTATGTATGCATTGCAATAGATTCCTTCAATGCATGCATAGACTTGTGAATCATATTTCCCCTATCTTACAATCATCAAATTTTGTAAACCATTTGCTTAGTCAAATGAGGGTGGATAAATTAAAGGTTCATTTTTAAAAAAAGTATGTTTGAATAAAAAAAAATGATCAAATACATGACTAAAGGTTTCACCATATGAATAACATAAATTACCTAGAGCTGATACCTCCTATATTTAGATTTTGTTAATTTTTTTCTATATTTTTGGATACATCTATTGCAAATATGGTGTGTTGTCTATGATTGTGTGTAGTGGTGAAAAAGGTGAAGAAGAAGTTACTATTTTTAAATTGTGCAATTGTGGTATGTGGTCCAAAAATGAGTGGTTAGATGTTGTTATAGGTCTTACCATCGCATGTGGAGATCTGCATTAAGTAATTTGTATCAGGTGATGTTTTTGAACTAATTGGTTAATGTATTTTATTATTTATCTATGTGTTATGTTTGATTACAACTTTAGAGAATGTGTTAATGTGTGTAGTTCATTGAAATTGATCTTGGAAGACTTGATGTAACATATTTAGGTCTCTTTATCTCTTGGAAAGGACTACATTTAGTGTAGTTGATATTTCTGGCTGACCTTTTGTAAATTATGTATATTTTATTTGTGGCCAACCTAGTTGAGTTTGAATGAATAACCTACTATATAAATGTGGAGATGTGTGGACTGGGATATGGAGTGATTTGGATTTACTGTGAATGATGTACAATAATATGTGGAAAAGAAAAAGTATGAGTTTTTAGTTTGTGTTGATATTTGATGATCATAACTTTAAGTGTGTCAAAGTTTTTGAGACAATGAATGTACGAGTTGTGTTTTCCAAGATATTGTTTGCTTGACATAGTTTTTCAAGGGAAGTTTCATGATCAGGATATCTTGTTCATTTTAATTCATCATTTCTATGTGCCTACTGAAAGACAATGTGTCATTTTGGTAGCTTGTGCAAATTTGTATCTTTCCCTGGAGTAGTGAGTTTGAGTAATGCAAGTGGGAGAAAGCATGGAGTTGTGTCAGACTTTGGGCCAATTGAGGGTAGTTTGGCTAGACTGAGTCTTATTGGAATACCACCACGCCGCATGGCACCACGTGGCACCTGTATGGCATTGAAATGGCACCAGGAGTCTTGTCAGACTCAATTCAGTCAAACTCCCCTTTGTTCAAATGCTTTGATTAAAAAAGAGTCACTTTTTTTTAAAATGTTATAACTAAGGTTAGTCCAGCTAGACTAGCCTATGTTTCATGTGATGTGGCACAAAAATGGTGAAAAACTTTGTAATTCTCAAACTTCTTACTTCTACTCAATTTTTCATCAAATGGAATATTTTTTTACAAAAATCTAAAAAATACCCTTTTGTAGAGCTCGAACTCACGAATCCAGTCATATAAGTTTTTTGCTATTTTGATAATTTTTAATATTTTTAATTAATTAAACTTTGCGAGTAGGTTTTTAATGTTAAAAGAGAGGCTAGTTAGAAATTAAAAAATAAATATTAAATGAAATTAAAAAAATTTAAAAAATTATTTTACACTATATGAGAGAATCTTCTTTATAAGGGTTTTTTTTTTGGATAATGATAAATTTAGTAGTCAAAAGGTGACATCGAATGAAAACTATCAAATTTATCTGTGTTGGACTTCAAAATATTATAACGAGAAAAGTATGCATCAAAATTAAAAAAAATAAATTTAACACTATTTATATATGTTCTCTATTTGAAAAAAAAATAAGTCCATTTTCTTTTTTTTGGGTGGCGTCGACTAGAACCCTTGATTTTCATATTGTGAGTTATTCTCATCATGGTTTTTCCCTTCTTAGGGTTTTCCACATAAATCTAGTGTTCTCTTGTGTATTTTGATTTGTGGTTTCATGTTTCATTATTTTAGAGATAAGATAATTATGGTTTGAAGTTTAAGATCTTGAAGATAAATTAGTTTAAAGTCTAGGCCAATTCACCCCCCCTCTCAATCATGTGGTGTGTTCAACACCATCAACCAAAGGTCTTTGATTTTTGTAATAATTTCTAACTTGGAATTTGTACAATTGGGTGCCAATATGAACGCGAGTATTTGTAGGAAAGATCACTCTAGGAGCTACATTCTTATGTTCCAATCATTATGATTTTGTTAGAAGGTGGCCTATATTTGTTGTTTGTGTCTAGTAGAATCCTTTAGTGTAGATTAAAGGAAAAAGGGTATCAAATAGTATGTTTAAACTACACATACATAATGTCAATAGTAATCAATTTAGTTTATTTTTCCTTACATCCCAAACCTAGGGCATACTATTTTACATAAAACATTAAATTTACGTGTGTCCCAAAAAAGGGATAGGGAATTATGCTTCCAAATTCTTCATACTACTCACTCCTTGTAAAATTAAATTTTATTTTTGTTAATCAATATCTCTTTAGTGTCTCTCTATCTTGTTTTTTGGTATTGGTTACCTCTAATTCACTTTTTTATTTTGGAGGTCTTGTTTGTTGTCTTCTTCTCAAGTTCTTGCTTCTGGTGAAGATGCCTTATCCCATCTTTCCTTTTCTTTTGGGATTTGTAATGTTGCTCCTTCTTGCAGTACCAATCTTTGTCCTTAGCTTCATGTCTTTACCGATTGTAATCAGGTCAATCTTCTTCCTTGGAGCATTTCTAACTGTGAAGGTCTAACCCTTGCCATTTCCATTTTAGGAGACAAATTGAATATCTTTGTGGGAGGTCTCCTTGCTTGTAGATCATTCACCTGTACCACATCCTTACCCTCCGGTATCCTTGGAATAATTTTTCTTCTTCAACATTTTGTCCAGCGCATCACTATTTCTATCGAATCATATTCTAATGTTGAGCTCATCCTGACATTTCTCAAGGTCATTTCAGAGATTCTCCATATCTCCTTCTAGCTGTTGATATTCTTTATACTTGGCCTCTAGCTTAGATTATAATTCTTTATACCTTTATTCCTTGGTGTCTTCTTGTTGAGACTTCAATTCTAAGATACATCTCTCAAATTCTTCACGGCATTTGATTAATCGGTTTTGTTCCACAACCGCAATATTATCGAACAACTTATATTCATTCCTCACTCTACTTAGTTCTTTGAGTACACTTACAAGTTCTCCTTCAAGATCAACTTTTGCTTCTTCTTCTTCTTCTTCTTCTTCTTCTTAATTTTCACTATCATTGCCAAACACATCTTGCTAGTAGGATTGATCTGCATGATCATTCTCAGATGTGTGCCTATCATCTTTTGATTCTTGAGCCATGAAGATGTGAGTTTCCTCTTCATCATTTCTGATGTTGCTTACTGATCTACCTTTATCTATAGACTCATTTGTTACATTTTCCTTCTTGCTATCATAAACTAGTTCTGCAGTGCTAGGTTCATTTCCATAGAGCCTCTTTAATCAATCTCATAAGCTCTTTGTTAGTTTGCATCTGTTCACCTGTGAGAAAACATCATCTGAGAGCCCACAAACTATAGCCTTCATTGCTACATCATTGCACCGATGTCTTCTCTTTGCATCTGAATCGGTGGGAGGACTGTCTTTACTAGGGCAGCCATTTACTAGTAACATCCATACATCAAACCCAAGGGAGGACAGGTAGACATTCATCCTATAACTCAAAATAGAATAATTTAGACCATCAAATACATGAGTAGGGATTGAAATAAAACAAGCCATTGTGTTCAAATACCAGAATATACCCAAGCTAAGAAATCTTATTAACAGGGAACCTAGGCTTTGATACAAATTATTGAACACAATATGCCACTTAGAGGGGGAGAGTGAATTAGTCATTTCCAAACTTTTCCCTTTTCTATCCTATGTGTCTATACTAGCTAAGAGATCTAACATAAAGTAGACATATCAGTTAGATGCGAGGATAACACAAATGCAACCACACATAAAAGGGACATCACATAACACCAAATGTACGAGGAAAACCCGAGATGGGAAAAACCTCGGTGAGAAATGCTGCTCCAGACTACTACTCCAATCTCACCTTACAATGAAATACTTGGTTACAAAATCTAGGGCACCATCCCAAGGAGTACCACTCCTTCTTTATGGCACCAACTCAAGGAGTACCAACCTCTGATTTTAGGGGACCAACCACTGAACTGAGCTCCAAATTAGTGATTATAAAATCATATATCAAATACAAAAGTAATATCCTTTTTACAAAAGAACTTTGTAACTCTCACATATGTCTCTCCACTGGTTCACCTCTATCCAATTCTCTATCTGTTCTCTGCTAATCTTTCTGCTACAATCTTATCTCTTGTTGCAACTCACTCTCTACTACAACCTTACCGATTTAGCCTCTACTTATTCTTTGCTAGTTATCTTCTATCACACTACTACTAACCACCACCGGTCTTCTTCACTTTGTCAGTTGTATGCCATCTGGTCACTGCCAGTTCTTAGCTTACTGGTTCTTCACTGATTCTCTTTGTTCTCTTCTCTTTTCTGTAATCTTCTCTATCTCTTCTCTTCCAATTCAATAGCCACCAGTGCACTCCTCTATTAGACTTGATGACAGACTGCCATTTACCTCACTCTTGTTGGTTGAACTCTTCTAACTAGTTCTCTCTCACACATTCAATCTCCTCTATGATTATGGATGGCCACTTGACTGATTAACTCCCTAGTTTCTACTCCCTTCACTAACTTTACTCACTCATTTAGCAACAACAGATTTAGTTTTTGATCTGCATATTTATACTATGTCTTATCGCCAAAATTACATTCAAACTTTTGGCACACTAGGGTTCCTTCATTTCCTTTGAGGCAAACCAAATCCAATTAGATATCCTTCCAAAGACAAACCACCTACAATGGATCAATCAAACTCTGCCAATCGTACTAAGTCCAGAGAACATTTTCCATATTTAGCAAACACGACACCTCTTCCAGTCTGCATTTTTTAAAACACCTATAAAGTGATTATATAGATAGATTCACCTACCCTTCTCAACACCTAGATACTTGGCCTCGATCATGAAGCCACTAAATCAAATCTTTATCGTCTGATCAGTCTCAAGCCACACCCTTCTACACGCAACCCGTGAAACACACTATCAACATTAATGTCAACCAGTCACCACCTACCTCACCGACAACACTTCACTGACCACAGTATGCATGATACTTGTCTCCTGCGTGTCAAAATTGTTGGTATCCACCTCTCCTAAGTCTTCTTTGTCATTCCAAACAAGATTACTAACCACCCACACAACTGGGTTCATCTACCGGTTCTCTAACCCTATCGATTATACACTAACTGGAGTACCTTCAACCTTGCACTTTATTACTCTTCCAGTAGAAACTTTAACCGGTCACTTCACATTATCATATTTATCAAACAAGAGCCTTACACTTATTCTCTTTTTCTCACTTACCGATAGACATCTATACTAGTGAAATCTTCTGCATGTATACAGGTAACATACCATGCATACTAGTGGTACCAAACTCCATCTGCATTCCTACAACATTCTTTGTCTACAACTATTCACGATTCCTTTTTTCTTCATCAGCCCAAACATCATCTCAACGGGTTTGTCAACATCACAAACCCATCACTCATTTACTCTTCCTTCTTTGTCTTGGTAGGTTAACATGCCTACCTAGCTAATCCAGTGCATATCTATAATTTCATGCACCTAAGGTAAATTAGTGTTTCATCGGTTGATTTAGTGTGAGCCTTCAATCACCTACCTTTAACTCTTTTGTCTTATCTCAGATGATTATAACGTATTTGATGCATAATGGGAGATAAGCACCACTTACTGGTGGGAGTGGATCCTTGACATCTGCATTTTGTAATGCACCAATATGGCTTCCCTGTTTGAGTAGACACATCTTCATATAGGCACATATGATCTGGTTGGGCACATTCTTTGTGAGTTGTCTCATCATCTGGTGACTGCATCTTTATCCGATGGGAGTCATGTTGTTTCACATCCAATCATCCAATGACATACCAGGTGGCACTTCTGTATAAGCTCATCATGCTTTCTCACTTGCTAGTTGACAACAATGCACTACCAACATACCACTTACTAGTTGTTATACCATATTGATCTCATGTTGATGTCTTCAACACAAGTCAACACTTACTTGTGTACTGGTGACTCCAATGGCCATTATACTAGATGGCACTCTCTTTCTTTCTAATGACCTTCCATGCTAGTTGAAACCAATGACAATACACTGCCAACATTTATATATATCATCATTATATGAATATCATAAAGGTAAGATGAATTAGAAGGATATGAATGAAAATAGAAGTAAAATAGTACACACTATCAAGTTATTTTTACATGGATAGTAGATTTTGAAAGTTGTAGATCTAAGACATATCCACAATATCAACTGTTGTATTGTAGAAAAAATATTTTGATTCTAATATGGGTCAAAAAATATAGTTATCCATTGTTGATCTGAGGGTATATAGAATCTAAAATCTTAACATGGATTATTCATTCTTTGATCACATAAATAAAAATATTTTCTCAATATTTTTGGTTTTTTAACATTTTTTAACTATTTCATAATACATGATCCTACAAACCATATTAATTAATGTAAATACATTTATTTTGAGTTGTAATAATTACATTGGATTCATCATACAAAATTTTTAATTTCTTTTGAATTTTCTTACCACACTATATGACTGATCCCATAAATGATAAAAAATGGTGTTAGATTTTTAAAACTTCTTTTGAAATAGTTGGTGATGTCATTTGGAGATATGAAGAGTAGAGAATCAATAATATTAAATATAGGTGAAAAACATATAATCTTTCTTCCTTTGTCCCACTTTCCATACCTAATAAAATAAGGTCACGCACCAAGGTATGTCTTCATAATTCTTTATCATACACTATCTAGTGACATCATATTTTAACACCTAAGTTTATACCCAAAAAAAGTAGTGATAAGCTTGTAAATTAGTTATCAAATTATTTTCTACATTAGAGGTCCAATAACCATTTGATTCTATCTTGAAACCATTCTTCTATTTAGTTGGAAAAATTGAATGCAACACAAAAGAGAAGATCTTTTTAATTTATGGTATGTTTTTTTTCATGATTACATCAATACTAAATCACCTATTTAAACCTAAAATATCCATTGCTTTCTTTGAATCTTTTCCAAAAAAAAAAATCATTTCTCTATTAAACATGTATACATTATGGTGCAATGACCTTTGTAATTATTGTAAGTTTATGTATTTATATAATTCTTGTTGTGGATTACATCCCATAAATTTTGCAAAATGAAACTCATAGAATGAATTGGTTTATTCTTATCGTTAGGTATTCTTCCATACTTCAGTTGGGAGATGTTGAATTGTAGTCTAGAATTTCAATAGCTGGAAGTTATGTCTAGATTAAAATGTGTCATTTTGCTACCATATTTTGGATGAATCTTTATTGTATGATTATAATTTGGATGAATATCCCTATTTGCATTTTGAGCTTGTCTCAACATTACCATAAAAAACCATTGCCATTTTCTAACTATTTTCTACTATCTACTTGTAGTCCCTTTCTTATGTCAAGGAGATAATGTAGGAATGCGTTGCGATCCACAAAGTTACACCTCATTGAAAGTTAAAATTTAGGTGTATGCTTATCTTCCCATTTCCTGGGTTCAAGGCTTTTGACTTGTGAGAAGTTTCATACAAATGTGTTTCCTACCTTATAATTTTGCCTTTTCTTTGTGTCAAGGTATCAAAATTACGAGACTTTTGATACTATAGTGCTTTATTACATTACAAGTTTCCTAGTTAGTTTGGGGGTATTAATGTTGTTATAATTATTAAAATAGGGTTTTTGAGTATCATATTTTGGAGGAATTTCATATTGGGTGTTTGTTTATACTTTAAGAAATTTGGTACAAAAAATTTTACTATAAGAATTAGGAGAACTTTGATATAGCGTGATTGTATCAAACACAAAATAAGTCTAATATAAATATAGTATATTTAAACTTCAACGAAATATGATATTGTTCTAGTTGTATCAAACTTAACTAGAGTCCAATACTAGGTATTAGAATTCAATGAAACTGATACCTAGGTATCAAATGTTGATGAAGTCCAATTTTGAAGAAGTGTTAGAATTTCAATTATTTTGAAGCGTGGATGTTGAAATCTTTTTAAATTTGGATCCATATCAACTTTGAGAGAATATTGAGGCTATTTTCAATTTGGAAAATCTTGATACCTTATCAAGTGGGTCAAAAATATTAAGTTATATCGAATTAAAAGGGCCTATCCCTTGTCAAGTTTTTTTTTGTTTTTTTGTATCCTAGTGAAATTTGGAGGATGGTTGGGTATAAAATGTTGAAGGATGACCTTAATTTTTTGGATATATTAACCCTTCCTCATTCCTCATTTTGGTGCCATCTATTGTGTCCTAACTCATATTAATTTTAGTTCTTCCACTAGTCTCACCATGATTGTGCATTATGGTGCATCTCCATTACATCATTGCATTTTGTTATGGAGTATGATTTATGTATGAGTGTTGAGTGGTTTTCTTAGTGCCACTTTTGGTTCATAAAAAATATTGGTCCAAGTTTTGGACATTAATGTCCCATGTGTGTGGACTAGGAATTTACAATTGAGTAAAGAGGGATATCATAGACAAAGAGAAAAAAAGACTCAAGGAAGAGAAATTTACAAATTATATGGAGGTATTACATGAGGATGTAAGAAGATAATTGTAGAAAATATTAATATAAAATATAAAGAATAGATTGACATGAAGAGGTTGCATTGCAATATCTATTTTGAGATTAAGCGATGAAATATCTATAAATTTTGATGGTGTACATATAATAAGTTAAAAAAAAAAAGTTTGGACCTTGCAATATCATTAAGTATTATAACAATACATTGTTGAATGTTTGGTGACATAAAGTTTTTTTGAGAATAAATATTAAAATGAGTATTATGATGATTATCAAAGGAGGTAAAAAGGTAAATTCGAAGAAATAGATGTCATACAACAAGCTAGAGATATTGAAGAGATATTGGGTAAAAAGCATGCACAAAATATATAAAGAGTATAACATGTGAAAAAGGTGAAAGTATAGATCCTTATCCCACTTGTGGACACATGTCAATTTAATATTTTGTTTAAAATAGTATGATCAAATGTTGGTACAAAATAAAAATTAACTTCAATTAATTACTTATGACTTTAAATATTCTATGTTCTACCCTTTCTATTTCACCCTACATTGAAGCGCTCCATTAGACACCAAATAAGAATCTAGACCACATTTCCATAATGAAATAAAATTTTAATGATATGAAAATGCACAAGAATGTAACTCTTAGACTAAGCCTAATATATATTCCAAGTTAAAATTTATTAAAAAACAAAAAGCTTTGGTTGATGGATGCAAAAATATAGAACACAATTATCAAAATCTAAAAATGAAGTTATGCACTTGAAATGGTTATTTAGACACCTAATATAATTTTTGTCATTGTGTGGAAGACCCCTTGGTCATCAAATTGATCCATTTCTTTTTAAAATTCAAACTTATTCTTCAACCAAATGATTCATTTTATTTTTCTATCCTAACTTGATAAAGTAGATAACTTTAAAAAAAAATTGCTATGTTTTACTTGTGCTAAAAAGTATTTAGTAGCTTTCATTTTAGATTCTCCAAAATAAACATGTCATTTCTCACTTGTAGAGATTGTTAAAGAAATAATAATTAGAAAAAAATAATTATTTGCTGCGCCAAAGATATTAACCAATATGCATAATTTATTGTGCAACTTTTATGTGTAATCTAAAATTCTTTCTATAGATTTGTAGGGTTTCATTTAGGAGAACACATCTCTTTTCACCTTGCATCATAATGTAAATATTTCTAAAGTATTTCTAAATATAATCATTATTCAAATATCATAAAAGAAAGACAACACACAGATATTCTTACAATTCTAAATCTAATGCCTACAATCTTAACCTTCTAGAGTGTAGACAAAATATCATATTTCTAAAATAAGTTACAAACTATCATCATCCATTCTTAATCTTAAAACATTATATATTCTAAAATGTTAACATAAATTATTAACTCTTTCATTACATAATTATGTATGCTTTCTCATTATTTTAATTTCTTTAATATTTATTTACTATTACATTCATCATAGTAACATTTATTTTGCTTTACAGATTCTTATCACACTGCTCATATAGCACATCATAAAAGAGATCAGACTTTGGTTGTTTCCATGCTTACATGGATACAAAACCTGAACTATTTCAACCGAAAATCTCTATTTTTTGGAATCTTTCCCAAAAACCTGAACAATTTCTCTTTTGTGCATGAAGAAACAAACAAGAAGAAAGCCTCGTTCAAAACCAAAACCAGTAGAAGAGCCCATTAAACACCATTAAACACCTACCAAATTTCATACAAATTGGCAATTCTCGTTTTCATCAATTTAATTTAGTCTTCACTTGCTTGTTCTAACTGAGCAAGAGCATCTCTCGCACCCCTTTTCTTTGCAACTTCTTTCTTTATACATTCACCCATTCCAAATTTCGTATCATTTATAAATACTTCCACAACTCTCATTTCCTCTTCATCAAACACTTTCAATGTATGATGTTTGTACTCAACATGTTTGCCCGATTTTTTACATAATTCCTGTAGTTTAGAAACCGGATGCTCATCCAATGTCTCTGGAGTGACCAGTGGCTCTAACAAATTCTCCAATTTCTAGCAAACATTAAGTATATAAAGTGAAACAAACATTAATTATATAAAGTGAACAAGAGGAAACATTGTGTCAATATAAACAAATATCTTGAAATTTTGGATGAAAATAATGAAAATATAAATTTTAGTATACTAAAAGATAAAAACACAAAAAAAAAAGAGAAAAAATTGAATTCAGTAATACCTCCCAAACTTGTTCCAAACAACAGCCGATGTTCTCTGTTAACTTACTACTGTCAACAAACATTGCACCTGCTATTGTTTCCACTGAATTAAACAAAACTTCAGGTGGATTCAGATCTTTATATTTTGTCATATCGTCAATGAATGTTTTGATCTACATAATATCAAATATGAACTTCTTTAAATACATAATTCTAAATAATATCAATTTAAATTATTTGATTTATTTTTAAATTGTTTTTTTAATCTTAAATTATATTTAAGGTAAAATAAACCTAATCACCCTGCAAACCTGAATCAAATGTTTTGAAGAGTTACCTTTCTATCTAGGGACACATTTGCACAGGAGATATGGTTATGAAGATATAGTTTATTTACAGCAACTTTCGCCAGGTTTTCGTTGTCCATAATTTGAGATCTTAACTTTGTCAAGATGCCTACTTCCAAGGTGGGATATTTCTTGTACAAATCTATTGTTATTGCTAGCTTGAGGAAAAAATTACCAAATAACTCCATTAATTCATAAGATCTCAGACCTGCTGATTCAAGTGCTTGTTTGCATGCATTGCATTGTGTGAAACGGTTTCTAGCGACCATCTCCAAAAGCACACAAAATGATTCTTTCAACAAATCCCTCCTCTTGAAATTATAGTTTAATTTTGCTTCGATATCATCCAAGACATCAGACTTATATGAAGGTTTATAGAGTTCGGAGATTAAATTCTCAATAAACATTTTAGTTTCATTGCAGTTGCACGGATAACGATCTTTTTTTTCTTTTGAACTCTGTGTTTCTTTTGTGGGCTGAGTTACACTTGTAGAAGGAGTTGTGATGGAACTAGACACACCAATATTAGGCTCATGGGATTTCTTCTTTAGCAATGGCTTTAGCAAAGGCTGGAATACCTAATAACGTTGGGAAAGCTTAATTACATAACTAAAAGCTATGTGTTTAATACACTGGAATTTAAATTAAAAAAATGAAAATTTTCTTACTTCCCAAACTTTTTCAAATGAAAATGCACTATCCACATGCACAGCTCCCGCTAGGGCTTCAATAAGGTTTGCAAGAACCTTAAAAGGTTTCACATCGTTGTCAGATATAGAATCATTTGCCATAGCTTTTTTTAATTCATTGGCCTGCTAAAACACATAGATGATAAGAATTTTTCTTTTTTCTAAGCTTTCTTATACGACGATGATACAATTTTTGAATTCAGAAATCAAAACAAAAAAAATTCAATAGCTACTAACAAAAAAAATTTCAAATTTTTCTATATAAAAAACTCACCTTATTTTTTAAATTGTTATCTAATAGAAAGTTGTGAAAATTATTATTTATTGCAGCCCTTCCGAGAACACCATTCTCCACATTTTTCTTGACTAAATCACAAAATGTGAATTTATTAATTCTTTCAGTGTTAGTCTTGTATACATGAACAGCCATCAGAAACTCTAATACTGCATCTCCCAGAAACTCGAGACGGTAATATGATTGTAGAGCTTCTCTTAGCAAATCTTTGTTTTTAAAACTGTATTTTAAAATGGATTCTATCTCAGCTATGTCAACTCTGAAATTTATCCTTGACATTTCCTCACCCACAAAGTAAAACTTTTAATATCTGACGTTCTCTATGTAATAACTCACCACCCACAATTAAATTAAGATTTTAACAATTGCGTATCACAGAAAGAGCTACAAATGGATTTTATGTTGTTTTGAGAGAAATAGATTTAGAAAGCTATGTTATTTATACTATTGCAGAAAGGTTTCCAGGCTTGAGTTACGTCGATTCCATTGAGATAGAGATCTTTTAACCGTACTACTCCCCAAATAATTGAAACGAATTCTTGTGCTTTAAGAAAATGGTTTACTTATCATACAGTTCATGAATATTCACTAGATTTCGATTATAATAATTACATTATAATATTTCTGCAACAGAAATTAATTATATATATAATTTTTTATATTTTTTAAGAAAAGGTGTTAAATATATAATTTTAATTGATTTTATTGATAGAATTTTTATATTAAATATATAAGAAATTTAATTTAGATTTGTAGTAAGTATATAATAGAAATTATAAGTTAAGATATTAAGAGAAATTAAAAGTCCTAGTTTTTTATCCATGAATGTATCGTTCTTGTATAATTTGATTATAATTGTTAAATTATACATCGAATCATAATTATTTACATGTATTGAAAGGGAAGAATGCAAATGAAAATTAGTTTTACTCTAAATGTATCTAGGTCAAGTTATGAATACAAAATTGATATTTGTTATAGGATCGCCTTAATATTTAAGTTTCAATATCAATAACCACTATAGAATTTATTGTTAGACCACAAGATGCATAAACTCTTAGGCCAAACCATTAGAGGAGCTATTTTTTTTTAGTTCTTTTTATGTCTAGGCATGCACTATATTAAAAATATAAAATAGGATACATATTCACAAGAAAAAGGGTGGGGTGTAGAGAAGCACACCCCAGAAGTCCACAGGGGCCTAGCCCAAAAACAAACTCAAAAAAGTCTAATGGGCCTATCCTAGAATAACAACATCAAATAACAAAACACAAAGAAAAGGCACTTAGGCCGCCAGAGCAATGCCCATAGAGGGTGGAGAATCACGGTCATCTGAAGGAACCCACCCAAAACGAGGGGTGGGGATGATGTTAGGAGGAGTCCAGGCACTGTGCTCTTTACTACGATCTTTCTCTTTGTCTTCTTCTTCATTTCTACAGGGAGAAATGACCAAGGTCAACTACAAGAGAGTCTTGCTAGAGGGCCATCCAGAGTCAGTGGGAGGGTTGGCACTCAGCCACTGAGAAACACCACCATCGGGAGCCGTCGTTCCTCCTGAAGGCCACCCTTGGTCATCTTGAGGAGGAGGGGAGTGATAATTATTGCAAGGGTGACAACTTCGCAGAGAACCCTGTGAACCCCACCAAGAGGTATGAGAGTGGTTGCACTACCGGCCTCGAGGTGGCAACTGGGCATGGGAGGAAGTGGGTGATGGTGGAACACGAGCCACATTGCAAAGAGCATTAGCCCAGTGGCTAAGGAGTTCCTTTGTTATCTTGCACTTGTATCTCCATAAGCACATTAGAGCATATAGTAGCTTTAGAATATAATGAAACATATTTATCCATCTGCGTAGGAGAAAAAATGCAGGAATTTCTATCTTTCTAGATATGAAAAAGAATCTCCACCCTGAAAAATGTGCCAAAGCTAAGAAAATTTGGAGGGTAAACCAGGAGAGTCCCCCAAAAGAACCATATGCATTGAAAAGGGTTCTGGCCAAAAAGGTCAAAGGAAATCATGAATCCACTACCAAAACTATTGGGCTTGGAAATAAAACCAAAATAGATGTTTGAAAGACTCAGGCTGCCCACAGAATGGGCAGCTAGGGTCACAACCCCAAGATGAAGAAGTTGCGACCCCACTAGTAAGCCTTGGAACAAAATACACCAAGAAAACTGGCCAATGTTTGGCTCTATGAGGTTCAAAGAATCCACCATCGAAAGATGAGGAAAAAGCCAAGAATAACCCAACCGAGGCTTATAACCCCAAAAAGTGGTATTTGGGAACCACTTCCAATCCTTCCACAAGGGTCTGGTATCACGAATGCCAACCTTCTGAAGCATAGCAGAGGGGATGACACTCACCAAGTTCTAAAAAGTAGCTTGGTCCTGATTAGAAAGCCCAAGCAGAAGGGCAAAAATTCTCCCAAGAGAATATCCACATAGTGCATATGTGGAAGCAGTGCTGCATAGTCTGAATGCCTTTTTTGTGAAACCGAAGAGCCTTAATCCTAGGAATTATTGCCAAAGGTCTGCCATTTAAGGAAAACAAAGGAGATCACCAAACATTGTGGAGACTAAGGGAAAGCCCATCCTGAAATCCATCTCCAACCCACCAAAGCCAAGGTTTAATCACCTCCCAAGCTCTCGAGATGCTCTTAGCAACAAAGGTCCCCATGATTTGAACAGGCTCCCTCATAACCAGAAGAGCTTGCAGGTGGCCAATACCTTTCCACACAGGTCTATGAAGTGGAAACCCAGATTGAATGCAATGTTTGAGGAGGATTTTCCAATCTTTAGAACTAGAAAGAGCTCTAATTACTCATTTGACACACAGAGCTACGCATTGTCTCTAGGTAGAAAGAAAACCAAGGCCACTCAAAGTGTGAGGAAGGGAATAAAGTGACCCTATGGAAACCTCTATGAGAATTGGATGAGGACCAAAGGAAGTCGCAAAGGATTTTTTCCAACTTCTTATAAGAAGCTTTAGAAGGAGCCTAATAGGTAGAATAATAAACATGGGTAGTGGCTAAAACTTTAAAGCATATCTGGAACTTTCCTGCAAGAGAGAGGGGCTTGGTAATCTAGTAGGCCAACTTTTTTTCAATTTGAAGTAGTACAACAGACCAAAGCTCAGTAGGGGAAGCCTCAAAGGCAAAAGGAATGCCCAGGAAGAGGAAAATTTGCCCTAGAGAAACCCACTTCCAGCCATATTGAGAAAGCTAGTAGGGTCAAGACAAACAAAACTATCTATAACAGAGCAGCTTATGCCACTGAATGACCGAAACAGAGGCAAGGGAAAAGGTCTCCAAGTAGGCCAAGACTGCTTTAATATTATCGCCATCCTCCAAAAGAGTGAGGAAGGAATCATCAACAAAATGACCATTTATTAGTTAAGATGGGGTATAAAGAAAAGATATCCCCTAAACTAGCCCCTGCAAAGAAGAATGGGCAAGCACATAGCCAAAGCCTTCAACAACAAGAACATATAAGGAAGGAGCTAAGGGACAACCTTGATGAATGGAGTGAAAAATCCCAAAAGTCTGAGACTAGTGGCATTGATGGTGATACAAAAATAAGCCTCGACAAAAAGCATCTCCGCAACTTGAATGAATTTGGAACCAAGCCCCAATGCGGCTAGCATAGCCAAAATAAAAGGACATTCAATACGGTCATAAGCCTTGGAAAAATCAATCTTAATGAACATGGCCTTCTGCTTTGAACATCGAGCCCATTCCATGCCTTCCCAAACGACAATGATATTATCTAGAATAAACCTAGACTAGATGAAACCAATTTGTTCAGGACGAATGACAAGAGGCAACATGTGGTAGATTTTTAAACCTAAGGCTTTGGCAAAAATCTCGTAGGAAACATTGAGGACTGTGATGGGTCGCTAGTTGCAGATATCATTTAGATCACCCAATTTAGGTATGAACTTAATATTTCCCTACTTGATAAGACTACCAAGAGATGATGCTGGAGCATTCCCGGTTCACAACAATCTTGCATCAACCACAAAACATTTTCCTTTCTATTTTGTTTGCAGTTTCAGTTTTCTTTCTGTGTGTCCCGGTTTTGGCTCACCAGACCCTATGGAGTTGGATTATACTTCAAGACTTGATCATCTTTCTTTCTTTCAAACCGCATCTCATTTGGATCACTTTATGAAAAGATACCGCTATCGGTTTCCATGACAGTTTCTTGTTACCAGTTGTTCCTTTGTTACCGATTGCTTGAGACCTATTCTAGTGATCTACCAAAACCCATTTCAAAGCTTGTGGAGCTTTGAGCATTGATCTCGATGTTTCTTGGTGTGTGGTTGACCTTCTATGTTTCATCCTCTGGATTTTCCGAAGCAATTTCTTGGTGGAGGCCGACCTTGTTCAATTTGCATGTTAGGTATTTTTCTTCGGGTTTTGATCCCTTTTGGGGTGACTGGATCCTTTGGATTGATATATATATTTTTTATCATTCTTTACAATGTAATTAATTAAAATCAGTTAAGAGTATCAAGTAGATAGACTGTGCCTAGAAGATAGATCTTTTGATTCAAGGTCCCGGTTGTGACCTATTCTATGAGGCCTGTGTGTCAGTATGTTGTAACCCGGTTGTTACCGGTTGGATGTAATCCAATTTTATGTAATAAAACTATCTGTTCTGCACTACCTCCATCATATATGTGTGTTTCCATTGTGTTTACTCTTGTTGACCGGTCTGAATTGATCTCCTTGAGGTCCCTCCTCCCGGTTACTATCTCAAGTGGTGTCAGAGCAGAGTTTTGTTCCAGAGGTTGCATGTCTTGAATTTTGTTGCAGGGTGGCAGATTGCGGATCCGACCTGCAATTGCAGAGGACTAGCATGAATCAATGGCGTGAAGAGGAACTAGGAATGGTGGAGTGCATAGGAATGCAGACCCTGCTATGATGAAGATTTTGCAAGGAATAGCAGTCCGGTTAGAAGTCGTGGAGACAGCCCAAAGAAGAGGCCGACATATTGAAGATGTAAGTGAAGATGAAGGAGAAGAAGCCCTGACATAACAAGTGAACCTATGTGAATGGTTGGTGATGCCTTTTGGATTGACTAATGCACCAAATACTTTCATATGGTTGATGAATGAGGTATTGAAGAAATTCTTGGGTAATTTTGTTATTGTGTATTTGGATGACATTTTGATTTTCAGTAAAACAAGAGAGGAGCATTGGTTGTAGTTAAGACAAGTTTTGCAGAGGTTGAGAAAAGAAAAGTTGCTAATCAATATCAAGAAGTATACTTTCATGAAGGATGAGTTAGTCTAAATTTATGATTTGTGATATCTGAGGATGGTTTGAAGATGGACCTTAAGAAAGTGAAATCCATTGTTGAGTGGCTTACACCAGAAAGCATTGGGGAGGAAAGATCATTTCATGGATTGGTTAGTTTTTACCGAAAGTTTATTAGAAATTTTAGTTCAATTTGTATCCCTATGAATGAGACCATAAGAGGAGATCAGAAGTAATTGAAGTGGACCACCGGATAAAACAAAAATTTTGAATTGGTGAAGTAGAAAGTGACTAAGTAGCCTGTGTTAGCTTTAGTAGGTTTCAATAAGGTATTTCAAGTGGATTTTGATGCAAGTGGAATAACAATAGGAGCAGTTTTGAGTCAAGAAGGGAGAGTAGTAGCCTATTTCAGTGAGAAATTGAATGATGCCCGAAAGAGATATCAGTGTATGATTAGGAATTTTATGCCATAGTTCAAGCCTTGAGGAAATCAAGACACTACTTGTTGCCTATGGAGTTTGTGTTGTATAGAGACCATCAAGCTTTGTAGTATTTGAATAGTCAAAGTAACTTGAATCAAAGACATATGAGATGGGTAGAATTCTTGCAAAGTTACACCTTTGTGTTGAAGCATAGAAGTGGGAAATCTAACAGAGTTGATGATGCATTGAGTAGGGGAAGGAATTTGCTAATAGAGATGAGAGTGACAGTATTAGGTTTTGAAGATTTTAAGACATTGTATGATGAAGATCCATAATTTGCAGAACCTTGTAAAGCATGTAGAGAACCGATTATAGTTGATAGAAGAAAATGGTTGGATTATTTCATTAATGATGGGATGTTTTTCAAGGGAGTTCAGTTGTGTATGCCTAAGAGTTCCATGAGAGAGAATATGATAAAAGTGTTAGGCCCAATATGGAAAGCTAATGTACTGAGAGGGGAGGGGTGAATCAGTACTTCAAATCCTTTTCTCAATAATATCTTTACTGCTATGCATAAACCAAAAACTACTGTAACATAATATAAAGCTAAAACAAATGAGTAACAATCATACATGATTCACTCCATAACACATATATTTTGGTTACGCAGAAACTCTTGGTTAGAGAGAAAAACTGCGGTGGGGATGGCACCCACAACTTCACTACTGCAATAATAAAGAGTGCTCGGTTAGAGCTACATTTAGCTATTTCTGATAGCTTACCCTGTTAGGAGTATTAAGATTAGTTAGATCTACCTTACTAAAGGATTTATACAACACTATATAAGTGTAGCACCTAGTTAAAGGATTTACAATTTATAGACTTGGTTAGATTCTTTTACCCTGTTAAAGGTTTCTCTTACAACTTCAAAATATTACAATAAGACTTTACAAATATCTACAACTTTACATCTGAAATGCTGTAGCAGATTCGATGTGCTCAAAATAGGATTACCTTGCCTATAGCATACCTCGGTAACTCATAAAATAACTCAGTAAACCCTTCTATTTACTTTGTTCCTTGACTATTCTCTGATAACCTTCTCAGTGACCTCTGTGTCTCTGTAACAGTCATAATACTCTTTGATTTCTCATGTATCACATAATTCTTGCTTCATACACATATGCACACACATTTCTCATATTCACATCTCTTTCTAACCCTAAATTCATGCTGTATAAATAGACTTCTTATGTCGGTGATCTGATTCATTGCTTCGATCTTACAAACATGATTTCTCGAATAAATAACCATGCAAAAGATTTCATTGGTTAGATGACCTCAAAATTATACAAAATCTGTATGTGCAATTTCCAATGTGATAATGGTTCTGTGTGCCTTGATCTTGTAACACGTTTTCATATGTGTGTTCAGGTTCAATGAATCTAGTAACACATTTCACTCGGTGTATATCAACTCGGTGTATTATCTTTACTGCTCGGTAGACATGAAATAACACTCGGTAGATAGCTCGGTGTATACTAGGCTTTGTGACTGTTTTCCTTCTATAACCGACTAGGCTGTTCATACCGACTAAATATTTCAGTAGGGGTAACCGACTAGAGTATATAGAATGACTTTGTATATAAAACTAATGGCATTTTGATAAGTAGTAACAATCTCCCCTTTTGACATTAGTTGAGATGTTTGACAAAACTACTTTCAAAGTCATTACTCAAAAATCTGTATACTTTACAAAATTTGACTAAACATGTAGTATATACGTTAGTCATTGAAATAGTTTAATCAAATATACTCCCCTTATTCGGTGATCAATACTCTGTAATCACTATTCTTTCCTCTGTTCACTGCTCTTGGATACTCTACTTATTCTGCTCATTCTCTGCTCGGTATACTCCCCCTATATACTACACTCCGGTTTTTTGATACTTTGAATACTATACACTCTTGATGATATACTTTGATATACTCCCCCTTTTTGACAAACATCAAAATTTAGTTACCATTGGGAGGTGGCATTTGATCAAAAATGGATTTGTACTTTGTCTTGGCTTCGGTGAGAGCAACAGAGAGTGCATCCTTTACACTATCCATTAAAGAATTTTGTGCATTAATATCAGCCAATAATGAAATTAAGCCATCTAAAGTGCTTCCCTCTTCTGTAGTAGAGAGATAAGTGGCTCGGTTTAGCTATTCTTGAATAGATGAAAGATGAGGAAGGAATAATGTTTGAAGTGTCATTATGTCCATCCTGATCTTGTGTTCTTCATTCCTCAGTTCCAATTGTTGAGCCATGAGTTGTTGTAGCTTAGTATAAAAATTCTGAACTAAATTGGGCTTGGGGGTCAACTTATTTGAGAGATCGGTGATCTCTTTCTCAATTGCTTCTATTTTATTCTTAATGTCTTTAAGAAATAAATAAAATGTGCAGAGTTTCTGAAATAATGAAAGAATGTGCTTGAGTTGAGGGGACAACTCAACAATAAATTTGACAAGTTTTGCCTTGCCAACAGCAATGGATCTCTTTACTTCCTCTATCATTTTAGCAGTTAGCTCCTTGTCTTTTAGTTTGCTCAAGTATTCAGATGCATCTACTCCAAATGTCTCAATATAATTTAGGAGTTCATCCAATTGAATATGGATGGCTACATCGGTTGATACTGTAGCTGAAGGTAGCATATCTGATAGTAAGATCTTGACCTTCTGAAGTACTTTATTCTTCTTTTGTATGGCCAGTTGCTTCTCCTATTTGGCCTTTACTTTGCATAGTTCACCAAATTCATTGAGTGCTTGCCCTTTCAATGTGGAGATGTCTACATTGGGCAACATTATTGGTTTTGATAAATCAATTTTGAAACTATGCTTTTTCAACTTCTTTTCTTTACCTTTCACCAGGTGAACCACTACAATAGCTTGAGAGGCTTGAGAACCCTCGGTAGGTTACTTGGTAGAGACAACACTTTTGTCAGTTTCTTTAGCCTGGGTAGTGTCCTTCAGTGTCTCAATGCTTGGTGTCTCAGCTGTAACATTTTCCATGCTAGAAGGTGCTTGAGAGGTTTGTTCTTGTGAAGTACCTTCTACTGCAGACTTTTGACCTTCGGTGTCTTCACCTATAGCCTGAGGAGCATCGGTTGTACTAGGTTGATTGATCGGTGGGTAAGGCTAAACTTGTTCCAAAATAGATTCACTGGAGACAAGTTTTGCATAAGCATTGCCTTCTATCATTTCTTGTTCAGGTGCCTCTGCATCCATGATATCTTCATCTATTTGAATGGTGACAGCAAGGTCTTGCTCGATGACATCAGGCTCTTGGTCGGTGACATTGACTATTTCCACTATAGATTGTTCACCAGCATTCTTTCTTTGAAAGATGGTCTTCCATTGCTCTTTTGTTTCCTTTTCCACTTCTATATACAGGCCATTCATCAATTTCAAGGGCTTTTGCTTTACTGTAAATTGAGTTTGGTTGTTTTTCAGATGTTCGTTTATTTCATCAACCGACATATCAGGAAAGAGATGTACCAAACTTCTTTCTCTGATTTGTTTCTCTGAGTCTAGGGCATATTGCCATCTAGTTTCAATATGTGCATATAATTCCGTAGGAATAGAATTACATACTTCTAATGGGACAACTCAGAATTTGAGAAGTGTGCAAATGATAGCTTCTTCAATTTACCTCTTTTCATCAGTAGATCTAGATTCATATTTGACAAATCTGAATCCACCAAATCCACCATATTCCTTTAGATTATTACAAAAAATTTCTACACTATGTACATCTACCTTCTTGCTTTTCACAATCTGAAATTTATTTGCATCTTCAGATTCGGTATCACTTGACTCTTTTGGCAAAATGAGACTTCGAGTAGATTTCTTGTAAGTTCTAGTTACCTTAGGAATGACAACAGTCTCTTGTTTCTTACTCGATAATGCAGCAAATGCCCTTGTGTTAGGTCTCTTTGTTGGAGGGGTCAGTAGAGCCATTGAAGTGTCCTTTTTCTTTCTCTTCAACACTTTTCCCTTTGGCAATTCGGTGCTAAGTGTTATGGCTGCTTCTTGGTCTTCTGTCTCCTCTTCGGTGATGGCTAGAACTCCTTTTACAAGTGTGGAGGAAAACTCTTCTCCAAATTTATCAGTTAATGCCTTAATCATCTTTGTAGCTTTTCTTGTAGCCTTAGGTACTACAATGCTCATTTTTACTTTTTCCTTCATCTCTTCATAGGTTCCATACCTCAGCTCGGTAGTATGCCTTGGCAATGATAGATAGGCATCAATTTACTATTGTGTGATATCAAAATCAATCTCCTAACCCATAGGTGACAATGATTGAGTCCTCGGTTCCACAACATTCATATAACAGTAATCAGTGTCGACCTCAAAACATATTTTATCTTTGTATTTTTCTACCAGCTGTGGTGGAATCTGGTACCTGTTATGCATTTTCTCTTGGAACTTGCTAAAGTAATCATCCATTATATCGTTAAAGTTATCACCTAACTTTTTGATGAAGTCATTGATCTGATGGGTGATTGGTCGGTGTAGTTCCCAAACAACTTTACCGACTATTGGAAAAAACTTCTCAAAGTAGAAAAACATACATACAAGTAATGATTCAAATTTTAGAGTATTTTCCGAGTTGTTCTTCTTTGGCTTCCTGATTGTGTTCAAATTTTCAAACAAGTTCTTCAGCAATACTTCACACAAGTCAATTTTCATGTCTTTCTTAACAATTTTTTATGCTAAGTCCACTGCTGCACAGGGTACACTGTTTTCCCTTGCCGATTGGAAGAAACAGTAACCAATTACTCTAATGGCAAATTTGAGTTCAGGATCAATGACATTGTTCAACTTCAGACCTCTGTAATCCGATTCAACTCCAGTCAAACTGATCAATTCCTTCTATGATATCATTTTCTATGCTCGGGCATGATCATAGATAGGATATCCGGTGATTAGATGAATGATTTCTTTAGTGATCTTAAACGGTTTCTCTTGTAGCCACATGAAACCATCATGCACTCAGCTTAGTACAAACTTGACCCACTGGGGTTTGAACACACGGGGATAGGTTAGGGCTTCAGTCAATCCCTTGATTTTGATATGCTCATACTTGCTATCCATTTTACCATCTGTGCACAATTCATCATATGCATCTTTGATCTCAACATGACCGAGTTCTTCAACACGACATTTTGTGAAGAATCTCACATCCTCGATTAACAAGACTCGATCCGGGATGAGTGAAAAAGCAGTTTTGTCATCCGGTGCAGATGCAATTTTGGGAGTCAAAGAGTATTTTAGTGAGGGCTTTTCTACATTTGTGACAACAATGGGGTCTTGGATCTTAGATGCCATTTTGATTTTAGATAAAAACTGACACAGGAACCTTAGGGTTTGAGAACTAAACAAATGGCAAACGCTTCACACTCAGTAGATAATAACAACTTAATGAGTTCGGTAAACCAGTTTAGCAATGCGATGAGATTCGATGTAAATACCTTAGATTTTGCTTTGAAGATGGTTTGATCACCTTGATTCGCTCTGCTCTGCTTCTCGAAAACTTAGTGAATGAAAATGACCATGAAAAACCTTTTAAGTACTCAAAAATACCTTATCGGGTTCCGTGCAAGCTAGGTCAAAGACATTAAATGCACTCGGTTCACTTAACTTTCTTTCCCTTTTTTTGCGCTTTAACCGAGTAACCAGATTTCCTTCATATACCGACTTGACAGGCTTCCTGAATTCACCGACTTAATAGTTTTCCTGTAAAGTGCTCCAAAAGACTTTGATAGAATTTCAAACTTACTACTACATCATACTATGCAGATTTTGAATTCAGTACATACTAAAATAGGAACTGTTTAAGATTTAACCTTGTGAGAATGCAGTCCCTTCATACCTTTACCGATTAATTTGGAGTGGGAGCACCTAACTCGGTAGGTAAGGTGCTTTCTTTATTTGACACAATTTCCTTCTTTCTCCAAATCATCTTTAATTTCTGTTTTATTTCCTCAGTGTCTTCTCTAGGTTGATCTCTGCAATCTCCAGCCAAGTGTCCAACTTTGTGACAATGAAAACATGCCATACCAGGATTTCTCCATGATCTTCCTTTATTCATTCCAAACCTTATAAATCAATTGGCACTTATATGTCCATATCTTCCACAAAATTCACACCATATCCTTGTATTGTAATCCCATGGTACTGCAGAATATTGTCGGTAAGTATCTATGTGAGTTCGGTAACCTCTAGTATTTACTCGGTGTGCAGACCACATGTGGTTCTTTTTCTTAAACCAACACTTCTCAGTGCTATGTCCATATCTATTGTAGTTTTTACAAAACCCTTTGTATTTTACCTTCTGATAATTGTTAACAGACTTTGTCCTACATTGATTAGATGTGTGACCATATTTATTGCAATTGTAACAATAACCATTGGTCTTAATGGTATTCGGTTGCTTACCTTTTCTGATTTGACACATGTTGGTAGTATGACCTTGATTTCCATAGTAGTAGCAAATAGGGTTCTTCCTTTTGATGTTATTCCTTTTTCCAGCTTGTTTTGATGATTCTCCTATCTCGGTAGAGTCTTTTCCTTTGTAACCGAGTCCTCCTTCTTTGTAGGGTCGTCTTGTGTTTAGTTGCTCATCCAACATCTTTGATACTTCATAACTCTTCTTCAGTGTTTCCTTGGATTTCTTCTCTATTTCAAGTTCATTGCTCAACCTTGATACTTCAAGTTTCAATTCTTGATTCTCATCATTTTTCAGATTTGCTTCATGATGTGTATAACCTAGTTGATCTATCAGATTTTGTTGAATACCAGTTAGCCTTATGATTTCATCATTCTTATTAGATACTAAGACTTCAAGTTGTTGTTTCTCTCTTTGTAGATCTCTTGCTTTATCCTTGGCTATCCTTAATGCATCTAGATTTTCAGTCATCTGTGTACTAAAATGTTCATGTTCTCTTTTCATTGCTTTTAGTTGATCAGCCAATGCTTTGTTCTTTTCTTTCAACATTACAATCATTTCTTCAGTTTCTTCATATATACTATTCTCAGATGATGTCTCGATTTGTTCCACTAACTCTTGAGAATCCTGCAAGTCATCAGATAAGCTTCTCCTTACTTTCAGAGATTTTTGCATTTGCCTTTGCATGTCTGCAATCACTTGATTTGCATTATCCAGCTCTTCTTCTAGATACACAATCCTCCAAGATTGTTTATAGCCTTCAATTGATAAGATCTTTCTCTTTAGGTAGTTAAACCCTTTTCCAAGATTCAAGCTCTAATACCAATTGTTAGACCCAATATGGAAAGCTAATGTACTAAGAGGGGAGGGGTGAATCAATACTTTAAATCCTTTTCTCAATAATATCTTTACTGTTATGCATAAACCAAAAACTACTGTAACATAATATAAAGCTAAAACAAATGAGTAACAATCATACATGATTCACTCCATAACACATATATTTTGGTTATGCAGAAACTCTTGGTTAGAGAGAAAAACTGTGGTGGGGATGGCACCCACAACTTCACTACTGCAATAATAAAGAGTGCTCGGTTAGAGCTACATTTAGCTATTTCTGATAGCTTACCCTGTTAGGAGTATTAAGATCAGTTAGATCTACCTTACTAAAGGATTTATACAACACTATATGAGTGTAGCACCCGGTTAAAGGATTTACAATTTATAGACTTGGTTAGAGTCTTTTATCCTGTTAAAGGTTTCTCTTACAACTTTAAAATATTACAATAAGACTTTACAAATATCTGCAAATTTACATCTAAAATGCTATAGCAGATTCTATGTGCTCAAAATAAGATTACCTTGCCTATAGCATACCTCGGTAACTCATAAAATAACTCGGTAAACCCTTCTGTTTTCTCTATTCCTCAACTATTCTCTGATAACCTTCTCAATGACCTCTGTGTCTCTGTAACAGTCATAATACTCTATGATTTCTAATGTATCACATAAGTCTTGCTTCATACACATATGCACACACATTTCTCATATTCACATCTCTTTCTAACCCTAAATTCATGTTGTATAAATAGACTTCTTATGTCGGTGATTTGATTCATTGCTTCGATCTTACAAACATGATTTCTCGAATAAATAACCATGCAAAATATTTCATTGGTTAGATGACCTCAAAATTATACAAAATTTGTATGTGCAATTTCCAATGTGATAACGGTTCTGTGTGCCTCGATCTTGTATCATGTTTTCATATGTGTGTCCAGGTTCAATGAATCTGGTAACACATTTCACTCGATGTATATCAACTTGGTGTATTATCTTTACTTCTCGGTAGACATGAAATAACACTTGGTAGACAGCTCGGTGTATACTGGGCTTTGTGATTGTTTTCCTTTTGTAACCGACTAGGTTGTTCATACCGATTAAATATTTCGGTAGGGGTAACTGACTAGAGTATATAGAATGACTTTGTATATAAAACTAATGGCAATTTGATAAGTAGTAACAAAAAGACAAACATAGTGGAGGTTTAGTTGGACATTTTGGCATTAACAAAACAGTTACATTTGGTGAGGGAGCAGTACCTTTGGCCCCAGATTCATAAAGATGTTAAGAGATATGTTAAGAGTTGTAGAGTTTGTCAAGTTGCAAAAGGTAGTAGTCAGAATGTGGGATTGTATAAACCTTGTACAGTACCTATAAGACCTTGGGAAGATATAAGCATAGATTTTGTACTTGGATTGCCTAAGAGATCGAGAGGGAATGATTCTATATTTGTCGTAGTGGATAGATTTTTGAAGATGGCTCAGTTCATACCTTGTAAGAAGACATCGGATGAATTATATGTAGCAGACTTATTTTTCAAGGAAGTGGTGAGATTGCATAGATTACCTAAGAGCATAGTTTCAGACAGAGAAACTAAGTTTGTTGGTTATTTTTGGAGAACACTTTGGAGGAAGATGAAGATAGTGTTGAAGTTCAGTTCTACTTTTCATCTACAGACTAATGGATAGATACAAGTTGTTAACCGAATTTTGGGAAATTTGTTGAGATGTTTAGTGGGAGATCAAACTGGAAGTTGGGATTTGATCCTTGCACAAGCATAATTTGCCTACAACAATTCAATGAATAGAAGTACAGTAAAAACACCCTTTGAGATTGTTACTGAAGTGCATCCTAGAGGAATATGAGAATTAAGAGACATAAGCATTGAAGATCAGAAGAGGTCAAAAGCAAAATATTTTGCAGATCACATGACAGCATTGCATATTCAGGTTAAACAACATTTGGAAGACATGAACAACAAATATAAAGAGAAGGCATATGAGAAGAGGAGACATAAGGAATTTGAAGTTGGCGATGAAGTAATGGTATATTTGAGAAAAGAGAAATTCCCGGTTGGAACTTATAATAATTTGCAGATGAAGAAGTTTGGATCCTATAAGATTTTGAGAAAGTTTAGTTCTGAAAAATGCATATGAAGTGGAGATACCGCACAATCTAAGTATTTCACCTATATTCAACATTGTGGATCTTCAAGAATACCATGAACCAAAATTCAGTGAGGATAGTGTTGCAGACCTTGAGAAATAATTGCCCCAGAAGGAACCGGATCAGATTGAAGAGATTTTGGATAGTAGGATTGGACGTAGTACCCAGAACAGTCAATATAAAGAATATCTTGTGAAGTGGAAGAGCAGACTAGTTGAAGATTCATCTTGGATTTATTAGGAAAAGCTAGACCACCTTAGTTTCCCTCTGACCCTAGAAAAGTGAGAGGCTCACTTTTTTGTTTACCCCGGATGTCTGATGGAGGAGCATCCCAGATTCATAGCAATCTTGCAACAACCAAAAAAAAAATTCTTTCTATTTTGTTTGCAGTTTCAATTTTCTTTCTATGTCCCAATTTTGGCTCACTAAATCCTATGGAGTTGGATTCTACTTGAAGACTTGATCATATTTCTTTCTTTCAAAACACATCTCATTTGGATCACTTTCCGACAAGATATTGCTATCAGTTTCCAGGATAGTTACTTGTTACCGGTTGTTCCTTTGTTACCCGTTGCCTGAGACCTATTCTAGTGATCTACTGGAACCCATTCCGAAGCTTACAGAGGCTTGAGCATTGATCTTGATGTTTCTTGGCGTGTGGATGACCCTCTACATTTCATCCTTTCTATTTTCTGGAGGAATCTCTTGGCAGAGTCTGACCTTATTCATTTTGTACGTTAGGTCTTGTTCTTCGGGTTTTGATCCCTTTTGGGCTGAATGGATCCTTTTGATCGATATATATATATATATATATATATATATATATATATATATATATATATATATATATATATATATATATATATATATATATATATTTGTGATCATGCTTTAGAATATAATCAATTAGAATTATTTAGAGTATTAGATAGATAGATTATCCCTAGAAGATAGATATTTCAATTCAAGGTCCCGGTTTTGACCTATTCTATCAGGCCTATGTGTGAGTGTGTTGTAAACCGATTGTTACCAGTTGGATGTAATCAAATTTCATGTAATAAAGATATTTGTACTACATTACTTCCATCATATCTAGGTGTGTTTACTCTTGTTGACCAGTCCAGATTGATCTCCTTGAGGTCCCTCCTGCTGATGATTGTTTTAAGAGATTTATTTTGAAGAGCCTCGAGATAAACCTTATGTATATCTGGCCCAGCCAAATCCCACAAGGATTTGTAAAATTCACAAGGAAACCCATCAATGCCAGCCACCTTGTCATCGACCATCGAGAACACCACCTCCTTGAGGTCCTTGATGGTGAGAAGGTTGTCACAGAAATCCCTCTGGGCCAGAGTTAGCCTAGTTTGCACGATAACCAAGCATTGTTGAAGGGCCATTTGTTGTTCAGGATTGGGGTTCGGAGCAATGAAAACTTTCTCATCATGACGAACAAAGGCCTAAAGAATGTTAGGAAGCTTGAAAAGCACTCGAGAGCCTTCCTTGATACTCTCAATGCTTAGAGAGGAGTGGCTTGACTAAAGGGGATGAAAAAAATCCTTGGAAGCATGATCACCAATCTTAAGCTAGCGAAGCTGAGCCTTGATTTGAGCTCCCCTGGCAGCGTAGCTGTCAAAAATTTGCTTCTGGTGGCTCAACTTTGCAAGCCTAACCTGGAGGGTTGGGGGAAAAGGATTGGTAGCCAAAGTGCTTGTGGTAGCAAAAAGATCAGACGTGGTCACTTGATAAGACCGTTTGCAAAAAAATGGCCAGCTGATGGCCATAAATGTGAATAAATCTTGTAGTGCGCAAAATGGCGGCACACCACCAATCAATCCAGCCAGACTGTGCTAGTGGTCTTCACTGCAAGTTCTAAATTATCATGATATGTGCTAGAGTGGGTTTATGTTGGAGCACCAACATGTTAAGGAAAAATTGTGTCTTGCTGACATGAGCTTATCTAGCATCCCATTCAATGCAGAAACGCATGGGTAAATGAACAGACAGATTGACATCCACTAATGACACCATTGGGAAAGGTGTAGAGATAGAAAAACAAAAAAAATATTGAGCTAAAATCATGGCACGATCAAGACATTTAAAGACCCTGTTAGAGCCCGCATGGAAGTTTCTCTAGGTATGTTGTAGAGTGCTTTTGGCAACCTCCCATATTCGGGTCGAAAAGACCCAATTTATTATGCATGTAGTACCATGCCTCATGTTCGTTAGCTATCCACCGAAAGGGAAAAAATCCTTCCTTGTCCTCAACCAGCTCAACCATGTTGAAATCCCCATAGACAAGCCAAGTGGAAATGTGGAGTGAGTCAGCAATCCATCTCCACAATAGAGATATTTTGACAGCATCATTAGAAGCATAGATATTGACAATACCAAAGGAATGATTGCCAATATTTAGAAGCACCCAGACAAGCCGTTGCATCGAATCAGTCCCATGATCAACAACACAGGAATGAAAATGTGGGGAAAGGAATAACACCATGCCTCCTGACCGACTTCATGACTAGTATAGAAGAAAGTAATAGTAGGCGAAATGGAATAACCAGCATAAAACCCATAATTTTCACTTCCTAAAGGCAGAGAATATCAAAACCAATTAACTTATTGAGAGTATCCCAAATGGAATACTTCTGGAAGAGGTCTGAAAGACCCCACACATTCTATAATAGAAAATTCTTGGAAAAACCACATCCATATTCTCAACATCCAGATTGTCCAGGCGAGCATAGTTGTTCTTCAAGAAATCTAGTGGTATAGTGCCTACCAAGGGGAGGCAAAAATTTGTGCTTCTCCTGGCCTTGCAATTCCTTTTCATGCGAGAGAGAAGAGCTGTGAGACCGTGGAGGGCGTGTCATTATAGGAGGAGAACTTGAACACCTATAAACTATTACAAAGGCCACCTATTGCATAGGTGAAGGCTGCAGTGAATCCATAGGCACATATTATGATGGTGTGACAACAATCCCCTAATTACAAGGGTTTGAAAGGTCCTTAGAAGACTCCAAGGTTCTAGACCCAAAACTAGAAACTGAGGTCCTATTTTTCTGGCTGACCACAGTGGTCCATTTCTCATTCGACTTTGCCTCATTTTTATCCCCTTGGCAAGAAGACTCACCTTGAGCTTGAGACTGAGGGCGTGGAGTAACCAAGGGACAATCCCTAATCTTATGTTCAGTAGATTAGCAATGGTAACAAGTATTGGGAAGGTTAAAATACGTAACCTTCTGGGTATGCCGTAAAGAACCTATTTGGATGTCAATGGACTCTTTGAGGTCTTATGACAAATCAAATTCTACGTAGACCCATTTTTGAGGATGGGAGTAGAATAATCTATTAGGTTGGATACATAAAACTTTACCGATAGAGGAGACAATATTCTGAAGAAAGGGCACACAAGGAAAAGGCAACCCAAGTAATTCAATCCAAACTGGCACCCGAAGCCTAGCATCATCAGAGACGATAAAGTCATGGGTCTAGGGATAAAAAACAAGTAGAGAAGACCTGAAATACCAAGGTCCATGTTGCGAAATCTCATAAATGTACTGGGTATTCTCAAAATGAAAAAGAAAGAAATCTTTTCTCTGATTTTGAATCATGAAGAGCCCAGGTTTTGGAAACACAATCTTTGAGCACACTTTTAGGGGGAGTTCTCCCTATAAAGTAACCAACAAGAGTATGTTGTTCTAACCATTGACATGCAAGGTCAAAATCCAGGGTGGGTAAAACCACATCAGCCAAAGGAAAAGTGGACTTACCTTGTGAAACACCTTTGGAACAAATTTTTGAGGTCACTTGTTCTGATGGGGAGCCATTTTGGAAAGTCGCACCGTCAACTCCAGTTGAAATAGCTAGGCTAGGGCCAGATGAGGATATTATAAAGGCTCAAAAATCCCATAGTAAATGCAACTATACGTAAGACAGCCAAAAATCTTGCACCAAGGGTGTGGTATGCCAAGGGGACCGCCAAAGTTTAGCAAGAGAAGCTCTAAACCCTAGTAGAGCCTATTTCCACCTTGTCCCTTACCGCTGAAATCTTTCAAATTTTTGAGGAGCTAGTTTTTTGCTTTCATGTGAAAATAAATAGATAATGTGAAAGAATACAATAATTAATGTTGAATGATTTCAAAATTAAATGATGCAAAGTTGATTTTCCTTTTAACTCATATATCTACATATTGTTTTTATATTGTAGATTCCATTTTATTATTTGGATGTCAGTGAATGACTATTCTTCAGTAAAACAATGAAACACATAAAAAAATATAAAGCTATGATAGATAAATTTATACCACCTAATAAGGAAGAGAAGCATGATCCCATTTTATAAAATTTAAATTTAAAATGTCTAGTGATCAATGAAAATAGAATAAGGGATGTCGCAATTCAATTCATGCACAATTATTTCACTTGTATTCTAATTATTACATTGTATGCTAATTAATAGTAATCATTTTTGTTGATATCAGTGTACCATTTGCACATTAGCATGAATTGAACCTCTTTCTTTTTATTGATCTAAAACTCATTTTATTAAAATTATAATGCATTTCATTTTTACAATCTTCCATCCAAAAGAAATATGTGTCATAATAGTGGAAATGAAACTTTCACTCAAACGTTTAAGATCTTAAAAATGACAAACAATGTAGATAAAAGACATAAAAGATTAAAATGAGGGGTTCTACATTGCATTGTATGAATACTTAAATTAAAAGATAATCTCATCAAATGAATTATCAAAATATTAAATGTTAATTTAATGAAATTAAATGAATTAGCTTAACCTTCATTATAGCCTATTCAGTGGACATGTAATGGTTATCTTTTATTTCAATTTAAAAGTTTTATTTATAAAATATAAGTTTATTTGTCTTGTAGAGACTATGGAATGTAACTTTGTATACCTTTCTAGTTTTAAATATGATGTAATACAATATAACACAAATAACACTTATTCATAAAAAATATATATAAATTATAATTGTTAAAACCAATAACCTAAAATCATTCATGTCAAGAAAGACCTAAATTTAATGGTTTTCATAAATTATAACAAGAATTTTACCAAGATTGTATCTCATGATAGGGGCCATACAAACTATCAAAATTTATAAAAGTGCAAGCTTTTCAATAGTTGCTTTTTTGGATATATTTGGAATTATAAATGATGGTCAAATTATAGATAACTCCTTAAAAAATCTGATTTCCCTTAATAAATAATTTATTATTTATAAAAGTGCAAGCTTTTCAATAGTTTTTTTTTTCGATACATTTGGAATTATAAATGATGGTCAAATTATAGATTGCAATGCATTATCATGGTTTGATTATTAAATGCATTGGCTACATAACTTCAATGGTTCTTTGAAAATATTATTGCTTTCTTGGTATGAACTCCACATAATCCTCCTTGTTAGATACAAGGAGTTGTTATCGTATTCAACTATATTATTATTGAAAACAAATTAATGCTCTAAATAATCGATGGGAAATGGTGAACTAGACTTGACTTGAGGTGAAAGCTCAATTTTTATCTCAAATTGTGATTAATGAGCTAGCTACCTGTGAACTATCAATGTATTTTATTAGTGGGAGATAAAAAAATTATTCATTCAATAAATAGAAAACATTTTCTTTTAGTTTGTTTCCCATTTTGGAGTTCAACATTCTTTTCACATTTCTTTGCATTTGATCAATGGATCTTGCGTAGATGGATTTTGATTATAGACAAGTCCGTCTACCTTATCCTAAGTCTATTGGACATTTGGATCTTTTGCTGACAAGTTATAGCTTTTGAAATTTGAGATAGTTTTCTATCTTGGAGTACTAGAACCACTTGGACCTATTTGATTTTGGCGAATCTTGCAGATTATTTCCGTAGCTTGTGAAGCTTGAATTCATTATTTTCAATGTTCCTTGGCATGAGGCTGACCTTCCCTTTGGTTTGCACTTCATTCTATGGAGTTTTCAGAAGGATCTCTTTGGTAGAGGCTAACCTAGTTGTTTTATACGTTTCATCTTAGGATGACACAGATCAACCTTGATCATATAAATCAATGTAATTGAGCATGTAGAGATCACCATTAGAACATTGAAGATAAATCTATAGGTTAGGAGGTCTAGAGTTGGCTCACATTCTTGCTTGAGCTCGGATATTGTATTTGAGTATTCTTATAATCGGGCTAGTGTGCCAAATCTTGTAAGCCTGCATGTTGCTAGCAGTTTGTAATTGATTTTTTATGATATAATACATTTTGTTTTTGCATTGCCTCCATCACCTTGAGTTGTTTATGTTGTGTAAATCTAATGCATGGTGCACATTGTTCTCTTTGAGGACTCTCCTATCATGATTGCACCAAGTGGTATCAAAGTGAGTTTTCATTACAAAGATTGTTTTGTCCTATAAGATTTTGTTGTAGGGTGGAAGATTAAGGATCTGGCCTACAACTGTAGAGGACTGGCATAGAGATGGTGCAAAGAGGAAATGTTAAAGGTGGTGGAGCCCATGGAAATGTAGACCCTTCTATGATGGAAATGTTGAGAGTAATTGTAGTTTGATTGGGAACTATTAAAATTGCCCAAAGAAGAAGTTGACATGTTGAAGATGTGAGTGATGATGAGGAAGAAGAAGTAGCTAGAGAACAAGGAGAAAATTCACCAGCAAATGATTCAGATGAAGAAAGGTTTATAAGAGCGTTGTCTAGAGAGAATACTAGACCACATTTCAACCCATTGGATTATGAAGACAAGTTAAATTTGGATGAATTGTTAGATTTGATAAAAGAGATGGATAAGTATTTTGATTTTGAAGGAACCATTGGAGATAAGAAGGTAGGAAATGCTTGCACTAAGTTGAAAGGACATGCATCTCTTTGGTGGGAACATTTGCATGTAGATAGACAAAGAAGAGGTAAAGAGAAGATTAAATCTTGGGAGAGGATGGTTAACAAGTTGAAATCAAATTTTATGCTTGATAATTATTAATTGAATCTATTTCGGATGTTGCAGAATCTAAAACAAAAAGAATCTAGTGTGAAGGAGTATACCGAAGCATTCTACATGTTGACTATCAGATCTGGACATACTGATGATGAGATTGAACAAGTTGCTAGGCATTTGAATGGGTTTTGAATTTATATACAAGATGAACTTAGTATAATCAAGTTGCAAAGTGTTGAGGAAGCTTCTCAATATGCCCTGAAAGTAGAAGAGAAGTTGAATAAAAGACATGAGCAGAAGAAAAGAGGTAGAGGTGGAATATTTCAAGGAAAAAACTATTTCAGAGGAAGAGGACCTTGTAGAAATCAGAGAAAGGACAAAGAATTTAACAAAGATGGTAGTTTATATCAAAAGGATGATATAATTTTTTATCAAAGAAGAGAACCTAATGGATACCGGAATGAAGGTTATATAAAAAAAGACAAAAGATAAGATAAAAGAGTGTTTAGAGGAACCTTCTTTAAGTGTAGAGAAGAAGGATATCATGCTTTTGAATGTAGGAAGGAAGAGAGTAGTGGGAGACTAGCATTGATAAAAGAAGACCATACTGGATCAACTAATAAACTGAAAGATGGAGAATTGTTGGTAATGAGGTTCAAGATTTGTGCAATTCTAGAGAGGATGAAGAACCCTTGTAGAGGAGGAATTTGTTCAAGACCAGATGTAAAGTATCTAGTAAGTGTTGTAAAGTTATAATTGATAGTGGTAGCTCAGATAATCGTATTTTGAAGGACATAGTGAACAATCTTAATTTTGAGAGATTGAAGTACCCTATGCCTTATCAGATAGCATGGATTTGGGATTATCATAAGATATTAGCTAGTGAACAATGTTTGGTGAAATTAAAAATTGGATCTTATCATGATGAAGTTTTGTGTGATATTATGCCTATGGATATATGTCATATCTTGTTGGGCAGACCTTGGCAGTTTGATAGATAGGCAATGCATAATAGGAGGAAGAACATGTTGGCCATTTGGTAAAATTGATTATGTGTTGCATTGATGTTTTGTCATTGATGTCAACACTAGCTATTTGGATACTTTACCGACACCCTTCAGGTCCCAGTAGGTTGAGTGAGTGATTTCTAGTTAACTTGGATCCGACATGATCTAGCAAGATCCAGTATAGTTTGGTGATGGAATTGGCTTGTGCATGATTCTTATACTCATATTTGGTCAGTTGGTTTTGTTCTGGTGATCAGAGACTATCCTTCTTACTTAGAATATTAGTTTCTGGTTCTAGTGAGGGTTTGACCGATAAATATTTTGATGGAGATCTTCGATGAATTGCATAAGTGGTGTTGGTGTAGCTTCTGATGGAGTTTCAGGATGTTTTTTGTGATCATGTTCACATAGACTTGGCAGTTGAAGATCATTGTTGTAGCATGTTTACCTATACTTGGTCTCGATTGATCTAGGTTATGGACCGACTTTCATGTAACGTGTGGATAGGACCTATTGATATATTTTCAGGATGTCTTATGTGTTGATATTACTTATTTGGTCTAAGGCCGATATGGTTGGTAATTATGTAATCGATTTATTGTCTGGTGGTCAACATGATTGTTTATGGTCGAGGGTTTGTATATATAGATGTAAGATCTCATTGTGGATCATCTTGGTTAATGTAAGAGGTCATGATCAAGGAATGAAATGTTCAAATAAATATAATATCATTCAGGAAGAAGAGTTGGTCGATCATTGGAGATCAAATTGGGTTTATGTAAGAGGATTTAGTCCTCCAGTATTGAGCTTAACTGGAACTTTACTCAGGTATAGGGGATGCTATCTTTTCAATTCAATCACTTGTCCAGATTGTAGTCTAGATTTCTCTGTAGTCAGTGAGTCTCCTTTGTGATGAGCAATGTACTCTAGGTTGTAGGCCTTCTTGCAAGTGCAGGCCCCTTCATTGTAATTCACATACTTACTACAAAAGTATTATCTGACTATGGGTAGGCTTCCCACCGTGGTTTTTCCCTTTACCAGATTTTGCACATACAAATCTTGGTGTTATGTGGATGGCTTTTATTCTGTCATCATTGTTGATGCTTAATTGATTAAACGCTATTTTGGTATTATTGTTTTGGGTTCCGGTATTAAAGATTTTATTTCTAAATGTTCTTGTAGTCGGTGACAACTGATTCACCCCCCTCTCAATTGTCTTCTGGTTATCTAAACTATCTAACAATTGGTATCAGAGCTTTGTTCCTCTTTGTAGAAATCTTAACCGCTTGAGGAATATCCTATGGAGACTATTAGTTCAGGTTCATCTAGTTCTTCTAGAGCTATCTTTCAAAGGGATATTCAGAGGCTTGGTGGAACAAATTACACAATATGAAAGATTCAGATGGAGACTCATCTAAGATGTCTTGGCAAGGAGATTTGGGAGATCACACAGAATGGTGTCACACCCTATAATATGGGATCTAGCAATCCTCCTATGGTAAACCTGGACAAGGAAGTTGAGAATTATTGTAGAGCAAGAGAAGACCTGTTGTGTGCACTTTTTGATCAGCAAATAATGGGATTAATAGATAAATCATCTTGAAAGGCTATATGGGATAAGTTGGAGACTCTTAATGAAGGTGACCCTACAATGAATATTGCTAAACTTGATGGTTATAGGGTGAGATATGAAAACTTGAAGATGGAAGAAGATGAAAGGATTATTGCATTCATGGAAAGGGTAAATGAGATTGTTATGGGAATTCAATGTTGTGGTGGAACTCTGAGCGAAGATGAAATTGTTTCTAAAGTCTTGAGAGCCCTACCACCGGTTTACAAAATGAAGGTTACTGCTATTAATGAGTTGAGAATAATGGCTAATACATCTGTCAATAGAGATACCTTGGATGGGAAACTATCTCCTTTTGAGTTTGAGGAATTTGGACCTTCTGGGGCTGTGAAGATTGGACCTACTTTTCATGCATCTACATCTACAACTGGTAAGCAAGATTGGAAAGCTTTATATGCAAAGGAGTTAGAAGATATGAAGAGAGAAGATGATGGGTTTGAGAAACTTGAAGCACTATTTGCTAGAAGAGTACCTAAAAGACCGGTACAAAGTAAGTATGAAGGAAAAGCACCTTTTAATTGTTTTGCATGTAATAAGATTGGTCATTTTGCATGTAGAGGTCCTAAAAGAAATTCAGGATTTGAAGAAAGAGTTAAAAGATCACTTAAGCCTAACCCTGGATATCAGAACAAATATAAGTACAACAAAAACAAAGACAAATCATGCTACATAGATGATGAGGAAGACAATATTGATTCGGATGATGAACCGGCAGAAGACTCTGCTAGTGGATCTAGCAATGGGAAGGAATGGGAGTTCCTGGATATCAAGGAAGATATTTTGGTACTGGAAGAGAATGTACTCAAGGAGAAAGCACTTGCTGCTAAAATTCAAGACAAGGATGAATGCTTAATTGAAAGTGGTTTTTCACATCATATGATTGGAGATAAATGAAAGTTTCTATCTTTGCAAGAATTTGATGGTGGACTAGTTAGATTTGGAGATGACAAGGCATGTATGATTAAAGGAAAAGGAACTATATCATTGGATGGTAAGAACAATACTAACAATGTTTATTATGTTGAAGGTTTGAAGCATAATTGTTTGAGTGTAGGATAGTTGGTAGATAAGGGATTTCAATTACAATTCAAGGATGGATAATGCAAAATCATTAACAGATCTAGCTTGGAGATTGCAATCGGTACACAGACAAAAGGTAATATATTTCATTTGAACTCCAGTGAGAAGAAATGTTTGATTACACAGATTGATGAGAGTTGGCTATGGCATAAAAGGCTGTGTCATGTAAAATTGATTTCATTGTGAAGATTAGTTCAACTAAGGAAGTTAGGGATATACCTAAGATTATGAAACCCTATAATTTGGTATGTAAAGAATGTCAAATGGATAAACAAGTCAGAACCTCTTTTAGGAGTATACAAGATAAATCAAATGATATTCTTGATATTATTCATACTGATTTGTGTGGCCCTACTAGAGTTAAAAGTTTTCATGGTGATAGATATTTCATGCTAATCATGATGATTATTCTAGAATGATGTGGGTTACTTTTTTTGAGAGAAAAATTTGAAGCATTTGAAAATTTTAAATCTTTGAGGATAAAGTGGAAACTGAGACATGATTGAATATTAAATGTTTGAGATCAGATCATGGTGGAGAATTCACATCCAGTGAGTTTAATAACTTTTGTGACAAGTATGGTATAAGAAGACAATTTTATGCTCCCCGGACACCTCAACAAAATGGAGTTGTGAAAAGGAAGAACAAAACTATCTTAGATGCTGCTAGAACAATGATGATGGAAGATAATCTACCTCATATCTACGAGAGAGAAGCAGTGAGTACAATGATAAATACATTCAGCATAGTACATATCAAAGGAGGAACCGGTAAGACACCTTATGAATTATGGTATGGCAATACACCTACAATTAATTATTTCATAATTTTTGGCAGTAAATGTTATATCAGGAGAGATGATATTATTGGGAAATTTGATCCTAGATGTGATGAAGGCATATTTCTTGGTTATTCTAAGGGAAGAAAAGCATATAGATGTTATAACAAGAGATTGCAGAGAATTGTGGAGAGTGTTGATGTCAAATTAGATGAGTTGAATAGAAGTCAAATCAAAATTTATGAGAAGGAACCGACAGTGGAAATGATTATATATGAACTGGTAGCACCTTTACTGGAACAAAGAGTTGAACTAGTTACTCCAGCAACATCACAGAACTCTACAGTAACTGAAGAACAATGAAGATGAAAAACAAGTCAAAAGACTCCTAGGTATGTGAGATTGAATCATTATGAAGATCAAATCATTGGGGATAAGAGCAATGGAGTAATGACAAAAAGAACATTGGCAACTAATGAGGTATGTTTAATTTCACAAGTTGAACCAGTATGAGTGATTAAGGCATGTAAACATCAACATTGGTTGAAAGCTATGAAAGAAGAATTAGAACAAATTGAGAAATATAACACATGGACTTTGGTTCCCTGGCCTAAAAATAAACGTTTTATTGAAACTAAATGGGTTTTTAGGAATAAATCAAATGAGGATGGTCAAGTAATAAGATTTATCAGGAGGACATTTGATCCCATCAAACACAAAATTACATATAATAGTCTGAAGATAAAAGCATGAAACCTTGTATATTTAGTTTGCACAAAACAAACTCCTCATTCCTATTAGACTTTTCTAAAACATAACACTTGTAGCCCAACCAGCGATAGAATATTGTCTATCTCCTTATGATACAAAAATGAATCACTACATATATGTGAGCCAAAGGTTTCAAGTGAAAGGACACACCCTTTCATCTTGTTAAACTAAACTTAACTAAAACCTAATACCTAACTACCTAATTGCTAGACATAAAACAAAATTACAAACTAAGAAGTCAATTTTGGTCATCCTCTAATGTGTTACATTTCTGAATATGCTCAAAATACTTGTTGTCCTGGTGAGTTCTTGTATTGAAGACAATAGCCCTGACAGCGATCTCCATGGTCACCATTCTCTCCATCTACTCACTTATCTCCTTCATATCCAAAACATCTGCTCGGGAAACATTAAGGGATGTGTTAAGTACACTCTGGCATTCTTCAATCCAAATCCCTTTGTCCTTTAACTACTCTATCTCATCCACAATATCTAGTATACCATATCTAACAATATCCTTACAATTAGTAAATTCCTGCTTGATGTCTACACCAAATGCCTTATGCTTGATCAACCTTCTTTGGATCTTCTCAACAATTTTCTCATCGACACTCTTTTCTTTCAATAATGCCTTCAACCTCTTCAAAATTCTTTCATGAGAGGCCATATTATCTCGAGTCTTTAGACAGTTGGTCCAAAATTCTTTGAGAACTTCCAACAAATGCTCAAACATGTTGGTCAACAAAACACAAGCAACATCCACCGTGGCAGTCTTGATTTGCCTTCTCATCTTTATATTTTCTTTCATTTGGTCCTCATATTTATTTTTCTACTACATACAAATATTACTTGTCTGTGGTGCTTCATGACCACAACTTCTTAACAAGTCTTCATATAATTTTTTGTATTTCTGACCCTCCTTTAATGCCCATTGCATTTGGGCCTTATTTAGTTTTGCAATGTCAATCCCTAAATCTGCAGTGACAATTGGGTTAACCTCTCCCACTTTGAACCTCATCATATGCCCAAATGCCTTATCAACATCCATGATCTTGGGTCTTTTATTTGGGGGGTATAGGGCGCAAAGTAACATTTCCTCTTCATTTGGATCATATGTTGATCCAATAAAAATGTCATCAACTCCTTGTATGTCTAATTTTACATATTTTATATCTAAATGAAACAAACTGTCAAAAATGAAAGAGGCACTTAAATTCCATCCTGGGAACAAAATGATGCATACTCACTAAGAAGTTTCCTCCCTCTCTGTGATGTCATTGTAGACATCTCTCAATTGATGTCTTCCTTCAATCTTTTTAGCATCTCTACTTCATTCTCAGGGGTGACATTTGGGATTCTCTTCCTTAATCCTTTCCCTTTGTAGTGGTACAAGAAGGACTTAAACTCTTTGGACTATACAAAAACTTCATCTGCAACAAAATTTGCATGCTCTTCCATCCTCACATTTGCGTTGGTGTTAAGTCTCACTATAGCTTGCTCCTGGCTCTCTGGAATTTATTCTAGTTCAGGTGCACAAAGGGTAGACACAACTATATTCTCATTAGAATCACTCTCAGAGTCTCCTTCTTCTTTTATTTCCTAAAGCCTCTGCTTCCGCTCTTCCAATTTTTTGTTCAACTCCTTTAAGACTACATCAGCCTCATCCCGCTCCTTGTTCATAAATAAATCCTCAGCCTCCATGGGTATGTACAAATATTCTCTCAGGTTTTGGCTCTTCCTACAATGATGAATATATTCTTCTGGATCATAATTCTTCTAAGCCTAGTGTCCATATAGATTGTATTCCTCTATTAGCTTCTTTTCAATCATTTCATATGGCTTGGTAGACACAATGGTGAAATCTCCAAAATGTAAAGTGTCAGGCATAAATACTTACTCGTGTGCACCACCTAATGCTTTTCATTTGACATACTAAGCTTCCTAATAATCTCTAGATATTCAATTCTGTCGAGCACTAATGTAGGCAACATAAATGGAAAACCTTAAAAACCATAAACCCTAAAAAAAAGTGAAATTATGGCATACAAACTAGTCACCCCAATTGTGGTTGACCCTAGTATCTCCAAACGAATGGGGTCTCAAGAATATTTTAATCTCCTGTGAGATAGACCCCTCACATTCTACCCCAAACAATTTGTACAAGCTTTTGACAAAATATTCTTCAAACAACACATAGTGTGATTTATCAAACCTTGAGTCCCATAGGGATACCCATAATTGAATTGGTTGGTTTTGTCCCTCTTTTTTTTCTAGAAGTCACTTTTAATTCTTCTAGCCAAAAACCTTGCATCATACCATAAAACAAAACCATATGCATTAGCAATGAGTAAAATTTGAAAGTAGGGTTAGGCTCTATTTGCAGACTCAAACACCCTTCATGCAGCTTCTCTACCAAGTAGGTTGTATAATCAAATGGCCTCAGCTCATGCATTTGAACATCCGTAGTGAATGCCAATGAGCCTAGTCTTGTAACATCAGGAACTAATTCCCCGCAGACCTGGCTACATGCCCAATATGTGTGTTGCAAGTATTGCCTAAACAGGGTAATCTCAAAAGTGGGACCATCCTGCTCTGTGAGCCGTCCCTTCTACTTTTTGTGAATTGCCAACTTCCACACTATGTGGGTAGTGTCCATTTGTGTAAATTCTCCTTCTAAGTCTGTAAAGGATAGGGGCATGTAAGGCTCATATGTCATGCCGAAAACCTCCTGAATAGACCCGACATATATCCGGATGAATGGATCCCCATTTGGAAATTGGATGTACCTTTTTTCTTTTTTGTATTTTCTTGTAAGCAATTCCAACAATATGAGATTTAGAAAAACATTTGGTACCATCAATCTGCCCAAATTTGTCATCCAAGGGTTTGACAATGGCATCTCCTTGTTCCTCCTGAGGTAGTGATATAAAAACAATTCGTGGCCCCTTATGGTTGTCCATATATCCCCAACTCCTTTGTACTTATCTTCCAATTGATCCTTGGTCAGAAAATTTGTTTTAGACCTCCTCGACTTAGCACTAGATGACTCCATCTGGTCAATCATATCCTGGTTCAACTTTCGCTTTTGCGTACCCTCCATAGACTTCACCTTTTTTGATTTAGTTGACTATGTATTTGAAATCTCTATGACCTTTCTCTTTCCTTGTGAACTAGACGCCTCCATGATTAAGTGCTTGAATTCTTAATTACCCACGCTTCTTGTCTACAACTTCAATGTTAATGGTTGAAGAGACTATGAAAAATTCTTGGCACAAGAACTCTTTCTTTATGCTGGAGATGCAACGGCTAGGATCTGTAATGATAAAAAATTCATCAATTTTGCTTTGTGCGGATCAAATCCTCATGATCGCGAGCATTAAATATAAATTTGTCATCCAAGGGTTTGACAATGGCATCTCCTTGTTCCTCCTGAGGTACTGATATAAAAACAATTTGTGGCCCCTTATGGTTGTTCATATATCCCCAACTCCTTTGTACTTATCTTCCAATTGATCCTTGGTCAGCAAATTTGTTTTAGACCTCCTCGACTTAGCACTAGATGACTCCATCTGGTCAATCATATCCTGGTTCAACTTTTGCTTCTGCATACCCTCCATAGACTTCACCTTTTTTGATTTAGTTGATTGTGTATTTGAAATCTCTATGACCTTTCTCTTTCCTTGTGAACTAGACGCCTCCATGATTAAGTGCTTGAATTCTTAATTACCTGCGCTTCTTGTCTGCAACTTCAATGTTAATGGTTGAAGAGACTATGAAAAATTCTTGGCACAAGAACTCTTTCTTTATGCTGGAGAAGCAACGGCTAGGATCTGTAATGATAAAAAATTCATCAATTTTGCTTCGTGCAGATCAAATCCTCATGATCGCGAGCATTAAATAATGGTTGTCGTATCAGACATTCTAACAGCTAATTAGCATAACCCCACCCAATAATTCAATTATTTGGCATAATGCATTCCTTCAATTACATTTTTGTCTTTCTGATTGGTATAGGTTATTCCGATCAATGCATCTGATCTTGCTATGGTTGTTTCACTTTTTTCATTGAGGCTTGACTTATCCTGATGGATCCACCTTTCCTTTTTATCTCTGATGAAACCTCCTTCTATTTATTTCTCCAGGTGCTCCATCAGCCTTCAGAATGAAATTACTTTACACTTCATTTGATGGGCCCATGACATCTAACTTTCTCTTTGATCGGCATAACTTTCACTGATTACTTCATTGGGCATCAGAGTAGTGTATTTCCCTTACTTCCGATAGTTATAGTCTCCCTGATAGATCCACCCTCTATGGTATTCTGCCCATCGAGCATCGACATAACTCTAAAGATGTTTCTCTGATAGCATAAGCTATCTTGATGAGTCTTTTGCACCTTACTCTCCTTATCGAGCTTCTTTGTTCCATCGGTGTAGGATTTCCTAATGTAGTTGACTTAGATTGTGTCAAGCTCGTCTTCCTCATCGGGCATCGGGATGACCCAAAACACATTCCCTGACAATGTATGTTATCCCGATGAGTCTTGTTTCCTTTCTTTCTTGGTACTGCTTTATCAGAGAAAGTCTCTCCGATAAGGTCACCTCCTCCACTCAGTCCATTGGGCATCAAGGTAACATAAATTAGGACCTCCTGACAACCCGATGTCACCACTATGAAGACATCATTCCATTAGTTTTCAGCAACAGCTCCACAAATAACCTCATCGGGCATTGGGATGACATTTTTTCCTCATTGCCAATAGTGTATATTACTCTAATGGCTCAAACTTCATCATTGTAACTTGCCCTGATGGATTTCCACATAGTCATATGTTTTCCTGCTTCTCATTCTTTTCGAAACACCATCGACATGAGTTGCTCCGATGAACATACTCATTCCTCCTTAGGTGATCTCATCGGGATGATGTATGCCGATAAGTAAAATTTTGTAGTTTTTGCAAAAGAAGGCGCTCTTTATGGATGCAGCTTTTAATAGTCATACTAATGTATTTCTCCCATACCATTTACCTCTATGCACATGCTCACAACCCTGCTCTATGTTGAACTTCCACAAAGTATTCTTGCAATGAGACTAATGGTGAAGATGAGGATTGCCAAAATGCCATCATACTCAACACTTACCTTGATATGCCCAAGTGATGCCCTTTTATGAAGACACTGCAACACATCACCTGCACATACAATCCAACAATAAGTTCTCCTATGATGAAACTATATGCAAAAGCATCCATACATAGCACAAAAATATTTTGTAAAAATATGTGCTAACAGTGGCTCTTTCTGGGGATGTATGCTCTTTTTAGGGACATAGCAAGATCTTAGCTATCTCTAGAAAGTAGACCAAAATAGAAAATAGAAAACACATAATAGGAAACAAAAGAAAAACTATATTACTATGATACAAGAAATACTCCCTGATTATCAAGAGAACAAATGCTTAAGGTATTGAGCATGGACTTGAAATTCCAACACTTTGCCATCAGTATCCTACAAGTAATATGAATTTTCTCCACTTTTTTCCAAGATGATATAGGGTCCTAGCCAGAGCGTATCAAATTTTCCATGTTTTCCTTTGTCTTGGTCTTTGACATTCCATTTAAATATCCATTCTCCTTCTTCCAATGTTCTGTCACAAGCCTTTTTATCATGTAAAGCTTTAACCATATGTTGCCTCTAAATGTTTCTTTCCCAAGCCTCTTTTCTACACTCATCCAACTAAGCTAATGCCATCAACTTGTCCCCCATGAATTCTACTTCTTTTGAACACTCTTTTGTAACAAATTTATAAACTGGAAGAAAATTATTCAAGGGTAATCTTGCTTCTTTTCCATATACAAGCTCATATGGAGCAAATCATGTGGACTTCTTGACTATCACTCTGTCAGCCAATACTATTAAGATCAATTTTGAGTCCCAGGTTGTTTTATTTTCACCCAACATCCTTCTAATAATCTTCAACAAGTTCTTATTGCTTGATTTTTCTTGTCCATTTCCTTAGGGATGGTAAGGTGATGAATAGGATAGAGTGATGCCATAATTTTCACAAAAATTAGAGAACTCCTTAAATCTAAAACACATCCCATTGTCTATGACAATCTTCATAGGTACTCCAAATCTGGTCAAAATATTTTCCAAGAGAAACTTTGTCACCACTTTGCTTGTAGCGTGTCTTGTGGGAATGGCTTCAACCCACTTAGTAAAATAATCAGTAGCCACCAAAATCCATTTATGCCCACCACTATATTTGTTTGCTATTTCCCCTATGAAGTCAATACCCCACATCTAGAATGGTTCTTCTATATGCATGGGTCTGAGAGGAATAGGTCCGTTATACTCGATCTTCCCTGAAAACTTTTGACAAGCTTCACATTTTTTGATATAAGTATGACAATCCTTGAAAACTCAGGACCAATAATAACCAACATTAATAATTTTATGAGCAGTGGTTTTGGCTGAGAAGTGGCCTTCGCATACACCTTCATGTAAGTCTTTTAAAATAGCAGATGCTTGACACTCATCTAGGCACAATAAGAGAATACCATCTCTATTTTTCCAGTATAAATCTCCTTTAAGTAATACATACTTAGATGTTTGAAGCTTTAACGTTATTTTCTGACTATCATTTAAACTATTAAGACACTTCATGTTTTTTAAGAAATAAACAATATTTGTATACCAAGGGCACCTCTCAATGCTCATTTGTGCATCTTCCAGCTCTATTTGATTTACATGTACTGCTTCAAGATTGGATTCTGCCATCAATTTTGCTAAACCTTGGCCCCTCACCAACTTTGTGATCTGTATATCAATATTGAATTCTTGGATCTGGTTTATCCATCTGCATCTCCTTCCAGTAGTCTCTGGTTGTCTGAAGATGTGTTTAACAACAACATTTGGTACATATGCAATAATAGTGGCACCAACTAGGTAGGGTCTGAGAACTTTTACTGCTTTCACAAGAGCATAAGCCTGTTTTCATTCAAATCATTGTTCAACTCAAATACTTGCAATGTTTTTCTAAATAATGCCACTGGTTGTTCATGGCCCTCATCATTCTTTTGTAACATGACAAAAGCAATAGTATGGAATGAAGCAAATGAAAACACTTGGAAAGGTTTGGAGAAATTAGGGGACTTTAATATAGGGGCTTCTTTGATGGCTCTTTTGATGTTTACAAAAGCTTCAAGGGCTTCATTAGTCCACTTCATTTCAGCACCCTTTTTAACATTTTAGCAATAGGTTTTACAATTTTAGAGAAGTTTGAAACAAACCTTCTTACAAAGTTAATTTGACCGAAAAAAGATTGAATTGCCTTAACTATTTTAGGGATTTGAATCTTATCAATAGTAGCAATCCTTTCTGGATCAATTCTCACACCATCTTTTGAAACAATATGACCTAGATATTTCCCTTCAGTAACTCCAAAATGACACTTTTTGGGATTTAAAGATATGCCATATTCTAATGCTCTAATAAAGATTTTTTCCAGGTCATTGCAATGGTCTTCTGCCTTTTTAAAATAAGCAGTCATATCATCCTGGTAAACTGCCAAGATATAATCAATCAGCCCCTCAATGGCTACATCCATAGACCTTTGGAATGTGGCTCCTGCATTTGTCAGTCCAAAAGGCATCATAGCATAGACATAGGTGCCCCAAGGTGTGGTGAAAGTGGTTTTCAACTTTTCTACTTCCCTAACTTTGACCTGATTATACCCTGAGAAACCATCCATCATAGATAATAATTCATTTCAATTGACTTTCTGCAAAAGAGCCTCCATGTTAGGTAAAGCATAATTATCCTTTAAAGATGAAACATTTAAATTCCTAAAGTCCACACACAATCTGATATCATCATTCTTTTTTCTGACTAGGACCAAATTGGACACCCATGTTGAGTGTCTTATGGGCTCAATAATACTAGCATTTCTCATTTTCATCAGTTCTTCTTTCATCTTGGGAGCCAAAGTAGGATTTATTGGCCTTTTCTTCTATCTGAAAGGCTTTGCATCAGGCCTCAAGGGTATCTCATGCTGGAACAAGTCTTCCCTGTATTCTTTAAGGTCATCATATGACCAAGCAAAGACATGCCTATAATTCCTTAGCAGATTAATCAATATTGTTCTAATTTTTGGTGTGAGCCTTTTTCCAATATATACTTCTCTTGGATTTCTTTCACTTCCCAAGTTTATTTTTCAACATCCTAACATCCTCCTGAATTAGGTTTGAAACTTGCTATATCTTTATCATCAAACATTATTTAAAGTTCTATCAATCCTTTTGGAATTTTAGTTGTTTTTAGCTGCAAGACCTCTTGCCCAAGTACAATCCCTTTTCCATCAAATTACTCCACAAGTCCATTCCAATCAATCAGCTGGTGCTCATACTCATTCTCACAAAACAAAAACTTTAGCAAATCCCTATCATCATCCAATACTTGCCAACTCTTTATATTGTCAGGGACTGATGGTTTGGTCTTGATTTCTACTTGGGTAATATCATCAAAAGGGGTATAATTATGTTTGATTGCCAAGTTAGCCATGAAGTCTGCCAAAATTTTATTTTCCCTTTCAATCCAATTTATGGAGAAAGCATCAAAAAGTTCGATGTAATCCCAAACCTCATTCCTGTAGCTTCTTAATTTTGTGGTTTTTGGTAGAAAATTTTCCTCTAACTTGTGAAACAGCTAATTTCGAATTACCATAAACTATTAGTAACTTAATGCCATGTTTATTTGCTATTTTAAGTCCTAATAAAAGAGATTCATATTCAGCAATATTATTAGTACACTCAAAAGCTAACAAGAAAGAGTATTTAAAAGATTTTCCATTAGGTGAAATAAGTACAACTCCTACTCCATTTCCATCCTTACTACAGACACCATCAAAATACAATTTGCAAATTAAATTTCTATTTTGTTTAACCATTTCTGTAATCTTATCAACTTTTAAAGGTTTAGAAATACTTACCTGAAAGTTGTCCATATCTGAGTGGCAAAACCAAGTCATTTCATCAGGATCAACTTCCTCTATGAGGTAGGGGGATCTTGGTTCTTTGTTTATCCTCACCTCTGCCCCTTTTAATGCAATAGTGGCATATGATAAGTCAATCTAGACATGTCCACCCACCAAATTAGACCATTGCCTAGACAACAAAATCCAATAGTTTGCAGGGACTTGTACAACTATGATATCTCTCTTATATGCAGTGTCTGGGTGGGCTTGGAATTTGAACTCAACATCCTTCATAATTCCTACTATAGGAACTGACCCATTGTCCATGGCATAGCATTTACCATAAGGTGTATCAACATGCATTCCCAATTCTTTCATGACGTCCTCTAGCATGATATTTACTATTGCTCCTGAATCTATCATGCATTTTTTTAGCACTTTTGTGTTTATCAGCAATCTTAAATAGAAAGGATCTACCTGAGTGAGATTTTTGGTAATAAACGTGCCAAGATACACCATAGGAGGATCTTCTTTAGTTTTAAGACCTTCCCTACTTACTTCTCCAACATTGGATATGATTTTCAACATCTCATTCTTGTAATCTGGGAATTTCATTACCTCTAGCAAGGGAATAGATATCTTCACTTGAGACAATGCCTGAGGCATGAAAGAATTACTATTTGAAGTAGGATTGCTTACTTGCTTTTTCTACATGGGCTTAATTAGTTTTGGCATTTCCTCTTTCTTGGCCTGTTCTGGCATTGCTTCCTTTTCCATTTTGGCATTTACATCTTTTCTTTTGAGAGTGTTATCTTGATTCCCATCTCGTTTTTTAATTTTGGAAAACATACTTGTTGGCTTGCCCTGCTCATTATTTACATTCCTATTTCTCAGCTGATAATTTCTCTTAACTTGTTCTACTGCTGCAATAGGAAAGGCTTTATTTTCTTTCTTAGTCAAGTTCCTTAGTGAAGGCATTGTATCATCCTAAAACTATCTTCTCAAAGTTGGAATGTCTTCATCATCATCATCTGAAAAGACCTATTGTATATTGTAATGTTGGTTTTCTCTCATTCGTTGCACATCATAAAAATGCTCCCCTTTGGATGAGTCTTCATCCCTTATCCAATATGGATCAGATGAAAGTACATTTGTAGTAGGTTCACAATCCTCATTATGATTTTCCTCCTCTATCAAACCTTGGGCAATCATGCATTATTCTACAACATGAGGTAAATTACAAACATCACACCATGGATATTCATCTACAAAATTTGTTGCCTTCTTTAATGGATCAAGAGTTTCTTTGTTTGCATTAGGCTTCACTAGCTTCCCATCCTTCCAGATTGTGTTATATGGAATATCATGTAGCCTTAACCTAGTGTAATTCATTTGTTTATTGTTTTTATATGGTTGCTTTTAATTAGGGTTTTGTTTATCCTTTAGGTCCTTAAGCATGCCCATGATCTAAGTAAGGTCATCTATTTTGGGAACCATGGAATTGTATAACTCTGGATCATCTCTCTTAGAAACCTTCCCAATAACTTTCCTGTTATTCACAATGGTAATAGCTGTCTTGAATGCTTGCTATAGAGTATCAAGTCTATGAGAAAAAATCTCATAATGGGTTTTACTATCAAAAAAACTCAAATAAAAGTTAATCAGAAATGAATCAACAGGACTAATATCTCTAAGTATTATATTTAATACTTTATTAAATCTTTTATTAAACTTAGCTAATAATTCATTTTGATTCTTCCTTATACTTGTTAATTCATGGATGCAAATGAAGGATCATTGTGATCTCCAAATTCTTCTAAGAACAACATTACAAACTCTTGCCAACTGCCAATACATCCATTAGGAAGGCTTCTATACCATTCCCCTACATCTTGTGTCAAAGATTGAACAAACAACTTCATGAATACATCCTCATGGGGAATTTCAAATTCTTCAATGGTATTTTTTGCATTAACTACATTCTATTCTATTGAATCAATTCCATTTCTTGAGAATTTAGGGATGGCTAATCTTAAATCATTAGTGATCTGATTTGGATAACCAACAATGGCAATGAAATCTAATTATCTATATCTTTCAATGATCATAGGTCATCTACCACTTTGATTGTTGTTTTGATTGTTCATATTTCCTCTGTTGAATCCATCATTTTTGTCATAATTACCATTGTTCCCATTGTTTCCATCACCATTATTACCTCGATTGTTTCTATCTCCACCATTACCATTTCCATAATTATCATTGTTACCTCTATTATTTCCATTATTTTGGTTGCGGCCATACCTATTAATTCCTCTATTATTATTTATAATGTTACCTCTATTTGTGTTATTCCAACTTCACTCATTTTCCCTAATTCCATTTCTTCTTCTACTATCTTGGTTGTTTCTCTGCCTTTCTTCACCTTGATCCCCATGCACATCCCTCCATCTTCTACTTCCATTTAATAATGGGTTATCAAAAGTTACAAAAGGCTACTCTATCCTTCTCATATGAGGGGGACTATATTTAAGATTTGTTGGCCTACCTCCCTCACCTTTACTTTTGTCTTCTATCCCTTTTGGCCTAGGGCTTTGAATTGTATCTCTTTGTAACCCTAGTTTTTGCAATATCCAGTCTGGTTGTTTCATAAGAGCCTTTGCCATTTTGGATTCATCTCCATTTAAATCTGCCATTTTAAGTATGATTTCATCCCATTACCTTTCTTCCTGTTCCTCAGCAGTTAGGGTTTCATTATCGCCACCATTATTATATTTTGCCTTCAATGCATAGAATGGATTTTCCTCCAGATTTTCAAACTTATCACCAGATGAAGAGTCATCCTCTCTCCTAGGAAACTTCTTATAACCTACATATACCATACTTGATGTTAGTTTCTTTCCTTTGTATCTTTTCTTTGGACTCAACTAAACAAGATTATCTTGTTCCTTATGCAAAGACCTTCTCCCCTACATCAATTTTATTGATAAATGCCTAGGGGTTTCTCTTACTTTCTCAAAATACCAACTATTATTCATGTATTAAATGTAGAGTCGCCACCTCCTAAGAGGAACAATATCCTTAATTAATCTTCTAGGTTCTTTCCTATAGTAGAGTCTGAAACAAACCACCAAAGACTCTGAATACTTCCTAAGACAACTCCCCAGTAGAGTCGCCAATCTGTTAGTACCTAAAACCACAGATTGGAAAACAAAAGACTTGCCTAATCCTTAGTTGATCCAATCAGCCTTGGCCAATGAATAGGGATGGTTAAAGACCAAATCCCTCTACACTTTAGGCTCCACTAAACCTAGGTTGGTATACCTTACACTCTCAAGCACAAAAGAGAATTATTTTAAGTGAATTTAAACTATGGGAATTAACAATTGCAGGGATGGCAAAAGGTTTTCCTACAACTATGCTAACAAAAGTGTTTTTTATTGAATACCCTTAAAACTGATAAGATAAGTTTGAATATAGTTGTGTTATGTAAAAGATTACTTTTAGGACTTTAAGCCATTATGAAAAAGAGCAATATTGATAAAAATTAGAAGATTTTTTTCTTTAATAAGGGCTTAATGCATACAAGCTTATTCAACAAAGATTAATAACAGACTAGTGCCTTTATCTAACAATTAATGAATAACTTTGTGGACAAGAATCACTATCAACTCAAGAGACAATTATAAGATCATCACTGTGAAAGTTTCATTATGTGTTGTATGAACAATAAAAACCCAATTTTACACTCAATACAACATCATGTGATGACACATCACATCAAATATAAAAGATATATGAGGAGGAAATATGATCCCATCAAACACAAAATTACATATAACAGTCTGAAGATAAAAGAATGAAACATTGTATATTAATTTCTGGAATAAGAATGTACACAAAAAATACACTTACAAATACTCAAATATATTCAGTTTGCACAAAATAAACTCCTCATTCTTATTAGACTTTTCTAAAATATAACACTTGTAGCCCAACCAGCAGCAGAATATTGTCTATCTCCTTATGATACAAAAATGACTCACTACATATATGTGAGCCAAAGGATTTAAGTGAAAGGACACACCCGTTCATTTTGTTAAACTAAACTTAACTAAAACCTAATACCTAACTGCCTAACTACCTAACTACCAGACATAAAACAAAATTACAAATTAAGAAGTCAATTTTTGTCATCCCATAATGTGTTACCTCTTTTAATATTCTCCAAATATTTGTTGTCTTGGTGAGTGATGGTATTGAATACATTATCCCTGGCAGTGATCTCCATGGTAACCATTCTCTCCATCTGCTAACCTGTCTCCTTCATATCCAAAACATCTATCTGGGCAACATTAAGGGATGTGTTGAGGACATTCTGACATTCTGTAATCCAAATCCCTTTGTCCTTTAACCCCTCTACCTCATCCACAATATCTAGTATACCATATGTAACAATATCCTTACAATCAGTAAATTCCTGCTTGATGTCTACACCAAATGCCTTATGCTTGATCAACCTTCTTTGGATCTTCTCAACAGTTTTCTCATCAGCACTCTTCTCTTTCAATAATGCCTTCAACCTCTTCAAAATTCTTTCATGAGAGGCCATATTATCCCGAGTCTTTTGACAATTGGTCCAGAATTATTTGAGAACTTCCAACAAATGCTCAAACCTATTGGTCAACAAAACACAAGCAACATCCACCCTGGCATTCCTAATTTGCCTTCTTAGCTTTATATTTTCTTTCATTTGGTCCTCATATTTCTTTTTCCACTGCATACCAGTATCAGTTATCTTTGGTACTTCATGACCACAACTTCTTAACAACTCTTCATATAATTTTTAATATTCTTCACCCTCCTTTAACACCCACTACATTTGGGCCTTATTCAGTTTTGCAATGTCAATCCCTAAATCTGCAAAGACAATTGCGTTAACCTCTCCCACTTTCAACCTAATCATATGCCCAAATGCCTTATGAACATCTATAATCTTGGGTCCTTTATTTAGGGGGTATAGGGCCCAAAGAAACATTTCCAATTCATTTGGATCATATCTTGATCAAATAAAAATATCATCAACTCCCTGTATGTCTAATTTTACATCTTTTCTATCCAAATGAAACAAACTATAAAAAATGAAAGAGGCACTTAAATCCCATCCTAGGAACAAAATGATACCTACCTCACTAAGAAGTTGCCTCCTCTCTATGGTGTCATTGTACACACCTCTCAATTGATGTCTTCCTTCAATCTTTTTAGCATCTCTGATTCATTCTCAGGGGTGACAATTCGGATGCTCTCCCTTAATATTTTCCCTTTGTAGTGGTACAAGAAGGACTTAAAATCTTTGGATTGTACAAAAAATTCATCTACAAAAAAAGCTACATGCTCTTCCATCCTCACATCTGTGTTGGCATTGAGTCTCACCATAGCTTTCTCCACGCTCTCTGCCATTTATTCTAGTTCAGGTGCATGGAGGGTAGACACAACTACAATCTCATCTAAATCACTCTCAGATTCTCTTTCTTCTTTTAGTTCTTGAATCCTATGCTTCCACTCTTCCAATTTTTTGTTCAACTCCTCTAAGTCTGCATCAGCCTCATCTAGCTCTTTGTTCCTAAATAAATCCTCAACCTCCATGGGTATGTGCAAATATTCTCCTAGGTTATGGCTCATCCTATAGTGGTGAATATATCCTTCTGGATCATAATTATTCTAAGCCTGGTGTCCATACAAATTGTACTCCTCTACCAACTTCTTTTCAATCATTTCATATGTCTTGGTAGACACAATGGTGAAATCTCAAAAATGTAAAGTGCCAAGCATAAATACCTACTTGTGTGCACCACCTAAATGCTTAGCATTTGACATACTAAGATGCCTAACAATCTCTAGATATGCAATTCTGTCATACACTAATATAGGTAGCATAAATGGAACACCTTCAAAACCATAAACCCTAAAAAAAGTGAAATTATGGCATACAAACTAGTCACCCCAATTGTGGTTGACCCTAGTATCTCCAAAATCATGGGGTCTCAAGAATCTTTTAATATTTTGTGAGATAGACCCCTCACATTCTACCCCAAACAATATGTACAAGGTTTATACAAAATATTCTTCAAACAACACAGTGTGTGATTTGTCAAACCTTGAGTCCCATAGGGAAACCCATAATTGAATTGGTTGGTTTTGTGTTCTTTGTTTCTAGCCACAAACCTTGCATCTAACCATAAAACAAAACCATATGCATTAGCAATGAGTAAAATTTGAAAGTAGGGCTAGGCTCTGTTTGCAGACTAAAAAACCCTTCATGCAACTTCTCTGCCAAGTAGGTTGCATAATAAAATGGCCTCAGCTCATGCATTTGAACGTCCGTAGCCAACACCAATGTGCCCATTCTTGTAACATCAGGAGCTTCTTCCTTGTAAACTTGGTTGCATGACCAATATGTGTACAAAAAGTATTGCCTGAACAAGGTAATCTCAAAAGGGGGACCATCCTGCTCCGTGAGTTATCCCTTCTCCTTTTTGTGAATTTCCAACTTCCACATTGTGTGGGCGGTGTCCATTTGGTTATATTCTCCTTCTAAGTTTGTAAAAGATAAGACCATGTAAGGCTCATATCTCATGCCGAAAACCTCCTGAATAGACCCTGGAGATATCTGGATGAATGGATTCGCATTTGGTAATTGGATGTATCTTTTTTATTTGTTGTATTTCCTTGTGAGCAATTCCAATAATTTGAGATTCAAAAAAAAATTTGGTACCACCAATCTACCCAAACTTGTCGTCCAAGAGTTTGACAAGGTGATCTCCTTGTTCCTCCTGAGATAGTGATATAAAAACAATTCGTGGCCCCTTACGGTTGTCCATATATCCCCAACCCCTTTGTACTTATCTTCCAATTGATCCTTGGTCGGAAAATTTGTTTTATACCTCCTCGACTTGGCACCAGAGGACTCCATCTGGTCAATCATATCCTAGTTCAACTTTCACTTCTACTTACCCTCCATAGACTTTGTGTTTCTTGATTTAGTTGACTGTGTATCTAAAATCTCTATGACCTTTATCTTTTCTTGTGTACTAGATGCCTCCATGATTAAGTGCTTGAATTCTTAATTACCTACACTTCTTGTGTGCAACTTCAATGTTAATGGCTGAAGAGACTGTGAAAAATTCCTGGCACAAGAACTCTTTCTTAATGTTGTCTATGCAATGACTAGGATTTGTAATGATCAAAAAAATCATCAATTTTGCATCCTACGGATCAAATCCTCCTGATCGTGAGCATTAAATAATTGTTGTCGTATCAGACATTCTAATGGATAATCAACGTAACCTCACTTGATAATTCAATTATTTGGCACCATGCATTCCTTCAATTACCTTTTTGTCTTTCTGATCGGTATAGGTTATTCCGATCAATGCATCTGATCTAACTTCGGCCATTTCACTTTTTTCCTCAAGGCTTGACTTATCCCGATGGATCCACCTTTTCTTTTTATTAGTCAACATTTTTTATGTTACATCAAGGTATGTGCCTTTGATGAAACCTCCTTCTATTTATTTCTCCAGTCGCTCCATCGGCCTTCAGAATGAAATTACTTGACACTTCATTTGATGGGCCCATGACATCTAGCTTTCTCTTTGATCTGTGTAACTTTCATCGATTACTTCATCAAGTGTCGGAGTAGCTCATTTCCCTTACTTCTGATAGTTATATTCTCCCTAATAGATCCAATATTGTTGGCATTTTGTGTAGAGTATGTTGACATGATGATATTATGTTGTCATTGATGTCAATATACATGAGAGTGAACCGACAATATGCTAAAAAGTGAACCGGTATAATGTAGTGAACTGGTATATGTGCAAAGGTGTGTACAGGTATATTGAAGCTAAGTAGCTGGTAAAGAGAACCAGTATAGCGGTATAAACTAGTAAATGAGCAATAGGTGAAGCGGTATGTTTGTCCAAGTGAACCGGTATATGGAATATTTTCTAGTAAGGCTTAATATGGTATGACTACCGATTGGTAGTCTTAGCTTAAGGGTTTCTAGTTGAAGTTTTCCAAGCCTATGTGATTCAACAGATGATATTGTGTGATGAGCTAGCATTGTAATCAAGATTAGATCATGTTGCCACGTCAGCCTTGTGCACATGAAGGATCTTCCATGAAGGAGATTGATCCTATCTACCTCAGGAATGTGTGAAGTCCCTGTAAACGGTGGAGAATGCGTGATGGGTTATTGCCTCCATGAAATGGTGAAGAACAAATGATGGAGAATATCTTGAGATCTGTTCAAGACCATTGTATTAAAATGCAAAGTGTTCAATGGCCAGGATTGAACCACCTAAATTTCTTAACCTAAATGTTTAGGGTTTAGGGTTTATGCTACCGACCTACCTATTTCCAATAAGGTTGATGTTGTGTTTCATACTGAGGTTGTTGGAAAATTGTGTGTGTGTATCTAAGTACAGAGATAAGTGATTCTTGCCAGACCAGATGACATAAGAGGATTGATTCCTGCATAGTGTGTGTGCAGAAGGAACGAACTTAAGTGAATCTGCATTAGGCAGTGAGAGCTATTATCAGATCATTGTAATACCTGGTGATCTTTAACCACTTCAATAGTTGGAAAATCCCTTAACCGGGTAGCTTTAACTAGCTTGTTGTAAATCCTTTAACAGGGTGACTCAAACTCATTGAGTTCTTGAAATCCTCTAACAAGGTAACCTCTAACAGGGTTTAACCCTTAACCGGGTATTTAGCCATCCCTTAACTGGGTGATCTCTAACAGGATCGGTTCCTAGCAGAACCTGTTGTAATAGTCTTTAACTGGACTAGGCTCCTAACAGAGCGGACTTCTAAAGAGTTCAAAAGGAGCTTGTGGGTATTCATCCCCATTGTGGTTTTTCCTAGTTGGGTTTCCACATGAAAAATTTGTGTGTCATGTTTAGTATTTTTCATGTGATGATTTAAGTGATTTATGTTTGAAGGTAAATCATGTTGAGCTAGCTGTTATTGTATTTTTGATGATAGATTACCTATTCATGCATAAGGGTGAAATGGAAGTGTAGTATTAAGTTAAGTGGAAAGCTAAGTGATTAACCGGTTAATGCTTGTCACAGTCATTCTTAGCTTTAGCTATTGCACTTTGTTTCAGACTGGTGTTACTGTCTGTCAGACATTTGCAATGTTTGTAGTCAAACCGATTCGGGAAAAGTTTTTGTGACTGTACTGATTCACCCCCCCTCTCTTAGTACCGCTTTGGTACTTATTGTTCATCATTGAGTCATCACCGGTATTAGGGTAATATAAATTTGGACCTCCCGATAACTCGATATTACCGCTATGAAGACATCACTCCATCGGTTGTCAGCAAGAGCTCCATCGATAACCTCATCGGGCATCAAGATGACATTTTTTCTTAATTGCCGATAGTGTATGTTACTCCAATGGCTTAGACTTCATCGTCGTAACTTGCTCTGATGGATTTCCACTTAGTCGCACCTTTTCCCACTGCTCATTCTTTAGGAAACACCATCGACATGAGTTGCTCGAATAAACATACTCCTTCCTCCTTAGGCGATCTCATCGGGATGACTTATGCCGATAAGCAAAATTTTATAGTTTTTGAAAAAGAAGGCCCTCTTGATGGATGCAACTTTTAATAATCATACTAAAGGCTTTCTCCCATACCATTTACCTCTCTACACATGCTCACAACCCTTCTCTATGCTGACCTTCCACAAAGTATTCTTGCAATGAGACTAATGGTGAAGATGAGGATTGCCATAATGCCATCATACTCAACACTTCCCTTGAATATGCCCATGTGATGCCCTTTTATGAAGACACTACAACACATCACCTCCACATACAATCCAACAATAACTGCTCCTATGATGAGACTATATGCAAAAGCATCCATACATAGCTCAAAATTTTTTTGTAAAAATATGTGCTAACAATGTCTCTGATTGGTGAAATAAAATTGTTCTTAGGTTTGCAGATTAGTCAGACTGACAAAGGTATTTTTATCTGTCAAACTAAATATACTAAGGAATTATTGAAGAAATTTTGTATGGGAGATTCTAAACCGGTAAGTACTCCTATGGTTACAAGTGAGAAATTGTCAAGAAAATATTTTTCTACACCGGCAAATCCTACAAGATACAAATCTATGATTGGAAGTCTTCTTTATTTGACTCAGACTAGGCCTGATATTATGAATGTTGTTTGTATTGTTTCAAGATTTCAAAGTGATCCTAGAGAAAATCATGAGATGGTAGTGAAAAGGATTTTTATATACTTGCAAGGTAAATCAGAATATGGCTTGTGGTACCCTAAGGATGATAACTTTAGTTTATGTGCATATATAGATACTGATTAGACTGGAGATGTTGATGACTGGAAAAGTACTTCTGGTAGAGCTTTCTTTATTGGAAAGAAATTGGTTTCATGGATCACCAAGAAACAGTCATGTCCTTCTTTATCTACTGTTGAAGTTGAGTATGTTGTTTTTGCTACTAACTATACACAAGTTTTATGGATGAAGCAAATGTTAAAGGATATAAAGGTGGAATGTGATGCATCGATAGTTATTCACTATGATAACTCTGCTGCTACTGATATATGAAAGAGTCTTGTATATGATTGTAAGACAAAGCACATATCTATTAGGTATAGCTTTTTCAAGGAGAAGGTGGAAGCAAAGGAAGTTAGACAGGTTTTTGTGAACACTAAAGAGTAGATTGCAAATATTTTCACTACACCTTTATCCAAGGAATCATTTGAGTATCTAAGAGATAGATTGGGAGTTTCTGCCCCTTCAGTAGAGACTTGATTGATATGGTTTGGCATTAGTCTGACATGCACTAGCTGAGATACTATTCATTCTAGCACTGATGTGGGATGCTACTACTTAGGGGGAGTAGTCAGCTTTGAGATTCTGAGGCTTATGTTTCTCCTTTGATATTTTTGTCATATTTCTAGCATTGATGTCAAAGGGGGAGAGATATTGATGTGAAAAAGTTAAAGAAAGGAAAAGAAAAATTCACAGGGGGAGAGATATGAAAAGTAAAAGGGAGAGAGATATTCAGAGCTATATGTGGGTGATTGTTGGTTGTCTTCCACAGGAGGAGACTTGTTTGGCATTTCTTGTACTTAGATGTTTTTCACATCTAGTGTTTCCATCAATGCCAAAGGGGGAGATTGTTGGCCATTTGGTGGAATTGATTATGTTTTGCATAGATATTTTGTCATTGATGTCAAAACTAGTTGTTTGGATTCTTTACCGGCACCCTTCTAGTCCTGATAGGTTGAGTGGTTTCTGGTTAATTTGGATCCGGCATGATCTGACAGGATTTGGTATAGTCTAGTGATGGAATTGGTTTATTTATGATTCTTATACTCATTTCTTGTCAGTTGGTTTTGGTCTAGTGATCGGATACTATCCTACTTGATTAGAAGATTGGTTTCTAGTTCCGGTGAGGGTTTCTTCGACAAAGCTTTTGATGGAGATCTTTGATGAATTGCATAAGTGGTGTTGGTATAGCTTCTGATGGAGTTTTAGGATGCTGTTCGTGATCATATTCATGATTTGGGGGTTAAATATCATTGGTATGGCATGTGGACCTATACTTGGTCCTGATTGATCTAGGTTAGGGATAGGGTTTAATATAATGTGTGGATAGGACCTATTGATGTATTTCCGAGATGTCATATGTGTCGATATTACTTTTTTGTTCTAAGCCCGACATGGTTTGTAATTATGTAATTGGTTTATTGTTTGGTGGCATACGTGATTGTTTATGGTTGAGGGTTTGTATATATAGATGTAAGATCTCATTGTAGATCATCATGCTTAGTGTAAGAGGTCATGGTCAAGGAATGCAATGTGCTAATAAATGTAATATCATTCAGGAAAAAGAGTTGGTCGATCATTGGAGATTGAATTGGGTTTATAAAACAGGATTTAGTCCTCTAGTTTTGAGCTTAATCGGAACTATACTTAGGCATAGGAGATGCTATCTTTGTAGTTCAATCACTTCTTAGGATTATAGTCTGGATTTCTATGTAGTCAGTGAGGCTCCTTTGTGATGATTAGTGTGCTCTAGGTTGTTGGCCTTCCTACCAGTGCATGTCCCTTCATTGTAATTTGCATACTTACTGCAAAAGTATTATTTGACTGTGGGTAGGCTTCCCACCGTGGTTTTTCCCTTTATCTGGTTTTCCATGTACAAATCTTTGTGTTATGTTGATGGCTTTTATTCTGTGATTACTTTTTATGCTTAATTGATTAAATGTTATTCTGGTATTATTGTTTTGGGTTTCAGTATTAAATTTATAATTGTTGAATTTTCCTATAATCTGTAACAATTGATTCACCCCCCCCCTCTCAGTCATCTTCAGATTATCTAAACTATCTAACAGAACATATACACTATTGTTGCAAATGGGATCAAGCAGATCTTGTTACCCTTAGAGAAGCCTCTGAAAACTGAAGTTTGTAGAAGTGCTAGAATTCGTTTGGTGGATGGAAGGAAATTCCTAGATGTGATGAGACATGAGAATGTGTGTTTTGTCTTAGTTCCTAAGAAGACTAACAATCTGCAGCATGAAGGAGAACAACCAAAAGAAATAAAAGAGTTGCTAACAGAGTATGGAGACATCATTTCAGATAATGTACCTAATGGTTTACCGCATGTGAGGAGTATCGGTCATTGCATGGACATGATTATCGGAGCTAGTCTACCTAATAAAGTAGCACATTGGATGACACTGACAGAGAATAAGGAGCTGACTAGACAAGTGCAAGATTTGTTGAGGAAAGGTTTGATCAGGGAAAGCTTGAGTCCTTATGCAATTTTAACAGTATTAGCACCTAAGAAGGATGGACAATGGAGAATGTGTACTGATTCTAAAGTAGTTAAAAAGATCATAGTGAAGTACAAATTTCCCTTTCCTAGGATGGATGACATAATGGATTGTCTAAGTGGATACCATCAAATCAAAATTAGAGAAGGAGATGAGTGGAAGACAACATTAAAGACAAATGAAGGACTGTATAAATGATTGGTGACGCCTTTTGGATTGACTAATGCATCAATTACTTTCATGAGGTTGATGAATGAGGTATTGAAGAAATTCTTGGGTAATTTTATTATTAAGTATTCAGATGACATTTTGATTTTCAATAAGAGAAAGGAAGAACATATGTTGTATTTGAGACAAGTAGTGCAAAGGTTGAGAGAAGAGAAGTTGTTGATAAAATTTAAGAAGTACAAGTTCATGAAGGAAGAGTTAGTCTATTTAGGATTTGTGATATCTACGGATGAATTGAAGATGGATCCTGAGAAGGTAAGATCAATTGTTGAATATCCTACACAAGAAAACATTAGAGAGGTAATATTATTTCATGGATTTGCTAGCTTCTACCAAAAGTTTATCAAAAAATGTAGTTCAATTTGTATCCCTATGATAGAAGCAATGAGAGGAGATAGAAAATATTTCAAGTGGACAACTAGAGTAAATAGGAGCTTTGAATTGTTGAAGTAGAGGGTGATAGAGAACCCTATGTTGGCTTTATTAGATTTTAACAAAGTATTTAAAGTGGACTATGATGGAAGTGGAATACAATTAAGCAGTGTTAAGTTAGGATGGAAGACCAGTAGCTTATTTAAGTGAGAAATATAACCCCACAGTAGCCTAAAGATCTTCTGCAAGCCGAATAACCTATTACAAGGAGAAGCAATGAAGCAATAATCTGAAGAACACACAAAATACAGGAAAATATTCTCAAAAGATGAGAGCTCCAATTCACCAAAAGAGTATTGTAAAAGGTAATACAATGAAAAGAAAAAATAACCTCTAATAGGTCAAGAAACCCTAAAAAGGGAAAACCCTAGGCTTGCACATAACAATTAATTAAATAATTAATTAATATGCACCTAATGTTAGCTTAAGTGTAAAAAGATAACTGGGAACTTAAAGAATTAAACAAATATTGTTTAATTAATCAAGTAAGGACCCAATTACTCTAACACCCCCCCTTAAGCTAGACTTAGGGAGAAGCTAAAACCTAGAACAACTACTAAAAGCATGAAAGATGGGTCCCGACAACAAGGCCTGATCAGGTACCCAAATATAATGAAATCTCTATGAAATAGAGATAAAGGAGAAAACCCAGTGGGAAAAAACTCCTCCCCAAAAAGAGATAAAAGAACATGTTGAAAGAAGAAGAAGGAAGAAAGGCATCATAAAGACCCCCCAAGGACAACTTCCTGCACCCCAAGCATAGAGTGCAACTAAAGATAGCGTGGAGATGCAAAAGGTTTCATGAAGATGTCTGCAACCTACTCAGAAGTAGGAATGTACTCCAGAATGAGAACACCATCCTGAATCAACTGGCGGATGAAATGCATGTGAAGCTCAATGTGCTTCATCCGCTGATGCTCTACTGGGTTGCGGGAAATATGAATAGCACTCTGATTGTCACATCAAAGAATAGTGGGACTATCAGGAGGAAAACCAAACTCAGTCATCAACTGTCGAAGCCATAAGATCTCCTAACTAGTGAGCACAACAACTCGGTACTCAACCTCTGTAGATGACAATGCATGAGTAGTCTGCTTCTTGCAAGACTATGTGATAGGACCAAAGCCAAGATAGAAAACAAAGCCAGAAGTAGACTTCCGATCAATGACATCACCAGCCCAATTTGAGTCAGTGAAGCCAACAATGTGTGGTTCCCCCGATGTGTAGTGAATGCCATGAGAACTAGTGCCTTGAATGTACCTCAAAATACATTTGGCAGCTTGCCAATGACTCTCATGAGGATCATGAGAGAATCGAGAGACAAGACCAACCGCAAAGGAAATATCAGGATGGGTGTGAGTCAGGTACAACAAACTACCAACCAACTACCTATAAAGTGTAGAATCTACCGAAGGAGTGGGGCAAGTGGTGGTCAAAACAACCCTTGACTGAAATAGAGTGGGAGCAGGCTTTCAATCAAGGATGTTGAAGCACTAAAGCATGTCAAGAGCATACTTTTTTTGGTAGAGAGAGATCCCATCAGAAGACTAAATCACCTAAAGACCAAGGAAATAGTGCAAAAAACCAAGATCTGTCATCTCAAATTGATCCATCAAGGCATGTTGAATATGTTGAATAATAGAAGATGAGCTACCCGTGATGAGGAGATCGTCAATATATAGCACAAGAATCAGTATGTCACCCTCAAGAAGCTGAATGTATACTGTGTGATCAGAATGACTATGGGAGAACCTAATGGAGAGAAAGAAAGAGTCCATCTTCTCATACCAAGCCCGAGGGGCCTGTTTGAGACCATACAATGAACGCCAAAGTCTGCAAACCAAAGAAATGTCCTACACAAATCCCTGAGGTTGTTCCATGTAGATTTCCTCCTATAGATCCTCATGCAAGAAGGCACTTGTCACATCCATCTGAAAAATAGGCCAACACTGAGAAGCTGCAAGAGATAGTACAAAGCGAATGGAATTCATCTTGGCAACAGGGGTAAATGTCTTAGAGTAATCAATACCCTTCACAACAAGATGTGCTTTGTACTTATCAATGGAACCATTAGTAGCATACTTAGTGTGATACAACCAGTGGCACATACCCATCTTTTTGCCCTTAAAAAGAGGATAGAGATCCCAAGTATTATTCCTCATCAAAGAAGAATACTCCTCTTCCATAGCACAGTCCCACTCAGGGTGACCTGTTGCCTCTGAAAACTTCTGAGGATCATCTGAAATAGAATGACTCAAAAGACTAGAACCCACAGTATGAGAACAAGTGCGACGAGTATCTGAAGGATCACTGGCCATAGGACCTGCCATCTCAACAGTAAGGTGAGCCCACTTGGGCATCTAAGGTAGAGCAGGTGGAGGATGGTTGATCATCAACACCATCATTAGAATCATCCTCAAAAGATCCTGAAGGGGTGTAGTGGGTGGAGTAGGTAGAGGAGTAGACACTGGAGTTGGGGTATCCACTGTGGGAAGGCACTCATCAAACTGAACATCCCGTTGAAACAGGACCTCTCTGGAATCAAGATCAAACAACCTGTACACCTTAACATCCTCACAGTAGCCAACAAAAATGAGTGGTCGGCTCTTCCGCTCCATGGCTTTCCTCTAAGTATCAGGAATAAAGGCCCATGCCTCACTACCAAACACTCAAAAAAAAGAAACATCAGGCTTGTCATGAGACCAAGCCTCCTCAAAAGTCATGTTAAATAGCCTTGTGAGGCATTTGATTCTGAATATAGTTGGCACAATTTACTGCCTCAGCCCAAAAAGATGAATCCATGGACCTGGACTGAATCATACAATTCACCATCTCCCGTAAAGTTTTGCTCTTGCATTCAGCGACACCATTCTGCTGAGGGGTGTAGGGAACAGTAAACTAATGCTGCAAACCATGCTCAATGAAAAAATCTCTGAAAGCTTGATTCACATACTCCCCCCCATTATCTATATGTATCTGTCAAATAGAACAACCAGACTGCTTCTCTACATATATCTTGAAGATTCGAAATGAATCAAAGACATCAGACTTGTACTTAAGAAAGTACACCCAGGTGTGTCTGGAGAAGTCATCAATAAATGAGAGTACATACTTGGCCCCTAAAAAAGAAGGAGTGGGAAATGACATGAGGTCACTGTGAATCAACTTCAAGGGTGCCAAAGCACTAGAGGCTCTCCCCTTTGGAAAGGGATCTCTGTGATGCTTTCCAAGCACACAACCATAAAAAACACCATCAGTGCAGGAAATTTGTGGAAGCCCAAGAACAAGTGCCTGTGTACTCATCTACTGAAGATATCTATAATTGACATGGCCCAATCACTCATGTCAAAGCTTACTCACTGAATCTGCATGTGCTATGAGAGATGAACCTGTACTCGAAGAGGGCTCATATTCATCAAATCTATACAGATGAGATGCAGAATCCACACTACTTGTAGCCACAACCAAATCAAGGTCATGGAGGTCCCAAAAAACCACATCATGTGGTGAGAACTCAACTATCTTACCAGAGCCAGAGTAGTAAATCTAATAAATGGAGAGGAGGTTCATCGAGATGTCAGGGACAACTAGAACATCCTGTAGAGTACCCCCATCCAAAGAGACAAAACTTGAACCCAAGACAGAAAGCTGAACTGAGTCACCCACTGCAATCTATGAAATACCACATGAGGCAAGATAAGTAACCAACTGCTGAGTGTGTGTCATATGGTGAGAAGCACCAGAATCTAGAATCCATGTGGACCCATAGGTCGTAGCTTGAGCAGTAAGAGCATGACCTTTCCCTATGGAAGGAGAAGATGCCTGAGGTGAGGAAATGTGATGCTACTGCATGGCTTCCTCTAAAGCCTCTAATCGTTTCCAACACCTGGAAACTAGATGTCCTTCCTTGCCACAAAAACTACAAGTGTCTCCTAATTTATTCTTAGTCTTCGAGGAAGACTCACCAGACTGTGAATATTTCCCTTGCTTGGGAGTAGACAGAGGTTTAGAATCAAACTTAGGAGGTGACTTGGAGGAAGACTCACTACCTGCAAAATCCTTCTTGGGCTTCGGTTTCTTCTTTTGTTTCTCCTTCTCCTTAGAGGATTGAGCAACCAATGCTTTGTTCTTGGAGCCTAAGAGCTTATCTAAATGAGAAAGATGAGACTACTCATGAGACAATCACTCACAAAAGACATCAAAGGCAGGCATGTTGAAATGAGTACCCAAGCCATCCATGGTGGAGTAGAAAGCAGAGGCAAAAAATTGAAAGTGACCCCGTAGCTTCGAAAGGATCAAATCAATGCACTCTATATTAGTCTTGTTTTTTCCACATCCCTGAAGAACAGATCTAGTAGTCTTGAATTTGTTCAAAAAATCCTCAATAGTGGGAGAGGAATCAGGAGACAAAGAAATCAACTCCACCTCAATCTGTAATGCCTGAATCTCATTCACCCTCCCAAAGAGAAAATCAAACTTCAACCACATATCCCGAGGATTAAGCAACTCATCAAGGTGAAACAAAAGACTATCGAAGACATGCAAAGAGATCAAACCCATGGCCTCATCCAACTTGTTCCTGTGTATAAGAATCTCATAAGGACATTGCAGTACTAGTTGAACCTCATCCAAAGAAGCCCACAACCCTCATTCCCTAAGAAGCCTCATGATGTGGGGCTTCCAGGTGTGATAGTTGTGTGAAGTCAACAACTCAACTGAATGATCTGCCATGAGAACAAAACTCTACACCTACACCTGCTTGTTGGTTGTTTTTATTATGTGATCTTTCAGAATAGACAGAAGATGTAAAACGGTTTGTTTGGTTTGAGAGTTTAGGTATTCTTGATTTTTGATATAAATGACAGAAAGCGAGAAAAAATATCCCCCCACAATAGAGAAACCCAAACCCTAGTACATGGTAATGAGAAGGAAGTAGTGCATAAGCAAAACAACTTCAAACTGATATCTCGTGTACTTGATGAAAATTATGAGAAACAAAATAACAAATCTAAATAGAGCATGCTGAGAGCTTTCCAACACTTATTCATTTTTGAAAAACAGAGTTCGTTTGCCCATTCTACGGCCCCAAAAGTGCGAAAAGGAAGCCCAACTTTGACTAGTAAAAAATATAGTCAAATAGTAGATTTAGGAAAAAAATCTACAACTATAAGGTCCATCTCGGAATCACCTTTTTGACGCCTATTTGTTTACCAAAATCTGACTCTGGATGTGAAATCTAGTCCCAAAAAACCAATCCCCTCTCAAAAAGACTAGAGAGGAGGAGCTGGTGGTGGTTCGGGCAGAGGTGGTGTGGCTCCGGCTGAGCGGAGTGTTGGCTGGGCTGAGGTGGCAGTAGGGGCAGGGTAGAGCAGCTAGGTGGAGTGCTTGCCAGGTAGAACTAGGGCTGAGCGGAGTAGCCGGGTGGAGCTGGGGTTGCGGCACTAAGCAGGCGGTGCTGAGCGGGCGGCAAGCGGCGGGAGCACTGCCAACGGGGAGGGCGGAAGTTGGCGGGGCTGCTGAAGTCTATAGCCAATGGGGGTCAAGGTGGTTAGAGGGTTGGTGGGGTCAATGGGGCCGACCTGACTGGTCCACAGGCGCCGTATGGCGCTGGACAGTTAGGTCTGGTGCCCAAAACCCTAAACAAAAAAATCTTTTCACCTTTTTCAATTGCTATTTGGTTTTTTCTTGATTTTTTTTTGTGAATTTTTTTTTAAAAAGCCAAAAAAAATCTGACCTGCATGCCATAAAAAGGCAAAAAAAAATTTCTCGAATTTTTTTTCTTGATTTGTGTGTGAGGGTCGTACGACTTGGTTGGGAGAAAAAAAACACCCAGATGCTCAGGAGTCAAAAATGGACAAATTTTATATGACTATATGGGTTTTTGGGCCTTCTGAGCACAATGGTGAGGTTCGTTTAGGCCCAAAGTGCTCAAAAAAAAAAAAAACCTTAACCCTAAGCACACAAAAAATGCCTCAAACCCCAGATTTGCTTCAAATGCAAAATTCTCAAAAAATAAGAATAGGTAGCTGCAGAATTGAGCTCTGATACCATAGAGGAGTTGAGAAATACAACTCCACATTAGCCTGAGGATCTTCTACAATTTGAATAACCTATTACAAGGAGAAGCAATGAAGTAATAATCTGAAGAACACACAAAACACAGGAAAATATTCTCAAAAGATGAGAGCTCTAATTCACCAAAAAAGTATTGTGAAAGATAATACAATGAAAAGAAAAAATAACCTCTAATAGGTCAAGAAACCCTAAAAAGGGAAAACCCTAGGCTTGCACATAATAAGTAATTAATATGCACCTAATGTTAGCTCAAGTGTAAAAAGATAATTGGGAACTTAAAGAATGAAACAAATATTGTTTAATTAATCAAGTAAAGACCCAATTACTCTAACAAGAAATTGAATGATGCAAGGAGGAGATATTAAGTGTTTGATCAGGAATTATATGCTATAATTCAAGTATTGAAGAAATGGAGACATTATTTGTTGCCTAAGGAGTATTTGTTGTATACTAATCATCAAGATTTGTATTATTTGAACAATCAAAGTAAGTTGAATCAGCGACATATGAGATGGGTAGAATTCTTGTAGACTTATACCTTTGTTTTAAGCATAAAAGTGGAAAGTCAAATAGAGTTGTTGATGCATTAAGTAGAAGGAGGAATCTATTGATGGAGATGACAGTGGAGGCATTAGGTTTCTAAGAATTGAAGAACTTCTATGAGGAGGACTCAGATAAGATACATTGTATGCATTAATGTGTTTTTCTTTGTTTTGTTTTATTTTCTAAGTGACCTAAGTCATTCAGGGTGCAAATATAAGTCCATAAGATCTAAGTTTCCCAAGCAAAAAAACAACCCATTGCCCCTAAGCTAGAAAAAACCAGCTATGAGAATTAGATATGAAAAACTTATCACAAAAGTAGAACTATACATCAAAGAGATGCACTAGGAGAATAATCAAGACCATTCTCAAAAAGAGAGGCATCAAAATTATCATATTGTGAGGATATATTAGCCACATTTTCCTCACTAAAAAAGTCAACCTCCATTGAAGAACTCTAAGAAACACTCTAAGAAGTGGTAGCATTAGAAGGAAGAGAATTTTGAAGCCCAAGGTCAAGGGTAGCAATAGATTGTAGTGGTGGAGCATCCAAAGGAAGACAATCGTCACAAAACAAAGGATGACCCAACAAATTGTAAAATCCCACAAAGCGGTCTAGAGCAGTAGATACAATGTCAGGAGCAATAGATTCCAACAAATTTTCAAGACCCATAATGGAGTCCCAAAAGGAACCACCCTGAACACCAGACTTGACAACAAAATAGAGCTCATGTAGATGAATATTAGCCATTAATTTATGAAAAAACCACCAATGGGGAGGGACCCCAATTCTAGTTTATGGTTAGACAACAAAAGATCAGGTATATCATCATCATAAAGAGATGAGACAATATATTTTTCACCCAAAGATTGAAATATATCAACATCAAGTAATAAATCTATAGCAATAGTAAGAAAACAAGAAACAACTTCCAAAAATAAAGCAAAGGAGTTAGACTGAAGCCATTCATTACTGATAATTGCTCTAATGGCATCTTAAATATGTGAGAAACACAGAGAAAAGACCAAGGACATCCTCTCAATATTTACAAGACTTCTAGTCTAACCTCCCATAATTAACAAGGGAGAGATACATGATACTCCATGTTAAGAAAATTTAGATTGTTATATCATTATTAAACAAGCAATGAATGGATATAGCACCAAGAATTAAGCCTAGAATTCTGATATATAAGATATTGCAATAGGAAAACATAATTATACGATATGCAAACATTGGCTAAGGGAAGATGAGAAGCCTCACACAAGCGAAAAGGTAGCAGATCATTATAACACAATAAATACCAAGCCTTTGCCAAGATAACCAAAGGAAGTTAAATCAGATGGAAAGGTCCAATAATACCATACAAACCAATTCCCATGATATTTTTGTTAGGTCCCAGAGGCAAATGAGAGGGGGGGGGGTGAATCAGTTGTCTATTAATTTCAAACAAGAACTAATTTAACCAAACTTAGTGCATAATACTGGTAAACAAAACTTTAATGTCGGTAGATATTTTAGCAGTTAATAACAGTATTGGTAAAGTTTAATGCATGAAATAGAGAGACAAATAACATACACAGCACATAACACAATTAGTTGTACATGGAAACCCTATAAGGGGAAAAACCATGATGGGAAACCTTACCCACAATCAGATGATACTACTACAGATAGTATGTGTGTACAAATGGGGTTTTCACATGCAGAAAGGCCAACTACCTAGAGCTCACTGCTCAATCACAAAATGGGAGTCACACTGACTACAATTGGATGGTTAAATCCAATGATAATGTACTGCTCAAAATAGCATCTTCATATGCTAGATTTAGTATTGGTTAAGCTCTAATTTTCCTTCTCCAAAAGCATCCTTGAATCTTCAAATGATGTCTGCATGTATAGCTCTTCTTATATTTGTATATACTGCTCCTTAATCTCATAAATGAGATCTTACATATATACCAAGACCTAAGACCAAATGTGTAGGTCGGCTTACTAAAATATTACAATTAAATCAATTACAAATGAATCAATATGCGATGCATGATGTCGGCTCAATACATTTAACACAATAACAAATCATCTCCATAACGTGTCGTGCTGATCTCGAATAGATAATGCTTATCGGTCCATAACCTAGTCCTATTTGCCGATAATGACAAATATGCAAACCCGATTGGATCAATGACCAAATCACCAAAACCAAGTGATCAAACAATGTCTGTGGCAAAACCAAGTAATCTCTAGATGATAAAAGATCATCCTCAGTGTCGGTGAACAATATAACCTGTTGGTGAACTAGATACCGATGACTGTGCATAAGTCATTGAACATGTCGATGAACATAACCAAAGATCTCCAAGTATTCTCAAGTGTTGACAAGTGTTGACGTCAATGACAAAACCAATGCAACACATCCATAACACCAACAATCTCCCCTTTTGGCATTGATGGCAACACAAGATGGAAAAACCATCTAAGTGCCAAAGCAAAAATGCCAAAAACCAAAAACCAACAATCTCAAAAAGAGATCATCAAAATATATATACAAAGAGTAACAATCTCTCCCCCAATGAATAATATCTCCCCAAAATATAATGTATTTTTCTATAGATATCTCTCCCCCTTTGACATCAAATGCCAAAGCAATACAAAACCAAATACAATCATTTCAAAACTTGTTACAAATACCAATTGTTATAACCACATTTATTCAATCTACTCCCCCTGAGAAGTAGCTCTCCTTCATCAAAGCCAAAAAAAGATTTTTCTGTTAATTCTATTGGTTTGATGCCATGCTCTAACTGTCTAAGTTTCTACCGGTGAGGGTGTAACTCCAAGCTGCTCTCTTCGATATTCAAAAGTTTCGTTAGGCAAAGGTTTAGTAAAGATATCTGCAATCTGCTCTTTAGTATTCACATAAACCAATTTCACTTCTTTTGCTTCAACATTCTCTTTCAGAAAATTGAATTTGATAGAAACATGTTTAGTTTTTGAGTGAAATACTGGATTCTTTGATATATCAATTGCTGCCATATTATCATAGTAAATGATTATAGGTTCCTTGAATTTTACCTTTATGTATTTCAACATTTTCTTAATCCATAATACCTGTGTACAATTAGTTGTTGCTGCAACATATTCTAATTATTCTATTGATAAGGATGTACAACTTCGTTTCTTGCTCAACCATGAAATTAGTCTGCTGCCAAGAAAAAATGCTCCTTGGTGGTGCTTTTTCTTTCATCTAAATCTCCTCAATTTTCATTTATGTATGCACATAAATCAAAAATTTTGTCTTAGGATACCATAAACTAAGATTTGTTGTGCCTTGTAGATACTGGAAAATCCTTTTTACTATTGATTCATGATTTTCCTTAGGATTACTCTAAAATCTTGAAACAATACATAGTGCATTCATAATATCAGGTCTTGTTTGTGTTAAATACAATAAACCTCCTATCATAGACTTGTATCTTGTTGGACTAATAGGTGTTGATTCATCCTTCAAAGATAGTTTATCCATTGTAGTCATAGGTGTGCTTACCGGTTTAGAGTTTTACATTCCAAATTTCTTAAGTAATTCCTTCAAGTACTTTGATTGATTTATGAATATACCTTTATCAGTCTGTGAAATCTGCAATCCTAAAACTAATTTTATCTCTCCAATCATAGACATTAAAAATTCTTCCTACATCTTATTAGAAAAGTCTTTACACAATCCATCTTCTCCTCCAAAAATTATATCATCAACAAAAACTTCAATAACCAAGATATCATCATTAGTCACTTTGTAATATAAGTTGTTGTCAGCATTACCTTTAGTGTAACCAAGCTTCAAAAGATATTTGTCCAATCTAGCAAAGCAAGCTCTAGGAGCTTGCTTCAATCCATATAAAGCTTTCCTTAACCTGCAAACCATATCTTTGTCATCTATCAAAGAAAATCCATCAGGTTATTCAATGTAAACTTCTTCTTCAAGATCTACATTCAAAAATACACTTTTAACATCCATTTTATATACTTTATAGTTCTTGTGTGCTGCAAAAGCTAAGAATAATTTGACTGCCTCAATTCTAGCTATCGGTGCAAAGGTTTCATTATAATCAATTCCTTCTTTCTCTGAATATCCCTTACACACTAATCTTGCTTTGTTTTTTATTACCTTACCATCTCCATTAAGTTTATTTCTAAATACCCATTTAGTTCTAATTACATTTTTGTTTTTAGGTCAGGGAACCAATGTCCATGTGTTATTATTTTCAATTTGTTCCAATTCATCTTCCATAGCCTTAATCCAATGTTTATCTTCACATGCCTCAATAATAGTTGTTGGTTCAAACTAAGAAATTAGACATACCTCTTCATTTGCTAGTCTTCCTCTAGTCATAACACCTTGATACTTATTCCCAATTATCTGACTTTCAGAGTGATTCAATCTTACATACCTGGGTGTGTTCACTTTCTACTGTTCTTCAGTCATCGTGGAATTCTCAAATGATGCCGGTGTGACTGGATCAACATTCTATACTAGTGTACTCATAGTAGGCTCATTTGTGATTATCTTAATTGTTGGTTCAGAGTCTATAGACCTTATAAACTATTCATCAATCTTCACATTTGCACTTTCAATGATTTTCTACAATCTCTTATTAAAACATCTATACGCCTTGCTCTTAGATAAAAAACCAAGAAATATTCCTTCATCACTTCTAGGATCAAATTTGCCAATATAATAAACTCTCCTAATATAACATTTGCTTCCAAATATTCTGAAATATTTAAGAGTAGGAGTATTACCAAACCATAGTTCATGGGGGGTCTTACCGATTTCACCTTTGATGTGAACTCTGTTGAATGTATAAACAACTATATTTATTGCTTCTCTCCAATACACATGAGGTAGGTTTGCTTCTGATATCATGCTTCTAGATGCATCCAAAATAGTTTTGTTCTTCCTTTCCACAACTCCATTTTCCTGGGGTGTCCAAGGTGCTGATAATTGTCTTCTGATTCCATTCACTTCACAAAATGTATTAAATTCCTTAGATGTGAATTCACCTCCTTGATCTGATCTCAAACATTTAATTTTCTTACTGGTTTCATTCTCTACCATCACCTTGAATAGTTTGAATTTCCCAAATGCTTCTTATTTCTCCCTGAGAAAAGTAACCCAACACATTCTAGAATAATCATCAATGATTAGCATAAAATATCTATCTCCTTGTAAACTTTTAGTTCTTGCAGGACCACATAAATAAGTATGAATCAAGTCAAGAACATTATTGGATTTTTCTAGAATACTTTTTAAAGTTGTTCTAACTTGCTTTCCAAATTGACATTCCTTACATACCAGATTGTGAGGTTTAACAATCTTAGGTAAATCTCTTACTGCCTTAGTTGTACTAATTTTCACAATGCAATCAAACTTTACATGACATGGTCTCTTATGCCGTAGCCAACTTTCATCAATATGTGGAATCAAGCATGTCTTCTCATTGTTATTCAAATGAAAGATATTACCTCTAGTCTGATTACTGGTTGCAATTTCCAAACTAGTTCTATTCATGATTTTGCATTTACCATTCTTGAAATATAATTGAAATCCTTTTTCAACTAATTGACCAACACTCAAAAGATTATGCTTCAAACCTTCAGCTTAGTAAACATTATCAGTAATGTGCTTACCATCAAAAGATATAGTGCCTTTTCCTCTGATTAGACAAGCTTTGTCATCTCGAAATCTAACTAGACCTCCATTGTATTACTGAAAGCTTAATAATTCACTCTTATCACCAGTCATATGATGTAAACATCCAAAATCTATAATCCATTCATCATTTTCTTCAATTTTAGTTTCCAGGGCCTGCTCTACCAGTTGAATAGTAGGTGACGGTTGATCTTCTGTTATAGCAACAAAAGCCCATCCATTATCTATCATTTCCTCATTAGAATCATCAGTAACTCCTTCATCAACATAGTAACATGATTTGTCTCTATTCTTCTTGAATCTGTACCTTTGATATTCATTGTTAGGCTTGTATGTTCTTTTAGCTTCTTCTTTCAATCTTGCATGTTTGTCAAGACACCTAGATGCCATATGCCCAATTTTATTGCAGTTTAAACATTTAAATGGTTCTTTACCTTCATACTCACTTCCAACTGGACCTTTAGGCATTTTCCTTGCAAATAGTGCTTCAAGTTCTTCATTCTCTCTTCTGATTTCTTCAAGTTCTCTAGCATAGAGTTCTTTCCAATCTGATTTTTCAATTGATGATGATGATGTTGCAGATGATGAAGCTTTGAAAGCCAAATCTGTCTTAATTGAAGCAATAGGACCAAATTCCTCAAGTTCAAAAGCTGAAAGTTTTCCAACCAAAGTATCTCTAGATACTGATGCATTAGGCATTGTTCTCAATTCATTAATAGTAGTTACTTTCATTTTGTATACCAGTGGCAAAGCTCTTATAACTTTAGAAACAATTTCATCTTCACTTAAGGATCCTCCACAACATTGTATACCCAAAAAATTTTCATTCTCTTTCCATAAAAATAGAAATCCTTTCATCTTCTTCCATTTTTAGATTTTAATACCTAACTCAGAAGCAATCCAATTTTGCAATTTTGACATTGGTATCACCTTCATTCAATGTCTCTAATTTATCCCAAATAGCTTTAGTAGTAGATCTATCTGATAATCCCATGATTTTCTGATTTGACAATGCGCTCAAAAGTGCTTCTCTTGGTTTGCAATCATTTTCTTCATCTTTAGCCAAGCTTGCTAGATTAGGTTGACCTTGAGTAGGAACAACATAGTCATTCTTTGTAACATCCCATATTTCCTTTCCAACACAATTTAGATATGTCTCCATTCTGATCTTCCATATACCATAGTTGGTTCCATCAAACTTTTTGATTGTCCTTCCTGAAATAGTTATTAGACATAGGATCTCCTCAAGTTGTTAAACTTCTGCAAAAAGAGGACTATGCTCTGATACCAATTGTTAGGTCCCAAAGGCAACTGAGAGGGGGGGGGATGAATCAGTTGTCTATTAATTTCAAACTAAAACTAACTTAACCAAACTTTAATGTTGGTAGACAATTTAGTAGTTAATAATAGTACCGGTAATGTTTAATGCATGAAACAGAAAGACAAATAACATACACAACACATAACACAGTTATTTGTATGTGGAAACCCTGTAAGGGGAAATACCACAGTGGGAAACCTTACCCACAAACAGATGATACTACTATAGATAGTATGTGTGTACAAAATGGGGTCTGCACATGCAAAAAGGCCAACTGCCGAGAGCTCACTGCTCAATCACAAAATGGGAGTCACACTAACTATAGTTGGATGGTTAAATCCAATGATAATGTATCGCTCAAAATAGAATATTCATATGCTAGATTTAGTACCAGTTAAGCTTTGATTTGCCTTCTCCAAAAGCCTCCTTGAATCTTCAAATGATGTCTGCACGTATATATCTTCTTATATTTGCATATACCTTATTACAATCCCTTTTCACACTCCTCTACTACTCCTTAATCTCACAAATGAGATCTTACATATATACCAAGACCTAAGACCAAATGTGTAGGTTGGCTTACTAAGATATTACAATTAAATCAATTAAAAATGAATCAATATGCGATGCATGATGTCGGCTCAATGCATTTACAACAATAACAAATCATCTCCATAGTGTGTCGTGCTGATCTGGAATAGAAAATGCTTGCTAGTCCATAACCTAGACCTATTTGTCGGTAACAACAAATATGCAAACCTGATTGGATCAATGACCAAATCACCAAAACCAAGTGATGAAACAATGTCTTCAACATAACCAAGTAATCTCCAGATGATAATAGATCATCCTTAGTGTCGGTGAACCAGATACTGGTGACTGTGCATAAGTTACTAAACATGCTGGTGAACATAACCAAAGATCTCCAAGTGTTCTCAAGTGTTGACATCAATGACAAAACCAATGCAACACATCCATAATACCAATAATTTCAATAAATATATATAAGTTTGAAGAAAATAAACCGTGAAGAGTTCTATTAAATATAGTAAAAACATCTGATCAATTAAGTGGGTGTCACCACTATATTTAATAGAAACAATCTAGTGGCACAAGTAAAGGCCCAACAAAACACACATTTGGGGCAAGGATAAACATAATTCAAGATAATTTCCATTAGATGAAGTACAACATAATCATACCCAAATCTGATTTATGAGAAAGTCAATAATTTCAAGATTTGAACGTATGCCATGAAATCACGATTGCATATAAAATAGTAGAAAGGTGGCATAACCAGACATGAGCATTCAAAACAATGATTGCATCATCATAAACTCAAGAATGACACATAAGAAATATACTTGTGAAACAATTAAACTGCCATCATACTTCAGCATTTGCAATATGTACAACAAATAAACCAAAACTAAATGAGAAACTTACCTCAACAATGGTGGAAGATCAGAACCTGAAACTTCCAAGAAGTTTATACATTCATTAATAGCTTTATTATCAAGAAAGTTTGCAAAAAAATTTAAATTTGTAAGAGAACCTTATCCAAAAGATGTTGGTGATCCTAGTTATAAATTTATTTATTAGTAAGAGCATAAAATATGAACATAGAATCCCATTCAATGATAATATCCTTAATCTCAAGAGAGATAGCTATATCAATACCAAAACATAGGGGTTCTAGCTCATCTATATTATTAATGCCATCAACTTTAATTTTACAAGTTGCCTTAACAACATTTGCATTACTGTCAGAGATCAAAATACCAATACTTAACATACCAGGATTACCTCTATAAGCACCATCATAATTCATTATAAACTTATCAGAAGGAGGAATTAGCGATTAAGCATTCTTTTTTTTAGAATTTTATCATTTAGAGTAGCAACAAAACCTTGTCGAGGTAAAGATTTTTAAAAAGGCCAAGAATTACCAATCTGACTATCCCATGAGAAGTATTTCAAGCTATTAATAATTTTGTAAATGTAGGATAAATTCACTTAAAAGATAGACTTTTCAATAGTAAACATGACATCCTTCAAAGCAGAATACTTCTTCTTAAAGATACAATTATTTCTTTCAAGCCAGACATTCTATATAAGAAAGGAAGGACTAACATCCTATATACAAGCAAAGCAAGAAGAAGAAAAAATATTAGACCAACTTTGAAATTGAGATTTTAATGAAGAACATTGAGCAGATGACCACCCCAACTTCATAAAGAGCCAATACCAACACTCTTTCGGGAATGGACAATTAAGAAAAAGATGATCAGATGATTCAATAAAATGACCACATAACACACAAGGAAAAATAGTTGTAATGTCAAGTCTATCCAATCTCATTCCATTTAGAACTCTATCATGAAAAGATAACCAGGAAAATGCCCTAGCTTTAAGGAGACAAGCAGCACCCCAAAATAGCTTTGTGGGAAGATCACACATGTTCAAAGAATTAATGAGAGAATTGTATCCTTCCTTAACATAATATTTTGTAGATTTAGCCTTTGTCCAAATCATTTCATCCTCTTGGTTACTAAAAATTATAGACCTTTTACTCATCTCTTCATTATAAGCTATCTTCAAATCCTAAGAGACATTGATAGATTCAATTGATTTCCAACATGCCATAGGAAACAAACAAAAAAATATGAATGTAGAAATAATATGAAACATAAACCCCACAAAAATATTTTGAAATAGCAAATAGCTCTGACCAATTACTAATACATTTCATAGAAGACTAACCATTTTGAACATCATCCTAGAACCTAGCCTTATGGTCACTATAAATAAGCCAAGACAAATGAGGTAAAAGAACTTAATGACAAGAAGAAATAAAATTCCAAATGGAGGAACCTTTAGGAAGGGAGAAAGCTATAAAAATTCTTTCTCTATCAGAGTTATATTCAAATATTTAGTGAACATTTAAGTTTCCCCCATTTGGACATAGGATTTTGGCACAATTTCTAGATAAGTTTGGCCGCTAAAGCAATATTTTGAAATTTTCATTAGAATGTTATATGACGGAAAATGTTTAATTTTTTAATTGAGTAATAAGAAATCAATACAAGAATTGTATCATTATATTTATTAAATATTATTAAATTATTTTTTCATTTCATAGGTTTGAATATTTCATTTATAACTTTTTTTAGAACTATTTTCTATTTTTTCTTTATCCATAATATTCACATTGAAATTGTGGAAATTTTATTACTTCAATTGTTTCTCATAAGAGAGCTAACCAATCATTTATAATTTATAGATTTTAATGCTAATACTAGTTATTTTTTATTAAAATATAGGGAAAGACACTTGTCTAAGGTTACATCAAGAAAAAAATAGTGAGCTAAAGGACTCACAACCAATCATAAAACTAGAACACCAAATTCTACACTTAAACTAGAAAACTACTAGTAAAGAAAGAGTAGATTTTTTTTTAACAATAGCATAGGCATGCATGTCAACAATAAAACAACTAACAACAAGACTAAACAAATAATAGAGTAGCAAAACAAAACAACCTTTCCCAAGAATAGAATAATTTGATGAGGTTCCAGCTAGCCTTTAGGGAATTCAAAAAATCCTCCCAAGCCTCTCCATTAGTCTCTTTATGCTCCTTGGTATTTTCTTTGCCATCTTCCTTGTCTTGTTTCTATAGCCATTTTCTAACCTTTAAACTCCTTAGGACAATTTCAATGACAACTTTTCTCATTGTACCATCAATGATATTTATAATACCATTAAGGCCTTGGTTGAAATCTCTATATTTTGCATGGATTATATGCTCTAATCTCTCCTACTGCTCAGTTACACGATTTTCCAGTTGTTCAACTTTTTTTTCAGATAGAAAATTTTAATATTCTCCTTTTTCATTATTTCCTTTCCAATGGTGTTCAATATCCTAAAAATTTATCGCCTCCCTGTGTTGGCATTCTACACTCTTATGAGAATAGTTGATGTTGTCATTGATGACAACCAACTAGCACCAACTGGCAATAGGTTTCTACATGCACCAGAAATCATAAACTTCATGCACTGGTAGGCACTTACACCGACATTCAGATTACATCAGCAACAAAGCACACTGACAGTCAAGCTGACATGGGATTAACTTTTGTTTATTGTAATATAAATATCTTTTGTAAGCCAACATGGTATATTGTAAAGACTCATATATGTATGAGATCTTATAGGTCATTTTGATGTAGTAGAGGTAGTAGATATGGTGAAATAAATAAGAAATTATTATATAAGGTGATATAGTGGACAACGAAGGTTTTGGTTAATGACTAAGCTTAAACTAGTACTGAACCTGCCATTAGAGATTCTATTTTGAGCAGTACATTGTATTAAATTTAATTATCCATTTTGTAGTCAGTGAGACTCTTCATTGAGCAGTGAGCTCTACATTGTTGGCCTCCCTACATGTGCAGGCTCCTATTATAAGTAGTATTTATTCATTGGCCAGGGAGTAAATATTGTGGGTCACAAATCCCACCAAGGTTTTTCCCACACTGGGTTTCCTTAGTAAAATATCTTGTGTTATGGTGTGTTTCTATGTTGTCTCTATTATTTCTATTTACTGCATTAATTCTTGTTTACCGGTACACTATTTTGGGTGACAAAGTTATAAATAAGTTTAAATTTTCAACTAACAGGTTAGACACTGGTGCACCCCCGCCCCCCTCTCAGTGTTTGTGGGACTGTCATTAAATCTAATAATTGGTGTTAGAGCCCCGTCCTCTATTTCCAAAATCCTAACGACTTGAGGAAGATTCTAAAACTAGTACAGATGGAGAACTTAAGAAACCAATTGGAAGAAGCTCTTGAAGATTTTGATGTAGAAAAATTGAAGAATATCAAACTTGAAGATGATTAGAGTTCTGCTAAGGAATTCATTAAAGAACTTCAGGAGAACCTGGTTATGCACAAAATAAGAGAAAGAAACTTTATGAGAAAATGTAGAATGATGATGATGATGAAAAGGAAACTCTTAGAGACATTGCAAATAAGTTGAGACATGAAAACACTAATATGAAGAATGAAATGCAAGATATGACTATGAGGTTATGTAAGGATATTGAAGATAGGAAGGAGAATGAAGAAGACTTGACTAGGAAACTTAGTGATGCAGGAAATGAAAATCTGAGACTTTGTCCTAAGAATGATATGCTAAAGACAGATTTGATTCACATGCAACATGACAAGGAGGAGCTTACAAGACAAGTTGGAATTCTGGAAAATGAGTTGATCACTGCAAATGAATATAAAGACAAATTAGATAATGAGCCATGTTAGGAGCTTTGACTTGTTAGGATCAACCTCACAAGAGGATTTAACACTTAGATGTTGAGCTACCCGGTTAAGGAATTTACAATGAAAGGCATGTTAGGACCTACCTGGTTAAGGGATTTTGTTGTTGTAATTGTTAGAGAAAAATAGTGAATGATATGGGTATAGCACTTAACTGCTTGATTAATCAAATCCAATTCTTGCTCCAAATCTGCTACACTTTGGTAGATCTCATACTTTGGTTCGGCTTCACACTCTTCTCAAAACCACCGACACTACAAACATCAACTGTACCGACATAAATAACCTTTTCAACTTTGTTGGTTACAAAACCTTAAGACTTACAACATAGATCATCACAGATCTTTTACAACTCATTATAGATCATCATTGATCATCATATGGATCATTACAATCAATTATAAATCAATTACAACCATTGAATGATCATCGCATCTTGATCTGATACAAATTCAAACCCTTAGAACACTCCACTAAGCAATTTGCATATTCCTAAGAAATTTGCACTACAAGCGCGCCAAAACATCATTCAAACACTTCACACGGTTTATGCCATGTCATCATCAACATTTTAACTTGATGTAGATCACTTCCAAACCAAAAATCATTACCGCTTAAGAGAATTATTTATCAGTCCTTAAACCCTTCTTAAACCCTAGCAAAAATATAATAGAAATCATAAACATCACTTCTGATAACGAAAACATGATGGGGTTCCGATCAGATACCAATTACAATTATACAAAGTAACATTCAAAACCGCAACACTTCAATCATCATTAATCGCTAGATCTAATCAAAACATTCATCATTTACTGGTTAAGGTCCTAATTCCCAATTCACTTTCCCCAATACTAGTAAGGCATTTTTGGTAGACCAAAAAGACTTAGATGAAAAAATACAACATAGTAAACATCAGTTGCCATCAATGATAACACAAATAAGTGATCAAAGTCATCCAATCATGCAATCTCAATCTCTTCATCACAATGTCATCACAAACAATCCTTTACAGGTTCAGTCATCATTCTTCATCTACATCATTTATGCTAATCATGCCAACATCCTGACCTATCTCAAGATCTCCCATCAAATCAGAAAACTCTTACAAATGTTGACATGCTGATTGTAAACTTTTCCCATTGAAATTTGGTAAATGTTGCCTGACATTAGCAGGAACAAGGTTTAGGAAACCTTGAATATCATTAAAACTTAATGGTTTATATCTTTCCATAGAGAACATTTTTTGTGACTTGACAAGGGCTGCATACTTTGTGTATTGACATTTGATATCTCATAGGAATGTGCAGGCAAATAATACATCTTCTTATAAATTTCAAGCATCAACTCTACAATTGATCATTCATTTGCCTATTTCTTGCTTGTATCATAATCTTAAGATATTACAATGCATAACTCAAACATACTTCATTCAAATTAATACACAATTTGAAAATTATATCTCAGAAGTATGTAGATTAATTACTACCACTCTCTTTCTTAGTGCTTAACTCAGTTAATAGGGAAACATTTTCTAAAAATGACTTTCATGGAAAAGCATTTGACTCATAAAAATTAAAATACTTGGAAGTGTTGTAGTGGCTGCAAATCAACTTTCTAGTTTGAAATATTGGTAGAGTCACCACCTCTTAGTAGAGGAAAAAAAAATTAAACAACTAGAATTTCTTCACAGGTCAATTTTTTTCAAAACCAGCACTACAACACCTCCTTATCCAACAATATGACATCATACAGATTCTTTCCTCAACTTGTCAGGTACTTCATCACAAGAGCTCAAATTTGCTTCATCTCTACAACAAATTATTTGGTTCTTCTTAGTCCTTCTTCAAATAATGCACACTAGTGCAGAGATCTCAGAGTCGCCACTTACAATTTGTAAGGTATTATGAAATAATCATGTAATATGAACAAATCTTGATAGAACTTACATTGAAAGATGGATGACAACATATTCTTAGGTAACATTCATGAGAATTGACTCACTTGACAAGGAGATGGAACATTACAAGCTCATGACTCTATGCAATTCCCCAATAAATTCACCATTTTGTTGGTGACTCGGATGGGTCAATGTGGAAACCAATTACAACTCAATTATTTAGCAGAGATATTGATAATTCCCTAGAAGACTCACCATTTTTGTTGGTGACCCAAATGAGATCTAAAATGTAAGAGGGCAAAAACCTGTTGGAATCCAATAACATTGAGAGGGGGGGTGAATCAGTGTTCTACCGGTATGATCAATTTTAACCTTATTAAAACATGCATATACCAACCAGTATACTGATACATACAAAATTGAAAGGAGTAAAGCAATCAATAAGAAAATCAAATAAATGAACACCATAACACACAAAATTATACATAGAAAACCTCAAAGAGGAAAAACCACGGTGGGATTTGTGACCCACAATATCAATTCACTGGTCATATGAAGAGATATTACCAAATATAAGGGGCCTGCACTTGCAGGAAGGCTTACAACCTAGAGACATTTCTCAATCACTAAAGGAGCCTCATTGACTACATATAAATCTAGACTACAATTCGGAGAAATGAATGAACTGCTAAGATAACATCTTATATGCCAAAGTACAATTTTGGTTAAGCGTTGTTTGTTCCAGTCTCAAACCCTAAACCCTTTACCATAATAACCCTTACATAAATATCCTCACATACATGATCTCTCTGATATATTCTGCATTATATTACATCCACATATTCCATAATCCCACATATCACAAAATGATCTAACCCATCTGACCTATATAACCTATACAATTTATCATGCCTTATGTCAGCTTACAAAGATAATTACAATATCAAATTACATGTCGGCTAGATAACATAAATACATGAATATCAAAATTAATTTCCAATGTCAGATCCAAAAGATGTTAGTCTCCAATACTAATTACCATATTCTAAATCATCTCAACCTACATTTCCAGTAACTTAAGAATTCCTTCCATCCTGTCGGTGTCGGTGCTGGTGAAGTGCTTGCAGGTACACAACTAAACCAAAATATGAAGCCAAAACAAGATATCATGTTGCCATCAATGACAACATAGTGAAACCAACCAATTGAGTATCAATTTCCAACAATCTCCCCCTTTGGCATTGATGACAACACTCATGTGAAAAATGATCATGGTTTCATTTGCCGGTTTCATCTTGCCTACTCCTCCTGAGCTGAATATCCATCAATACAAAGTACTCCATACTCCCCCTAATGTATACAAATTCCTCTTTTCTTTTTCACATCTATATCACTCCCCCTTTGACATCAATGCCATCAAAATTTCCAAAAAGAATGTCACCAAAACCTGGATAAAGAATGAAAGATACTGTACAATGAATTACCCAAAAATATCTTATCAGAGCTTAATATATTTGAAAATATCTAGGTATGCCTTCTCCAAAATCTCAAGATAAGTATCCCAACTAGATTTGAAGGTGCTTGAAATAGATGCAAGTCCATTTAGCATATGGGCAAATGACTCTTTCTCATTTAGCTCTGTCGATGTGGGCTTTCCAACCATATCCATACACTCCTTCTCTGTACACTGAGTGAATCCAACCGGGGACTCACCAACCTCTAAGACTTCTAGCTCTTCTTATGATTTTGTCTTTTTGTTACTCAAGAGAAGAAATTTGGGCTTCCAAAACCAAAATTTGACCATCAATGGATGTAGTCAATAAAGCCAAACTGTCAAAAGAATTAGCTATACTTGGAATTTTCTCCATGAATTCCTTAATCTTATTATCCAAGCTAAATGTAAGAGCATCTATGTTACAACATACTCTATATATATTTGTACACTACTTCAAAGAATTATCTATCAATTTCAATTTCTCATTAAATTCCTTTCTCTTAGTCTCAATCATCTGATCAAATGTAGCTCTTTTAACCCATGTGAACCTCTCTAGTTCTTGGTGATTTGAAATTTGTTTCAACGATTGGAAATCCTTTGAAATGTGCTTTATAATTGTCTTAAGATTTCCGAATGGACTCGCTTATTTATCAAACTTGAAATCTAGGACTAGTCTATACAAAACAGTGATAGACTGATCAATAATCCCTTTATTCATAGATCCCTCCATTAATTTATGTGCAACCATCATCATGAGTTCAGTAGAACTCATCTCAGTTTTGTTTTTTACAACCTACAAGGTGTCAATTGACAACAATGATTGACTCACTATCGGTTCCCTTCCAGATTCCTCTTTCTTCTCTTCTGGTAAATTATCCTTTATATCTTCCTCACTTGCACCGGTGGCTTCGCCACTTGGTGTTGTCTAAGTAACTGTTGGTTCCTCCCTAGGAACTGTAACCTCATCTTGTACATTTGTATCCAAAGGACTGTTGTCCTCAACATTAGTATCATGTACAATATCAACATTTTCACTCTCTGTATTTCCTGCTATCCCAGCATTTGCCTGTATATTTGTATCAATTGGGGGTTGAATTTCCACTATTTTAATGTTTTTCAAAATTGAGGGTGAAGTACCCATAGTACCCTTTACTTTCCCTTCAACCGAGATGTCTGCAGTGTCTGTCTTTGAATCCAGTGAAGTAAAGAAACCTCAGTTCTCTTGAAATAATTTAACCCATTCCTTTTGGGTCTCCTTGATTATCTCATTTAGACCTTCTAGCATAAAACTAGTTATTTTATGTTTGTTAAATATTTTTCTATCAACAACCTCAAGTTTCTTATCCATTTCCTCTGGATTAATAGAAACACAAAAAGATAACAACTCTTGAATTTTTATATGCTTGTCTTCTTGTATTGTTGATAGCCTCCTAGCATCTAACATATCATATAGTTCTGTCATTTTTTTATTTTCAATTTCTATGAAGGCTTTCTTATAAATATCCAAATATAACAAAATTGCTTCCTCTACCTCTCTTTGTTCAACATTATCTAAACAATCATAGTAAAATTGTACATTCTTTAACATGCCATCCTTAGTTATTTTATCAACTAATTATGCACAAGTTTTTGGTGGAATGATAGTTACATTACCAGATTGAATTGCCTAATCAATGTCATTCTTCTTCTTCCTTCTTGCAGTACTAGATGGAGCTGAAGGTATTACTTTTGGTTCTTGTTTCTGTGCCGGTAATTTGAATGTGACTTTCCTAACCAGTTGCTTTATAGCCTCTACCTTGGTTTCCTCTATTTTCTTCCTTATAACCCTTTTGAAACTCAGGGGTTTGTCGTCCTCAGATTCAGACTTTGCTCTAATAGGCTCAATGAACACTTCTAGATCCTTCCTCTTCCTACCTTTCTTTGGGACAACATCAATCAATGCTTTAATGTCTTGTGAAACCTTCTCATCAAACTTTCTTGCCTTTCCTTCTTGCTTATCTCTCTTCTTTCGGTTGAACTCTATTTCAACTTCTTGTGTCTTTTTCTTTGTAGTACCATAGGGCTTCTCAACTTCATCAATAGGAGCATCAATCAAAATTTTTGCATAAGCATCTAAAATCTATGCATCAAATTCATATCTCATTTCCTCAATCTAGATCTTTCAGGGCTTAACCGCTTCCATAAGTGTTTCATCCTTCTTCACCATGAAACATATGTCGATTGAGTATTTTTTAACAATATGGTTAGGGACCCTTTCTATAGACTTCATAGCCTTTTGGAATGCCTTAAAATATCCCCATACCTTATCATCCCTTTGACTTCCCAATGTAGGAATGGATTGTTTTAGTTGCCTCCCTACTAGGATATCAAATGCCTGTTGCCTTTTCTCAAAATCGATAGTCTCATTTATAAAAAAAGCATTAAATAGACAATTAAGTTTCCATATCGGAATGTTCCTTTCTTTTCCCCTTTAATATTTCCTAGGTTTATCAGTAAATCATCTAACATCCAACCACATAGATCCAATTTCTCATTTTCTCTCATCATTTTGTAAGTTGTGAAAATGTAGGAGATAGAAACAAAATTCAATCGGTTTGACTGAGTTACCTGATAACCGATGACCATGCTACCAAATCTGATGTCTAAGTTGGTAATAGTGCTTATTCTCATGGATTTCCTATCTGATGTTGCACTAGTAATCTTGTTGACATAATCATTAGAAACCTTCTCATCTAGACGTTGCCTAATCTATGGTAAACTAGTGAGTGCCTTGATGGCTTCCTTGGTGATCTTGCAAGGTCTATCCAACTAGATAACCTCCCCATATACTCTTCTCAAAACATACCTAATGATTTCATCTTTGAATTTTCGAATGTCCAGAATGTCGGTAAACCCTAAGTCTTCAGTGTGCTTGTATTCACATTTAACCTTTCCATAATTTCCCATTAGCTCCCTCATGTACATTCTCTTTACATCAAATGTCCAAAAATCCTCAATGTGATAGTGTATGTATGCCTTAACATCTTCGACATAAACAGCTACTTCTGGAACACGGGAAAATGCTCCAATCGAGTCATCCAGGGTAGCCACATGTGGATACCACTTGAAAATTGTCCTGGAATAGTCCTTGACCTCTACAATAGTTGGATTTACAACAAAGATAGGAACAGATGATGATCCTGCTTCCATGATTAAAGATAAGTGCTTGATAATCACTACTGCTGAAAACCCTAACAAACTCTTTTAGTTGCTAGTGAAATCGCTCAAGAAGATATTTGATTGCACTGAATCACCTTTGATACTCTGAATCGCTCTTAATCACATAGAATCATTTTGAATGCAAAGTGATCAAAATGAAGTGGATTTGACCTTTTATCATCCAAGAAAAACCCTATTATTTTATTGATATCAATGACTTCTGGTGAAAGATACCAGATCTCGCACAAACATATCCATGCAGGATAAGCATCTCAAATATCTGGAACATCTTCCAAAACCTTTTCCCATGGCATATGCAACATCTTCATGAATTTTGCCTACCCCTAAGGAATCTGCCTCAGTTACCGATTGAGCTACATGTTAGTGCAATCACAACCTCCTCTGTTGGATAAGTAACTAGTGCATTCACATCTATAGATTGATCTTCAGTATTCCTGACCCATCTCTAGGTATGATCTTTCTGGATTTCATTAACCTTCTCTTTCCCTTTCTCATTTGATCCTCCATTGCCAACCGGTGGATTTCTGCTTCTACATAATTTAGCAATATGTTTGCTAGGTCCCAGAGACAACTGAGAGGGGGGGGTGAATTAGTTGTCAAATAAATTCAAACCAAAAACAACTTAACCAACTTAATGCTTAATACCGGTAAACTAGTTCAATATGTTGGTAGATAGTTTTAATAGTTAATTGCTATATCGGTAAGGATTAGTGCATGAAACATAAAGACAAAGTCATCCGCAACACACAATACCAATATTTGTACATAGAAACCCTGTAAGGGGAAAAACCATGGTGGGAAACCTTACCCATAATCAAATGATACTACTGCAGATAGTAAGTGTACATAAATGGGGTATGCACATGCAGAAAGGCCAAGCTCCTAGAGCTCACTACTCAATCACAAAATGGGAGTCACACTGACTACAATTAGATGGTTAAATCCAATAAGAATGTACTGCTAAAATTAGCATCTTCATATGCTAGATTCAGTACTGGTGTAGTTCTAATTGTCTTCACAAAAACCCTCCTTGAATCTTCAAATGATGTCTGTGTGTATAGCTCTGCTTATTCTCGCATATACCTTCACACAATCTTTTTGTCGCATTCCATACTTGATCTTACAAATAAGATCTTACATTTATACCATAACCTAAGACCAATTTTAGTAGGTCAGCACTACAAGATATTATAATAAAATTAATTTACATATCAATTAATACCCAATGCAATAACCAATTCAACATGTCGGCTTAATGCATTTACAACAATAATTAATCATCTCCATAGCGTGTCGTGCTGATCTAGAAAAGATAAACCTGGACCTATTTGCTAGTAACAACAAATATGCAAATGCTAATGTACCAATAAACAAAACTCCAAGACATAGTATCCACACAACGTCTTTGACATAACCAAGTGTTTTCCATATCATTCCAAGTGTTTGTGATCATTATATCTTGTTGGTGTACCAGATACTGGTGACTATGCATGAGTCACTTGCTTGCCGGTGAATGTTGCTAATTCTCCAAAGTGCCAGAGTTGATAAGTGTTTAGTAGGTGTTGACATCAATGACAAACCATACCAAAATACCAACAATCTCTCCCTTTGGCATTGATGGCAACACAAGATGGAAAAACCATCAAAGTGCCATAATAGAAATGCCAAATACCTAAAAACCAAAAATCTCCAAAAAAGAGATCATAACCAGAAATCAAAATACAGATACATAGAGTAATAATCTCTCCCAAACAACAATCTCTCCCCCTAGGAGCAACATGTGTTTTCCTTGTGTTTTTCCATACCAATCTCTCCCCCTTTGACATCAAATGCCAAAGTTCTTACCAAGCCAAGTTCATATACAAAATACCAATTAATTTAGTATACCAACTACTCCCCGTGAGAAGTAGTTTCTCATCAAAGTCAGAATAAAAGATTTCTCTGTTAATTATGTTGGTTGATGACAATCATCAACTTCCTAAATCTCTACCGGTGGGGGTATGACCCCAAGCTGATCTCTGAGATATTCAAAAGTCTCCTTAGGCAAAGGTTTAGTAAAGATATCTGCAATCTGCTCTTTAGTATTCACATAAACTAGTTTTATTTCCTTTGCTTCAACATTTTCCCTTAGAAAATTTAGTTTGATAGAAACATGTTTGGTTTTGGAATGTAATACCGGATTCTTAGATATATCAATTGCTACAGTGTTATCACAATAGATAGTAATAGTTTCCTTGCATTTTACCTTTATGTCTTTCAACATTTGCTAAAGCCATAGTACCTGTGTACAGTTAGTTGCTGCTGCAACATATTCTGATTCTGCTATTGATAAAGATGTGCAACTTTGTTTCTTACTCAACCAAGAAACTAGTCTGTTTCCAAGAAAGAATGCTCCGCTAGTGGTGCTTTTTCTATCATCCACATCTCCTGCCCAATTTGCATTTGTGTATGCACATAATTCAAAGTTTTCATCTCTAGGATACCATAATCCAAGATTTATAGTACCTTGTAAGTACCGGAAAATCCTTTTTATTGTCGATTCATGATTTTCTCGAGGATTATTTTGAAAACTTGAAATAATACATACTGCATTCATAATATTAGGTCTAGTTTGTGTCAAATACAGTAAACCTCCTATCATAGATTTGTATTTAGTTGGATTAACAGGTGTAGATTCATCCCTTAGTGATAATTTGTCATTTGTGGTCATAGGTGTGCTTACCGGTTTAGAGTTCTCGATCCCAAATTTTTAGTAACTCTTTTAAGTACTTGGATTGACTCAAGAATATACCTTTATCATTCTGTGAAATCTGCAATCCTAAGAAGAATTTTATTTCTCCAATTATAGACATTTTAAATTCTTTCTGCATTTAATATCAAATTCTTTACATAATCCATCTTCTCCTCCAAAGATTATATCATCAACAAATACTTCTATGATCAAGATGTCATCATTAGTCACTTTATAATATAAATTGTTGTCTGCATTACCTTTAGAAAAAACAATCTTCAAAAGATACTTATCCAATCTTGCATACCAAGCTCTTGGAGCTTGCTTCAATCCATACAAAGCTTTTCTTAACCTGCAAACCATATCTTTGTTATCTGTCAAAAAAAATCCATCAGGTTGTTCAATGTAAACTTCTTCTTCAAGATCTCCATTCAAAAATGCACATTTAATATCCATTTGATATACTCTGTAGTTCTTATGTGTTGCAAAAGCCAAAAATAATCTGACTGCCTTAATTCTAGCTACCGGTGCAAAGGTTTCATTGTAGTCAATTCCTTCTTTCTAAGAATATCTCTTACACACTAGTCTTGCTTTATTTCTGATAACCTTACCATCTTCATTAAGTTTGTTTCTGAATACCCATTTGGTTCCAATTACATTTTTATTTTTGGGCCGGGGAACTAATGTCCAAGTGTTATTTTTCTCAATTTGTTCTAATTCTTCTTCCATAGCTTTAATCCAAAATTTATCTTCACATGCCTCATTAACTGATGATGGTTCAATTTGAGAAATAAGACATACTTCTTCGTTTTCCAATCTTCCTCTTGTCATAACTCCTTTAAACTTGTTTCCAATTATCTAATCTTTAGAGTGATTCAGTCTTACATACCGAGGTGTCTTTGTTTGTTGTTGTTCCTCAATTACTGTGGAATCCTCAGATGATACTAGGGTAACTTGATCTTCATTCTATACCGGTGGATTCAGTGTAGGTTCATTTGTCAAAATTTCTGTTGCTGATTCAGAGTCTATATACCTTGAAGTTCCTCTGAATTGTTCATCAATTTTTACATTTGTACTTTCAACAATTTTCTGCAATCTTTTGTTAAAACATCTATATGCCTTGCTTTTAGTTCTAGTTGGACCACATAAATTAGAGTGAATTAAATCAAGAGCATTATTGGATTTTTCTGGAATACTTTTGAAACTATCTCTAACTTGTTTTCCAAATTGACATTCCTTACATACTATTGTGAGGTTTGACAATTTTAGGAAAATCTCTAACTGCCTTAGTAGTACTGATTTTCACCATGCAATAAAAGTTTACATGACGGAATCTCTTATGCCATAACCAATTTTCATCAATATGTGCAATTAAGCATGTCTTTTCACTATTATTCAAATGAAAGATATTACCTCTAGTTTGATTACCGGTTGCAATTTCCAAACTAGTTCTATTCATGATTTTGCATTTTCCATTTTTGAATTGTAACTGAAATTCTTTCTCAATTAATTGACCAACACTCAAAAGATTATGCTTTAATCCTTCAACATAGTAAACATTGTCAGTGTTATGCTTACCATCAAGAGATATTGTACCCTTATCTTTGATCAAACAAGCTTTGTCATCTCCAAATCTCACTAAGCCTCCATTGTATTCTTGAAAGTTCAAGAATTTACCTTTGTCTCTTGTCATATGGTGTGAGCAACCTGAATCAATGATCCATTCATCCTTTACTTCAACTTTAGCTGCCAAGGCTTGTTCTACCAATTGAGTAGTAGGTGTCGGTTGATCTTCTATTATAGCAACAAAAACCCATCCATTGTCTATCAGATCCTCATCAGAATCATCAGTCACACCTTCATCAACAATGTAACAAGATTTGTCTTTATTCTTCTTAAATCTGTATCTCTGATATTCAGGGTTAGGCTTGTATGTTCTTCTAGCTTCTTCTCTTAGTCTAGCATGTCTATCAGGGCATCTTGAAGCCATATGACCAATCTTATTGCAGTTGAAACATTTAAAGGGTTCTTTACCTTCATATTTACTTCCAACTGGACCTTTAGGCATTTTCCTTGCAAATAGTGCTTCAAGTTCTTCAAGTTCTTCATTTTCTTTCCTGCTTTCTTCAAGTTCTCTTGCATAAAAGGCTTTCCAAGCAGATTTGTCAAATGATGGAGTAGATGATGTTGATTCTTTAAAGGCCAATCTATCTTTATAGTAGCAATAGGACCAAATTCTTCAATTTCAAAAGCTGAAAATTTCCCAATCAATGTATCCCTAATTACTGATGTATTAGGCATTGTTCTTAACTCACTTATAGCAGTGACTTCATTTTATATGCCGGTGGCAATCCTCTTAAAATTTTTGAGACAATTTCATCCTCACTTAAGGTTCCTCCACAACATTTAATACCCAAAACAATCTCATTTACTCTTTCCATAAAAGTAGAAATCCTTTCATCTTCTTCCATTTTCAAATGTTCATACCTGACCCGGAAGCTTTCAAGTTTTGCAATTTTGACTGTGGAATCTCCTTCATTCAGTGTTTCCAAATGATCCCAAATAGCTTTAGTAGTAGACCTATCTAATAGTTCGATGATTTGTTGATCTGATAATGCGCTCAAAAGTGCTTCTCTTGCTTTGCAATCATTTTCTTCATCTTTTCCCAAGGTAGGTGGATTAGGTTGACTAGGAGTAGGACCAGTATAACCATTCTTTGTAACATCTCAGATGTCCTTTCCAATGAAATTTAGATGTGTCTACATTCTGATCTTCCATATGCCATAGTTGGTTCCATCAAGTTTAGGACTGTCCTTCCCTAAATAGTTAGTAGACATTGGATCTCCTCAAGCTATTAAACTTCTACAAAAGAGGACTAGGCTCTCATACCAATTGTTAGGTCCCAGAGACAATTGAGAGGGGGGGTGAATCAATTATCAAATAAATTCATACCAAAAACAACTTAACCAACTTAATGCTTAATACCGATAAACCAGTTCAATATGCCAGTAGATAGTTTTAACATTTAATTGCTCTACCGATAAGGATTATTGTATGAAACATAAAGACAAAGTCATCCACAACACACAATACCAATATTTGTACGTGGAAACCCTGTAAGGGGAAAATCCACGATGGGAAACCTTACCCACAATCAGATGATACTACTGTAGATAGTAAGTGTACATAAATGGGGTCTGCACATGCAGAAAGGCCAAGCGCCTAGAGCTCACTGCTCAATCACAAAATGGGAGTCACACTGACTAGAATTGGATGGTTAAATCCAATAAGAGTGCACTGCTAAAATTAGCATCTTCATATGCTTGATTCAGTACCGGTGTAGTTCTGATGTCTTCACAAAAACCCTCCTTCAATCTTCAAATGATGTCTGCATGTATAGCTCTGCTTATTCTTGCATATACCTTCACACAATCTTTTTTTCTCATTCCACACTTGATCTTATAAATAAGATCTTACATTTATACCATAAATTAAGACCAATTTTAGTAGGTTGGCTCTACAAGATATTATAATAAAATTAATTTACATATCAATTAATACTCGATGCAATAAATGATTCAACATGTCAGCTTAATGCATTTACAACAATAATTAATCATCTCCATAGAGTGTCGTGCTGATCTGGAAAGGATAAACCTACCGGTACATAACCTGGACCTATTTTATAGTAACAACAAATATGCAAATGCTAATGTACCAATAAAAAAAACTCCAAGGCATAGTATCCACACAATGTGTTTGACATAATCAAGTGTTTTCCATATCATTCCAAGTGTCGATGATCATTATATCTTGCTCGTGTACTAGATATCGATGACTGTGCATGAGTCACTTGCTTGCCGGTAAATGTTGTTGATTCTCCAAAGTGCTGAAGTTGATAAGTGTTTAGTAGGTGTTGACATCAATGAAAAACTCATACCAAAATACCAACAATGTCCAACCTCATTACATGCATAACATGTAACATTGTTTCTTTAAATTGCTTTGCTAAAACTGGTATAAATGTTTGACATGCACTGATAAGCCATATGTCCAAATTTTTCACATGCATAGCATTTAACATTCATTTTGAAATCTTCTATCTTATGCCCATTCTATTACATTTAGAACATTGATTGGGAGAAGAATCAGGGTTCTGATTTTCTTTGTTTCTACATTGCCTAGCCATGTGACAAAATTTATTGCAAACAAAATATCTACCATTAAATTTATAAGCATTGAACTACCTTACCGGTGCCTTATGGTTTTGATCTTCATTAGCTGTATCGGAACTATGTCCTTGCTAAAATCCAAGTCCACTAGAATCTTCAATCTACCTTTGTCTCTTCAATAACTCATCTAGTTGTGCTGAACTAATCTTGAATTTTTCTTTATACTCACTTGTAGTAGTTAGATCATCTCTAAGAATTATCATTTGTCTCTCAAGCTCTTGTTCATTACTCTGGGATTGTACTAAATCAGTTCTTACAATATCATTCTCATGAACCAGCCTACCACATTCTTCAAATTTCTTCTTCAAAGATACAACAAGATTTTCTTCCTTTTTCTTCTAATCTTCAATCTCTTTAGACATCCACATAGTTATAGCTTGCATTTCATTTTTCATAACCATGTTCTCCTGACTTAGTTTCTGACACTGTTCCTTAAGTACATCTTTCTCTTCATCATCCTAATTTTGCAAAAGTTCCTTCCTTCTAGCCTGAACACATGACAACCTCTCATGTAGGAAATTAATGAATTCCTTATCAAAATTCAATTCATGTTGTAGCTTTAATCTCATCATCCTTTCAACATCATAATCTTCAAGTGCCATCTCAAGTTGCTTCTCCAAGCCCATATTCATGGATTCCAGATTCAGGATCTCCCTCAAGCTATTAAACTTTCTCTGAGGCACAAGGCTCTGATACCAATTGCTGGAATCCAAGAACACTTAGAGGGGGGGTGAATCAGTGTTCTATCGATATGATCAATTTTAACCTTATTAAAACATGCATATACCAACCGATATATTGATGCATACATAATTGAAAGAAGTAAAGCAACCAATAAGTCAATCACATAAATAAACACCATAACACACAGAATTATATGTGGAAAACATCAAAGAGAAAAAACCATGGTGGGATTTGTGACCCACAATATCAATTCACTAGACATATGAAGAGATATTACAAAATATAAGGGGCTTGCACTTGCAGGAAGGCTTACAGCCTAGAGTACACTGCTCAATCACAAAAGGAGCCTCACTCACTACACACAAATCCAAACTAGAATCCAAAGAAATGAGTGAACTACTAAGATAGCATCTTCTATGCCAGAATACAGTTCTGGTTAACCTCTATCTATTCCAATTTGAAACCCTGAACCCTTTACCGGAATAACCCTTACATAAATATCCTCACATACATGATCTCTCTGATATATTTCACATCATATTACATCCATATATTCCATAATCTCGCATATCACAAAATGATCTAAGCCATCTGACCTATATACCCTATACAATTTATCATGCGTTATGTCAACTTACAAAGATAATTACAATATCAAATTACATGTCGGCTAGATAACATAAATACATGAATATCAAAATTAATTGTCGATGGCAAATCCAAAAGATGTTGGCCTCACATACTAGTATCAATATTCTAAATCATGTCGTCTTGCATTATCGGTAACCTGAGAATTCCTTTCATCCTGTTGATGTTGGTGTCAGTGAAGTGCCTGTCGATACACAACTGAACCGAAAAATGAAGTCGGAAGAAGATATCATGTTGCCATCAATGACAACATAGTGAACCGAACCAATTGAGTATCAATTGCCAACAAAACCAAGTCGATTCTTCAAATTATCTATGGAGAAGCCAACTCCAATTATCAGTAATTTCCTAGGCTTGGACCAAATAACAAGGATATATCAAACCCTTATGCACTTTATTGCTATGCAAAACCAGGGAGGGTGATTCCTTAATGCACTTACAACATCTATACCATACATGCAACTAGAAATAAAATATCTAGCATTAAAAACAATAGATAATCTCATAAAAAGGCTCAACAAAGAGGGAGAATGCTAAAGAATGGCTAATTCTAAGTGATCCTCAACCATCTTTGGAGCATGAGATGGTAGACAATACACAGACCCACTTCCAAATAAAAAAACAAATAAAATAATATATGGGAGTCTCATGTATTCTAAAAATGAAAAGAGCCTTGCATAGATCAGTGCTTATCCTAGGGCATAGAGTCAAATAAGAGAAAGAAAACGTAAATTCATTAGTGAATATAACATAACCACTAGATCTTTTCTTTATTAATGCCTTACATTAATAGATCTTCTCTTGCTATTACAAAAATCTTCTTATAGATCCCAATTATCTATGCAAAATAGTGCAAGTTGTTTGAAACAATTTAATTCTCCCCTTGGAAGAAAGTAGCAAACAACAAACACATTTCATGAAATCTGAAATGATGAATTTAGAACACCCTTGATGCTTTGTACTCAAATGAAAATGAGTACATAATTCAGGAGACAGTCCTGCAACATTAAAATCTAAACATATAAACTGGTTAACATTCATTCATGGAATCACAAATTTATAGTCAACTAGTGTTATCTATGACCTTTAGATTCTATGATAACTCTATTTACAAACAACTCCCTTACAAAAATTCAGATGCTTTACAAATGAGAGAAAAGAAGAAGATATAGAAGAAGAGAAACTCCAAATTGAAGAACTTTCTAACACATCTCCTTTCCCAGATCTGATTTGCACTGGCCATTTGTCCTCCTTCTCTCATCTATCTACAACTAAAAAACATTTCATGTATCTCTCTTGATCTGCACTTCACACTGCTTCTTTTACAGAAAATATTCCCCCAATATGTCTTTCCCGAGGAAACACCTTCATTTGAGAATATTTTCTTTGCTGCACTTTTCTTGTTTAATTTTCAAGTTTTACCCCTTTTATAACTCATAAAAACAATAACTCTGCGTTGATTTTTACATATGGGTAATTTTTTAGGGCTGCTGGGTCATATTTTGGTATTTTCCTGGGTGCATCAATACTTTGTTTTTATTTAATATTACCCTATTTTTGGTCTAGTGAATGGAGGCATAACTCTTTGAACACCTCCAAACTGTTGGTGGCATGTGTCATCTCCCTATTTGTCCTCACGTCCACCAACTATCTACCTCATCACCATGTGGTCGCCAACCCTAGCAACCTACTTGTGGTCGCCAACCCTAGCAACCTACTCCTGCCGACCTGGATATGTGGCAGCTCCATGTGATTCCACGATTGTTATCCTCCTTGCATCTCGCGATCGCGGGATCGCGAGATGTCGCCATGTTTCACCCTATCATCCTCAAGCTCTGGGCCAACTGCCTCCATGTTGCCCAACACCTTGGACCTCGGCTGCCACCTCATTGCCACATGCTCTCCTGCAACTCGTCCATGTAAAGTTGAACCTTGGGCCCATGCACATTGCAAGGAGAAAAAGGTGCATGCCTTTCACTCACTTACCAAGTGAGCGTTGTGGCTTTTAAACCACATGAAGGTGCACTACGAGGTCAATGTGGGATAAATGCCCATGGACAGGCCTGCAACAAAATTATCCACAAATGCACTCCGTTCGATGCCACAATGCGAGCATCCACAATTTACAAACATCTGTGACTGAAGAAGACCATTAAGTTTGAAAATGTAGCTTCCATTGTACTATCTTGAAGATTCTAAACCCTTTTCAATAATGTGTGCTTTTCATTTCTCCGAACTTGGTAAACAGTGAATTTACAATTTCATTGAGGCAGATACATGGCTCATGTGCAGCACTTGTGCTTATACCTTTTGCATACATACTCTCCAAGCACAACATTTATAATATTTGACAAGACTCCCTTATACTTTGGCTAATATTGATGCCTATTCCATGGCTCTTAAATTCTGTTTTCCTCTAAAATTTGTAGGTAGAATTGAAACCATATCCATATCCCTTCCTAATGCTTTTATATTGTGTATATACGACCGCCACGACATTCCTAACTGTAAATTTCAACATGGCAACCTCAAATTTTTGAAGAAAATTTGAGAGTGTCAACATGATCTTTGACTACTTCTACTCTTTTGATTTCTATAAGCATTGCAGCCACCATGGCAACAATCGGGATGAACATAGCCACTCCCATCCTCTAGTGCAGTTATACCCTTAGGGTTTCCTATGAATTTTCCTGTCATAGGTTAGGGTTTTTATGAGGATGGAGAGAGTTACGAAGGTTGTGACACTTGCTATTGAGATTTGTAATGAGGATCCATATGTCTGGTAAGAGTCTCTTACTGTTTCAGAATGCATACATTTTTAGTTTTGATTTGTTTAAGTGGTTCATCTAAAATAATACTCCTTTTAATAAGATTTATCAATTAAATTATGCATAAATAAATCAAAACTTGAAATATATTGTTCAAGCCCGAATCAAATCAAAACTTGAAATATATTGTTCAAGCCCGAATCAAATATCCATATTGCCTATTCTTTTAGGGTCACTTAGACAAAATACACAGTATCATATTGGAGTTTTTGATTGAATAGATAGGATTAAATTTACTACTAAATACACAAAGAAAAAAGCTAGGAAGCTCCAGTAATGGCCCCAATGAGAACCAGCAATATAAGCTGCAAGGATGAGCATACTCCACATGGTACCTGTCCTAATAGTGACGTTCCTTGAGGCAGAAACAGTTCATGCAGATTGTTTGTGAGATACATAACTAGGTCAACCCATATCCCACCAAAAGCCAGCCTCTAACAGAACTCATACCCTAAACCCATACCCTACAAATTCAAAACATCAACAAATATCATAAGAATATGTTTCTCATACCCATTTTAATCAAAACAATGAGCAGATTCAAAAGACCAACAAATAATATATGAATATACTTTGATGCAATATAAATAATAATAGACTTATTAATGCATACCCACTCTAAATGATCAGGTTTTTAATCCTCCAGTCCCTACTCTCAAAACAGGCCTTCCATTCAGATCAACGAATACGTCTAATGCTATGTTTTGTTTTTTTGGTTCAATTGTTATCCTTCCATTGCTAACAATTTCTTTTAGTCTACTCTAAAGCAAAACAAATATGCTCCCCAATTATATATATATATATATATATATGTTTTTTTGGTTTTTTTTTAATCCATGGACGCCTGGCAAGCAAATTTTATTAGCGTCGTATATATGTGTGTGCTTCAATCCATGGACGCTTGGCACACAATTTTTTATGAAAATCAAAGTCTTCCAGAAAGAAACAAAAAAACAACGTTGTGGTAATGTCATCTATATATATTTTGTCGCCACCTTTGGGAAAGAAAGGACGACATTAGCATTCACCATCAACACAAAACACAAAATGTCGTACACAACTATTATGAATTTTTATAACATATTGGTCAATTTTTTACGGTTCTATTAATGTCTATCCGTGTTGAATATAAATCTTCGAGATTGGAGCAGGTGGTAGCTTGCACGAAATGTTGAATTCTTGAACAATATGAACTCACGGATCTCATTTTTACCATTTTTAAACATTGAAGGGATTATTGGTCAAAGATTTCTAATCAAATTAGATAATTATCTTTGACTTTTTGGTACAAATGAGGTTTTATAGTTTTATGGATTATTTAATTATTAAATCTCTTTTTGTTTAATTAGAAGTTTCATTTAAGAGTATTCAAATGTATTTTTATCAACTTTTTAAATTCAGTATTGTGTCATAAAATCTTTAGACATAATCATGTTCAGAAAGGAGAGGGGAGAGGGGGCACATAAAGATGAGTACAATTTGTTGTTTTATATCATTAGAAAAGGTCAAGCCACTGTCTAGCATTTTCTCTATGTTATATCTTAATTGAATTTAGAGGATAGTAGGATAGAGAGATTTGAAGAAATCCCTAATGGTTTTGGAATCTTGGCTCTTTGTCATGCCTCATTTTCGGTTCCAACCATGGTGTTTTATCTTAATAGTGTTTTTAAATATTTAACTTGTTTGACTATGTTTAAACATCATAGTGCATGTCAAGTATGTCACCATATTTGATTATGACATATGGTATATGTATTAGTGTTGAGTGGTTCACTTAATTCTACTTTTGTTTCAAAAAATGAATCTACATTTTTCCAATAATATCCTAAATATGTGGCCTATGATGTACTACATTAGAGGAGGTATATCATAGCTAAAGAGAAAAGAAGACTCAAGATAGATGAATTTATAAATCATATGAAGATATTGATTGAGGATATAAAATTGGAGAAAATGAATCGAAGTTATGCAATAATTGAGAATTTCCATGTGATACATAAATAAGTTAAAAATGAAGAAGTTTGGATCTTGTAGGATCATAAAAGAGTTTGATTCTAGTGATACATAAATGATGTAGAATTTATTGAAGACATGGTGATATAACAAATGTTTAACATTATAAATTTATATGAGTGTTAAGATAGTAAATATAGGGAAGTACAAAAGTGGATTGGAAGAAACTAATACCAAAAAACATAAATTAGAGAGATATTGATGAGTTATTGGACAACAAAGTTAGAATAAATTTATGAGGAGTGGAAATTATGAAGATGGTGGAAGCATAATCCCTCCTCGCACTTGTGGGACACATGCCAATCTAGTATTTTATATAAAATAATATACCCTGATCTTGGGATAGAAAAGAAAATTAGATTCAATTCATTATAAGTGACACTACTAATATGTATATATATGTATCCCTTAAACACTCTATGTCCTGCCCTTTCCCCCTCAATCCATATTGAAAGATTCCATTAGACATAAACTACAAATCTAGGCCACCTTTTTCATAGTCAAATGAAGTCATAATGATGAAACATCTATAAGAATGTAGCTCTTAGAGTCAGCTTTTCTACAAACACAAGAACTCACACATGCACCAATAAACACACATTCCACGTATAATTATTACCAAAATCAAAGACCAATGGTTGATGCATCCAAAAATATAGCAAAAAATTAACAAAATCTAAAAATAGGAGTTATCAACTTCATATGACTATTTAGTCATCTAGGAAAAAAAATTGGTCATGTGATGGACCCGTTAGTCATGTACTCAATGCATTTCCTTTTAAAATTCAAACGCATTTTTTGACAAAATGGTTCTTTTTTTAATTTTTCTATCCTAATTTGATTAAGTAGATGTTTTAGAAAATTTGATGTTATGTGCTACTAGTGTTCAAAGGTATTCATTAGTATTCATTTTAGATCATCCAAAATCATGTTATTTCACACTTGCAAAGCATTTTAAAGGAATAATAAATAGAAAACCACTTGTATTTGATACAATAAAAGAAGTGACAAATATGAAAAATTTATTCTAGGGTCCTTGTGTGTTGTCTTTTATCCTTTATACTTATTTGTAGGGGTTATTCTAGGTGAACATGTTTCCATGCAACATAAGGACAATGTTTCCAAGATATTTCTAAATATCACTATTCTTCATATATCATAGAGGTACAATGATGTATAAGGATATCAATCAAAATAGAAGTAAAATTATACAAACTATCAAATTATATTTATAAGCATATTGTACTATATTGTTATAATTGTAGATCTAACCCATATCCACACTCTCACTCCACGATAACATAGACCAAAAATTCAAATTCTAAGATAAGTTACAAAGTTTCATTCATTCTTGATTCAAGACATCATGGAATCTAAAATTATGATATAAATTATTTGTTCCTACAATTAAATATATTTTCTCATTATTTCTATTAACTCTTAACATTTATTGTATTTTATAATACATTAACCTACGAACTTGTTAAAAATATGAATCAGAGAGAAACTAGCAAAGAAGCTTGAAGAAACTCAGACTCAATGTAATTAGTTTATATGCAAATACAACATAAGATAAGATAAGATAAGGTTGCCTTGATCAACATAGGAGATAAGGTTGAGCTTCTGGAGGTGGGTCTACTGGATCTATTGCTGGTTGTTCTGTGATAGGCAATAATTAAAGTAGCATTCCAACTAATTATCTTAAATTAATCTTAATAACTGTATAGTGATATGTAAGGATTTCATTGGATTCATCGTCGGACTTTATTTTCCTTTACAATTTCCTATCACTCCGTGTGACAAATCTCACGGATAATAAAGGACTGTTGGATTTTGAACTTTTCTTCGTAAATAGTTGGTGATGACAAGGGAAGATAGGGAGAGCACAAAGGAAAATGAAGTATATGTAGAAAATAATATTTTTCTCCATTATCTCACCTTCCATACCTATTAAAGTTAGGTCACACACCAAGCAAAGTCTTAATCCTTCTTTATCATAGACTATTTGTTGACTGTGTTTATTGTCACTGAAAACATAATGATATGTGTATAAATTAGCTATTCACCTTTTTCGACATTAGTAATCTACATTACAGGTAAATTACAATTGAGATTCTGTCTAGCAATCAGTCATCGTGATGGTATTTCTCAACTGCTATGTAGCTGGCAAAAGTAAACAAATCATAAAACAAAGGAGATTTTGGATTTATGCTATATTTGTTTCCATGCTTACATCAATACCACGCTGCCTATTTAAACCTAAAATTTCTACTGCTTTCTCCGAATCTTCCCCAAAAGCCTGAACTATTTCTCTCTTGTACCCGTACACATAAGAAACAAACAAGAAGAAAGCCACGTTGGAAACCAGTAGAACGGCCAAGAACCCATAATAGTAATCCAGATGTGATGCATTTGTATTACTGACAATCCATCCAGTAATGTTACTCACTGCTGTAATAAAAAAACTACTAGCAAAGGCACCCACACCATTAGAGCTTGTGTATAATGAAGTCCCTAGACTCTGCATGCTCTCTGGAGCTTGATCATAAAAGAAGTCTATTTTGCCTATTTCAAACAAAGCATCAGCTATGCCCAGCAGAATAAATTGTGGAAGTAGAGTAAAAACACTTCTGGGTAGAATTGCTTTCTTGTTATTTTCAAGCCCATGGTCTTTAACTACTTCTAGTCTTTTGATTTCTATAACCATTGCAGCCACCATGGCAACAATCTGGATGACCATACCCACTCCCATCCTCTGTAGTGCAGTTATGCCCTTAGGGTTTCCTGTAAATCTTCTCAAAATGGGTACGAGGAGCCTGTCATAGATTAGGGTTGTTATAAGCATGGAGAGAGTTAGGAAGGCTGTGACACTGGCTGCTGGGATTTGGAAGGAGGAGCCCATATGCCTGTTGAGAGTCTCTGACTGTTTCACAAACAGAGTGCCAGCTTGTGTTATTAGCATGCTTGGAATGATTGTGGCCAACCAAACTGGAAGCATTCCTATCATGAGTTTTGTTTCCTCCACTTCAGTTACAGTTGAAATCTGTGAGGAAGTCTTTTTATCATTTATAATTGCTGCTTTGTCAAGAAATCTGGATGTCAAGAATAATTATAAGTGATCTTGATAACGAGAAAATTAAATAATGTTAGATAGCAATAGGCATATTTATATTTACCTCAAAATTGAAGTATGAGCAATTGGGTATCTCCCTTTAGAGATATATTCTTTAGAGTCCACCTCATAAAGAGTAGTAGGATCTGAAGGAGCTTTCACTTTCCAGTTCCTGGCCACCCCAACAAACACATTAGCCATTCTCTTTAGAGGGCTGCCAGTTACTATTTTATGCCTGTATAGAGGAGTTCCTATCAGAAAGGCCATGCCTGAGATGATGAGTGCTGCTGTGATGATTCCATAGCTTACACCAAAACTCACATTGTCTTCTATGTAAATCAGAAATATTTTACCAAACAGAGTCCCCAAGAAAATGGTAAACATCCACCAGTTGAAGAAGTGGTTTTTTTGGGACTTTTCTTTTGGATCAAATTCATCAAACTGATCTGCACCAAAAGTAGATATGTTTGGTTTTATTCCACCAGCGCCCACTGCTACTAGATATAAGGCTAGGTAAAATATCCCAATCTGAAAATTAGATGCTTTTTGACATCCTTCATCTGATGGGCAAGGAGGTGGTCTCAAAGATGTCAATGACACAGCTAGTGTTAGAAGCCCCATTGCCTGCAATAAAAGAAGAAAAAATAACATTAGGAAATATAGTAATCAAATCATTTCACACTGTCACTACCTTTCAAAAAGGGAAAAAGTTGTAAGAAATTTCAGGCTTTTACAATTTTTTTATTATAGAATAGAGAGATTTTTCATATAATCTTCAAGAATGATTCTCTTTGTTATGATAAAATACTTAATTTCAAATCGAAGTTGTACTTTCCTTATCATATACTGAACTCCATTATAAATCTTCAAGATAAACTTAACACATCATTATAATGGACCATGTGACTCATTCTAGTAATAAATTAGAAATTACAATAGCAATGCCATTTTCTTAATAGAAGAGCTTATTAATCATTTGAGGTAATAGCATTTTCAAATTAAAAATCATATGTTACAATGTACAGTCAATAATTACCCATTTTTAAGTCACCTAAAAAAGATCAGTTGATTAAACCTAGTTCACCTAATTTTTCAATTTAAAAAATATACAACCAAATGTAACTATACTAAAAAAGCATTTTATAGTTTCTTTTGATCTTGGTAGATGTTGTCCAATTTATCTTGTCTCTTTCAAACAAAAGATTGCAAACAAAGACAAACTTATGACAAGTTGACCTAAAAAACCAGATGATACCTTTGACAAAAGGTGCAAATATCCATGTTACCTATTCATTTTACACAGAGATAAAATACACAGTATCAAATTGAAATTTTAGATATAAAAGATATGGTAAAGATTTATCACTAATGAGAAAAGGAAAAAGCTAGGAAGCAAAAATACCCAAATTTAAAATCTAAAGAAAATTTATATAGAATGGAAAAGCTTTACTAATGCTAAGAGAATTCAATGGTTTCAATGGTTATATATATAAATATATATAAATAATATGATTATAGTAGACTTTTACCCATAAATGAGGGGATAGAGCAATACCAACTTGGGAAAAAGGTTACCAGTATATAGATAGAGGAAAAGGCCAGGAAGGTCCAGTAGCGGCCCCAATGAGAATCTGCAATATATGCTGTCAGGATGGGCATACTCCACATGGTACCAGTCCAAATAGTCACATTCCTTGAGGCAGAGACAGTCCCTTCATGCAGCTTGTTTGTGAGATATATAACTAGATTAGCCCATATCCCACCAAAAGCCAGCCTCTCACAAAACTCATACCCTGCTCAGTCCCAAATGACCAAATTCAAGACACCAACAAATACCATAAGAATATGTTTCTCATAACCATTTTAATCCAAACAAGGAGCAGATTCAAGAGACCAACAAATACTATATGAATAAAGCAAGAGAAATAATAGATTGATTAATGCATACCCACTATAAAAGAACAGGCTTTTAATCCTCCAGTCTGTGCTCTTAAAACAGGCCTTCCTTTCAGATCGACAGATCCATCTAATGCTATGTTTTCTTTTTCTGGTTCAACTGTCCTCCTCCCATTGCTAACCATTTCTTTTAGTCTACTCTGAACCCAAACAGATATGCTCCTCAGTGATACAATAGATGATAAACACAAACACACACATATATATATAGATAAAATAGATGATGAGCATACATGTATTAAAGGATTGTGATAACTGTTTCAATCCATGGGCAGGTGGCACGCAGGTTTTATGACTGCATACTCCTGTGGACTTCAAAGTCTTCCAGAGAGAAACAAAAAATCCACGCTGTGGTAAAGATCATCTACATTTTATCGCCACCTTTGGGAAAGAAAAGGACGACATTAGCATTCACCATCAACGCAAAACACCAAAAAGTCCTACACAGCTGTTAACAATTTTAACAATATCTTGGTCCAATATTTTGGTTCTGTAAATGTCTTTACGCGTAGAACATATATTTCAAGAGGTGGTAGCTTGCACGAAATGCTGAAATTTTTTAACAATATATGAACTCACAGAACTCCTTTTTACTATTTTTAATCATATAAGGGATTAGTGGTCAAAGGTTGGTAATCAAATTAGATAACTATTTTTGACTTTTTCGTATAAATGAGATTTTAAATTTTATGGATTATTTAAACAATGTCCGAATCATGGAAGAACAACATTATCATTTATCATCAATAAGAATAGTAAAGTCTTACATAAATGTTGTCAATTTTAACAATGTTTTGGTCAAATTTTTTGGTTTTGTAAATATTTTTTCCTGTTGAATATAGATCTTAAAAATCTAGAATAGGTGGTAAAATTTACTGAACTCATTTTACCAAATTTAAATATTAAAGAGATTAGTAGTCAAAGATTGGCAATCAAATTAGATAGTTATTTTGGACTATTTTAATATGAATGAGATTATAAAATTATATAGATTTTTTAATGATTAAATATTTTCTTGTTTAATTATAAGTTTCATTTAAGAGTCTATTCAAATCTATCTTTTGTCCACTACTTTTTATCTAGAATTGTACAAAAAAAAACTTTAGACATGATCATTGATAGAAAAGAGAGAATATAGGGGGGCACACAAAGACAAATGTAATTTGACATCTTTGTTTTATATAACTATGTGTTCATATATTTTAATAAGTAATTATATTATTATAATTAATTAATTTGGTATATCATTCGTTATATTAGTTAGTGTAGAAAATGATATCTTATGCTCAATGTTTCAATCATTTATGTGTGTGAGAGAAATGTAACTTTACATCCTTGTTCTACACCATTGCATGTATATGTTTTCATACCTAGTTTTATTATTATAATTGACTTATGTCGTATACTAAATGATATACTTTACTTCCTTGTTTTACATTATTACATGCATGTATTTTCATACATAGTTTTATTATTATAACTGACTTTTGTCGTATACTAAATGATATTTCAACTAGTTTAAAATGCCAGCACATGCTCAATTATTTCATCATTTATGTGAGAGAGAAAGATATAATTATACATCACTATCTATGTGCTTTTCTATATAGCGCAGGCATGCAAGGACGACATTATCATTCACAATCAATGCAAAAGACCCAAAAGTCCTACATAACTATTATCAATTTTAACAATGCATTGGAAAAAAAATTAGTTTCATAAATGCCTTTCTGTGTTGAACATAGATCTTCAAGATTTAGAACACATGACAGCTTGCATGAAATGTTAAATGTTTTAACAATATGAACTCGCATATTTTACTTTTACTATTTATAAACATTAAAGCATTTAGTGGTCAAAGATTTGGTTACCAAAAATAGATAATTATCTTTGACATTTCGGTATGATGGGATGTAAAGTTTTATTAGTTATTTAATCATTAAATATTTTTTTTTAATTATAATTTTCATTTAAAAGTGTATGCCAGAAATGTCGGATCATCTTGCAATGGGAGAAAACACCTCAAACACACACATGAAACATTGCATTAGAGTTAGTAATCACAAAAATATGTTAGTGAACCAAAAAATCTCAAAATCGTTTCATGCTCCTCTATCCCTAAATGTCCTTAAGATTCAAGGTGGCCCTCACTTGGAAGAGCACTTGATCTCCTCGATGCCAACCTAGAGAACAAGATTTAAATGATGATTCTAGGATCAAAAATGAATGCAACTAAGATCCTAGTGAATTGCTAAGATGATGATATGAATAAAAGCCAAGGATGCAAGGTGAAAAGATTGTGATGATAAAGATGGTGGACATGATATGAGGTTAAGTTAATTCCAAATTGAAGATTATGATGAGCTAATTAATCTAGATGAATATGAAAAAGCATGTAATTCATATGATCTAAAACATAATGCAATTAAGCTAATTGCTATGATGCCAATGATAGAAGGCTTGGATGGTTGGAGGTGACCAATGAGATCCTTTGATAACCTGCAAAAGACTATAATTTTTATGCACAAGATTGGGATTTTTGAATTGAAGAAATGAGTTCTATTTATAGGCAAAATGGAGAAATCGATGGTTGAGATTGAGTAATCTCAACAAGGGCTAGGATTGAAAGTTATCAATCCATGGGAGAGATTCAATCCAATCCCAAGTTGACAAATGCCACCTTAAGAGGGCTTGAGAGGATGCTAAACAAGCATTAGATGCTAAGTGAGCAATTAGGGATAACCTCAAGGAGTGACGTCATTGGATAATGTCATTAACCAGGGAGGCATGCTATTACCCAAGAGGTAAACTCTTGTACAAATGGGAAAATGGTTAAAGGGACAACCATCATGGCTAAGGGGTGTCTTCTTGTAAGAGACATTAAATGCCTTTTGAAGACTTTGGAGGCTAACTTGCTCAAAGAGTAAAACCACTAGTGGTTTATTTAAGAACCTTACATGTTTGGAAGACTCAACAAGTTAACTTGTTGAAATAGATAAAATCTTAATTGCATTTTGAAGACTTTCTTCAAAATTTGGAGAAGTGACTCCCCCAAATTTAGGGAAAGGACATGATTAGGAGATTAGACATGATTATGATGGGATTAGGAGGTTTCTAGAAGGATGACTATGAGGATAATGAAAAATGTAGGATTTTGCAAGTGGGCAGGAGTATTCACAAATAAATAATAATTTATTTATTTGCAAAGGGGATTTTCAATTAAATGTGAATTTAATTAAAAGGAGAAAAGGGGATTTTAATCAAATGGCTAAGGGTACTTAATCAAATCTTAGTTTAATTAATAGGTTGAGCTAGAAGAAGAAGATTTAATCAAATCTTTAATTTGATTAAAAGGTCAATTAGAAGAATAGGAATATTAATAAAATCTTAATTTAATTAATTGGAAGAATTAGGGATAATTAAATGAATAAAATTCACTTAATTCATTGTGCAACTTTTAGGTATCTACATTTTTCCCCTCTTTGAGTCAAAGTGTGACCACATGTTGATACAAAGAAAAACGCTCAATTTGTCATCAATTTTTTTTTATATGATGTTGTCAAATTTGTCGATATGATGCCCTGGATATGAAAAATTGATTTGATATAAAAAGTCGATATGAAATTGATATGGAATTGATGTCGATGAGACTGATATGAAATTGATATGGAGATTCGATATGATAATGCCCCCTCGAGAGATCATTCGTGCACTAAAGGCATGATTGATCTCTCGAAAGAAGAAGAATGTTATTTGAAACATAGAAGAGTAGATAGTTGATGACATACATGGGTTTGATAAGATTGATCAGATTGATAAGAATGAGATCAAGTTTGGTTTCAAGAATGATATATCTTCTATAAGACCTGATCAAAATGTCTAGTTTCAGGAAAGATACATCTTGTATAAGACATGATAGAATGGATCGGATGAAATGGATTGATAAAATTTATAATATTGAGATCGAGTCTAGTTTCAGGAATGACACCTTCTATTTAAGACAAAGATGATCAAAACATCTGGTTTCAGGAACAATATGCCCTGTATAAGACTTGATCAAAACATTTGGTTTCAGGAAAGATACATCCTGTATAAGACATGATAGATGAGAGTTGGATGAATGATGAAGATATGAAAGTGAAGAAAGATTTCATGATGATGCAATAGATATGCATGTGATGGATGCAATGATGAATGTGACTAGATGATGATGATAATGATATGCAACTAAATACAAATTTTAATATGATAATGATGATGAAATGATACTAATGCAAGATTAAAATGATATGCAACCTAATGCAAGATTAAGATGATAATGATACTAATGCAAGATTAAAATGATATGAAACCTAATGCGACATTAAGATGATAATGATAATGAAATGATACTAATGCATTCTCATTCCCAAATGTTTCCATCTGTTTTGATCAAAGTGCCAGTGCTTCCTTTTTTTTCATCATCGGGCCTTGATTTGTTGAAATTTGATACAAGCATCATGGTATAATTAAACCATAATGACATGAGTATTGATAGTTCTGATACTAGTTGTAAAGTACTGATGCCAATAGCTAACAAGATGAGAGGGAGGGGGTGAATCATACAAACTTAATAATCCATAAAATCAATAGATTCAACCTCGGTACCTTATACTTATGCAATATAACCAAAACTGCTAAACATGCAAACTCATAAACACATAATCATCATAAAACTTATAACACCAGATTTAACATGGAAACCCAAATAGGGAAAAACCACTATGGGATTTCAGACCTACTAAGAAATATACTCTTCTAGAGTATGCTCGGTTAAAAGAAAATCCTATTAAAGATTACAAACACATTGCTAGATGTGACCTGGTTAAGGGATTTCCCTCAGATCTGTTAGGATCTTCACTTTGTTAGAAGTCACCTTGTTAAAGGATTTCAAACACTCATTTAGAATGTTACCTTCTAGAGGGTTTACAAATAAGACTGTTAAGTCCACTCAATTAAGAGATTTTCTGTCACTTACAAAATAATAGTAATACAAATATATCTGCAACTTCACATCTAAAATGCTAAAGCAGATTCTTATTTGCTCAAAACAATCTAGTCATAACACTTATCTTGTCCCTTTGCTGGGCTCTCTACTCTATTATTCAAACAGGTCTTCAAGCTTCTATGCTCGGTAATCACTATGTAGTATCCCTGTGTTTACACTTGCCCGCATACATTGTTTATCAACAATTCCTTATTTATAAACAATTGCTAACTGCTTAATCTCCTTGATCACATTTCCCATGATCAATCTTAGCCATCAGATCTTCAAACTTAACCAGGTTCAATGTAGCCTTCCAATCTGAAAATGTTTTACCTTGCCTCGGGACTTACATTCTTTTCTAGGAACTTGCACAAGGTTATTGCGGTTCAATCTACACTATAGATCTTCCTGTCGATTTTCCTTTGCTATAGATCCTTAACAAACTTCATGTGCAACATACCAATCATTTATACATCTCTAGGTAATCATTGTCCTTCATTAAATAATGCTTTTATCCATCCAATGAGCACTATCATAACTCAGTTGCAACTTGGTAAATACTAAAATTTACTCAGTAGACATTCTGCCTTCATTAACCGATATCGATAACCTTAGGGTTTACCGACTAGGTTCTTTGCTCGGTGACATAGTATAGTATTAACCTTACAATCAACAACATATGTAGGACATCAAAATAATCTAAACATCATGATCTAATCATTGTCTAACTCAGTAATAGTTGCCCATTGAATATCTTATTTCTCCCCTTATTCATCACATTCTTTCTGTGTCACTTACCGACCACTTAATACTCATCAAAACATGCTTCTTAAGATATGGCAACATCATACTAAATCAAAAAATCAATCTCTTGACATCAATGACAAAATAATGTTATAAAGATAGTTAACATCCTTCTTCAGTTATATTAATAATTTTCAACAACCTTCTCAATATCCTTAATGAATATCCCCAATCTTTCTTTCTACTGAAAATGCGAACAACCTCCCCCTTTGGCATTGATGGAAAAACCAACAATTAAATTGTAATACCAACAAGATATTCAAATTGATTCGGATTCAAATTGATGTTAGACTTCTCCTGTTATCTTTGAGCGGTTACAATCTTCTGAAGTCTTCTCCTTTTGTAGCCTTCTCCCCCTGTCATTAGTCTTCTGTCAACCATTTAGTCTCCTCCCCCTTTGACAACAATTCCAAAAAAAGTAAAAGAACTAAATCATGATTTCTTCCTGTGTGAAGTGATTTGCCTTGCTATGTATCATCTCAGTCTCGGTCAGAGCAACTTGTCTCTATTCACTATTTCCTGCACACCTTTAGAAAACCTTCTAAAGTGCATAAATCAGCATCAATCCACACATAATATTCTATAGATTCATCGAATTGATGCTTTCACCGAACTCGGTTAGTGAGTAGAAGATAGGGGTAGGACCCCTAACTTGCTTCTAAGATACTCAAAAGTGTCCCTTGGTAATGGCTTTGTGAAAATCTATGCTAATTGCTCCTTTGAACTGATATATTCCAGCATAGCATTCTTCTCTTGAACTTCTTCCGTGAGATAATAATACTTTATAGATATATGCTTTGTCTTAGAGTGCATTACTGGATTCTTTGAAATGTTAATGGCACTAGTATTATCACAAAATATAGCTACAGGCTTGGTAACTTTCTCATTTATACCTTCCAACAGTTATTTGATCCATGCTATATTGGTACAATTCAATGCTGCAACAACATATTTAACTTTAGCTATTGACTGTGAAATGCATCCTTGTTTCTTGCTAAGCCAGCTTACAAGTTTGCTTCCTAAGAAGAAAGCTCCACCACTTGTGTTTGTCCTGTCATCAATGTTGCCAGCCCAATCAGCATCAGTATAAACTTTCAAATCAAAATCATTCTTCTTTTCATATACTAAGCCATAATCTTCAGTGCCTCTTAGGTATCCGAAAATTCTCTTGATTGTTGTCATATGGGTTTCCTTGGGATCTGTAGAGAATCTTGCAAGTATACCTACTGCATGTGCTATATCCAGTCTACTATGAACAACATATTGCAACTTTCCAATCATCAATTGGTAAAGTGTCTCATCAACAGATGCAGATTCATCATTCTTTGACAGTTTATAGTTGGTAGTCATAGGAGTACTTACCGGTTTAGAATCCTCCATTCCAAATTTCTTCAAGATTTCCTTTATGTACTTGGATTGAGTAATGAAAATCTCATCTTTCATTTGCAGTATCTGTAAACCTATAAAATACTTTATCTCATCGATTAATGACATCTCAAATTCTTTGTTCATTTCATTTCCAATGTTCTTGCATAAGGAGTCATTACCACCAAATATAATATCATCAACAAATATGACTAAGGTCAGTATTCCATTATCCTCATCACTCTTCATCTACATGTTGTTTTCACTTGTCCTTGTAAAACCAATCTTGATTAAGTAAGAGTGCAATATTTCATACCATGCTCTAGGTGCTTGTTTTAGACCATATAAAGCTTTGTGCAGTTTGCATACCTAATCTTTACTCTTGTCTTCAACAAATCCTTCAGGTTGTTCAATGTAAACTTCTTCTTCTAGTATACCATTCAAAAATGCAGATTTAACATCCATTTGATATAACTTGAAATTTTTGAAAGCAGCATATGCCAACAATGTTCTTACTCCCTCAAGTCTAACCACAGGTGCAAAAGTTTCAACATAATCTATTCCTTCTTCTTGAGCATAACCTTTGCAAACTAGTCTTGCTTTGTTGCGAATGACCTCACCTTTTTAATTTAGCTTGTTTCTGAAAATCCACTTTGTATTGATTACATTTTTGTCCTTCGGTCTTGGGATCAGTGTCCATGTGTCATTTTTCTTGATTTGATCAGTCTCTTCTATCATAGCATTTACCCAATCTTCACTATTAAATGCCTCTTTTACTATTCTCAGTTCAAATTCAGATATCAGACATGTGTTTTGTCTCAGTCTGTTCCTTGTCATCACTGGATCATCCTTATCTCCTATAATCTGACTTGATGCATGATGTCTTCTGACATATTTGGCTAATATAGGCTCAGTAGGTTATGTATGATCTTTTTCATCACTCAATAACTAGACAATTTCTTCAGCAGCTTTCTCGGTAGGACTTCTCGGTTGCACATAAATAAATTCTTCATAATCTTCTGGTTCTTTGGAATTTCCTTCATCATTTCTTTCTGTAAATTCATCAATTTTCACATTTGCACTTTCCACTATTTTGTTAGATGATTTGATCAGACATTTAAATGCTTTACTTCTAGAAGAATAACCTAGAAATGTTCCTTCCTCACTTTTCTAATCAAACTTTCCATTTTTGTCATCTTTGTGAACATAGCATCTACTTCCAAAGATTTTAAAATAAATTACATTAGGTTTCTTGTCATACCAGATCTCATATGGTGTCTTCATAGTTCCTTTCTTCAGTTGAACTTGGCTCACGGTGTAAACTGCAGTGTTGATTGCTTCTCTCCAAAATGTTTAAGGTACCCTCTTTTCTATCATCAAGGTTCTGGCATAGTCAACAATTGATCTATTTCTTCTCTTGGCTATCCCATTTTGCTGAGGTGTTCTTGGTGCAAATACTTGTCTTTTTATACCATGATCATTGCATAATAAGTGAATTCTCCTCCTCTATCAGATCTAAGACATTTCAGTTGTCTTCCTGTTTCATTTTCAACTCTTGCCTTGTACCATTTAAACATTTGAAAAGATTCTAATTTTTCTTTTAAAAACATAACTGACATCATCCTTGAGTAATCATCCACAAATAATATGTAATATTTATCACCATAATAACTTTGAACTTTCATAAGACCACAAAGATCAGTATGTACTAGATCTAAAATTCCTTTAGTGTGTAGGACTTACTTGTAAAGCTTGATCTTGTCATCTTACCCATTTGGCATCCTCGGCACATAGCATTCTCAAGTTTTTCAAGACTCGGTAGACCTCTTACTCAGTGCTTCTTGCTTATTTTGATCAGATTATCAAAATTTATATGACAAAACCTTTTATGCCATAACTAGGTATCATCTATCTTTGCATAAAGATATTTGTTCCAAGTTGAGTCAAGATGAAATGTATTACCTTTTGTTTGTGTCCCAGTAGCAGCTAACTTTCCATGCTTGTCATGAACTTTGACAATTCCTTTCTGAAATTCTATTTGGTATCCTATATTGTTTAGTTGTGCTACACTCAACAAATTGTATTTCAAACCTTCAACCCAGTATACATCATCACATTTCACTTTTTCAAGAAGTGTTATAGATCCTTTACCTTTCACCGGACATGGTGCATCATTACCAAATCTTACATAGCCTCCATCATAGTCTTCTAATTTAACAAATTTGTGTTTATTACCTGTCATGTGATGTGAGCATCCACTATCTATGATCCAAGAATCATTATTATTTATGTGAGATATTAGGGCTTTTTCTTCATACCTTTCTTCATCAGATCCATCTTTAATAGCCACATAAACAACTTCCTCAGTATCAGTTTCATCAGAGTTGTCATCGTTGGATTCCTCATCAGCAACTAGGCATGTCTTTCTATCTCTCCTTTTAAAGTCTCAGTGTCCTCTGTAGTGGTTGTCTTTCTGTCTGTCTTCTCGGTAATCTCTCTTTTCACTAGATTCTTTATTAGGACAGTTAGAATCCATATGTCCTATTTTATCACAATTGAAACATTTTAAAGGTAGCTTTCCTTTATACTTACCTTTTCCTCTCGATAACCTTCTGGCTAATGGCGCTTCAAACTCTTCTTGCTTCTTGATTTCCTCATATAGTTTGTGCACTTTTTCCATGTTCTTGTGAAATCTTTCACTTGTTCCACTGTGATCCCCTTCAGAGTACTTACTCATTATATCATTGTAATCATCAGATTCACCAATATGAAAAGAACTTAATGCAAATTCTACTTTATTTACCAAAGACCCACTGTTATCAAAATTATTTAACTCAAATGCTTGTAGCTTACCAATAGTAGCATCCAAAGAAACGGGCATGTTAGGTACAAACCTCAATTCATTGATTGCAGAGACTCGAATGGCATAAGCAGGTAGAAGGGTTCTTGACAACTTACTTGTTACATCCTTTTCTTCAATAGTTCCTCCAGCTCCTTTAACCTTGTACTATATTGGGTTATGTTCTCACCTTCATTCATTCTCATGTATTCAAGTTGTCCTCTTAGACTATCTACTTTTTCTCTTTGAACATGTTCATCACCTCCATACGCAGATATGAGCTTAGTCCACATTTCCTTTGCATCATTACAACCTTCTAGATCATTAAACTTTGAGTCGATCAATGCTGATGTTATTTCAATCATAGCTTAAATATGTTCTTCCTTTGCCTTTATCTCTTCCAAGGTCATAGGGTTGGTGCTCGGTGCAATGTAATCATTCTCCCAATAATATGTAGCATATTCTCCAATTCCTGATAAGTGCAACTTCATCCTTTTCTGTCAAGTGGAGAAACTTGACTTGTTCAGCTTCGGCGCATCCCTTTTATACATCTTCGGATCTTTGCCTCAAGTACCTTTAAACTTTTTCTTCTGGAGTCCAAAGTTGTGATACCAATTGATAGTTCTGATACTAATTGTAAAGTACCGATGCCAATAGCTAATAAGACGAGAGGGGGGGGGGGTGAATCATACAAACTTAATAATCCATAAAAAACAGATTCAACCTCAGTAACTTATACTTCTGCAATATAACCAAAACTGCTAAACATGCAAACTCATAAACACATAATCATCATAAAACTCATAACACCAGATTTAACATGGAAACCCAAATAGGGAAAAACCACTATGGGATTTCGAACGCACTAAGAAATATACTCTTCTAGAGTATGCTCGGTTAAAAAAAAATCCTGTTAAAGATTACAAACACATTGCTAGATGTGACCCGGTTAAGGGATTTCCCTCAGATCTGTTAGGATCTTCACTTTGTTAGAAATGACCTTGTTAAAGGATTTCAAACACTCATTTAGAATGTTACCCTGCTAGAGGGTTTACAAATGAGACTGTTAAGTCCACTCGGTTAAGAGATTTTCTGTCACTTACAAAATAACAGTAATACAAATATATCTGCAACTTCACATCTAAAATGCTAAAGCAGATTCTTATTTTCTCAAAACAATCTAGTCATAAGACTTATCTTGTCCCTTTTTTGGGCTCTCTACTCTGTTATTCAAATGGGTTTTCAAGATTCTATGCTCGGTAATCACTATGTAGCATCCTTGTGCTTACACTTGCCTGCATACATTGTTTATCAACAATTCCTTATTTATAAACAATTCCTAACTGCTTAATCTCCTTGATCACATTTCCCATGATCAATCTTAGCCATCAGATCTTCAAACTTGACTAGGTTCAATGTATCCTTCCAATCTGAAAATGTTTTACCTTGCCTTGGGACTTGCATTCCTTTCTAGGAACTTGCACAAGGTTATTGCAGTTCAATTTGTGTTGTAGATCTTCCTACTGATTTTCCTTTTCTATAGATCCTTGACAAACTTCATGTATGGCATACAAAACATTTATACATCTCTAGCTAATCATTGTGCTTCATTAAATAGTGCTTTTATCCATCCAATGCGCACTATCATAACTCGGTAGAAACTCGGTAAATACTAAACTTTACTTGGTAGACATTCCGCCTTCATTAACCGATATCAATAACCTTAGGGTTTACTGACTAGGTTCCTTAGGGTTTACCAACTAGGTTGTTTGCTCGGTGACATAGTATAGTATTAACCTTACAATCAACAACATATGTAGGACATCAAAACAATATAAACATCATGATCTCATCATTGTCTAACTCGGTAATAGTTGCCCATTGAATAAATTATTTCTCCCCTTATTCATCACATTCTTTCTGTGTCACTTACCGACCACTTAATACTCATCAAAACACACTTCTTAAGATATGGAAACATCATACTGAATCAGAAAATCAATCTCTTGACATCAATGACAAAATAATGTTATAAAGATAGTTATCATCCTTCTTTAGTTATATCAATAATATTCAACAACCTTCTCAGTATCCTTAATGAATATCCACAATCTTTCTTTCTACTGAAAATGCCAACAGAGTATAACTTACATGGATTTTGATATTGCAAGATGACACAATTGTCGAGGTATAATTGAACCAAGATGACCTGAGTGTTTCTTACGTAAAAGACAAGAGTTAACCTTTGTCCCATACAAATCAAAAATGTCTTCAGTGATATGTTGCCTAATCACGTTGTAACAAAAATTGGTATAGTAGAAGGCTTCACTCCCAAACAGCAGACAAACAAAACATCACATTCCTTCCTTGCTTCTCTAGTCGTTGATACATCCTTGAGTCACTTAGGAGATATGATAAGAAAAAATCAACAACCATAAGTAAGCATGCAAGCCATCTGAAAATTATTTTTGTCAAATAAAACATCTTACAAATAGATCGTTTGTTTAGTTCAAATCAATTCAATTCCTTGATGTCTAGCCTCTTGTATCACCATTTTCATTGTTGGTTGTTCTAATCTTTATTGTTTTTCTACGTGTTTGGTCTGATGTCGAAAACCCTCAAGGAGAAATGCCCCCAGTGAGGTCAGGATTTTTCCCCTTGCTATTGATACTACTTCGATATGGATATTTACATTGATCACCAAGCCATGGTGGGATATGATTTGGATAACTAATTCAAATAAATCAAGGACAACGACTATGCTAAGTATGTCTAGGATAACGTTGCATGTACAAGTGTTTTGCAGTGATTATTGACTTAGATCAAATGGAGCCAAAGATATGATACAGGTACTGATAGTTAAAGGAGCCTCTCTATCACAAATGGTGCCTATTGCCAGGTTTTCACCACTTGTTTTTATTGCACCTTTTTGACTTGTTTTTTATTGTTTTTGTCTTTTTCTTGATTTTATGATTTTTTTGTGCCATAAGGTGCCTATTTGCCAGGTTTTCAAACCTAGTGACGATTTTTGTGAGACATGGACCAGCTCTAATACCATGTGAGATTTTGCCAAGATCAAGAGGCAATGGAAAGCACAAATAAGAGAGAACAAAATAGATGATAGAAATAAATTGTATTCTATCAAGAGAAAATACTAATCAACTGGATCATCAATCGATACATACAATGAATATGAGCCTGCTTATATAGGCAAGGCTATATGGATATGTGAGCACACAAACATGTCATGTGGCTCAATAAGAAACAAGGGTAGGTAGGAGAAACAATATAATATTCCACATGAGGTGGATCACCCACTGAATGTGGAGTGTAACAACAAGATCACACCATAAAAGGTGGAAATTCTCTTACACACACTATCCCAATGTGGCACAAACACCCAAGTGTCTCATACCCAAACTACTATGAAATGCATTTCCTAAGTAAACTTAAGTAAGGTGTAATAATATCCAATATGAATAATTATTTACACCAACACCCCCCCTTAAGTGCAACTTGGGGGAATGAACTTAAGTCTACAATGCAACTAAGAAATGCAAGATGGGTCCCAGCTACGATGCCATGTTAGGTACCCATGTACAAATGCAAATGCATGAAAACCAATGCAAGGAAATCTCTCACAAAGCAGGGAAAGAGAGAAAAACCCAATGGGAAAAAACCCTCCCCCAAAAGAGAGATGAAAACTAGATACAAAGAACTCTCATAGAAGTATGTGAAGGACAAAACCCCATGTGAGGAAAAAATCCCCCCCATATGAGAGAAGAAGAAGAAGAGAGACTAGGAAGCCCCCCCTCAATGTGGAATCTACACCAATGATAAAAGCTTGAAGATGAATGAAGAAACTACTCCACAAACATCGAACCACGTTTCTCCCCTTAGGAAGAAACAAAACCAAAGGTGTATCCATAAAGTCTCCCCAATCATGAAGGGAAGATGTATGAAAAAAACTCATGATGAAAGGAATCTCTGAAAACTGCTCAACTGTCCCCATGTCAATGCTGAAAGGTACCCCCTCCAAAGGTGGTAAATTGTGCCACATTGCTGAAAAAGGCACTCCAAGATCTAGTGGAGATGAAAGTAGAACAATATCCAAAGACTCATATGTCTCCTCAAAAGATAAAGAAACCTCCTCCAAGTGTTGTACAAAAGTATCCACAATCATGTCAACCTCTAAAGATTGATCATGTAGAGAATGCACAAGAGGGTCAGAGTGATCCCTCACAACAATCAAAGAAGGACAATCTTCATCAAAGAGAAGATGAATGTCATAAATGGTATCTCCCAAATCTGCAATGTAGGAGTCCAGAAACAAACCTACAATATCTATCAAGTAGGCATCCCAATCAACTGAAGCTAGAAGACATGAAATATCCTGTTGCACTGAATCATAAGAAGGAAAAACTGTCACACTAGTTGCATCATTAGGTGCAATAGGTGGTGTGATATCGATAGAAGGAGATGAAATGCAAGGCTCAAGAATGGGGTCACATGTGAGAATCCCCAAGTTCAAATTCCCAAAGTTCTCCTCAAAATCTGAATCATCAACATAGGAAGAATCAACCTCATCAATAGGACCAAAATCTGAAAAAGAGTACAACTGAGATGCATGATCAACCACCCTAGTCGCAATGATAGCTCCACTCTCCAAGTCTCTAATGATAACTGAATCGGGTGTGAACTCTATAGTTTTCCTAGTTGCCCCATGTGTGATTTGATAGATGGAAAGAAGATTATTTGTCAAGTGGGGTACACACAACACATCATTGAAGGAGTTATCCCCAATGGAAATAGATCCTTTCCCAATCACATCCATGTATGTATGATTGCCCATCAAAATCTGGAGCATGTGGCAAGGCTCAAATGTAGAAAACATGGACTGTGAAGATGCCATATGATGAGAAGCCCCCGAATCTAGAAGCCATCTCCCTGAATCATGACTTGTAGTAGCACAAAGAGCTTGTCCCTTTCCTTTATCTATCCCAAAAGAGTGATCCTTTCCTTTATCCTTGGAAGAAGAAGCTAATGTAGACATTCTAGAAGGTAGGTTGATTTTGTTCTTCTCAAGAAGATTCTTCAACTCATCAATATCCTTCTTATAACAATGATGTTCATCATGTTCTGACTTCTTGCAATATCCACAAAAAAGATTGTCCTTATATGATTTCCTCTTAGGTGAAAATGGTGAATCACCTTGTTGTGGAGAGGAAGATTGTGCTCCATCTTGTTGTGGTTTTGACTTATGTTGCTTTTGATTCTTGCCATTTTCTTGATTACTTTGATTCCCTTTGTTACCCACCAAAGCTTGTGACTTTGAAGATTTGAGAATCCCCATCGTGGTCAACTTAGATTGCTCAAGTATCAACATCTCTGTGAATGAATCAAATGAGGGAGAAGTGTACGAGGAACCTTGAGCTAACCTATGGGTGTGAAAGCTAGATACAAAAGATACATACTCTGAAGGAAGCTTGTACAACAAGTTATAAACCAATTGAGCATCCTTTTTGTCAATTCCACGATCCTTTAGCTTTGCTCTTAACTCAGTTGCTTTTGTGACATAATCTTGGATTGTATCAAAATCCTTGGGATCCAAAGTTGTGATTTTTCTATCAAGCTTGTAGCCCTTAATCTCATCAACTCGACCATACAATTTCTTAAAAATATCCCAAGCCTCTTTAATTGTTTTACACTTATCAATGTGAAAAATGAGGTCATCTGATACATACTTTCTAAGTGTTCCAAGTGCCATAGCATTCTTAGTAAGCCATTCAATTTGAGCATTAGGATCAGCCTTAGGATCAGGTGGTGCTGTAATAGTTTCATTTACATAATGAATGAGTCCTTTTTCCACTAGTTTACTCCATGCCTTAATTTTCCATGATGCATAATTATGAGGAGTTAAAAGTCGAAATTTAGGAGAGTCCATAGCACCAAAATGAAAAAATACGAGATAGAGAGGGGCACAATCACACAAGACACCCCCCCAAAATATTCATCAAGAAAACCCCCCAAAATGGTGATTTTGGCACTTTATACTTAGTGCGTATACAATGGGCCACTTGCAAAACAAGGCAAAGTGGACTTCTGATTTCAATTTACAACTTCTCAAAATGAGATCTAAGAGACTTCAACAAATATTGCGAGTGATCTAAACTGAGATCCAAGCAAAATGCAGTACCAAATATGTCAAAAATGGCCAAATATTGAAAGTACAATTTCTATCTAAAATCACTGCAAACAAATGGTAGATTATGAAAGTAGATGAAAAAATATTGACTTTCAAAAAAATGGCACCTGAAAAGGAGTCCATATGAACCCAAATGAAGCCTCCAAAGTTGTTAAAACCGGGATTTCACAATTTTTAAAAAATCCTGTATTTGAAAATCAGAAAAATCCTACACCACTATACAGATCACGAAATTCTACCCCCCAAAAAAAAAAAAATTCTCGAAAAAACGAGTCCGGATGAGTGAGATATCGCTATTTGAAAATTGCCTACAAAATTATAATTTCTGGAAAATTTCCGCCGCAGCGTCAAACTTCAAATGCCTCTAGATTTGGCCTCTGAACTCCGATTTTGATGAAACAAAAGGCAAAACTGACTTTTCTAGACCTCCTAAATCCAATGGTAACCTCAGATTTGACCCATCAAGCTTAAATAAAAACCTGCAATAGAAAACTCCAAAATACACAACCCCAAATAGCATCAAATTTCTCTCAATTAGCAAACCAATGACACTCTAATGGCTCTGATACCATGTGAGACATGGACTAGCTCTGATACCATGTGAGATTTTTCCAAGATCAAGGGGCAATGGAAAGCACAAATAAGAGAGAACAAAATAGATGATAGAAATAAACTGTATTCTATCAAGAGAAAATACTGATCAACTGGATCATCAATCGATACATACAATGAATATGAGCCTACTTATATAGGCAAGGCTATATGGATATGTGAGCACACAAACATGACATGTGGCTCAATAAGAAACAAGGGTAGGTAGGAGAAACAATATAATATTCCACATGAGGTGGATCACCCACTGAATGTGGAGTGTAACAACAAGATCACACCATAAAAGGTGGAAATTCTCCTACACACACTATCCCAATGTGGCACAAACACCCAAGTGTCTCATACCTAAACTACTATGAAATGCATTTCCTAAGTAAACTTAAGTAAGGTGTAATAATATCCAAGATGAATAATTATTTACACCAACAATTTGTAATACTTTTTTTTTCTTTTTTTCTTTTTTTTTTGCTTTTGTACTTGATTTGATTAGTAGACGACTCAAGTGTAGAATTTCTTCAGATGGATGTTATTGGTTGGCTTGTCAAGCACATCCCCTTCTGAAGTTGATAACTGATATGATCCCAATTCATAAGCTAATATGATGACAAAGGGTCCCAACTAGTTGGGTTCAAATTTCCCTTTCTTTTCCCGATCTTCTTGATTTTGAGGATTTTCCTTTAGGACTAGGTAACCAATTTTGAAAGCCCTTGGGATGACTTTGTGATTGTAGCTTCTGCATATTATTTTTTGATATGCCTTGAGATGATCAAAGGCACATTGGAGATGTTCATCTATAAGTTCGAGCTCTTGCAGCTTGTTAACTTGACATTGCTCATCTGGAATGAGGCCTTTTAATGACACCCAAAGTGATGGAATCTCTAACTCAATAGGTAGGATAGCTTCTGATCCATACACTAATGAGTATGGTGTATCTCTTGTATGTGTGTGGATACTTGTTCTATAAGCCCAAAGTGCACAATTAAGCTAGACATGCCAGTCTTTACTAGCATCATTCATTGTCTTTTTGAGGATTTTCAAGATTGTCTTGTTTAATGCCTCTACTTGGCCATTCCCTTGTGGATAATAAGGTGTTGAAAAGCCATGCTAGATATGGAATGACTCACAAAGCTCTTGTACATCCTGATTCTTGAAAGGTCTTGTATTATCTATGATAATGGAACTAGGGATGTTGTATCAACAAATGAGGTATTTCAGAATGAAGGAAGCTATCTGTTTGCTGGTCACTGTAGTCAATGGAACTGCCTCGATCCACTTGGTGAAGTACTCAGTGGCCGTGATGATGAATTTGTTTCCATTTTATGAGGAAGGATGAATCTTTCCTACTAGATCAAGTCCCCATTGATAGAAAGGCCAAGATGTAGTGAATGGTTGCAACTCTTGCACTTGTGTATGCATGATGTTACCATGAATTTGACACGTAGGGCATTTCCTAGCAAACTGATAGGACTCTTTTTCCATTGTTGACCAATAATATCCCATTCTTAGTATTTTCTTGGCAAGAGTAGGGCCACTTGAATGCATACCACAAATACCTTTGTGAAGCTCATGTAAGGCAGAGTCAAATTTGTTACGATCGAGGCATTGAAGAAGAGTACCATCAAGACCTTGGAGATAAAGTGTATCAATGGTTAAGGTATAGTGGGTTGCTTGTCGGATAAATCTTTATTTTTTGTTATGAGATAGGTCTAGTGGGAGGGTATTATCTTTGAGGTAGGCATAGATCTTCCCGTATAAGGTGGAATCAGAACCATTTAGGGTACGTATGAGTTTGGATTCTAAATTATCATAGGTCGGGGAAAACAATTGCTCCACTAGGAATTCATAGTGATTCTATTTATTTGGAATTTGTAGAAGCGAGGCGATAGTGTCCATTGCATTAGCAGCTCTACTTTTTAGCCTTGGAATCTACTCAAATGTGATGCGTATAAATTATTTCTTAAAAACATCCACCATGCGTTTGTACGACATCAACTTATTATCTTTCATCTGATAGTCATCATTGATTTGATTGATAACTAATTGAGAGTCCCCATAGAACTTTAAGTGTGATTTTTCATTCCATAGCTACTTCGATACCTATCACTAGAGCTTCATACTCGACGATATTATTGGTACATGGGAACATCAATCTGTAGGATCTCAGAATTATGTGTCCTTCTGGAGTGATGAATAAGATGTCAGCACCTAATCCATGTTGTGTATAAGATCCATCAAAGTATAGGGTCCATTTCTTTGGTGCAACAATGAGCACATCCATATCTAGAAATTCTACCTGTAGTGGGTGTTTGTTTGGTAGAGGTGCTTCTACTAGTTGATCTTCTATTGCTTGTCCTTCTATAGCCCTTTGTTTTGTATACTGAATGTCGAACTCACTTAGGATCATGTCCCATTTTACTAACCTTCCTATGAGAGCGGCTTTGTCAAGTAGATACTTTAGAGGGTCAATCTTTGCCACTATCTTGATATTATGAGCTAACATATAGTGTCATAGCTTTTGGGAAGTGAATACTACATCTAAGAAAGCTTTTTCAATGAAAGTGTAATTGAGTTCAGAGCCATTCGGTATCCTGCTAATGTAATAGATGACTCTTTCCTTTCTTATTGACTCTTCCTATGCTAGTAATACCCCCAGTGATACTTATGTTGTTGATATGTATAGGATGAGTGGATTTCCTGCTAATGGTGGTACTAAAAAAGGTCAATTCATGAGATATTGCTTCAGCTTATGGAATGATTCTGCACACTTGTCATCCCATCCGAAAGGTACATTTTTATGAAGTAGATGGTTGAATGGGAGACATTTGTCCTCCAATTGAGCAATGAACCTTCTGATAGCTTGTAGCCCACCTTGAAGAGATTGTGGCTGACTAATTTTCCTTGGAGGTGGCATTTACATGATAGCCTAAACCTTTTCTAGATCCACCTCGATGCCTTTTTCTAATACAATGTAGCCCAAGTGTTTTTTGGATGTGACCCTGATAACACAATTTTGTAGGGTTCAATTTGACATTGAATTTCTCTATTTGTTGAAATATTTTATCAAGAATGTCCAAGTGTTCTACCCTTGTGAATGATTTTTCTACAAAATCATCTACATATTCCTCCATAAAAGTATACATCATGTCGTGCAATATTGTTTTCATTGCTCTCTGATAGGTTTGACCAATATTTTTCAAGTCAAAAGGCATGACGTTCCATCATTATGTACCCCATGGACATGTGAATGCAATTTTATCATGATCCTCTAGAGCTATCTTGATTTGGTTATAGTTGGAAAAACCATCCATGGGGGATAACATTGCATGTCCTGTCGTAAGATCAACAATGGTGTCAATGCTTGGTAAAGAAAAGTAATCCTTCAGACAAGTGCCCTTATTGAGATCCCTGAAATCTATACAAATCTTGATGCTTTTATCTGGTTTAGAGACTACCACAAAGTTAGAAATCCATTATGCATAGTCTATAGATCAGATGAAACCAATATCTAGTAACTTCTTCAGCTCTGCTTTAACCAATATGGAGACATGTGGTTTCATCGTTCTCAGTTTCTGTTTGATAGGTTTAGCTTGAGGAGCAATTGAAAGGTGATGCATGATGAGATTTGGATCTATCCCTAACATGTTTCCATAAGACCAAGCAAAGTTGATTTGCTTCTCCTTGAAAAATTTGACAAAGTCGGGTTTTTCTTTTTTCATTAGGGATTCTGCCAAATGTATGGTTCTTGTTGTTGCTTCAGTGCCAATATTTATTAATTGAGTTGGCTCAATCAAGATTGGTTATCTCTCCTGGTAATTCTCAAGAAGAGTGTCATGTCTCTCATCTTCAGACACCTTGAAAAGGTTTTCACCATCAGATACATCCTTTGTTTTTATTTTTTTGTGATCTAATACTGCCATTAGATGGTTTTCACCATTAGATTGATTTTATATTATGTTCATTTTGCAACTGAGAGATTTGGCACTCCTTGATTGTAGATATCATTATGTGTTTCACTGGCGGAGCATGTTTCTAGGTTGACGGAGCAAAGGTATTGAAAAATGGCCTCATCATTTTGGAATATTGGTATATCATTGTGCTCAAGTTCTTCCTAGTCTATAAGGTTAGGATATGTGAGAGGTAGGGAGTCATTTGGTAGGTTAAGATCTGTTGCTATAAGATTCCTGATAGAGATATTGTCATACTTTTCTGTAGCATGGGTGAGGTCTATAATAGTCTCAAGGTTTTTGATGGTACTCTTGTCAATATTGCCTCTTTCGTATTGAAGTTTCTCGTTCTCTCTAGCCTCATAGATATGATGTGGTCTGAATTCAAATGATCTAGATCTTGAGCCTTGCCCCTCATAAGGAATGGGTGTGTATGCATGGATTGTATCCACCTCAATATCCTCAGTAATATCAAAACAAGTGTCCCATTCATACTCATTGGAGTCTGTTTCAAAATCTCTATCCAAGGTTACCCCATTGAACGGGACAGGAATGTTGTATGGCGAAAAGAGCTCATTGATAATTGACACAAGTTGGCCAGTTTGTGCTGATTTAGGATTTGTTCTTGTTTGTACTCTTTGGATTTTCTCCTACACAGTTTCCCTTCTTTGAGTAGCAATCTACTCAGGTTGTGGCTTGAATTTAGCTTGATCGGGTGCTTGTACATGATTTACTTTTTTATAAGAAGCCTCCTCTCTTTGGATAGCAAGTTATTCTTGTCACGTCTCATTTTCTTCATCCTCTTGTTCTTTTCTTGTCTTTTGGGCTACTTGGTGTAGCACCTCTTGCCAGGATTCTTCGTTTTGTGTTACCTTTTCTCTCCACTATATTGATGATGATCTCGCTTTTCCACAGGTTGAACATGCTGGCCATACCCAATTCCTGATTTATCTTTTGTAAGTTTTGAATGAGGTTGTATGGGTTCTAATATGCCCTCTTGATAATTGCCAATAGGTCCTTTTCCTTTGTATCCCATTCTTTGCATGATTATGAACCCATTTTCCATATTGTTCTATGGGAATGACCACTTCAAGGGTAGCAACTCTTATTTATTTCTCATCCTTGTATACCCAGCTAAGGATGTCCTTGTCTTATGATTCTTATACAAGTGTTCTGATTTGGATAAATTTACCATAAAATTTCTTGATGGGTTGTGTCACTTGGTGTCTTGATGTGGAATGTTGTCCATGAGATTTTGGCGAGTTTGGCAATTTTGATAGACATAGGGCTTAGCGTTGCAGTACTGAAAGGGGTTAGCGTTTGTTGTTATTGAAATATTTTGTCCATTGTAGGGGAATTTGAGACATTGATGGTACATGAAAGGTACCGCTTGCATTTCATGGATCCAAGGATGACCCAAGAGTATGTTGTATGTCAAGTCTATATCTAAGACTTGGCAAATTGTGTCTTTTTGCACTGGTCCTACCTGAATGGGTAGTACCATTGTTCCTTCAAATGACCTAAGTTCTTCATCATTATAGGCTTTGATAGTGATCTTCTTTTTAGGGTCAATAGCTTACTCAAAGAAGACCAATGCATAGATAAGCTTTAAGGTAAATATATTGAGACCAACTCCTCCATTTATTAGTACTCTTTTCATGTGGTGCTTATAGACTAGGACTTTGATATGGAGTGGAGTGTTGTGCAGATGACTCAAAGAGATGTCATCATGTTCTAAGAAAGATATGTTATTTTTCACTGTCATATGTGCCACCATGGCTTGGAACCGATTGGTATCCATATTGTTTGGAATTGTTATTTCTATAAGAGCTTGCTATAAGATATCCTTATGCTTTGGTGAAAGTTTGAGCAATTCCAATATTGATATCTAAGCGAGTGTCCATTGCAGCTGGTCGACCAAGCTATATTGAGTCTTGGGCATAGCTGTTGCTTTAGATGTGATCCCCTTTAATACATATTTATGAGCCCTTGTTGTCACATTTATCGATGCATGTTCATGTTTATCTTTGATCTTTATGCATTTACTTGATTGTCGCCTGTCGATATGTGATTTATAACATTTTCATATATGTGATTGATGTGGGCTCCTTTGTTGTTGTTTGACGTTGATGCTCCTCCCTCATTGTAATTAGGAAGAGGATTTTTGAAAGCCTCATGATCACCATTGGTTTAATGACCATTGACCATTATGTCTCCCTTATCTATCATATCTTGAACTAGGTTTTTCAACCTCCTACGATCATTTGTTCTATGCGCTTTGTTTTGATGATAATCACAATAATGCGAGTCATTCCACCATGATGGTTTGACTTGGGGTTCAAAGTTGCTTGTGAATAGCAATGTGATAATCTTGTTTACCAATAGTTCTCGAAATGTAGATTCTAGGGTTTGTCCCAATTGTGTATATGTCCTTCTATGAGAGGGAGGTGGAGTGTTAGCGTTACCCCCTTGGTTATTGTTGTTCCCCTAATTTTATTTGTTATTCCCTTGGTAGTTATTGTTTCCTTGGTTGGTAGTGCATTGATAATTGTTGGTGCCTTGATTGGCACTTATTTGATCATTGTTGGGTGGTGTGCTACCTAATAAACTTAGCACTAGATGCTTAGACTTTACATTATTGGCATCAACTACACCATCATTAACAACATTTTTGTTTCTATTTCAAAATTTGGACTTGTCTGAGTTTTTGTTATTATATCGATTGCTATAGGTGTTATTTCTTGATGAACTAACACCTTCCTTTGAGAATTTTAAGGTCCCCTTTTTGATCAAGGCTTCCTCTACTTGGATACCATTCTCTATTAATTTTATAAAAGTAGGTAGGGTTAAAGTGGATCAGATATATATAGGTAATTTTAAATTATAATATAGTACTTATTCATAAAAGATGTCAACTACTATACGTGCAACAATATATTTTTTGTATGTTATTTCAACAATTTTGATTGCTCTTTTTATCACTTTAATATTTCTTTTCACTTCCACAACTGTCACCTTTTTTTGATTGTCGATCTACTATATCTTAATTTTTTTCTACTTCTATTGATGACATATTAGTTATATGCAACAATAATCCACAAAGGAGTAACGACTCCTTGTGGAACCGACATGTGTCCTCAAGGAGTTGTGACTCCTATGTGGGGTCACATCGTCTCTTATTGATAATGCAATACCCACGATAATCTCATCTGGTTTGTCATAACAAATAATTGGTCAACCAAATTGCTATTAATACTTGCAAAGAATTGGTAATTGCAAAATGAAATAATATAATTAATATTATGAATAATTAGTAACACAAGGTTGTTACTAATTATTCATAATGTTGACTATAATATTAATCATAATATTAACCGATCAATCTATATCTAATCAGAATAATAAGGATAGATATATAGATAAATACAAGACAAATGTCTAAGGCCATAAGGCCAATTAGATATTTGGTTCATCTGATTGATGCTATCTATTTTAATAGGTAGACATTGTAGTTTGATTTGATAACTCATTTCATCATTTAAATTGTCTATGAAGATTTCCATCTTTTCCTTTTCAAGTACATCTCGTGAGTATCTTGAGACCATACGTCTCCATCATTGTAAGAATACCATGAGTGTTTCAATGTTCTTTTTCTTTATATTGCATATGTCAAGCATGGTAACCTTGTGCTGGATATTTTAGGAATATTGTATGATGAATTTACTCACCAACTCATCGAATGATCTGATGGGAGGTGTGAGTTTTGATAACCACTCCATTGTTTTCCCTCCCAAACTTCTTGGGAATAGCCTCATCATGTATGTATCATTATGAGAAAACTCCAAGCTCATAGTACAAAATTCCTTGACATGATCACGGGGATCACTCATACCATTGTATTTATCATACTTTGGTATATCTAAATTTGGCGGGAAAGGTATCATGTTTAGCCTCCTATCAAAAGGGTAAGGACAAATGTCCTCCAAACAATACATCATGATAGACCATCATCATAGACCCTTATTGCATATCTTTCATTTGTCGTTGGAGTGCTTGAAGTTGTTGCATAATGTTAGATAGGAGAACATTTTCTTCATTGGACCTTCGATGATGGGCATCCCCTTGTTCACTAATGTCATCATTATCACACATAATGTCTTAGTTACGAGTGTTGTCTTGATCTTGTGTGTCCTCTCCTCTCAAATTCTCTTGATTCTAAGCATTATATGTGTAGGTCCTTGACCTGGTCTTGGGATTCTTTCATTCCTTGAATTTTCTATGTCAAAATCCTTAGGCATCCTGACTCCTTTTCTATTGAGCATGAGGAGGTATTTTTGTTTGTCCACTTCTATAAGCCTTTCCATGAGCTTATGGAAGGCAGCGCTTTGTTGGCATTGTTGGATGAGTTCCTCAGTGATCTCCTCTTATTCCATATTTGCATATTCATCAAAAGGATTAGACTCCCTATGACTCATGCTAGATTCTAGTTGTGGATCCAATTCTTTTCCTTTTCGAGATCGAGTTCTAGTGGGCATCAATATATTTATATACTAGTGAATTTGTCCTCTTCTAACAGGGTTCTTGGTGGAGTTGGTGGCTCAGGCCGAGCCTCATTGTAAGTGATGCAAATTCTTGTAAATAAGGTGGGATTGATCTTTCCCCCACTGTTAAGGCGTTGATTGAATGCTTCTTTCTAAATGTAATCCCTACTTCTCAAAGGTTATTTGTCAAACTCGTTAGATTTTCCTTGAAGGTACAATCGCATTTGACACAAGAAAATGTGATGTGATGCAAAGAGTTGACGGTTGATGTAGATAAACTCTCTCCTCTTGATAAGTTCCCTAGGACTTGGTTGTCTCTTCTTCAACGTAGTCTTTTGACAAAGGCTTCTGCTTCTCAAAATATGGGGAGTGGTCATACAAATGATCAAAGAGTGTTGATGTTGATGGTTGATATGGATACTTCATTTCAAATACTCAATCTTACTAAGTCGATTAGAGGGTTTGTTTGATAGGCCCCTGTGACAAAGCACATCAAATGCTATGGATAAAGTGCCAATATGGAAACTTGATTTGACTAACTTGAATACCTAGCTAGGTATTGTTGTTGAGATAGTTGGATGACAAACCCTTGATGAAAGGGTTTGATACTCCCGTAATATTTTTGGACAAAAGTCTTGCGTAAAGATAGTTGAAAAGTTAATAACCACCTCAAAAGGTTCTTTGTTGGATTTTTAAACTTCTCCACTCTATGATTTCTTTGTTTGAACTGTTTTTTTTTTTTTCATTTGTTGATTGATACTTTGCAAGATGTTTGATCATTTGTGACAAGAATACATACCACACATCAAGACAATGGTAATCCTAATGCTAAAAATTGAGTGTATGTTCTTTTGAGGATGTGTTCAAATCCTCAATGTTTTCACTGGTTTGGATACACATATGACACACCAAGTAGACTTTTTATTCAAGGGTCATTGACAATATCATAGCCCACTAGTCTCAATACTCCATTAGCTCAAACAACCTTGTCACCCCCTAGAGGGGGCCCCTTTTTTTGCCTTTCTCAAGAAATTAACCCAAAGTGGATTTCTCCTCAATTGGGTATTTATCTTGGGAGATGTATGGTGAGTGATTTTGGGGGTGGATTCTTCCCCACCATTGCACTATGATATTGCTAATGTATGGTAACTGACTCGGCTCAAATTTTCTACTTCTATGGTTTGTAATAAAGATTTTGTTTGGTGCAGATATTAATAAACTCAATTAAGAGGCTTCCCAACCTTTAGAAAAAAGACTTTTCACATCACAAGGATACTAGGGGAAGACTATCAAATAAACACTTCCATTGGATGGAATTTTCATTAGCCTCCACATTTGATTATAGTGGGTTGGTAAACTTGGCGATAAAGTCGTTGCCCACTTGGGTCGTACCCTTCTCACTAGCCCCGTTAAGCATTTGGGAAGGTAGGCCCTCTAAAGGATTTAATTTGCTTGAAAGTAAAGAAAGCATGAAAAGGAGTGGGTTTGGCATTTTGGTCACCTAATTAAGGGGAGAGCATATGCCTACCACTCAAGACAAGGAAAACAAAATTCTTTTTAACATTCAAAGCAATGATTTTCTAGATCCTAATTGGAGATGTTTCTCCAATCAATCATGGTGTTTATTTTAATCCTATATAGCAATTTGTTTTCTAACTAGGAAATGGAAATCCTAGTCAATGAAATGAAAGCATGTTGCTTGAAAGTAAAATCGCTTTGTAAGAATGAAAAAGTTGATTGTTCTTTTTAACTTGCAAAAATATGGTTGATTGTGTTTTTTATCCTCTTTCCAAGAAATTGAAATTTTTTTTGTCCTTTTTAAGAGCACCAATTTTGAAGTGTTTTTCCCTAATCTTGCAAGAAAACAAAGTGTTTGATTTGTGGTTCTTTTTAACCTTGCAAATGAAGTTATTTTTAAGGCTCAAAATGAAAGATGAGATTCTTTTTAACCCAAAGGAAAGATGAAATCTTTTTAAATCCAACTTGAAAAGCTAGAAAGAAATCCAAAAATCCTAATCTAACCCCTCCAAATTTGCAAGAAACTATTAGGAAAACCTACAAAAACAAGAGTTAGTGAAAAATAAAATCTTTTCATGGGCTTATACAAGCCTAAATTTAAACACAGGTTACAAAATTTTGGTTCTATCTCATATGTGTGAAAATAGAGATCATATGCACGATTTCATATGCACAAAAATAACTGTCATATGCGCAAAAAAGAACTGTCATATGCGTGAAAATAATTGTCATATGTGCAAAATGAACTGTCATATGCGCAAAAAGAAATATCAAATGCGCTACATAAATGATCAGATGTGCAAGAAGAACTATCAGATGCACTATAGGAAGGCACATCTATGCTAAACTGTGGTTGAAATTTCTGGGTGTGAATCCTACAGAAAAATATGAGAAATTTTGAAATTTCAGGAGTCTAGCCCAACGGTGGGTGCCAAAGATGTATGCCAGAAATGTTGGATTATCCTACAATGGGAGAAAACACCTCAAACACACACATGAAACATTGCATTAGAGTTAGTAATCACACAAACATGTTAGTGAACCAAAAAATCTCAGAATTGTTCCATGCTTCTCTATCCCTAAAGATCCTTAAGATTCAACATGGCCCTCACTTTGAAGAGAACTTGATCTCCTGGATGTCAGCCTAGAGAATGAGATTTAAATGATGATTCTAGGATCAAAATGAATGCAACTAATATCCTAGTGAATTGCTAAGATGATGATATGAATAAAAGCTAAGGATGCAAGGCAAAAAGCTAGTGATGATTGTAGCGTCCTAAATTGTACGCACTCGCTAGGGTGGTACAATTTCACACCTAGTTTAGCACCCGCCTTAGTGCATTTTACATTCTACATTGCATTTCTCCTTAGGCACTTAATTAATTGAATTAATTAGGTCTAAGGTTCTATTTTATCATCTCCTACATCATAAAGTTGGGCCCCTTTCATTAAAGTGTGCCCTTTTCATTTTATTCCTCCAATACATCATTTAATCAAAAACCCTAATTAAGTCCTATTTCGAACTTGGGGGCTTGGTTTCGGGGTCAAAACATCTCGAAATCACCTGTAACTTCAGGATTCTCTCTAAAATCATCATATCCGATGGCCTTGAAAATTTGGTGAAAAGTTGTCGGGACCATGGCGCCTAGAGTGCACATGGTCTCGGACATTTTTCTCAAAATTTTAGGAGCACGATCCAATCATAAAATAAAGCTTAACCCCAGGAAATTGGCGGGATATTCAATCTCTAGGTCGGCCAAAAGTTGAAATTATGACCTAGGGTTTCATACATAAGAGCTCTCTTTCTTCATTTGAAGGGATCTGATTTTTGTTTTCAGGAACCTCATATGCAGCGAAAGAGAAGATCTTTGAAGACCTCAACAACATTCAACATTCCTCTATCAAGCACTTATCAAATTCATTCATCCATTTAGGGCTTGGAAGACATTGAAGAACAATAGGAGATTACCGACTGAAGATTGGCTTGTACTCCTCCCTTGAGGGTTGGGTATGATTTCATGTTGTTTTCATGTCTTTGCATAAGCTTCAATATATCCTTTATTAATGCTTTAGATCACTTTTCAACTTGATTTAGAGCATTTACATTATCATTTACAAGCAATTAGGGTTTACTTTGTAGGTTTCTCTAGTTTGCTTTCTTGCATTTAAGGACCTTGCACACACACTAGGTCTGCACACACAATACATTTTACAATACAACTTGGCTATTCATGGAGGTGGAAATCACCGAAGCGGGGGTTTGACTAAGGCAAAACCCTATATAGCTGACCACAACACCTTTTTAGATATAAGTGCAGGTTTCGGGACTCGGACGATGCCACAGGTTGCAGATCCGGGAGAAGCAGACTGAGACCGACCTTCCCACCAAATTTCAGAGCAAAAGACCAGGACAGGGGCGTGGGGCACCCTGGTCCTGCTAGGACAGGGGTGCTGGGCACCCTGGTCCCTGGGACAGGGGCGCTGGGTGCCCTAGTCCTCCTGACAGACAGCATTTTCAGCATTTTTGACAACTTTTCCAGAGTGCAAAAACAGCAGTTTCTGGAGCAGTTTCAGGGGCAGAATCAGGACAGTGGCACCCGCGCCCCCATCCTGAACATTTTCACTCAGATTTTAACTCCAGGTACACATTTGCATTCTTGTCTTGTCCTTGTGTTTACAGCTTTCCATTATTTAAGTTCAATTCTGCAATCTTGTTATTAGTTCATACTTGCATTTTGGGGTTAGGGATTGAACTTGCATCATTTCATCTTTCAATTGCAACAAGGGAATAGAAATCCTAATAGGTATCCCGTGGCTCTCTCTTCCAAAAAAAGAAGTAGCCAATTGTGTGATACCTCTAGGCTCTTTCGTATTCCACAAGTGTGTGGTTGAAAGTGGGATTAGGGCATGTTTGCTTAGTATCACTTTTTCTCCTACACATTTTTGGTGAACCTGACGTGAACTCCAATCTTCTCTAATTCTGATTTATGTTTTCAAATTTGAGTGTTTTCAAATTCAAATTTGTATTTAAAAGTTTTAATTTCTTGCAAGATTCAAAAATTTAGAGGAAATTTTTGCTAAAACCCTAATTTTTCAATTCAAAGTTGAACTTGTGGATAGCTTAATTGGGATCAATAATTTCAAATCTGATTTAGGAACTCATTTGAATCATAAATTTTATTTTCTAAATCTACATTCTAAGTGCTTGCATTGGTTAAAATTGAACATTTTCTTCTATTTTGCATGTGTTATCGTTTGAAAGAGGAAAATTGTTGTCATGATGCATTCATTCCATAGATGTGATAATGGGTTAGCTTCCCTTGTTTCAATTTTTCCTTCTTCTAAAGAACCTCCCCCCATCTATAACAACATTTTAGTGCCTAAAAGAGTTTCTACCAATCCCCTTGAGACTCTCCCATGCTCTAAGGATGAAGTCTTTAAGAGTGATCTTGATAATTCTCCTAAAATGTGCCCTTCCTATTTAGCTATCCTAGAGGAAGAGAATGATATCATAAACACCTTTCTTAATGTTACTTCACCTTCCCTCCATGATGCCTCTCTAAGTGAAAAGGTATTGATGGACATTGAATTATTTTCTCCTAAAGTTGGTCCTTCCAATGGGGGCATGTTAGTGCAACAAGAGGTTATGAACACTTCTTTCAAAGATCTCCTTCCTAAGCATGAATCTTTGGAGAAATATGTTCATGTTCCTCCTATAAAAAACTCCCTTCATGAGGATCCTTTTGTGCAAGAAGATGACATTATCCCTACATTTCCTAGTGATGGCATTTCCTTTTCCAACAAAATGCCCACTAGAGATGATGAATTAATGATAAATGCTTACCCTTCCCATAAGCATCCCTTAGAGAAAGAAGATGAAATAATAAGCAATTTCCTTAATTCTCTCTCCCCTAAAGATCATATTGAACATATTTTGAGGAAAGAGGATTATTTTAACACATCTATTGATGTTCTCCCTCCTAAGGATGAGGAATTAATAAACAATGTTATCTCCTCTCCCGAAACTGACAATACTTCAAACATTCCTTTCAACAACCTCACTATTTGGGATGAACCATTAGAAGAAGGTGTAGATTATTCTCTACCCCGTGAGAGAACCCTAGCCAAAGGGGATGAAATCAAGATTGAAAACTCCCTTGATAGTTTCTCACCTTCCTTTAATCTCAATTATTCTCCCTCTCCTCAACTTGGTTCTACTCATAAGGAAACCCTAGTTCAAAGCAAGATGGTTAACATCTCTTTCAAAGATCTCCCTCTCAAAAGTGAGACTTTAGAGAGTAATGTTGATCCTTCTCCTAGAGAGTTTATTCCCCATGTAGATCCTTTGATGATAGAGGATGATATGACTTTTCCTAGTATTACTCTCCCTACTAGAACATCAATGCCTATTCCTTGTCTCTCTCCTAAAATTGATTTAATCCATGATAAGATTTTAGTGCAAGAGAAGACTATCAATAATTCTTCCAACACTTTTGTTCATTCCTCTAAACCATCCTCAATCAATTTGATACATGTGAATGAGACACCTAACAAACCTCTCTTCACTGTCCAAGGTGCTTGTCCTTCTCAAAATTCTCAACCTTTAAATAAGCCTATCTTAGTGGTTCAAGGTGGTTATGCTAATGATTCTTTTTGCACTCCTAAGAAACCTATTATTATTGTGCAAGGAGGTTACTCTACTAAGAGCCCTTATGAGTATGCTAAGCAACTGACTAGAGAGAGTTATCATGCGGTTGCTCATACCTATAACACAAGAAACAATAGGCAACCTAATCCTCCTCCAGTTATCCCCACTTCGCTTCCTCCTTCCCAAACTATTCTTCCGCAAGATCCACGTATTTCACAAGTTCTCGGTAAGGAATATGATCTCATAGAACAACTTAAAGCTACCCCTGCTAAGATATCCCTTTGGGATTTGATCCAAACTTCTTCCGCTCATCATGGAATGTTACAAGATGCCTTGAAATATTTGAATGTTCCTCCACCTAATACATTTAGTAATATAGTATCTTTGGTTAACTCTGTGATGAATCCTAAAGCTCAAATTGTGTTCACACAAGATGAGTTGCCTACTAGTGAAATTCAACATCAATATGATCCCTTGATGATTGTGGTTATCATAAATGACACTGCTATAAGACGAACACTGGTAGATAATGGTTCTGGCCTTAATGTGTGTAGCATCAATCTATTGCATAAGATGAATGTGGATACATCCCTTATTGAGCCTGACTCTCGTCCCATTCGAGGCTTTGATAATGTGGCTAAGTCTTCATTAGGTATTATCACCTTACCAATCACAGTGGGACCTGTTACTTTGCCTACTCCTATCCATGTTATGTCGGGGAATCTAACATACAACTTGTTATTAGGGAGACCTTGGATTCACAGTATGCAAGCTATCCCCTCTACATTGCATAGACAAGTTAAATTTATTTATAACAATAAGACATATACCTTGATAGGTGATACTAATCTTCAGGCTTGTTCGCAAACATCTACTTCCAAAGGGAGTTCTTCTAAATCTTCCTCTTCTAATGATGACTCTTTAAACAAGATACCTATGAACAAATCATTACCCTATGATAATCAAAATTCTTTGGATGAGTCTGGAGCTCCTGAAGAAGATTCTTCTCAACTTGAATCTACACATGAAAAGGCTTTTGATCCTGAGAAGGTTCTCACAGAAGACGATTGGGGATCTCTTGAGTTTAATCCCACCTTTGTAGGTGAGTATAGGGTTCCTCCTAGAGTGCTTAAAGTTAAAGAGAAGGAAGAAACTAGAGATCGATCAGTCTTACCTGAACCTATGAGCAATAATTTTGTGGCCACCTCTCAAACTTCTTCTCCTCACACCTCTAATTATGAAGAGTTTGATTCTTTGTCTTATGAAAAACCACCCTCTCTTCCTGAAATGGCTGATCGTTATGGTCGTGGTTTTTGCATTTTTGCTAAGCATGGGTATCATGGAAATGGTTGTGGTGCTCATGAACAAGGGATAAAAGTTCCTCTAGAGACTAATTTTCACAATTATGCCTTTGGACTTGGCTATAATCCCTGCAAACACACTAAAGCATCTAAAAGACCATCTCTTAATGTGAATGCTATATTTAGTAGTGATGATGATCTCACTTCAACTAAATCATCTTCTACTTCTATCAACTCTCATTCCCCTCATAAGGAAATCTTGGCGATGAACAAATCTCTTTATGACTCCCCTCAAATTTCTAAATCCACTTATGAATCTTTATTTCCTATTCATCATAAAGTCCTTTCCTCCAAGGATAAGGCTCTAATAAATTACACTCATCCCTCTCCTAAGATTTCTTGTGACTTTTCTTGTTCAATTTTTATCATTTTACACATGTTTTTGATCTCACTTATAGTTGAGCATTTAGCATGTCATATTCAAATACCTCATTCAATCCATCATGTCTTTAAATAACATTAATGGCTATTATGTTGCTCATCATTATGTGACATTGGTAGCTCATTTACTGGGGGCTCATTGTAATTCATGATGGTACAATTTCAAGTGCAATCATATTTTTGAAGCAACATAATAGCCTAATTTTCTATGTTATCTCTTGTTCCTATGGGGACAAGAGTGATTTCATACATCTCTTCTTTTTCTTATGTCCAAATCTCTTCCTAGAAGATTGTGTAAGTCCTCATTGAGGCAATGATCTTTCCTTATTTTTATCTAAGGATCCACTTTTTCCTATTTCGTGGATGGTGTGAAATTTATTACTTGATGTTATTCCTTGTATGCATTTGTTGTTGTTTGTTCAAGGATTCTCTCTTACAAGAGGTGTAAGTCCTTGACTACAACCTCTTTTGCACTTGGTAAACTACATCCATAATGAATTCACTCTCCCAATTGGGTTAAAAAGAGCGTCATCCTTCATTAAGAATCACTTTCACCTCACAAAAGAAGGAAGTATTGCATTCTTATTCTCTTCTTTGTCTTATTCTAGAAGATGTTATATTTGTCTAAGACAATTCCTCTTTGGGATAGGTGTCTTTTGTACAAAGGTCTCTTCTCCTCTAAGGATCTCCTTTACACATACTACAAGATATCCCTTTTCAACTATCTTATCCTTGCTTAAAGAGTGCAAAAACTCCCTTGCTTGGATCTATGACATTGTTGCATTTTTTGGGGTATCTTCTTTTGTGATGAAGGTAGGTATCCTTGTTCTACTTTGCTTATGACATAAACATTACACTTTTTGAGCAATGGGTCATTCTCGGAACCAGAGCACAGACTCTTAGAGCGAGATGTCTCCATTTTTCTTTTATGCAAGCTGATTATTCTCGGAACCAAAGCACAGACTCTTAGAGCGAGATGTCACGTTTTTGTACTATACATATACAGGTTGTAGCATACTCGGGCATAGACTCCTATGAGGTGCTTCTAACCTCCCTTACACACACATGCATGAGGTTGAGTGGAACTAGCGGCATAAGGCTAGACTTTCTCACTCTCCTCCCTTACATGGATCACCTAGACAGACTCTGGGGGCTAGTTTTCCATGTCCTTTTTCCCATGGATCACCTAGACAAGATCTAGGGGCGAGAAGTCCATGTTTTCTCTCTCACTATTCTTCTCATAGATCACCAATGTGTGTATTCATGCTTTTTTCCTTTCTTTTCTTCTCTTTGCATTTTGTTTCCATTTACATCCTTCATCTTGTGTTAGAGAACTCCCAAATCCTCACACTCTTTGTTGTGTTGGAATTGAGATTTAGTCCTCTTTCTTACCAAATGATTCTCCATTAGTTTTTGATCTCATATCAAATCTTCTTGTGAGCATTTGTCATCAATATTCTTTAACAATTCAAAGTGGTAAACATGATACCCTATTTCAACTCACTAAAATTAGCAAGCCGAAACAAGGGGGGGCATATAGCTACCCTCGAATTTTCATCACCTTCCTTAGTAAGCATTAGGTGATTTTTTCATCTAACGTGTGTTTTGTAGGGTGCGGTTCCTAACTGTGTACTGCAGATACCGCTGGGGGCTTCGTTCGACAGACTTATGGATATATCCTTTTTCAAATAATGTTTACTTTTCTGTACTTTAGCTTGCATATGCACGTAGTGTTCATATGACTGCTAAAGTGGGGGTTAAATGTAGCATCGTAAATTGTACGCACTCGCTAGGGTGGTACAATTTCACACCTAGTTTAGCACACACCTTAGTGCATTTTACATTCTGCATTGCATTTCTCCTTAGGCACTTAATTAATTGAATTAATTAGGTCTAAGGTTCTATTTTATCATCTCCTACATCATAAAGTTGGGCCCCTTTCATTAAAGTGTGCCCTTTTCATTTTATTCCTCCAATACATCATTTAATCAAAAACCCTAATTAAGTCCTATTTCGAACTTGGGGGCTTGGTTTCGGGGTCAAAACATCTCAAAATCACCTGTAACTTCGGGATTCTCTCTAAAATCATCATATCCAACGGCCCTGAAAATTTGGTGAAAAGTTGTCGGGACCATGGCGCCCGGAGTGCACATGGTCCCGGACATTTTTCCCGAAATTTTAGGAGCGCGATCCAATCATAAAATAAAGCTTAACCCCAAGAAATTGGCGGGATATTCAATCTCTAGGTCGGCCAAAAGTTGAAATTATGACCTAGGGTTTCATACATAAGAGCTCTCTTTCTTCATTTGAAGGGATCCAATTTTTGTTTTCAGGAACCTCATATGTAGCGAAAGAGAAGATCTTTGAAGAATTCAACAACATTCAACATTCCTCTATCAAGCACTTATCAAATTCATTCATCCATTTAGGGCTTGGAAGACATTGAAGAACAATAGGAGATTACCGACTGAAGATTGGCTTGTACTCCTCCCTTGAGGGTTGGGTATGATTTCATGTTGTTTTCATGTCTTTGCATAAGCTTCAATATATCCTCTATTCATGCTTTAGATCACTTTGCATCTTGATTTAGAGCATTTACATTATCATTTACAAGCAATTAGGGTTTACTTTCTAGGTTTCTCTAGTTTGCTTTCTTGCATTTAAGGACCTTGCACACACACTAGGTCTGCACACACAATAAATTTTACAATACAACTTGGCTATTCATGGAGGTGGAAATCACCAAAGCGGTGGTTTGACTAAGGCAAAACCCTATATAGCTGCCCACAACACCTTTTCAGATATAAGTGCAGGTTTCAGGACTCGGACAACACCGCAAGTTGCAGATCTGGGAGAAGCAGACTGAGACCGACCTTCCCACCAAATTTCAGAGCAAAAGACTAGGACAAGGGCGTGGGGTGCCCTGGGCGCCTTGGTCCTCCTGACAGACAGCATTTTCAGCATTTTTGACAGCTTTTCCAGAGTGCAAAAACAACAGTTTCTGGAGCAGTTTCAGGGGCAGAATCAGGACAGTGGCGCCCGCACCCCCGTCCCGAACATTTTCACTCAGATTTTAACTCCAGGTACGCATTTGCATTCTTGTCTTGTCCTTGTGTTTACAACTTTCCATTATTTAAGTTCAATTCTGCAATCTTGTTATTAGTTCATACTTGCATTTTGGGGTTAGGGATTGAACTTGCATCATTTCATCTTTCAATTGCAACAAGGGAATAGAAATCCTAATAGGTATCCCGTGGCTCTCTCTTCCACAAAAAGAAGTAGCCAATTGTGTGATACCTCTAGGCTCTTTCGTATTCCACAAGTGTGTGGTTGAAAGTGGGATTAGGGCATGTTTGCTTAGTGTCACTTTTTCTCCTACACAATGATAAAGATGGTGGACATGATATGAGACTAAGTTAATTCCAAATTGAAGATTATGATGAGCTAATTAAGCTAGATGAATATGAAAAGGCATGTAATTGATATGATATAAAACATGATTGAATTAATCTAAATGCTATGATGCTAATGATAGAAGGCTTGGATGCTTGGAGGTGACCAATGAGCTCCTTTGATAACCTACAAAAGACTATAATTTTGATACAAAAGATTAAGATTTCCGAATTGAAGAATTGAGTTATATTTATAGGGAAAATAAAGAAATGAATGGTTGAGATTTATTAATCTTAACAAGGGATAGGATTGAAAGCTATCAATCCATGGGAGAGATTCAATCGAATCCCAAGTTGACAAATGTCACCTTGAGAGGGATTGAGAGGATGCTAAACAAGAATTAGATGTTGGGAAAGCAATTAGAGATAACCTCAAGGAGTGACATCATTGGATAATGTCATTAACCAAGGAAGCATACTATTACCCAATAGGTAAACTCTTGTGCAACATGGGAAAATGGTTAAAGGGACAACCATCATGGCTAAGGGTTGTGGGCTTGTAAGAGACATTAAATGCCTTTTGAATACTTTGGAGGCTAACTTGCTCAAAGAGTGAAACCACTAGTGGTTTATGTAAGAGCCTTACATGTTTGGAAGACTCAACAAGTTAACTTGTTGAAATAGATAAAGTCTAAAATGCATTTTGAAGACTTTCCTTAGAATTTGGAGAAGTGACTCCCCCAAATTTAAGGAAAGGACATGATTAGGATGGGATTATGAGGTTTCTAGAAGGATAATTAGGGGAATAATGGAAAATGTAGCATTTTGCAAGTGGGTGAGGAAAATAGATATTTTAGCAAATTAAAATAGTTCAATTTAGCCAAAAGGGATGCAACTTGCATTTGCAGGATTTTGCAAGTGGGGAGGACTATTCACAAATAAGTAATGATATATTTATTTGCAAAGGGGATTTTCAATTAAATGTGAATTTAATCAAAAAGGGAAAAAGGGATTTTAATCAAATAAATAAGATTTATTCAATCAAATGGCTAAGGTTACTTAATCAAACCTTACTTTAAATAATAGGTTGGGCTAGAAGAAGGAGATTGAATCAAATCTTTAATTTGATTAAAATGTCAATTAGAAGAATAGGAATATTAAGTAAATCTTAATTTAATTAATTGTAAGAATTAGGGATAATTAAATGAATAAAATTCACTTAATTCATTGTGCAACTTTTAAGTGTCTACAAAGAGTATTCAAATTTATCCTTTTTCAAGTTCTTCGACCTCAAACTGGTACTTTACCAACATTGCCAACCTATCATCCCTAGAAACCTAGTGTGGCGCAGAGATGTCCATGCAACACGCTAGTAATCTATAAATCAAATAGTCTACAGGTTGTCATTTAAGCATTTTGCCTACACTTGGAAGGATTCGTAACGCTCCTTCATGTGCCCACTGACATTGGTTTCTCTTCCAGAGCCTATATCTCTCCCATTTGAAGGCATTTTGAGGATGTTTTGGCATTTTTTATCAATTCTTACAAGTTGAAGCTTTTGGCGATCTTCTAGAGTGATATTACTAGGTTTTCACAACACCACCATTGTTGCACTTTTCGGAATCAACTCATGGTGTTATCTTCACAAGTGTTGAATGGTGAGTTCACTTACCTTTCCTTGACATATTTGCATATTCATAATATTTTTCTATAATTTATCTATTATTCCAGTCGCTTGTCTTTCATCTTTATCATTCTATTTCACCATTGCCATTATCTTATTTCATAATCTTGTTGGAGATGGAAACACCAAAACAAGGGTCTAACTAAGGCAGACTCCAAAATACAACCCCTAATATTTTATTTCTTATCTGTGTGCAGGTTTATAATCATAGGAAATTTATCACCTTGCAGAAGGATTCAATCATGGACCGGTTGTGAGTTCCCCTCACTCATTTTACTTAGTTTTAGCATTATGCATTTCATGTTGGAATCTTAGTTTATCATTATTTGTATTTACTTAGTTGGATAATCACATATATCGCTCTTGTATGCATTTTGTACTTTATATGTATAGGACTCCTAGTTCTATGCACTCATCCTGACGACAGAGACTAAGTAGAGTTGTTCCATAGTTTCATTTTTGGTTGGATAGTTTAGTTTTGTATTTGTATCCCTTAGTTCACCCTTAGTGCCAATTTAAGTTAGGCAGCGATAGATAGGTTTGTTTCTCGAGGTTCATTACCTTGAGGGTAACAAATCTCCTCCTCTACATTTTGGTGAACCTAACATGAAGCTAATTTTTATTTTTCATCATGTGTTCGTCTATAGTTTATTGCATGCATTAATGATCTAAAATCTAAAAAAAAAAAACATAGTTTGCATCTCTGTTTTAGCATTTTGCATTCATTTCATCATTTCTCTATTTAGAAAACTTTAGTAGAAGGAAAAACCCTTCGTGTCCCTCTAGTATGGTCTTAGCATTCAGAGGCTTGTCTATGATCTTTACAACCCAAACTACCACAAGAGCTATAGTCAGGAGGACATTTAGATGAAGTTTTCCTCCTAATCATTACAGTCCTCTACCTGACACGATGATCAAAAACCCTCTGCATGACTTGAGTGAGCCTTTCCCCTCTTATACTCTCCAAATACCTTTCATGGGAGGCTCATCAACTGCTAGTTCTTAGAACAACTCCCTAATGAACTCTTTGCTGCCTTCTCCTCCTATTGTTGACCACGATTCTACTATCACTATTGACTTTTACTAGATTTAGTCTCTAGAGGAGAACCTGAGAGATTTCAAAGGGTTTCTTAATTAGGAGAATGTCCTTCCTCAAGCTGGAAATATAGTTAATACTCTGACAGACATGCTCATCTTAGATAGGAAATTTCTAGAGATGTTTAAGGCATTATCTATGATTTTCAAGAATCACATGCCTTTGGTTGGTGCTTCCCCTCAGGATGGACAATCTGACAATTGCGATTCTCAATTGGGCATTAACATACCTAATTTGATAATACACATGGTCGATCATGGGCATACCATTCATAGCATTAATGCCTCATCCACCCCATGGGTTATATGAGTATGTCTAGTAGCTTGACCCCTTCCTCTACTGCAACTTTTATCTCTATGGTCAGCAGTAGTACTACCTCTGATGGTGGCACTGTTGACAAATGCACACTCCAATGAGAAATTGTAGGTGATTGAAGGTATTGTCATTGATGGCAACCTTACAATCATGTGATACTGGCAGGCAAGCATAGGCACCGACACTGGCAAACTCTACACCAGGATATAGATCACTGACACCCAAAAGGAAGATTACTGGCACCCCAGCCAACAAGAATTTTGTATAAATGTATTTTGTAATTAATTGTAAAATATTTTGTAAAACAACATGGCAGATTGTAATATGACTCATATATGTATGAGATCATTGTAGATCATTTAAAAAGGAAATAATGTGAAGTATGAAAAGAAGATAGCAGACCTAATATGTGAATTATTGGATAAGGGTTTATGTATATTGCAAAGCTTAAATCGGTACTCAATCTGGCATAGTAGATGCTGATCAGAAGCAGTAAAAGACATTGGATTAGTATAATCCATTTTTGTAAGTCAGTGTGACTTCTTTTGTAATTGAGTAGTGAGCTCTAGGCACTTGGCCTTCCTGCATGTGCAGACCCCTATTGTAAATAGTAATATTCCCTTAATGGCCTGTAAGTGAATATTGGGGGTCACAATTCCCATCGAGGTTTTTCCCACACTAGGTTTCCTCATTAAATTATTTTTTTATAGTGTACTTTACATGTTGTGGTTGTTGTTCTTATTTGTTGAATTATTTATGGTTTACCGGTACATAGTTTTAATATGTTTTTCATGTTATAAGTTAAGAAATTCATCTAATCGATCAGATACTGAGACCCCCCTTCTCAGTATCTTTGGGAATCCTAACAATTGGTATCAGAGCCTGGTCCTCTATTTTCAAAAGCCTAACAACTTGAGGAAGATCTTGACACTGGTAGAGATGGAAAATTTGAGAAAGCATTTGGAAACAACTCTTTCAGACTATGATGCAGAAAAAGTAAAGAATATCAAACTTGAGGATGATCTGAAGGATGCACAGAATATTATTCAAGGACTTCAAGAAAATTTCACTATAGCAAGGAATAAAAGAAAAGAAATTTGTGAGAAGATGCAGAATGAGGAAGATGAAAAGGAAACTCTTAATGATCTGGTGAACAAACTGAGACAAGATAACTATACAATGAAGAATGAGATGCAAGATATGACTATGAGATTTTGAAAGGAAATTTAAGATAGAAAGAAGAATGAAGATGATTTGTCTAGAAGACTAAATGATGCTGGAAATGAAAACACAAGACTCAGTCATGAAAATGATATGTTGAAGACAAACTTGATGCATACACAAAATGACAGAACTGAACTCATGAGACAAAAAGTAATCTTGGAGAATGAACTGACTGCTGCAAATCAACACAGGGAGAAATTCAAGAAAAGTTCAGAAGAACTTGTTGACATGTTGAAGAATCAGAAACCTAATGGTGATACAAATGGTCTTGGCTTTGAAGTTGGTGAAAGCTCTGGTAGTTCAAACAATCATGATCATAGTAAACCGGTAAGACAACCTAATTCTTACAAATTTAATGGGAAATTCTTTAACTGTAACAAGTATGGTCATAGAGAAAATCAATGTAGATCTAGAAATTATCAAAACACTAATACACCCACCAGTCAATGTTCTAAATGCAACAAAGTTGGTCATAATTCAGAAAATTGCAGAATGAATGTTAGATGTTATGGTTGTGGAAGATTTGGACACCTATCTAATCAATGCAGAACACATAATGGCATAGGATATGGGAAAGCTATTCAAAAAAACAATGTGACTTGTTATGCTTGTAATAAGATTGGACATATTACAAAATTTTGTAGAAGTAAGCCATCACCGACAAATAACAAAGGTCCTAGTTTAAAAGGTAAAGAAAAGGTTGAAGAGGTAAAGCAATAATTCTCAAAACAATGGATCAAAAAGTCAGATCAAAATGTTGATGGGAATACTCCTCCACCGGTAGAATAGAGTAACACTCCAGCGACAGGAGACTCTTCATCTAACTGAAGAAAAATCCTTTGGGGTTTAGCAACAAATTGAAAAACATGCTATTATACCCTCGGTTGATGGTGAGAAGTTGAATTACTTCTTTACCAGCAGATGAGTTAAGTTGTGACTTAACTGGCAAGCATTAAATGCGGTTGTTGGAGAAAATAACACTATATAGAAAGTGTTTTGGCTCTTTTTTATTCACTAAGCATTCAAATCTTCGAGAGCGTGAAAATTCCCAAGTGAAGGCATCCTTAGTGAAGAAAAGAAGCAGTTCATCCAAGCACTCATCCCTAAGGCAGATTGAGGTATTTATAAACATGGCATCCTCCTATGTTCTTGAATTTATAGCAAACCCTACTGTAACTAAGGTTATCAAGTGCCCTAGACCCGTATTCAAGCTTGTTCCCGAAATAGCTAAGAAAGATGATAGCATAGGTGCATTCTCTCAAATTCCTAAAGGAGTAGTATATGCTGGAGATCCTAGAATATACATACACTATCACATAGAGGAATTAGGAGATGATAAAATTAAGAAAATGTATAGAAATGTTATTTGTGATGAAAATGGCAATATCAAACCAGAACAAAAGGTAGTAGAAACCCTAGGTTTTCTAGATATTCTTAGCATTCCTGATTTTCCTGAGGATGTGATAAGAATAGTCCTAAACAAAGTCCATGACAAATTCTTTTGGTTGGATTCAATTCATAAGATCACCAAAGAAGCAGTAAAGGCAGTAACAGGGTTACCTTCCATCAGTAGCTGACCTGACAGAACTAAAAGAGTCTCAAATGACATAGTGATAGATCTAACCGATGCAACATTTGACAAAAGGTCTCTAAGGGTAAATGATGTGAAGGACATCAATGTTAGATTTATCAGTATGATCTTAAGCTACAAACCTATGCATGCAAATAGGTTAAACTCAGTATCTAGCTTATGTATTAAAATTGCATATGACATGGTCAATGATAATGCTACAATAGATGTGTGTGAATGGCTCAAAGATGAATTGATAGACAATCTAAAAAAGATCAAAGGAGATAAGAAAGGAACCTTTAGATTTGGAAATTTGCTTGTATGTTTAATGTTGTGCATTACTAAGCAAGTACCTGGTATTGGTAGAAAAGATTTTGGCTTTGATATACTAGTAGGAAAACAACTATTGGATCTATTAAACAAAATGGGAGAAAACAGAGAGAAAAACATAAACGAACACTTTCAAGCACTGAAGGCTTGAATGAAGACAAGAATAAGACTGTCATAGGCAATTGTAGATAAATATCAGAAGGAAATATGCTTTGTAATTAAAAAGGATGAAATCTAGATGGAGGCAGTTGTCCCTAGGACTATCTAGGTAACTGAAATGGGATGAAACCGATGATAATATTATTGAAACTTATGTAAAATCCCTCCTTGAAGAACCAAAAGAACCATCTGAGAAAGTCTTTGGCAGTGCTGAAACAATAGAAAGTAGCATTCAATCTAGGAAAAGAGTCAAGAAAGTTGAACAAACAGTAAGGAAAGGCACTAGACAAGCAAAAGCACTTAAGGAAGATGTATTGAAGCAAACTAGTATCAAAGAAAGTGAGTTGGAAGGACTTCAACCAGAAACTCATCTTTCACCGGTTGCAACTTCCTCTGAGAGTGATATGCAAAAGGTATTCAAAAGGGTAGAAAGGAAAAGAAAACCCTCATCGGCACCCTCACTCACACCTAGGAGAACAAGAAGAAAGCAATAGGTAGTGAGGCCTCCAATTAAGAAGATAACTCCTAAAAAGAAGAAGAAGGTAAAACAAGATATTTCTCCACTGGATAAACTCCTTAGTGAAATAATAGAAGATGGAAAGTTGGAAAACATTAGCAAACTGTACAACACACTTTCCGCTGATGACAAAGAAAGCATAGAAAATAGTGTAATTTTACACTTGGATATTTACAAGAAATTTTTGATGGAAATTATTGATGAAATACCCAATGATTTGTATAGAATACTAGAAACTAGAAGGGTAGCCATTGTTGAGCTGGACAAGAAGATGAAAATTGAAAAATTACTTGCAGTGCATCCAGTAAACTCGCCTAATGAGATAGAAAAATTAATCAGTGAGGCAAACTTGATAGTATTTTCAACTGCTCACCGGCATGTAGCATTGATGGCAGGAAGAGTCAATGAGATAATAGAAAAAACTACAGACCAATGGGACATATTCTTTGTAGAAAAGGAGAAACAAGAAGAGCTACTAAGACCTAAGACCATCAGGGTATACCAAAAAGACAAGGATAAGGGGAAAGGTAAGGTAGGTGAACCTCCAAGCCTAAAGATAACTGATAACTTACCCCCACCTCCTTCAGATACTCCACCAATAGAAACTACAAACAATCAACTAGCTACAGTGAGTACAAAGACTCCTCAAGAGGATACAAATCTTGAGTCCAAAATTTTGTACACTATGGATGTTGGCATTATGTGAACTGGTATGAGGACATAATGACATTGTATGTTGTCATTGATGTCTGTAGTCACATAAATCTGTCCATTTTAATTAAATGAATATTTCGTATTTATTTGATTAAAAATCCACTAGCCACCAGTTAATTAAATTAATATTTAATTAATTCATCCCCAAACATTCTTCTATTAATTAAATAAATTATTCAATTTATTTTAATTAATTCATTAAATCAAATACAAATCAATTAAATAAATAAAATCTATTTATTTAATTAAATCCCCTTTTCCTCTTTTAAATAAATTAAATAAAACATTTATTTAAATCATTATCCCCACCCCACTTGCATTTTCCTACAAATGCAACTTGCACACATTTATTGAAATAAATGAATTTTTATTTTAAATAAAATCTTATTTTCCCTCACCCACCAAATCCACTTGCAAAATCTAATCCCCTTCTAGATTCTTCTAACCCCTTCCTAATTAGCCTAATCCATCCCCTAAATATTGTCACATTCCTAAGCGAAATGGAGTCACTTCTCAAATGGCCCAAAGTCTTGGATAACCATTGAAGGTTTTCAACCTTCAACCACCAAAAACCCCAAAGTCTTTGAAAACCATTAAAGGCTTCCAACTTTCAACCACTTAATCCCCCAAAGTCTTCAATAACCATTAATGGTTAACTCAAACTCTCCCACATGGTTAAAACATTTGTTTTGACTCAACCTCTACCCAACCCAAGGGTCTCATCAGGTCATTAATGCTTTGACCATGATTATCTCTTAATCATTTGCACAAAGGTTTATCCTTGGATTAACTCCTAATCCAGTGGGTAATCCTAATTTAGGCTTGACACTTAGCCTTTAGATAACCATGAAGTCTTCTCAGGCATTCAATGCCTCCAACCCCTTTCTTTCAACCCAATCCTGTGTTGACACTTGTCACTATTTTATTGGTGCCAATTGTGCACATGGATCCCCAACTTTCAAGCTTGACCCTTGATTAAACCTTTCAATCCTGGCCATCCATTGCTCCATTTTCCCTATAAATAGAGCCCATTCCTTCATAATCCAGATCCTGAAAACTTGTATGCATTTAGACTATAGCCATTTTAGAGAGCATTTTAGCATAAACAAACTAAATCTTGTCTTTTGGTAAAATACATCATTTTAGCATTAAAATAGCTTTTCATTTCATGTTTAGAGCTATTCTACAATCTCAATCCTCCATAAGCATCCATAGTGCAAAAAGCTGCTGAGAGCTACACTATTTTGGAACTTGGAGAGGAGAGGAACAAGGGAGAAAGAACTAATATCATGTTAAGAGATAGTTGGAGATATCTCATTGTCTTACTTTTTTAGTTAGATATATTTAGCATGTTTTTAGTGTCTCCTTTGGAATGCCTTCATTGTGTTTGGTTTTTAGATTGATTAACTCTAACATCTTGTGTGTTTTATGTTGATTGATCTTGGACTAATCTTGTGCCATTTAGGAGGGCATCATTTGGTGAACCCGACGTGAATCGAACACGCATCATCTTGTTCTTCGAGAAAATCCTCGCAACCAACCAAATAGAGAACATCAAGGTAAGTTTGAATCAAACTGGCTGGGCCCATATGTTGTCACTGCTGTGTTCGGGTCCGGGGCATATCAGTTGGCTACACCAGAAGGAGAACCGCTCGCAGATCCAATCAACAGCATGCACCTCAAAAGGTTTTATACCTAAGGTGTACAAGGCATCAGGCTCCCCTACATATCAGAAAATACAAAAACATTCAAAAAAGTAAAGAAAAATCATGCATCCAAACGTTGAACAACCACTCCGGTGGCACCTTGGGTAAGTACGATGGTGAAAACCTGGCAAACAGGCGCCACTCGTAAAGGCAATGGCTCCAATATCTTTCAGCCTCGTTGCGATCACATTCATGCACACATACATCTAGCATTTCACCTTTTCATAGTCAGGTCTACAAACTGGGGGCAATACCCTTACCCTCGTAATGGAAGTGGATTCTACATTGTCTTATATATCATTACGCTCTTCATTCAAGCAATCATCAAGAAAATACAAAAACATTCAGAAAATGTCCTGAAGAAAATACAAAAACATTCAAAAATGTCTCGCAAAATACAAAAACATTCAAAAATGACTCACAAAATCCAAAAACATCGAAAAACCCATCAAAAATCACACACAAACATGACAAACACCTTGTACATATTCATCCAATCAGATGCAAAACAAACATTGACAAACTACTCACACAAATGACCATTTACCAATCACACCAAACCAATCGACATCAACAATCCAAACCTGTCTTTAACCAAGGATGCATCCTTCCTTACCAAAACAAAGACAAGATGACATTTTCTTTGACAAGAAAATTATGTTAGGCTATCAAATACTTGGTTGATTTGTGAGTACAATCGTTTGTTTATCTGTATCGGGATCTTTTCAGCATTGTTTTGTTTTGTTTGCGCATCATTTCCGATGAAGTTCTGGGGCATGTACTAATGGTGTCTACGTGGGAAGTTCACTAAGCTATGTGATCATAGGCAAAAATACAGTCATAGATCACTACGGCTTGCTGACTACAGCGTATACCTCGACCATATGAGCATGAGTCATTACCAAGGATCCTTATTCTTTATTCTTTATGTAAATATGCTGTTTGGTTGCAGGTACAATGCGCATCCTTTGGTTCCTCTTCCTCCAAATTGGATAAAGGTTTTATTTTTTAGTACGGTATGCACTTGTCTCAGGATCTGATCAGTCTAAGATCAAGGAGGACGATCCAAGTCATGCACGAAAGGAGATAATCCTTGTCTGTTCCGCAAGCAATACTCAGGTCAACTTGATCCATTATATCAAGTTGCTTGTATTAACTTGCTATATAAAATCCATGAAAGGAATACTCAGGTCATCTTGAATCATTATGTCAAGATGCTTGTATTCTCTTCCAACATTTTAAAGCTCAATGATGAAAATAGAGCACTATGGATCGTCATTCCATCTCATCTGTATATACTGCATTCCGTTGCATTCCACCCATCAATACATTCATAATAGTTGCATATCATGCATACATAGTCATAATAATGCATACTCTATTTTCCTCTTCTTCCATAGGAATGAGTCATAGGTTTTCCCTTTCTTCTATCTAACATCGAACCCACCCCCCCTCACCCTCCCCATCTCGATAATCAGCATCACATACCCTCCATCATTTCTCAATCAACCCAATCAAGCCACGTTCATCACCATCCATCTCTAAATAGGAGGGATTGTGTTTCCTATCCTAAGTCATCCAATAAGCCAAGCAAGTTACTCTATCTGCACAGGTACATTGACTCACACACACCTAGACTATCAACAGATACTCTGATCATGTATCTTCGAGTCTCAACAGGTAATCTATTATGGCAAATCCTAGACTACATCAGGCATTTATCATAATGACCTAGTCTCAACGGGGCTGCCATGATTCCCCACAACCACCCATCACATGCACATACTATCAATTGATCAACCAATCAAACACAATCACATCGGACAATTACATCAATTGTCTAAGTCTCAACGAGTATTTTTGCTTCATATACCTTGACTTCATCGGGCAATTGCATCAATTGCCTAAGTCTCATCAGGTCACTTTGATTCACTTACTCAGACTTTATCTTGTCCAAGCAAACAACTGGCATCAACTGTCATGCTTTGACTTGACCGGGGCAATTAAACCGATTGCACCAGATTGTCTAACCAATTTTGATCAATTGTATAGCATCAATCCAAACCCCACACTACATCTGCTATGTATCTCTTGCATGACCTCAGGGTACTCGTTGGCTTGTTGTTTCTCAGTATTCACTCTATTTTTCTTCCATTCTTTCATTGTTGTTGCTAATTTCTTCTATTCTACCTCCCCTCCACTTCTCATTCTTTTTCGAGAGATCGCCCGATTTTTTTCAAAAATTTTCGGCCCATCTCTCGAGGGGGCATACCACCCATTAAATTTACATTTTATGGGGCATTTCTTCACACCAGTTTTTCTTTCTTTGAAACGATGCGATAAACTGCACCGTCTCAAAGAGGGGCAAATGTAGTCACATAAATCTGTCCATTTTAATTAAATGAATATTTCGTATTTATTTGATTAAAAATCCACTAGCCATCAATTAATTAAATTAATATTTAATTAATTCATCCCCAAACATTCTTCTATTAATTAAATAAATTATTCGATTTATTTTAATTAATTCATTAAAATCAAATTCCCATTAATTAAATAAATAAAATCAATTTATTTAATTAAATCCCCCTTTTCCTCTTTTAAATAAATTAAATAAAACATTTATTTAAATCATTATCCCCACCCCACTTGCATTTTCCTACAAATGCAACTTGCACACATTTTGAAATAAATGAATTTTTATTTTAATAAAATCCTATTTTCCCTCACCCACCAAATCCACTTGCAAAATCTAATCCCCTTCTAGATTCTTCTAACCCCTTCCTAATTAGCCTAATCCATCCCCTAAATATTGTCACATTCCTAAGCAAAATGGAGTCACTTCTCAAAGACCCCAAAGTCTTTGAAAACCATTAAAGGCTTCAACTTTCAACCACTTAATTCCCCAAAGTCTCCAATAACCATTAATGGTTAATTCAACCCTCCCACATGGTTAAAACATTTGTTTTGACTCAACCTCTACCCAACCACAAAGGTCTCATCAAGCATTTAATGCTTTGACCATGATTATCTCTTAATCATTTGCACAAAGGTTTATCCTTGGATTAACTCCTAATCCAGTGGGTAATCCTAATTTAGGCTTGACCCTTAGCCTTTAGATAACCATGAAGTCTTCTCAAGCATTCAATGCCTCCAACCTCTTCTCTCAACCCAATCCTGTGTTGACACTTGTCACTATTTTATTGGTGCAAATTGTGCACATGGATCCCCAACTTTCAAGCTTGACCCTTGATTAAACCTTTCAATCCTGGCCATCCATTGCTCCATTTTTCCTATAAATAGAGCCCATTCCTTCATAATCCAGATCCTGAAAACTTGTAAGCATTTAGACTATAGCCATTTTAGAGAGCATTTAGCATAGCATAACTAAGTATTGTCTTTTGGTTAAAACACATCATTTTAGCATAAAAATAGTTTTTCATTTCATGTTTAGAGCTATTCTATAAATCTCAATCCTCCATAAGCATCCATAGTGCAAAAAGTTGCTGAGAGCTACACTATTTTGGAACTTGGAGAGGAGAGGAACAAGGGAGAAGGAGCTAATCTCATGCTAAGAGATAGTTGGAGATATCTCATTTGTCTTTACTTATTTAGTTAGATATATTTAGCATGTTTTTAGTGTCTCCTTTGGAATGCCTTCATTGTGTTTGGTTTTTAGATTGATTAACGCTAACTTCTTGTGTGTTTTATGTTGTTTGATCTTAAACTAACAGTTGTGCCATTTAGGAGGGCATCTTAAACTAACAATGATGCCCTCCTAAATGGCACAAGATTAGTCCAAGATCAATCAACATAAAACACACAAGATGTTAGAGTTAATCAATCTAAAAACCAAACACAATGAAGGCATTCCAAAGGAGACACTAAAAACATGCTAAATATATCTAACTAAAAAAGTAAGACAATGAGATATCTCCAACTATCTCTTAACATGATATTAGTTCTTTCTCCCTTGTTCCTCTCCTCTCCAAGTTCCAAAATAGTGTAGCTCTCAGCAGCTTTTTGCACTATGGATGCTTATGGAGGATTGAGATTGTAGAATAGCTCTAAACATGAAATGAAAAGCTATTTTAATGCTAAAATGATGTATTTTACCAAAAGACAAGATTTAGTTTGTTTATGCTAAAATGCTCTCTAAAATGGCTATAGTCTAAATGCATACAAGTTTTCAGGATCTGGATTATGAAGGAATGGGCTCTATTTATAGGGAAAATGGAGCAATGGATGGCCAGGATTGAAAGGTTTAATCAAGGGTCAAGCTTGAAAGTTGGGGATCCATGTGCACAATTGGCACCAATAAAATAGTGACAAGTGTCAACACAGGATTGGGTTGAAAGAAAGGGGTTGGAGGCATTGAATGCCTGAGAAGACTTCATGGTTATCTAAAGGCTAAGTGTCAAGCCTAAATTAGGATTACCCACTGGATTAGGAGTTAATCCAAGGATAAACCTTTGTGCAAATGATTAAGAGATAATCATGGTCAAAGCATTAATGACTTGATGAGACCCTTGGGTTGGGTAGAGGTTGAGTCAAAACAAATGTTTTAACCATGTGGGAGAGTTTGAGTTAACCATTAATGGTTATTGAAGACTTTGGGGGATTAAGTGGTTGAAAGTTGGAAGCCTTTAATGGTTTTCAAAGACTTTGGGGTTTTTGGTGGTTGAAGGTTGAAAACCTTCAATGGTTATCCAAGACTTTGGGCCATTTGAGAAGTGACTCCATTTCGCTTAGGAATGTGACAATATTTAGGGGATGGATTAGGCTAATTAGGAAGGGGTTAGAAGAATCTAGAAGGGGATTAGATTTTGCAAGTGGATTTGGTGGGTGAGGGAAAATAAGATTTTATTTAAAATAAAAATTCATTTATTTCAATAAATGTGTGCAAGTTGCATTTGTAGGAAAATGCAAGTGGGGTGGGGATAATGATTTAAATAAATGTTTTATTTAATTTATTTAAAAGAGGAAAAGGGGATTTAATTAAATAAATAGATTTTATTTATTTAATTGATTTGTATTTGATTTAATGAATTAATTAAAATAAATTGAATAATTTATTTAATTAATAGAAGAATGTTTGGGGATGAATTAATTAAATATTATTTTAATTAACTGGTGGCTAGTGGATTTTTAATCAAATAAATACGAAATATTCATTTAATTAAAATGGACAGATTTATGTGACTACATTTGCCCCTCTTTGAGACGGTGCGGTTTATCGCGTCGTTTCAAAGAAAGAAAAACTGGTGTGAAGAAATGCCCCATAAAATGTGAATTTAATGGGTGGTATGCCCCCTCGAGAGATGGGTCGAATTTTTTTGAAAAACCGGGCGATCTCTCGAAAAAGAATGAAAATTGGAGGGGATGTAGAATAGAAGAAATTAGAACTAATGATGAAAGAATAAGAGAAAATGGAGTGAATATGAAGAAACAACAAGCCAGCGAGTACCCTGAGGTCATGCAAGAGATACATAGCAGATGTAGTGCGGGGTTTTGATTGATGCTATACAATTGATCAAAATTGGTTGGACAATCTGGTGCAATCGGTTTAATTGCCCCGGTCAAGTCAAAGCGTGACAGTTGATGTCAGTTGGTCGCTTGGACAAGATAAAGTCTGAGTAAGTGAAGCAAAGTGACCTGATGAGACTTAGGCAATTGATGCAATTGCCCGATGAAGTCAAGGTATATGAAACAAAAATACTCGTTGAGACTTAGACAATTGATGTAATTGTCCGATGTGATTGTGTTTGATTGGTTGATCAATTAATGGTGTGTGCATGTGATGGATGGTTGTGGGGAATCATGGCAACCCCGTTGAGACTAGGTCATTATGATAAATGCCTTATGTAGTCTAGGATTTGCCATAATCGATTACCTGTTGAGACCCGAAGATACATGATCAGAGTATCTGTTGATAGTCTAGGTGTGTGTGAGTCGATGTATCTGTGTAGATAGAGTAACTGGCTTAATTGTGTGGATGAATGAGGAAGGGAAACACAATCCCTCCTATTAGAGATGGATGGTGATGAACGTGGCTTGATTGGGTTGATTGAGAAACGATGAAGGATATGTGATGTTGATTATTGAGATGGGGAGGGTGAGGGGGGGTGGGTTCGATGTTAGATAGAAGATATGGAGGACCTATGACTCATTCCTATGGAAGAAGAGGAAAATAGAGTATGCATTATTATGACTATGTATGCATGATATGTAGCTATTATGAATGTATTGATGGGTGGAATGCAACGAAATGCAATATATACAGATGAGATGAGATGACGATCCATAGTGCTCTATTTTCATCATTGAGCTTTAAAATGTTGGAAGAGAATACAAGCAACTTGACACAATAATTCAAGATGACCTGAGTATTTCTTTCATGGATTTTATATAGCAAGTTAATACAAGCAACTTGATATAATGGATCAAGTTGACCTGAGTATTGCTTGCGGAACAGACAAGGATTATCTCCTTTCGTGCATGACTTGGATCGTCCTCCTTGATCTTAGGCTGATCAGATCCTGAGACAAGCTCATACCGTACTAAGAAAATAAAACCTTTATCCAATTGGGAGGAAGAGGAACCAAAGGATGAGCATTGCACCTGCAACCAAACAGCATATTTACATAAAGAATAAAGAATAAGGATCCTTGGTAATGGCTCATGCTCATATGGTCGAGGTATACGCTGTAGTCAGCAAGCCGTAGTGATCTATGACTGCATTTGGCATAAGATCACGTAGCTTAGTGAACTTCCCACGTAGACACCATTAGTACATGCCCCAGAACTTCATCGGAAATAATGTGCAAACGATACAAAACAATGCTGAAAAGATCCCGATACAGATAAACAAATGAATTACTCACGCATCAACCAAGTATTTGATAGCTTAACATAATTTTCTTGTCAAAGAAAATGTCATCTTGTCTTTGTTTTGGTAAGGAAGGATGCATCCTTGTTTAAAGACAGGTTTGGATTTGTTAATGTCGATTGTGTGGTTTGATTGGTAAATGGTCATTGTGTGAGTATTTTGTCAATGTTTATTTTGTATCTGATCGGATAAATATGTACAAGGTGTTGCCATGTTTTTGTGTGATTTTTGATGGGTTTTCTGATGTTTTTTGGATTTTGTGTAATAGTTTTTGAATATTTGTGGTATGTTGAGAGTCATTTTTGAATGTTTTTGGTATTTTGAGAGTCATTTTGGAATGTTTTTGGTATTTTGAGAGTCATTTTTGAATGTTTTTTGGATTTTCTGATGATTGCCTGAATGAAGAGCGTAATGATATATAAGACAATGTAGAATCCACTTCCATCAATAGGTTAAGGGTATTGCCCCTAGTTTTTAGACCTGACTATGAAAAGGTGGGATGCTAGATGCATGGAGTACTTTCTTATTTGCAGATCAAATAACAAGCCATGGTTTGGGATGGATGGATGTGTATGTGCATGAATGTGATCGCAACGAGGCTGAAAGATGCTGGAGCCATTGTCTTTACGAGTGGCGCCTGTTTGCCAGGTTTTCACCATCGTACTTACCCAAGGTGCCACCGGAGTGGTTGTTCACCGTTTGGATGCATGATTTTTCTTTACTTTTTTGAATGTTTTTGTATTTTCTTCAGGACATTTTTCTGAATGTTTTTTTGGTATTTTCTGATAGGCAGGGGAGCCTGATGCTCTGTACAGCTTATGTGTAAAACCGTTTGAGGTGCATGCTATTGATTGGATCTGCGAGCGGTTCTCCTTCTGAAGTAGCCAACTGATATGCCCCGGACCCGAACACAGCAGTGACAACATATGGGCCCAGCCAGTTTGATTCAAACTTACCCTGATGTTCTCTGTTTGGTTGGTTGCGAGGATTTTCTCGAAGAACAAGATCACCTACCTCAAATGTACGAGATCTAACTCGGTGATTGTAGCTTCTGCTCATGCGCTGCTGATAGGCTTCGAGGTGATTGTATGCAGCTTGTCGCTTCTCATCTAGTAACTCTAAGTCCTGAAGACGAGATACTCTGTATGCTTCATCATCGATGAGATTATGCAAGGAAACTCGTAAGGATGGTATCTCGACCTCAATAGGTAGGATAGCTTCAGCACCATAGACCAATGAATAAGGAGTTGCCCCTGTAGGGGTCCGAATGCTAGTTCGATATGCCCATAGCGCTGGATTCAATTGAACATGCCAATCACGACCGGCATCATTGACTGTCTTCTTTAGGATTCTCAATATGTTTTTATTGGATGCTTCGGCCTGACCATTGCCTTGTGGGTAATAGGGAGTGGAAAAGTGGTGTTGGATATGAAATTTCTCACAAAGTTCACGGACATCCTGATTTTTGAAAGGGAGACCGTTATCTGTGACAATAGACATGGGTACACCATACCGGCAGATGATGTAATTGAGGATGAATGAGGCGATCTGCTTGCCGGTAACTTGGGTAAGTGGAACAGCTTCGATCCACTTGGTGAAATATTCGGTGGCGGTAATAATGAATTTATGGCCATTGGATGAAGATGGATGTTTTTAGTGGATTGGTGGTATGTAGGTCTCTAGCACTTTAAGGTAGATGCAACCGAAATTCTTTTCTTTGAATTGCTTGTTTGTTTGATAAGTTTGGATGTGATAAGGTGTAGAGAAATCTGAGATGTGTTACAGATTTTGACTACCTAGTAATGAGAGGATTCACTCATGAACTAGTTTTACCCTGCGTAGATGTGTCTCTTAGGATGAGCTTATCCTAGATGTAGAAACAATCTAAAAAGTGATGGGATGTGTTTGATTTCAAGCAATATCTAAAAAGAGAATTTGGGACAAGAACCTCTGAATGTTTTGAGAGTTGGAATGGATTGATGATGAAGTGATGATGTATGAATAAGATGATGGATGTTTTGTTTTCAACTTCAATAAAAACGTTGTGTTACAAATGGGACAAACTCTATCTCTTCCCTTTCAGGCGTTGGTGGCACTTCTCGAGCTGTGTTGTAGGTGATATAGATGTTTGGGAAGAAATTGGGGTTAATCTTTCCTCCTTGATTTTTGTGATAACTCAGAGCTCTATATTGCATAAAAGCTCTGCGGTTCAATGATTCTGAATCAAACTCGTTTGTTTTACCTTGAAGATAGAGACGCATGCGATGTAGAAAGACTCTATGTGAGACAAAGATTTGTCTATTGAGATAGAAGAATTTCCTCCTTTTGATCAAAGCCTTTGAGCTTAGTGGTCTCCTTTTCAAGGTGATACTTTGATGACACTTCTTCTTTCGCAAGATGTGAAGAATGGTCATAAAAGTTGTGACTCTTCGTTGTTGGCACTTTGTTTTTGGTATTTTTGTTTGTTTTTGACAGATGTTGGATGAATACTTTGTTTTTGGGATTGATTTTCTGATTTTTCCTTGACAAGAAAACAAAGCAAGCACACAAACACAAGAATGTTGCCTCAAAAGGCACAAATGAGTATGGGTCTAGATCAACCCAATCCTTGGACTTGTTTTTGACCCTTCCTTTAGATTTATTTTAAGATGTATTTCCAAAGCCTGAAGTCGGCTCAATTTGCTCTAGGTCTGTAAAATGAACACACTTCAAACACTCTTTATCCCTATGGTCAAATGGCCAGTTGTGATAAATTTAGCCCACATCTTGATATTTCTTCGACTTTGGTACTACATACCTTATGAATCCCACCGTGGCAGGTAAGGATGTGATATACTAAGTCTTGCACGAGCATAACAAATAGATGATCCCTATGATGGGGGAGTCACCACTTTTATCAAGTCACAAGTGACCTTTCAAAAAGCTATGTTTCTACTCAAGGAAATATGTATGGTGAGTATCTTGGGAGCAAAACCATCTATGCTCTTGCACTAAATTATACCTCAAATATCCTCAATCAATAGAACAGGTGGGCTACTACTTAAAAGTGTTTAGTCATGTTCGATGGCTTTGGACATAAGTTCATTCTGCAGTGACTCACTTAAGAGCCTTGTAACTGGTGGTGGGGCCCATTTGTCCTTTCGGCCAGTTACACTGTAGGAACAGCTATACCCAAGGCTACAGCTTTCGCTCTCACCTGATTTCTATAGCGGCTCGAAGGATTTACCGCTCGAGGTCGTTCCCAAGAGTATCGATCCCTTGGCAGGCCTCTCTTAAAAAGATAAAATTTTGAGCGTTACTAACACTTTTCTCTTGCACCTAGGACCACGAGAGCCAAGGGAGAGGATAGTGTGTGTTAGAAGTAGGACCACTCGACTGACTTTTTGTGCACAAGCGTGCCAAACACGTAAAACACTTGTTCCTTTTAATCCAGCATTTGCAAATGTGATCTAACTATTTGGAGATGTTGCTCCAACAGCCATGGTGTTCTTTTTAACTTCAAAGCAATATGTTTTGTAATCTAGAAGTTGAAAGTCCTGGTCAACTTAATGAAAAACACGATTGCATGAAGGTTGCGTGTTCGATTCACGTCAGGTTCACCAAATGATGCCCTCCTAAATGGCACAATTGTTAGTTTAAGATCAAACAACATAAAACACACAAGAAGTTAGCGTTAATCAATCTAAAAACCAAACACAATGAAGGCATTCCAAAGGAGACACTAAAAACATGCTAAATATATCTAACTAAATAAGTAAAGACAAATGAGATATCTCCAACTATCTCTTAGCATGAGATTAGCTCCTTCTCCCTTGTTCCTCTCCTCTCCAAGTTCCAAAATAGTGTAGCTCTCAGCAGCTTTTTGCACTATGGATGCTTATGGAGGATTGAGATTTATAGAATAGCTCTAAACATGAAATGAAAAACTATTTTTATGCTAAAATGATGTGTTTTAACCAAAAGACAATACTTAGTTATGCTATGCTAAATGCTCTCTAAAATGGCTATAGTCTAAATGCTTACAAGTTTTCAGGATCTAGATTATGAAGGAATGGGCTCTATTTATAGGAAAAATGGAGCAATGGATGGCCAGGATTGAAAGGTTTAATCAAGGGTCAAGCTTGAAAGTTGGGGATCCATGTGCACAATTTGCACCAATAAAATAGTGACAAGTGTCAACACAGGATTGGGTTGAGAGAAGAGGTTGGAGGCATTGAATGCTTGAGAAGACTTCATGGTTATCTAAAGGCTAAGGGTCAAGCCTAAATTAGGATTACCCACTGGATTAGGAGTTAATCCAAGGATAAACCTTTGTGCAAATGATTAAGAGATAATCATGGTCAAAGCATTAAATGCTTGATGAGACCTTTGTGGTTGGGTAGAGGTTGAGTCAAAACAAATGTTTTAACCATGTGGGAGGGTTGAATTAACCATTAATGGTTATTGGAGACTTTGGGGAATTAAGTGGTTGAAAGTTGAAGCCTTTAATGGTTTTCAAAGACTTTGGGGTCTTTGAGAAGTGACTCCATTTTGCTTAGGAATGTGACAATATTTAGGGGATGGATTAGGCTAATTAGGAAGGGGTTAGAAGAATCTAGAAGGGGATTAGATTTTGCAAGTGGATTTGGTGGGTGAGGGAAAATAGGATTTTATTAAAATAAAAATTCATTTATTTCAAAATGTGTGCAAGTTGCATTTGTAGGAAAATGCAAGTGGGGTGGGGATAATGATTTAAATAAATGTTTTATTTAATTTATTTAAAAGAGGAAAAGGGGGATTTAATTAAATAAATTGATTTTATTTATTTAATTAATGGGAATTTGATTTTAATGAATTAATTAAAATAAATCGAATAATTTATTTAATTAATAGAAGAATGTTTGGGGATGAATTAATTAAATATTAATTTAATTAATTGATGGCTAGTGGATTTTTAATCAAATAAATACGAAATATTCATTTAATTAAAATGGACAGATTTATGTGACTACAATGTCAATATGCTAAAGAGGTGAGAACTAGCATATGAGAGAACCAGTGGAACATTGTGAATTGACATTTGTGCCAAAGTTAAGTGGTGTGTTTGTTCATGATGCAATGGCATATAGTTATGGGAATCGGCACATGGAAGTGTTCTATGACTACCGGTTGGTAGTCTAAACTTCAGGGTTTCTGGTTTAAGTGCTTCAAGCATGTGTGGCTCAACCAGTGACTTTGTGTGATGAGTTAGCATGGTAAGAAAGAACAGATCATGTTGCCACGTAAGCCTTGTGTGCATGAAGGATCTTGCATGAAGGAGATTGTTCCTATCTACCTCGGGAATGTGAGAAGTCTATAAAATAGTGATAACATGTGATGGGTTATCAGCTGCCATAAAATTGGTGGCAGACACCATAAAATCGGTGGAAATGGATGATGGAGAATGTCTTGAGATTGGATCAAGAACTGTTGCATTTAATGTAGTGTGCTCAACGGTCAAGATTGAACCGTTTGAATTCCTTAACCTAATAGGTTTAAGGTTTAGGTTTTATGCTACTAACCTATCTATTTTCCTATAAGGTCGATGTTGTGTCTCTTTCTGAGGTTGTTGGCAGAAGTTGTGTGTGTGTATCCAAGAGAAGGGATACGTGATTCTTGCCAAACCAAAAGAAGAGAATTGATACCTGTAGAGTGTAAGTGCAGAAGGTGAAGAGAAGTTTGAGCAGATCTACATTGGCATTGAGTGTTGTTACCAGATCATTGTAATACTTGTTGATCTCTAACCACCTCAAGAGTTGGAAAATCCCTTAATAAGGTAGCCTTAACTAGCTTGTTGTAAATCCTTTAACAGGTTAATTCAAAGCTATTGAGTTTGAAATCCTTTAGCTATTGTGTTCTTGAAATCCTCTAACAAGGTAACCTTTAACATGGTTTAACCCTTAACCGGGTATTCTAGCCATCCCTTAACCAGGCGATCCCTAATAGGATCAGTTCCTAGCAGAACCTATTGTAATGTCTCTAACCGGACAAGGCTCCTAACAGAGTGGACTTCTAAAGAGTTAAAAAATAGCTTGTGGGTATTCATCCCCACCATGGTTTTTCCCAGTTGGGTTTCCACATGAAAAATATGTGTGTCATGTGTGATGCTTTTATCTTGTGATGCTTTGCTATTGTCTATCAAGCATATGATGGTTCTGTGTTTTATGCATGTCAATAAAACATGTTGAACTAGTTGTTATTATGATCTGATGATAGATTACCTATTTATGCATAAGGGTGAAATGGTAGTGTAGTTTTGAGTTGAGTGAAAAGCTAAGTGAGTAACCGGTTAATGCTTGTTTCAGTCATTCTTAGCTTTACCGGTTGCACTCTGTTTCAAACCGGTGTCACTTTTTGCCAGTCATTTGAAGTGTCTGCTGTCAAACCGCTTTAGGATACTGATTCACCCCCCCTCTCAGTACCAGGTTAGTACTATCTGTTCATCATTAAGTTATCAATTGGTATCAGAGCATCCTCTAGGTCCTCTATGCTATAAGCTTAACCGCTTGAGGTAAAGATCCCAGTCTAATGATGAAGAGGGAAGGTCCAAAGTTTAACAAAGAAAATTTCAGTATCTGGAAAGACAGAATGAAGATACACATCAGAAGCATGGGTTCTCAACACTGGAGCTATGTTGAGAATGCCTATGTTGCTCCTACCGGTACTCTCACCGATGACCAAAAGAGAGAGATGTAGGAGAATGGGCAAGTCATGGAAGCCCTAATTAGTAGTTTATCTGACATTGAGTTTATTAATGTTCAGGATAAGGTAAATCCCAAAGAGGTATGGGATACTCTTGAAAATATCTATGGTGGTGATGAGCATGTAAAACAGGCTAAGGAAGAAAGCCTTAGAGGGAAGTTTGAAGATATGCAGATGGATGAAGGTGAGACCATTCAATAGTATGGAATAAGAATCAAAACCGTTGTTGGAGATATCAAGAGTACAGGTAGTAAAATAGAAGATTCCACTATGGTAAGCAAAGTCCTGAGATCCCTATTGCCAGTCTATGCAATAAGGGTTGCTGCTATTTAGGAGCTAAGATCAATAGACAAGACTAAGGTATCCCTAGACTCCATCATTGCAAAGTTGATAGCCTATGAGCTAAATAGTTTCGATGGCAATGTTCAAAAGACTGAATCAGCTTTTAAAGCTTTTGTAGTACCATCTAGAAAAGGAAAAGAAGCTAGCACTAGTGGTGAACCAAGATAGGGTAGAGAAATGGATGATGGGGAGATTCTGATGGTATTTGAAGCTCTCCTTTCTAGGAAACTTCCTAAAGGAACCGACAAATACAGAGGTAAGCTAACTTTGAAATGTTTTTCTTGTAACCGGATAGGACATATTGTTGTAAACTATCCTAATGGTGACAACAAGGACAAACTAGAAAGGTTCATGAAATTCAAAGGAGGAAATTGGAGAAACTATTTTGTGGCAGTTGATGAAGGTGTCACAGATGAAGAATCAAAGGATGAAGAAAATGAAGATATTGTGTTTGTTTCTGTCAAGGAAGATGTGTCAAACAAGAAGGCTCTTGTCTCCCGGTTTCATAATCCTAATGAGCGGATCATTGACAGTGGCTGTTCTCACCATATGACTGGTGACTAGAGTAAGTTTCTATCCTTGGAGGAGTATGATGGTGGTGTGGTTCACTTTGGCAATGATGCACCATGCATGGTCAAAGGTAGAGGGTCCATCTCTCTGAATGGAAAGAGTAGTACTGACAACGTGTATTGGGTTGATGGTCTTAGACACAACCTTCTGAGTGTTGCCTAGCTAAATGACAGTGGCCTCAATCTGGAATTCAAGAATGGAGTTTGTAGAATCAAAGGAAAGAATGTTGAATTGGTAGCCATCGGCATGCAGACCAAAGGTAACCTATTTCAACTGAATGCAAATATAAGTACACGTCTTATGGCTAAATTTGATGATAGCTAGATATGGCATAGGAGACTCTACCATGTAAACTTTGATAACACTATGAAGGCTAGTAAGATCAAGGTAGTTAGAGGGTTGTCGGTGCTAAGCAAACTAGATAATACCTTGTGTAGAGAGTGTAAAATTGGGGAAAATGTCTTCCTCAACCTTTAAAGGTAAATCTTTCACTGCTGACAACTTGCTTGATCTTGTGCATACTGATTTGTGAGGTATTTGTTGATGACATTATCTTTGGTGGAGATGACAAGATGAGTCATGAGTTTGTAGATGAGATGAAGAAAGAGTTTGAAATGTCACTCATAGGGGAGATTAAATTCTTCATTGGATTGCAGATCTAGTAGATGAAGGATGGAATCTTTATCACTCAATCCAAGTATGTCAAAGAGGTGTTGAAGACCTTTGGCATGGAAGATAGCAAACCGGTTGGTACTCCGATTGTGACCGGTTGTAAACTATCTAAAGAAGATGACTCAGAATTGGTTGATGAGAAGGAATATTGATCAATGATTGGTAAGTTGCATTATGTAGTGCATAGTAGACCGGATATTGCACATGTAGTTGGCATTACTGCAAGATTCTAGAAAAGTCCAAGAGAATCTCACTTGGTTACAATCAAGCGGATTCTTAGGTATCTGAAGGGAACTGTTGACTATGGATTGTGGTATCCTTATAGCAAGGATTTCAACTTGAAAGTATACACAGATGCTGATTGGGTAGGCAATATAGATGACCGGAAAAGCACAACTGGTGTTGCATTCTTTCTCGGTGGTAGATTGGTCTCATGGATGAGTAAGAAGTAGAGTTGTATCTTTCAGTCTACAATGGAAGCAGAGTATGTTGCAGCTTTCATGAACTGAACTTAGACAATCTGGATGAAGCATGTATTAAATGGCTTTAGAGTTCCTATATCTGAACTAGTAAGTATATTTTGTGATAACACAAGTGCTAACAATATCTCAAAGAATCCGGTTTTACACTCTAGAACCAAGCATTTTGAACTTAAGTATCATTTCCTGAGGGAAAAAGTTCAGAACAAAGAGATTGCACTAGAACATGTTTCCAGTCAGGAGCAATTAGCAGATATATTCACCAAGCCTCTCCCAAAGGCTACATTTATGTACTTAAGAGGTGAATTAGGGGTGTTGCCCCTTCAGGAGGTAAACTAAAGATATATGTTCCGCATCAGTCAGGTATTGCATAGTCAAATTTTTCTTCAGGATTGATGTGTTGAAGGATGCTACTCCTTAGGGGGAGCAACATAACGGAATGGGGAAGCTTGTGCGTCCACTTTGGCATTGTTGTCAAAGGGGGAGAAGATGTGAAGCAGAGAAGATATTTGCAGAAAATGGGGAGAAGATGTGAAGCGGAGAAGATATATTTGTTTATTGCCATCAATGCCAAAGGGGGAGATTGTTGGCATTATGTGAACCGGTATGAGGACATAATGACATTGTATGTTGTCATTGATGTCAATATGCCGAAGAGATGAGAACCAGCATATTAGAGAACTGGTAGAACACTGTGAATCGGCATTTGTGCCAAAGTGAAGCAGTGTGTTTGTTCATGATGAACCGACATATAGTTATGGGAACCGACATATGGAAGTGCTTTATGACTATCAGTTGGTAGTCTCAAATTTAGGGTTTCTGGTTTAAGTGCTTCAATCTTGTGTGGCTCAATTGGTGACTTTTTGTGATGAGTTAGCATGGTAAGAAAGAACAGATCATGTTGCCATGTAAGCCTTGTGCGCATGAAGGATCTTGCATGAAGGAGATTATTCCTATCTACCTTGGGAATGTAAGAAGTCTGTAAAATGGTGATAACGTGTGATGGCTTATCAGCCGCCATAAAATCGGTGGTAGCTGCCATAAAATTGATGGAAATGGACGATGGAGAATGTCTTGAGATTCGATCAAGAACTACTACATTTAATGCAGTGTGCTCAACAGTCAGGATTGAACAGTTTGAATTTCTTAACCTAACAGGTTTAGGGTTTAGGGTTTATGCTACCAACCTATCTATTTTCTTATAAGGTCGATGTTGTGTCTCTTTCTGAGGTTGTTGGCAAAATTCGTGTGTGTGTATCCAAGAGAAGGGATATGTGATTCTTGCCAAACCAAAAGGAGAGAAGTGATACCTGTAGAGTGTAAGTGCAGAAGGTGAAGAGGAGCTTGACCAGATCTACATTGGCATTGAGTGTTCTTACCAGATCATTGTAATACCTATTGATCTCTAACCACCTCAACAATTGGAAAATCCCTTAACAGGGTAGCCTTAACCAGCTTGTTGTAGATCCTTTAACAGGGTAATTCAAAGCTATTGAATTCAAAATCCTTTATCTATTGAGTTCTTGAAATCCTCTAACAAGGTAACCTTTAATAGGGTTTAACCCTTAACCGGGTATTCTAGCCATCCCTTAACTGGGTGATCCCTAATAGGATCAGTTCCTAGCAGAACCTATTGTAATGTCTCTAACCAGACAAGGCTCCTAATAGAGCAAACTTCTAAAGAGTTCAAAAACAACTTGTGGGTATTCATCACCACTGTGGTTTTTCCCAGTTGGGTTTCCACGTGAAAAATATGTGTGTCATGTGTGATGCTTTACTATTGTCTGTCAAGCATATGATGGTTTTGTGTTTTATGCCTTTCAATAAAACATAATGAACTAGCTGTTATTATGATCCGATGATAGATTACCTATTTATACATAAGGGTGAAATGGTATTGTATTTTTGAGTTGAGTGAAAAGCTAAGTAAGTAACTAGTGAATGCTTGTTTCAGTCATTCTTAGCTTTACTAATTGCACTCTATTTCAAACCGATGTCACTATTTGCTAGTCATTTGAAGTGTTTGTTGTCAAACTGATTTAGGATTGTATTTTTTTCTGTACTAATTCACCCCCCCTCTTAGTACCGGGTTAGTACTATCCATTCATCATTGAGTTATTAGTGAATATAGACACATGGGAAGTAAATATTGTGGTTGATAGAGAAACCACTGAGGATAAAAGGAAAGATGTGGCTACTGAACCATCGGCTGTAGATGTTGAGGTTGAGGTAAATGATATTGCAAACATAAGCACAGAAAAACCTACTCAAAAAGAGCAACCGATAGAAGACACCACTAGTAAAACATTAGAAGAACTGATAGATAAAATTGAAAAACAATCAGGAGAACCAGCAATGGATAGTGCACATGTACAAATTGAGAAACTGACTTTTGGGAGCTTAGAGAAACCTTCTGAGACATAGATGGAGAAATCAAAATAGAAACAGGTTGAGACACAGGTTTAGAGCGAGATAGTACCACTAGCTAAAAATGAAATGCCTAAACCTTTGCTAATAGAAATGCAAACACAAACTAACCTACTAGAGGTCAAAACAAGCAAGGTTATCACTACAACCGGTAGCATGGATATTGTGAAAATAGTTGGGCAGACATCTGGTACTTCAATAGTATAATTTCGGCCTACAAATGTGACAGAGGTCTTATTGGAGTCGATAAAGAAAATCCCAGAGTGTAATGCACAATTCTATATGGCTATTGATGACACAATTCCTATTCTCAAATTGGTAGCACCCAAGTGCATTGTGGATAATAAAGATTCTTTAGGTCAACTAGACACATTGTCTAAGTTCATCACCGGCAACATTTTGACAGTTGATCAAATAAATGAAGACACATTCAAAGAGAGGATGATTAAGGAGAAAGAGAAATTCTTTGAGGAAATAGTGAAGAAGAATAAGGAACAAACAAAAACCTTATTACCGGCACTAGGAGAAATAATTTTGGATTTTAAGAAAATGTACAGGGATATTTGCAAAACTGACATCTTGACACAGGACATAGATTCAGAGATCAGCAAAACACAAATTGAGATTAACAATATTGCTAAAAATCTAATAGGCACATTAGATTCACTTTTGGAAATAGAAAATAAAATTGCAGATCTTGAAGAGAAAATTGAGAAGTTAGAAAAGGATAAAGAGAGAATAAAGGATAAGGAAAAGAGCTTAAAATGTAAACTTGGTCCTAAACTAGATTACCTCATTTCTTTGAGAAAAGAAATTTCTAAGGCTCTGGTTCTCAAAATTAAGACACCACAAGAGAAAATGCACATACTCACTAATATACTTCAGAGAACACAAAAGGCATTACAGGATAGCAAAAGATTCAATGACAATTTAAATTTGGTTTTGGCAGATATTTTCTAGATTATAACCAACCAGTTACAAAAATCTAGGAAGGAACCACACTCCACTGACAACAAATGACAACCTTTGTCATTGATGTCAAAGCGGGAGTAGTGAGATGAGAAAAATGATCAGAACAAGACATCATCAGCTCAGGGGGAGCATACTTTTTTGGGCACACAATTCTGGTAAGACAATTTTGGTAGATTCTTTTTGGACATCATTTTTTGACACTTTTTTATTTTTCTCATGAGTGTTGCCATCAATGCCAAAGGGGGAGATTGTTGGCAAATGCACACTCCAATGAGAAATTGTAGGTGATTGAAGGTATTGTCATTGATGGAAACCTTACAATCATGTAATACAGCATGCAAGCATAGGCACCGGCACCAACAAACTCTACACGGGCATACAGATCACCGACACCCAAAAGGAATATTACTGGAACCCTTGCTGACAGGAATTTTGTATTAATGTATTTTGTAATTAATTGTAAAATATTTTGTAAGTCGACATGGCAGATTGTAATATGACTCATATATGTATGAGATCATTGTAGATCATTTAAAAAGGAAATAATGTGAAGTATGAAAAGAAGGTAGCAGACCTAATATGTGAATTATTGGATAAGGGTTTATGTATATTGCAGAGCTTAAACTGGTACTGAATCTAGCATAGCAGATGTTGATTTGAAGTAGTACAAGACATTGGATTAGTATAATCCATTTTTGTAAGTCAGTGTGACTTCTTTTATAATTGAGCAGTGAGCTCTAGGCACTTGGTATTCCTACATTTGCAGGCCCCTATTGTAAATAGTAATATTCCCTTATTGGCCAGTAAGTGAATATTGTGCGTCACAAATCCCATTGATATTTTTCCCACACTAGGTTTGCTCGTTAAATTATTGTGTTCTGGTGTGCTTTTCATGTTGTGGTTGTTGTTCTTATTTGCTGCATTATTTCTAGTTTACCGGTACATAGTTTTAATATATTTTTCATGTTATAAGTTAATAAATTTATCTAACTAGTCAGATACTGATTCACCCCCCCTCTTAGTATCTTTGGGAATCCTAACAAGCACTGTTTCTCTTGGTGGTGCCAGTTGAGGTGGTGGCATTTATTCTCTTGGAGGTGTTGGTGGAGGTGGTCATGAATCTGGATCACCTCTGCCACCTCTGCTTGTTAATCCTATCTTGAACACTATCTTACAGAACATGGGGCACTTATAATTACAACTCACAAAACTCGCCTTCATTTCTAGTCAAACATCTATGCCTACATATTATAGGAAGAGTCCCCTTGACATCACTATCCTAAACACCATCCTTCCTCCTATGGCTAAATCGTTGAAGTTAGATAGGTTCAATGGTGATGGGGACCCTAATGTGCACATTGATTCTTTCATGACCATGTGGAGTGACTACCACATCTTGGACTTTGTGTTGCTTAAACTATTCTCACAATCCATTAATGGAACCATATTAAAATAGTTTACCTCCTTTCCATATCATTCCATTTGTACCTTTGATCAGCTCATGGATTTGTTTCTTAGACAGTTTCATGCTAACATTGGCAATAGGGTCACTATTACTAACCTTGTTCACTATAAGCAAAAGCCCAACCAAAAGATCACAAACTTTATTTCAAGGTTGTTGGCAACAACAATGAAGGAAAACTCAGAGGGCAAGGGGTGAATCAGTTTTCACTGGATTAGATAAATTAAGCACAATCTCATATCCGATCAATTGTAGTAAGAATTAAGATAAATACAACAACAACAACACACATAACACCAATATTTTTGATGTTGAAAACCCGGTCAAGGGAAAAACCATGGTGGGAACCTACCCACAATGAGATAATACTCTATAGTAGTATTTGTAAATATTACAATGAGGAATGCACATGCATTTAGGCACACTACCTAGAGCTCACTACTCAAAATACAATGACCTAGAAGGCTCCAACCCTAAGGGAAGGCTCACTACCTTACAATAATATTTGGACTACAATCCGGATTACATGAACTACAAAGATAACATCTACTAATGCTTGATGATAGTTCTAGTTAAGCTCATTTATCTACCCTGCAACAATCTCTTCTCAATACACCATAGCGAAGGATACATTTTCTTATGTGCACATACACCACTCTTTGATAATGTAAACACAATATCGACACCCAAAATACATGAATATAGCACCTATTTATACAATTCATCAACCTTGACTACAAGGTCAGCCAAACCCTCAACCCTCAATTACAAAATTACATCACGTGATACATAAATCAACCACTAAAACAATACAATCCCATAGATGATATAGCATAGACCTAAACCAGATCCTCGAAGATGCAACACCACTAGAAATCTCGCCAAGATCAACCACAACATGCTCCACCTTGAAAAATACCACATAACATGAAGAACATCACTGGATCAACAAAATCATCATTACCACACACAAGGATCAATGTGGACCACCAAAACAAGTAGGATATGATCAAGAAACACCAAAAAGAACATTAGAACCATATGCTATAGCTACATCAACACCACTTATACAAATCTACATCGATCAATGCGCTAACATACAAGAACACTTATCAACAGCGATTCAAACTACAAAGATAACTTGTGGAGCATCAAATCATGAACCATCTAAAATGAAGATACACATGAACATCTAAAACATTCTCCCAAATCCCCAACCAAATATATAATCATATCGGAGCACAATGGATCAAATACCAAACTCTTCCAACCATAGAACAAAAGAACAGTCTTTATACGGAAATCCACAACTTAACCAAATCACCACATAGCATCATGGAATCAATAAATAATTAAGTATATCTAGTTTATTCAACATCCCAGATAGGTAAACCAACTAGATCAACTCACTACAAACATTGGATCACCAAACAGCTCTTTGCAATACCAAAACATAAGTATAAGCTGATATCAATGACAACAACATATCCTATGAGCAAAAATATCCAACAATCTTATCCTTTGGCATTGATGGAAACATTTGAATGTAAAAAACAATCATTTCAAAGGAATGAATCAACTCCAGCAATCTCCAACAAACTCTCCCTAAGATCATGCACACAAAGCTCCAAAGATAAAGCAGTTTTTCACATGCATCTCTCCCCCTTTGACAACAATGCCAAAGACAAAATAAAAATCATGCTTCTCTCCCTAAACCAAATAATCTATTCCTCTAAGAAGGAAAATATCTCCCCCTTAGGATAAACTCACAACTGATCATCTGAATCATACACTGACTACTCTGCTTGAGTAGCAACACCAACTTATCAACCCAAATAAAAAGATAAGGCTCTAAATTCCGTCAGATTGATGCAACTCCATGCATCTAGTTCTCATTAGAAGGGGTAGAGTCCCCAAACATGTCTCTCAAATAGACAAATGTATCTATAGGCAAAGTCTTAGTAAATATATTTGTAGTTTGATCCTTTGTAGATACATATTCCAATCTGCCTTCTTCATTATTGACTTTTTCCCTCAATAAATAGCACTTTATTGATAAATGCTTTGTTTTAGAATGTAGTACCAGATTCTTGAAAATACTAATAGCACTTGAATTATCACAATATATAACAATAGGCTCATCATAAACAACTCTAATGTCCTTCAGCATCTGCTTTATCCAAACTACCTGAGTACAGTTGATAGAAGCACCAATGTATTTAGCTTTAGTAGTAGATAAAGATACAACATCTTGCTTCTTATTGGACCATGAAATCAACTTATTTCCCAAAAAGAAAGCTCCACCGGTAGCGCTCTTTCACTCATCAACATCACCTACCCAATCAATATCAGTATAGGCACACAACATGAAATCATCATTCTTCAAATACCACAAACCATAGTCAACGACCCCCTTCAAGCATTTGAAAATCCTCTTCACAACAGTAATATGTCTCTTTAGGATCGGCTTGAAATATAGCACAAAGAGAAACAACATGCATAATGTCTGGTCTAGTCTGAGTTAAGTACAACAATCCACCACCCATAGATCTATACAAAGTCTGATCAACTTTCAAAGATTCATCAATTTTAAACAGCTTGTATCCAGTCACCATAGGAGTTCCAATAGGATTGGAATCATCTGACCCAAAATTCTTCAATAATTCTTTCTAATACTTAGATTGAGAAATGAAAATGCTTTTGTCAATTTTCAATCCTAAAAGGAATTTCAGTACCTTTACAGAATCCCAACTTCAACAAATACTTATCTAATCTAGCATACCAGGCTCTAGGGGTGTGTTTAAGTCCATAATGTGCTTTCTTCAATTTTCATAACATATCTTCTTCTTCGGGTAAAGAAAATCCATTTGGTTGCACAATGTAGACTTCCTCTTCCAAAGCACCATTCAAAATGGTTGACTTAACATCCATCTGATACACCTTAAAATTCTTATAAGAAGCATATGCAAGGAGTAATCTAACAACTTCAATTCTAGCTACTAGAGAAAAATTCTCCTCATAGTCAATACCTTCCATTTGATAACACCCTTTATATACCAGTATTGCCTTGTTTCTAACCACTTCACTGACTTCATTTAATTTATTCTGGAATACCCATTTAGTGACAACTACATTCTTGTCTTTAGGTCTCGGAATAAGCTCCTAAGTGTTATTCTTCTCAATCTAATTCAACTCTTCTTCCATAGCTTTTATCCAATTCTCATCTTTAAATGCTTCTGCAAAATCTTTAGGTTCAATCTTTGAAATCAAGCATATCTCTTCAGAAACAATCCTTCTCCTAGTCATCACACCTTTATTCTTATCGCCAATAATCTTATTTTCTGAATGATTCAATCTAACATACCTCAAAGTCTTCTGATTATTCTAATTGCTAGGCTCTTGAATTTCTTCACTGACAACAACAATATCTAGATTACATGTCTCTACTGGATCATTCTGCTTTAAGATCTCAGTATGCACAGTCTTAGAAATAACATCTTCATCATCAAATTCATATATGCATGCTCTGATATGCTTTCCATGGCATTCATCAACCTTCACATTTGCACTCTCTATTATCTTTCTCAATATCTTGTTGTAATACCGGTAGGCCTTTCACTTAGTAGAATAACCTTGAAAAACTCATTCATCACATCTTGCATCAAACTTTCTTATATCCTCATCTCTCTTAATATAACATTAACTTCCAAAAACTCTGAAATATCTAACTGTAGGAACATGACCAAACCATAACTCATAACGAGTCTTACTGGGATCACCTTTTATATGCAACTAGTTGAATGTGTAAACAATGGTGCTAACAACTTTTCTCCAAACGTTTTGTGCAACATTTCCTTCTATCAGCATAGTCCTGACAGTATCCAAAATGGTTTTGTTCTTCCTTTCAACAACTCCATTCTGCTAAGGGGTTCTAGGAGCAGATAATTGTCTTCTAATTCCATTCCTCTCACATAATGTATCAAACTCTCTAGATGTAAATTCTCCTCCTCTATCAGATCTCAGGCACTTTAGCTTCAAACCATGTCTCAGTCTCCACCATAGCTTTGAATATCTTAAATTTATCCAATGCTTTTGAATTCTCTCTTAGAAAGGTAACCCACATCATCCTGGAATAATCATCAATTAGCAAAATGAAATATCTATCACCCTACATGCTTCTCACTCTTGTAGGACCACGTAAGTGAGTATGCACAAGATCTAACAATCCATTAGATAAATACAACTTACTCTTGAATGTAGTTCTTGTTAGCTTTCAAAACTGACATTCCTTACATATTGGAATAGATGGCTTCACAATTTTAGGAAAATCTCTAGCAACTTGAGTAGAAATTATCCTTATCATGTAGTCAAAATTAACATGACACATCCTTTATGCCACAACCAACTTTCATCAACCTGAGAAATCAAACAACTTTTTTCACCAACATCCAAATGATTGATATTACTTATAGTCTTAGTTCCTAATGCAATCTCTATACCAAAGGAATTTAGGATCTTTCATTTACCATTATTGAATTGCAAATCATATCCCTTGTCAACCATCTGCCCAACACTCAAAATATTATGCTTCAAGCCTTCAACATACCATCATCAGTATTATGCTTACCATGGAAAGATATAGAACCTCTACCATGAATCACACAAGATTTATCATCTCCAAATATTACTATACCACCATCATACCTTTCCATACTCCCAAATTTTCTTTTATCACCTATCATATGATGTGAACAACCATTTTCAATCACTCATTCATCTTTCTCTTCAATCTTAACATCCAAAGATTTCTCCTCAACAATGCATCTTGCAAAATTCATTGGTACTTGATCATCTTCCTTAATAGAAATAAATACAAACTCATCTTCTAAATTCCCATTCTTTGATTCTTCATCAGTCACATCTTCATCAACAGCATAATAACACCTCTTCTAATATTTGAACTTTTGGTTAGGCTTATAGGGCTTATCATTCTTTTCATGCTTCTCATATCTATCATACTTATCAGATCTATCATGCCTTTCACATTTATCATTCTTATCATATCTAGACATTCTCTCAAGGCACCTAGAAGCAAAATGACATATCTTATTACAAGAGAAAAATTACAAAGGTAACTTTCCATCATACTAATCGGCTCCCTTAGGTAATCTTCGAGCAATAAGAGCATCCAATTTTATTTCTTTCTCTTCCATCTCTCTCTTTTCTCTTTCATATCTGGATACCCAACATGAACTCTTTCTCGAATCATACTTCTACTTCCCAGTTACAAAAGCTTTGAATGCAATCTCATATTTTCCATGTGAATCTCCAAATTCACTCAAATCAAATGCAACAAGATTTCCAACCAACATGTCTTTGGTCACAGTAGTCACACTCTGGATTTCATCAATAGAAATTGCTTTATGCTTGTAAGTAGGAAGCAACGATCTCAATGCCTTGGCAACAATTTCATCTTCTTCAAGAGTTCCACCAGCACATCAAATGTTCATGACAAGCTCATTCACTCTAGCTATAGAGGATGTTATGTTTTCATCTTCTCGCATCTTCAATGCCTCATACTTCCCTTTCAAACTATGCAACTTAGCTAATTTGACTTGTGATCTCTAACTTCTTCCAAATCTCATGTGCAGTCTATAGACCCATCACATTTTTCATCTCTGAATCAATCAAGGCACTCAACAATTCTTCCTTAGCTCTCATGTTATGTTCAACATCCTTGATCTTAGTAGCAGTAACCAGTCCATTCTGAGGAACATTTTAGACATTCTTTGTAATCTTCCAATACTCATCTCCAAGACTTGTCAGATGAAATTCCATCCAGTCCTTCCATATAGTATAATTTCTACTATCAAATCTTAGACTCTCCTTGAACACATAATTTTCCATCTTGGATCTCCTCAAGCGGTGAAGCTTCTTCTGGAGGATCTAGCTCTGATACCAATTATTGACAACAACAATGAAGGAAAACTAAGAGCGGGGTGAATCAATTTTCAACAGATTAGATAAATTAAGCACAATCTCAGATCTGATCAACTACAATAAGAATAAAGATAAATACAATAACAACAACACACATAACACCAAGACTTTTGATGTGGAAAACCTAGTCAAGGGAAAAACCATGGTTTGAACCTTACCCACAATGAGATAATACTCTGCACTAGTGTGTGTAAATATTACAATAGGGAATGCACATTCATTCAGGCACACTTCATAGAGCTCACTGCTCAAAATACAATGACCCAGAAGGCTCCAACCCTTAGTGAAGGTTCACTACCTTACAATAATATTCAAACTACAATCTAGATTGCATGAGCTGCAAAGATAGCATCTACTAATGCCTAATGACAGTTCTGGATATGCTCATTTGTTTTCCCTACAACAATATCTTCTCAATACACCATACTGAAGGATAAATTTGCTTATGTGCACATACACTGGACTCTATGTTAATGCAGACACAACTTTGACAACAAAAATACAAGAATATAACATCTATTTATACAATTCATCAATCTTGACTATAACAAGGTCAGCCAAATCCTCAACCCTCAATTAAAGAATTACATCATAAGATACATAAATCAACCACCAGACTAATAAACTACCATAGAAAATAGAGCATGGACCTAAACCAGATCCTCTAGGACACATCACCACCATAAATCTCACCAAGATCAACCGCAACACGCTACACCAAAAATACCACATAACATGAAGAATATCACCGGATCAAAAAGATCTTCAAGAACATGCACAAGGATCAATGCAGACCACTGAAATAAATAGGACACGATCAGGAAACACCAACAAGAACATTATAACCATCCATAATAGTTGCACCAACACCACTTAATCAAATCTTCATCAATCAACACGCTAACATACAAGAACACTTATCAGCAATAATTTAGACTAGAAAGATAACTTGTGAAGCACCAAATCATGAACCATGTGACATGAAGATACACATGAACATCCAAAAAAATCTCCCAAATCTGCAACCAAAGATATAATCATACTAGAGCACAACAGATCAAATACCAAACTCTGCCAACTATGGAACAGAAGAACAATCTTTATACCGGAATCCACAACTCAATCAAATCACCTCATAACATCATGAAATCAATAAAAAATTAAGTATCTCTAGTTGATTTAGCATCTTGAACAGGTAAACCAAACATATCAACTCACTGCAAACACCGGATCATCAAACAACTCTCTGAAATACAAAAACACAGGAATATGTTGACATCAATGACAACAACATATCCTAGAAGCAACAATATCCAACAAAGGTATTAGTCAATCTCCACTAGGATCCCCTTTGCCCTGCCAGATAGCAACTTACAAAGGATGTTCATTAGCAATCTATAGTCAACATTGAGGGATAAACTATCTATTAATCGTTACCATAAATTTGCTAATATGTGTTCCACACTTATGGAATACCAACATACCATGATGCAGTACGAGGATTCTTCTTCGAAATCTCGTGGTTGGTCTTTTGCAAGCACGTCCATAGAAGGGGCTAGAAAAAACAAGGTTGTAGCTAATGTTGTGGTCGTCCCATAGGGATCACAATATAATAGAGTCTTCACTAAATTGAATGACTCCTACCTAAGCACAATGTAATAATTATTAAAATATAATTTGATTACTCTTCCTGAGGTTTGACCACTACCCAATAACAGACTCTATCTCCACCAGTACGATGGGTCAAAAAAAAATCATTACCATCGTGTGCCTGGTCATGACACTGAGAAATGTTATCATCTTTAGAATATTGTCCAAGATCACATTAACATTGGAGTTATTAAATTTGATGCACAAAAGCATAAATTGAACAAATATGTTGATAAGGCTAATAGGGATTTGCAGATCTACACTAATTCATTTCCCTCGCAATTAGAAAATTTCATCTCTATATCAGATCCTCCTTTGGATGATGGTCCATTTGTGAACATGGTCACCATCACTCCTATCTTCTTTCCTCCTATCTAGAATGGGAAGGTGTCATACATGTCATTATAATTCACCCCTTTGGATGCCCATTATTGTGGAGAGCCTGCTCCTTTGTACATCCTTGCTAAGTTGAATGGTCAAACTATCATAGGTGTGATGGTTGACCCATCATGAAAAGTTGATATCATCACATAGGAGACTTTATTCATGAACGGTTGGCATAGGCCTACATATGATGAATGTGGGGCAACCCTAAGAACATATGGTGGTTTCTCTATCCCTCTTTTGGGCAGCATCACCTTGACAGTCCTCATGGGACCCAAGGCTAGGTCCTCTACGTTTGTGATCATTTCTGAGTTGGACCTATGGATGTGGTCCTTTCAGTGATTCACAAATGCCTCAAGTTTCCTCATGAGGATTGGGTGCATGTCATCTAGGACACTGGATATTGACCCCTAGTAGCCTGCGGGGATTTTTTGTTGGATCATTTATGGCCTTCTCTGGTGGGGCCCACGCTTTCCCATGGTGACTTGATGTACCAAAAATATTATCAGTATAAAATGAAGGATTTGGCCACCAAAATAACTTAGCTTGGTTATTTGTTCCCTCTTCCTTCATTGGCTTTTTCTTTGTCTATTCACATGTTGGACCAAGTAGTGCCTCATGTCCCCTCATCATTGAGGACTAAGCCTAAGCCTGTTCCTCTGAATAGGTCATCTCGTATGCCCAAGACTGCACAGCCTTTGGTGGTCTCTTTTTTTCCTACGACTGCACCCAGTGTAGACAAGGGAAAGGAACCCGCACTATCAAAGTTTGCGACTTACCCTCCCTTTGAGCTCCCAATCATTGATGATATTCCTCAGTCCTCTCGCTATGAGAAAGGGAAGAATTCCTCTCATGTTTACTTGACACTGCTTGCTCCTATTGCATAGCCCATGTCAGCATCTTATATTCCTCTTGTTGCTCCTTGCCCAAAGTGGAGTAGGGAACCGATTGCTATGAATGTGGTGCCTATCTCAGATGCACCTCTTGTTCCCTTGATTGGGCCTACTCCTATTGTGGACAAGGTTTTCGAGGCCTTTTCCATGAATAATGATGCTCTTGATCCCTCTCAAGATTTAGCTAGTGGCCCTCATCTCTATCGCAATCAACATATGCATGAATATGAGGTCGCTCTGCAACCTGTTGGTGCCTCTACAACACCCAGTTCCATCGCATCGACTCATGTTTCACCATGTGCTCATGTTTCTACATCATTCATAGTTTTTCTCCTAGCTACTTTAGGGTCTATTGATAAACCTCCCTCTGAATGGGTGCTAGTTTTCATGACTCCTTAGAGCTTCCCCTCATCACCTCTTTCCTGGACATACCCATGTTGTCTTGACCTATTGACATGTTTTATACGGAGGTGTTGTCCAGTACAAATCTCTCTACTCCCCCTATTTCACAGTCATTCCTACCTCAATTTTTTCTTCAGATCCTTCTACCTTCTATGATTGATAGGTGAACTATTCCTCCTGTTCAGGCCAAAGGAAAGTTTGAGCAGGGCCATGTCCTAGATTTTTGATGGTGCAAATCCTCACAGATATGTTGTTCATCCTTTTCTCTTCTTGTTTTAGTGCCTATTATTTTTTTTGTTTCTATGTGTGTGATTGAGAAGGCTTCACCTTCTCCTGAGTTTTTCACTATCCCTCTTCCAGAAATTAGTAGTCCTATTCATTCATGTTTCATCTTCTCCGAGTGACTCACCTTTTTCCTCCATGGAGGATTGCATGTTCAACTCCTTGGAAGACATCCTGACATTGTCTATGATCTTTTCGTGATTGTTTACCCTTACCTCCTTCGAGCTTGTGGACATAGATGTTGTTGTTGCTTTGTCCCTTTCCCTCACTGCTGATGAGGTGCTTGGTGTTGCTCTTGATGTTGTCCAACTTTGATCTCATCCTCCTTCCCCACATGACATATATTGGGAGGAAGGTGACCTGGCCATTGGAGGCCTCTAGGGCCCTATCTTTCTTTATTTTGTAGCATATTATGTGTGCATGATTGTGTTCCCCCATGCTTTCTTTATATGTTTGTTCCCTCCCGGAGGACCCAAGTTACTCCATAGATACTTGGATATGGGAGGTTGACTATCTTTATGTGTTTTTCTCCCCCAAACGACCTGAGTTACTCTGTATATGCTTGGATATAGGATATTTTTTACTGTACATCTTCTATTTGTCTCTCTACTTCTATTTGTCGCATCTTGTTTTTGAATATTCAGGAATGATGCAAAGAGTTGGGAGCATCTCTAGCCTTCTTCCATGTTAACCCAAACATTTATTTTATCTTTGTCTTCATGTTCTCTTCCTCTGATCTAAGAACTTTCGCACTATGATAATACACCCATCTCATAGTTGTATTACATATTATTCTTACTGCCATGGGTTATGATACCAAGCTATTGGATCTCCTTGTCCTATTGTGTTCATCATTGATGTTGTGGACATTTATGTGTCACTATATAATGGTGGCATTCCATAGAAACATCTTGTTATGTTGACATGACACAATTGCTCTTCTTCTTAGAATAACATGTCTTCCATGCATATCATTCTAAAGGGGGCCATCATATCCGTATTTCTGCATAATCTGCATTTCTTATCTAGCCTATTGCATTTATGGTTCTTGTTGTTCAATTTTTCATTATTACTTAGGTGGGGGCCAATCAACTTGATATTTTTCTTCTAAATGGGGGTTGAACCATTTGATCTATCTCTTTTTTCTACCTTTGTAGGCACCAATCTACTACTTATCAAATATATCTTTGATTTACCAATCACATGGCTACCTAGCGCATCGCTACGCATGCCGACAAAAATCTCGCCCTATCATATGTTTATCCATACAGACACATATCATCGCCTTATTGTATGGATATCTAGCATGACACACTTTTCTATCCATACTAGCACATCTCATATCATGGCGGTTGCTCATCTTGTATCTTTTCATGACAAGGGGTTTTCCTCCAAAGAGAGGTTTTTTTTTTTTACGTTATCTTATCTATTATCTATCTTATATATATCCTTTTATATCGTGATTTGACATGTTACTCTTCAACTAGCATGTTTGTGATGTAGATTAGTTAGCAATATCTATTTCAAATCTCAACTTCATCTCACTGGGGGCAACCTCATCTAATCAACAAAATTCTACCTACTCATCATGACTCTTTTCTTTATCTTCCTCTACTTTAGCTTCACAATTCTCAACAAAGACATGCTTGCTAAAGTGGGGGAGAAATGTAACATCAAAAATCATACCTTGCAATAAATGGTGCCATCCTCCATGTCATTAAGGATTGTGTACCACTGATCTTGTCTCTTTGCCCACCTAGATCACTTTGTCAACCTCAAACTAGAACTTTACCAACTCTGTCGACTCGTCATCCTCAAGAACCTAGCATGGTGCAAAGACATTTGCACGGTGTACTAGCGTCTCATGAATCTAATAGTCCATAGGTGGTTGTTTGAGCATTACACCTTCACCTGGAAGGAACCATAATGCCCTTGCATTTTCCCACTGATGTCAGTTTCTCTTCCAGAGCCTATATCTCTCCCATTTTAAGTCATTTTGAGGATCTTTTGGCATTTTTGATCAATTCTTACAGGCTAAAGCTTTTGGCGATCTTATAGAGCTATATTGACATGTTTTCACAACACCACCATTGATGCACTTTCTCGAATGAACCCACGGTGTTATCTTCACAAGTCTTGGAAGGGGAATTCACTTACCTTTCCTTGATATATTTGCATATTCATAATCTTTCACTCTAATTTATCTATTTTTCTAATTGTGTTTCTTTTATTTTTATCATTTTATTTCACCTTTGCCATTATTTGGGTTGTCCATGGAGGTGGAAACACCAAAATGGGTGTCTGACTAAGGTAGAATCCAAAAAGAAACCCCTAACATTTTCTTTCTCATCTGTGTGCAGTTTTATAATCGTAGGAAATTTATCACCTTGCAGAAGGCCTCAATCGTGGACCAGTTGTGAGTTCTCCTCACTCATTTTAATTAGTTTTAACATTTCACATTTTGTGTTGGAAGCTTAGTTTATCATTATTCATGTTTACTTGTATAATCATATTTTCCACTCTCGTACGGATTTTGTACTCTATTCGTATAGGACGATAGAGCGTTGCGTTAGTGTCCTAGTTATACATGCTCGTTCTGATGATAGAGACTAAGCAGAGTCATTCAACAATTTAATTTATGGTTTGATAGTTTAGTTTTGCAGTTGTATCCCCTAGCTCACCCTTAGTGCCAATTTAAGTGAGGTAGCAATAGATAGGTTTGTTCCTTGAGGTTCATCACCTTGAGGGTAACAAATCTTGTCCTCTACATAGACCAACATTTTTTATCTTTTATATGAGGAAGAGAGGTATACTTCTGCATCAATGTGTGTATACGTTTTGGTACATAGAATAAGCATGCAAAACTATAAATCAAAAATGGTATCTAAATTTCATTTCCAATACAAACCTCACTATATGGATATACTCACACAAACTAGGGTTTGAATATTTTGAGATAAAACACTTGATCTCAAATTATAGGATTTTTAGAATTGAAAACATGTTGGCCCATGCAGATTCATTAAATTCTCTTGAGGATTTGTATGAGTATAAAGTAGGTCATGATGACATTGTTAGGCCATAAATTAGAGCACAATGTGAAGAGAATGAGGAGAAATCACAAGCTATTATTGTTCCTAAGGAACAACTTAACAAAATAGAAAATGTTCTAGACCTAGAGGACAAGGTAAATGTAGTTGAGATTGTTAAAATAGAAGATGTAGTAGAAAATAGTGTAGAGCAGAAAGTTTTGGAGCCTATATCTTCTCTTCCAAAAGGTTTGGTAGTAATCGTAGCTACTAGTAGGAGTTATGAGAATTTAAAAATTTTCACTAACAATACTAATGACATAAGAGACTTGACATGTCAACAACATTTGGTAGATAATGATTTTGTTAAGACCTAATAATTCAAAGATTCTATTATGAGGGTAAAAAAAAGTAATTGAGGCAACAAATAATATGGATCCCTCTCATTAGAAGAAGTGAAAAAATGTATTTTTCCACAAGTTGATTTTATTACTAATAATATTACACATGGGTAAGTGCACAAAGGGTGTGGTCAAAAAGTGGGGTACAAGTGGACACTTTTTTTTTCTGAAATCAGGTGAACCTAAACTTGGAGGCAAAATTTGAACGTCATCCACTCAAGATATGAAGATAATCAAAGAACAAATATTGTATTATTCTGAATCTAGTTTCTAAAATGCTAGTTTTTTTCAAAATTGGATAAGATTAAGGGAGTCAAATCCTTCGTGCATGAAAACATGACCCTGATTTGTTTTGAAAAACATAACATAGTGTCTGATGTGCACATCAAAAAAGTCATAGTTAGATTTAGTATTTTGACAAATCCTTTGGAAAAAAGATAGTTAAGAGTGAGCACTAGAATATGTGTATTTTTTTGTAATTTTTTGTTGAGTATTTGTTTTTTATGATTTTTCCAATCGAGGACATCCTGAAAAATTAGGTACATATTCATGCACGAAGCATAAGTTGAACTAAACAAATCGAAAATACAATTTTCTTTTTTTTAAATTGTAAAGAATCAAGTGCACTACAATAATATATAATTTTTTTAAAATTTGGATAAGTATATCAAAAGTTATTCAAAAAATGGCGCACCTATGTCTATGAGAACTATGGAGACACTGGTAAAAGAAATTCAATAATAATATGTTATTGCTATTCAAATTGAAAAAAAATTATATGGTTAGAAAGCTCAGAATATGGGTGAAAATATGGTGGCAATTTTAGAAATACCCACTTGATGAAGTGTAAACCTGATGATGACAAAGTTGATAAAATAAAGCATGTCAAAAATGAGAGAAATGGAGGGAAATCAAACTTCCAAACTGTAGCTTTGTCATCCAAGCCTATTTCCAAGCCTAAACAAACAAAAGCACGTACAGGGTAGTTATGGTGTAAGCAGCGTGTACGCGCTATTTTATAATATGATATTCTATATATAATATGTGTAGATACATATAATATATGTAATATGTAATGTGTATAATATGATATTATATATATAATATGTGTATATACATATAATATATATATATATATATGTATATACATATACATATATATGTATATATACATATATATGTATATATATATACATATATATATATTATATATATATAATATATTAAGTATATATTGTTAGGATTCCCAAAGATACAGAGAGGGGGGGTTGAATCAGTATCTGACTGGTTAATGAATTTTCTGAACTTATTATATGAAAAGCATTCCAAAACTATGTACCAGTAAACCAAAATTAATGCAACAAATAAGAACAATAAGCACAACATGAAAGATACACCATAACACAATATTTTAATGAGGAAACCCGGTGTGGGAAAAACCTCGATGGGATTTGTGACCCACAATATTTGCTTACTGGCCAATAAGAGAATATTATTGTTACAATAGGGGCCTGCACATGCGGGAAGGCCAAGTGCCTAGAGCTCACTGCTCAGTTACAAAAGAAGTCTCACTAACTTACAAAATGGATTACACAAATCCAATGTCATGTACTACTTCAGATCAGTGTCTTCTATGCCAGGTTCAATACCGGTTTAAGCTCTGTAATAATCTTAAACCCTTATCCAAAATCTGCCTTACAATTTGCAAATTAGGTTTGCAATAATCTAACCATATCCACTTTTGCTAAATGATCTACAAGATCTCATACTTATATGAGTCTTATTACAATCCACCATGTCATCTTACAAAAGATTTTACAATTAAATACATAATATATTTAAACAAAATTCATGTCGGCCATGGTGCCGATAATCAATCTTTTCAGTGTCGGTGAACTGTATGCTAGTGTAGAGTCTGTTGGTGTTGGTGCCTGCCGGTATCATATGAATGTAAGGTTCCTATCAATGATAGTACCTTCAATCACCTACAATTTCTAATTGGAGTGTGCATTTTCCAACAATATCCCCCTTTGGCATTGATGGCAACACTCATGAGAACAATCTGAAAAGTGTCCAAAAAAAAGGATCTGCCAAAACTTGTCAAAACTGTGTTACCAAAATGTGTGCTCCCCTTGAGCTAATGATGTCTTTCTTCTGATCATTTTTCTCATCTCCACTACTCCCCCTTTGGCATCAATGACAAAGGTTATCATTCACTGTCAATGGAGTGTGGTTCCTACCTAGATCCTTGTAACCGGTGGGTTATAATCTGATAGATGTCTACCAATGCAAAATTTTGACTGTCGTTGAACTTATCATTATCCTTTAATGCTGCTTTTGTTCTCTAAATTGTACCGGTGAGTATGTTCATTTTCTCTTGTGGTGTCTTAAGTCTTGGAACCAAAGCCTCAAAAATTTCTTTTCTCAAAGAAATGAGGTAATCCAGTTTAGGGCCTAGTTTGCATTTTAAATCCTTTTCCATAAACTTTATCTTTTCTTTATCTTTTTCTAATTTTTCAATTTTCTCCTCAATAACTGCAATATTCTTTTCAACTTCCAAAAATGAATTTGTTGTTCCTATTAAGTTGTTAGCAATATTGTTGATTTCTTTTTGTGCTTTGTTGATCTCTGAATTTATGTCTTCTGTCAGAATATTAGTTTTGTAGGCATCTCTGTATAGTTTCTTGAAATCCAAAATTGTTTCTCCTAATGTCTGTAATAAGGTTTCCACTTGTTCCTTATTCTTCTTAACAATTTCCTCAAATAATTTTTCTTTTTCCTTATTCATTTTCTCTTTGAATGTATCTTCATTTATCTGGTCCAGTGTTATTAGGTTGCCAGTTATATACATAAATAATGTGTCTAATTGGCTCAAAGAATCTCTATTATCTATGTTACACTTTGGAGCTATCATCTTCAAAATTGGTAAAGTGTCATCTATAGCCTTATAAGCTTGTGCATTACACTCTGTTATTTTCTTTATTGAATCCAAGAGTACCTCTGTTACATTTGTTGGCCTAAATTCAGTCATTGATGTGCCAGATGACTATCCAACTGTTCTCACAATCTATAGTCTGCCGATTGTAGTGATAGCTTTGTGTTCCTCTTTCTCTGGAGAATCTATTTGAGTTTGAATTTCCACTACCAAAGGCTTGGGCTTTTCAGATGAAGTCGGTGGTATAGTCTAAGTAGGTACCTAATAAGGATCTTGTTTCTCTACCTATTTCTCTGTGTTTTCCTCAGCAAGAGCCTATTGCTCTGATGGTTTCTCTGTTTATGCTTCAGATGATTTCATTGTAGTGTTTACTACCAGTTTTTCTTTGTTTACCTCTATGCTATCTATTGCTGGTGACTCAATTGGTTTTTTAGTTTTAGTAGATGCAATAGTATGCACATATGTGGTCTCTACCTTTCCAGTGTTAGGGGGATCATTTGATCCTTCAGTTTGTTGATGTTCCCCAATTCCAATGCTTCCTATTGGTGGCTTTATTGCCACATCTACCTTCTCATTTGATTCCTTATCCACCACAATATTGACTTCCTGAGTGTCAATTTTCATTGTGTATAACACCTCACAATTAGGATTCATATCCTCATGTGGAGTCTCCACATTCTCAGTAGTCGGTGAACTATCAATTAGTACCGATGGAGTAACTGAAGGTGGTGGAAAATTGTCTGTCACTTTTATATTTGGTGGTCCACCTACTTTGCCTTTTCCTTTGTCCTTATCCTTTTGGTATTCCTTAAAGGGTTTTGGTCTTTTTAGTTCTTCTTGTTTTTCTTTCTCCACAAATAAGATGTCCCATTTATCAGTTGTTTCTTCAGAGATTTCATTCATTCTATCGGCCATTAGACTTACATGCCGGTGACCACTAGAAAAGGCTATCTTGTTTGCTTCACTAATCAGTTCATCAATTTCCTCAATTGATTTCACTAGATGAACAACTAGCAATTTATCAATCTTAATTTTCTTGTCTAGTTCCATAATGGCTAACCTTTTAGCATCAAGCCGCCTATATAAATCACTAGGCAAATCATCTACAACCTCCATCAAAACTTTCTTATAAATATCTAGGTGTAAGATGATACTATTTTCTATGCTTTCTTTCTCCTCATTTGTAAAATTATCATACAATTTACTTACATTTGATAAGTTTCCATCATCTGTTATTTCATTCAATAGGTTGTTTAGTGGAGGAATAACTTGTTTTTTCTTTTTCTTTCTAGGTGTCATCTTTTTAGCTGGGGGCCTCACTACCTATTTTTTTTGTCTTGTCTTTCTAGGTGTAGGTGAGGGTGTCGGTGAGGGTTTTCTTTTTCTTTCTACCCTTTTGAATATAGTCAGTATCTCACTGTCAGAAGAAGTTACAACCAATGAAAGATGTTCTTTCGGTTGAAGTCCTTCCAATTCACTTTCCTTAATACCGATTTTCTTTAATACATCTTTTATTGCTTTCACCTGTCTCGTTCCCTTCCTCACCATCTGTTCAGTTTTCTTAACTCTTTTTTGAGATTGAATGCCACTTTCAATTATTTTAGCATTGCCAAATACTTTTTCTATCAGTTTCTTAGGGGCTTGTAAGAGAGCTTTTTCATAAGTTTCACTTATGTTGTCATCTATCTCATATCCCATCTCAGAAACCCAAATAGTTCTAGGGACAACTGCCTCCATCGAGATTTCATCTTTCTTGATCACAAAGCATATCTCTTTTTGATACTTATCAACAATTTCTTGAGATAGCCTTATTCTTGTCTTCATTCTTGCTTTCAAATTTTGAATATATTCTTTTATGTTTTTCTCTCTGTCATCTTCCATGTTGTTTGGTATGTCTAATAGTTGCTTTCCTATTGGTATATCAAAACCAAAGTGTTTCCTACAAATATCGGGTACTTCCTTGGTATTGTATAGCATTAAGCACACAAGAAAGTAACCAAATCTGAAAGTTCCCTTCTTATCACCTTTTATTTTCTTCAAGTTGTCTATCAGTTCATCTTTAAGCCATTCACATACATCAATTCTTGCATTATCATTTACCATGTCATATGCACTTTTAATACATAAGCTAGAGACAAAGTTTAGTCTATTTGCATGTGTAGCCTTATAACCAATAATCATACTGACAAATCTAACATTGATGTCCTTCACATCATTGACTCCTAGGGATCTTTTGTCAAATGTTGCACCAGTTAAGGTCATCACATTGTCATTTGAAACTTTCTTAGTTCTGTTAGGCCTGCTACCGGTGGAAGGTAAGCCTGTTACTTCCCTAACTGCCTCTTTAGTGATCTTATGGATGGAATCCAACCAAAAGAATTTTCCATGGACTCTGCTCAGGACTATACTTATCACATCTTTTAGTAAATTAGGGATACTAATAATGTCCACAAAACCTAGGGTTTCCACTACCTTGGTTCCGATTTAACATTACCATTTTCATCACAAATTACAGTCCTATACATGTTCATTATTTATTTAGCTCCTAGTTCCTCAATATGACAATGTATATATATTCTAGGATCCTCTGCATAAACTACTCCCTAAGGTATTTTCGAAAATGCTCCTAGGGTATCATATTTCTTTGCAATTTTGGGAATAAGTTTGAACATGGGTCTAGGGCGCTTGATGACTTCAATCATAGTAGGGTTTGCAATAAATTCAGGTGCAGATGAAGAAGCCATAGTTATAAATACCTTAATCTGCCTTTAGGATGAGTGTTTGAATGAACTGCTTCACTTTTCGCTAAGGATGCCTTCGTTCAGGATTTTTTCACTCTCTGGAGATTTGAGTGCTCAGTGAATGAAAAAGAGCCAAAACACTTGTGTTATAGTGTTATAACCTTCAAATTCCATATTTAATGCCTGTCAGTTAAGTTAAAAACTTAACTCATCTACCGGTAAGGAAGTAATTTAACTTCTCACCATAAACCAAGGATAAATTAGCATGTTTTCAATTTGTTGCCATACTCCCAAGGATTTTTCTTTCAGTTAGATGAAGAATCTCCTACCGGTGAATGATACTTTGTTCTCCTGGTAGAGGAGTATTCCCATCAGCATTCTGATCTGACTTTCTGATCCATTGTTTTGAAAATTCTTTCTTTACCTCTTCAACTTTTTCTTTACCTTTCAAGTTGGGTCCTTTGTTATTTGTCGGTGATGTCTTACTTCTACAGAATTTTGCAATATGTCCAATCTTGTTGCAAGCATAAAAAGTCACATTATTTTTCTAAATAGCTTTCCCATATCCTATGCCGGTATGTGTTCAACATTGATTAGATAAGTGTCCAAATCTTCCACAAACATAACATCTTACATTCATTCTACAAATTTCTAAATTATGATCAACTTTGTTGCATTTAGAACATTGACCGATGGCTGTATTAGTGTTCTGATAATTTCTAGATCTACAATGATTTGCTCTATGACCATACTTGTTACAGTTAAAGCATTTCCCATTAAATTTGTAAGCATTAGGTTGTCTTACTAGTTTGTTGTGATCATGATTGTTTGCAGTATCGAAGCTTTCACCAATTTCAAAGCCAAGGCCATTTGTATCACCATTAGGTTTCTAATTCTTTAGCATGTCATCAAGTTCTTCTCAAATTTTCTTGAATTTCTCCTTGTGTTGATTTGCAATAGCCAATTCATTTTCAAAGAAATCTTTCTATCTCATGAGTTCAGTTTTGTCATGTTCTAAGTGAATTAGATCTATTTTTAGCATATCATTCTAATGACAAAGTCCTATATTTTCATTTGTAGCATCATTGATTCTTCTGGTCAAGTCATCTTCATTCTTCTTCCAATTTTTAGTCTCTTTACAAAATCTCATAGTCATATCCTATATCTCATTCCTCATTGTACTGTTTTCTTGTCTTAGTTTGTTCACCAGATCATTAAGAGTTTCCTTTTCATCATCATCATTCTGCATCTTTTCACAAAGTTTTCTTCTTTTGTTTCTTGCAATAGTGAGATTCTCTTGAAGTCCTTGAATGATATCCTGTGCGGCCTTCAGATCATCTTCAAGTTTGATATTCTTCACTTTTTTTGCATCATAGTCTGAAAGAGTTATTTCCAATTGCTTTCTCAAGTTTTCCATCTCTACTGGTGTCAGAATCTTCCTCAAGTTGTTAGGCTTTTGAAAATAGAGGACTAGGCTCTGATACCAATTGTTAGGATTCCCAAAGATACTGAGAGGGGGGGTGAATCAGTATCTAACCGATTAATGAATTTTCTGAACTTATTATATGAAAAGAATTCCAAAACTGTGTACCGGTAAACCAAAATTAATGCAGCAAATAAGAACAATAAGCACAACATTAAAGATACACCATAACACACTCCAATAAGAAATTGTAGGTGATTGAAGGTTTTGTCATTGATGGAAACCTTGCAATCATATGACCTCGACAAGACAAAGATACTGGCACTGACAGACTCTACACTAGCATACAGAACATCGATAGTGAAAGGAAGGATACCGACACCTTGGCCGACTTCAATTTTGTTTATAATATATTTTGTAATTAATTGTAAAATCATTGTAAGCCGACATGGCGATTTGTAATATGACTCATATATGTATGAGATCATTTTTTAATAGGAAATGTGAAATAGGATGTGTAAAAAGAAGACCTAATATGCGAAATATTGGTTAAGGATTTATGTTATAGTAGAGCTTAAATCGGTATTGAATCTGGCATAGTAGATGCTAATCTAAAGTAGTACAAGACATTGGATTAGTATAATCCATTGTTTGTTAGTTAGTGTGACTTCTTTTGTAATTGAGCAGTGAGCTCTAGGCACTTGGCCTTCCTGCATGTGCAGGCCCCTATTGTAAGAGTAATATTCCCTTATTGGCTAGTAAGTGAATACTGTGGGTCACAAATCTGACCGAGGTTTTTCCCACACCGGGTTTCCTAGTTAAATCATTGTATTATGGTTTTCTTCTCATGTTCTTGTTATTGTTCTTATTTACTGCATTATTTTTGGTTTATCTGTACACAGTTTTAATATGCTTTTCATGTTTTAAGTCAAGTAAATTAGAATACCATTTAGATACTGATTCACCCCCCCTCTCAGTATCTTTGGGAATCCTAACAATTGTTATCAGAGCCTGGTCCTCTATTTTCAAAATCCTAATAGCTTGAGGAAGATCTTGACACCGGTAGAGATGGAAAACTTGAGAAAGCAACCGGAAACAACTCTTTCAGACTATGATGTAGAAAAGGCAAAGAATATCAAACTTGAGGACGATCTAAAGGTTGCCTAGGATATTATTCAAGCACTTCAAGAGAATTTTACTATTACAAGGAACAAGAGGAGAGAACTTTGTGAAAAGATGTAGAATGAGGAAAATGAAAAGGAAACTCTTAATGATTTGGCAAACAAGCTAAGACAAGAAATCAGTACAACAAAGAATGGGATACAAGACATGACTATGAGATTGTGTAAAGAAATTGAAGATAGAAAGAATGAAGATGACTTGGTTAGAAGACTAAATGATGCTGGAAATGAAAACACAAGACTCAGTCATGAAAATGATATGTTGAAGACAAATCTTATGTACACACAAAATGACAGAACTGAACTCATGAGACAGAAAGGAATCTTGGGGAATGAACTGACTACTACAAATCAACACAAGGAGAAATTCAAGAAAAGTTCAGAAAAACTTGGTGACATGCTGAAGAATCAGAAACCTAATGGTGATACAAATAGCCTTGGTTTTGAAGTTGGTGAAAGCTCCAGTACTGCAAACAATCATGATCATAGCAAACCGGTAAGACAACCTACTGCTTACAAATTTAATGGCAAATACTTTAACTGTAACAAGTATGGTCATAGAGAAAATTAGTGTAGATCTAGAAATTATCAGAATACTAATACACCCATCGGTCAATGTTCTAAATGCAAAAAAGTTGGTCATAATTCAGAAAATTGCAGAATGAATGTAAGATGTTATATTTGTGGAAGATTTGGACATCTATCTAATCAATGCAGAACACATACCGACATAGGATATGGGAAAGCTATTCAAAAGAACAATGTGACTTGTTATGTCTGTAACAAAATTGGACATATTGAAAAATTTTGTAGAAGTAAGTCCTCACCGGCAAATAACAAAGGTCCTAGTTTGAAAGGTAAAGAAAAGGATGAAGAGGTAAAGCAAGAATTCTCGAAACAATGGATTAGAAAGTTAGATCTAAATGTTGATGGGAATACTCCTCCATCGGTAGAACAAAGTAACACTCCATCAGCAGGAGACTCTTCATCTAACTGAAGAAAAATCTTTTGGGGGTTTAGCAACAAAATGAAAAACATGCTATTATTCCCTCGGTTGATGGTAAGAAGTTGAAATTACTTCTATATCAGTAGATGAGTTAAGTTGTGACTTAACCGGAAATCATTAAAAGTGGTACTTGGAGAAAATAACATTATAAAGCAAGTATTTTGGCTCCTTTTTCATTCACCGAGCATTCAAATCTTTGAGAGTGAGAAAATTCCCAAGCGAAGGCATTCCAAGTGAAGAAGTGAAGCAATCCATCAAAGCATTCATCCCTAAGGAAGATTGAGGTATTTATAGCTATGGAATCTTCATCCACTCCTAAATTTATTACAAACCCTACTATTGTTGAGGTTATTAAGCACCCTAGACCCATTTTCAACTGGTTCCCAAAATTGCAAAGATGATAGCATAGGTGTATTTTCTCAAATTTCTAAGGGAGTAGTATATGTTGAAGACCCTAGGATGTATATACATTATCATATTGAGGAATTAGGTGATGATGAGATTAAGAATATGTATGTCTATGATTTGTAATGAATCTAGAAATGTCAAGCCAGAACATAAGATAGTGGAAACCCTAGGTTTTACTGAAATTCTTAGTATCCTGAATTTTCCCAAGGATATCATAAGGATTATGTTAAGTAGAGTAGATGGTGAATTTTTTTGGTTGGACTCAATTCATAAAATCACAAAAGAAGCAGTAAAAGTTGTAACAGGGTTACCCTCCACTAGTAACAGACCTGTCAAAACAAAGAAGGTCTCAAATGACACAGTGATAAACCTAACTAGTGCAATATTTGATAAAAGATCTCTAAGGGTAAACGATGTAAAAGATATAAATGACAGATTTATCAGTATGATCTTAGGTTATAAGGCTACACATGCAAATAGGTTAAACTCAGTTTCTAGCCTATGTATCAAAAGTGTCTATGATATGGTCAATGATAATGCAAGAATAGATATATGTGAATGGATTAAAGATGAGCTAATAGACAATTTGGGAAATATTAAAAGAGATAAGAAAGGAACATTCAGATTTGGAAACTTACTTGTTTGTTTGATGTTGTACATAACCAAACAAGTACCCGATATTGGTGCTAGAGAGTCTGGCTTTGACATACCGGTAGGAAAACAACTATTAGATTTACTAAGAAATATGGGAGAGAATAGGGAGAAAAACCTAAATGAGTATTTTCAAGCATTGAAGGCTCAAATGAAAACTAGAGTAAGATTGTCACAAGCTATTGTGGATAAGTATCTGAAAGAAATCTATTTTGTGATCAAGAAAGATGAAATCTGGATGGAGGCAGTTATCCCTAGAACTATTTGGGTAACTAAAATGGGCTATGAAATAGATGACAACATCATAGAAACTTATGCAAAATCCCTCCTTGAAGCTCCAAAGGAACCGAAAGAGAAAGTGTTTAGTAGTGCCGAAACAATAGAAAGTACTATTCAATCTAGGAAAACGGTTAAGAAAGTTGAAGCAACTGTAAGAAAAGGAACCTGACAGGAAAAGGCAATCAAGGAAGATGTTTTGAGACAAACTTGTATAAGTGAAAGTGAGTTGGAAGCACCTCAACTGGAAACTCATCTTTCATCGGTTGGAAATTCTTCTGAGAGTGATATACCGACAAAATTTAAAAGGGTAGAAAGGAAAAGAAAACCCTCATCGGTACCCTCTCCTACACGAAAAAGAACCAGACAAAAACAACAGGCAGTAAGGCCTCCAACAAAGAAAATAACTCCTAAGAAGAAGAAGGTGAAACAGACTATTGCTCCTCTAGACAAACTTCTTAGTGAAATTATAGAGGATGGTAAGCTGAAGAACATAAACAAAATATACAACACACTATCAGCAGATGACAAGGAAAGTATAGAGAATAGTGTAATTTTACACTTAGATATATACAAGAAATTCTTAATGGAAGTTGTTGATGAAATTCCAAATGATCTGTATAGGAGACTTGAAGCCAGAAGATTAGCTATTGTTGAGCTGGATAAGAAAATTAAGATTGAAAAATTACTTGGAGTGCATCTAGTTAACTCACCTGATGAAATAGACAAATTAATCAGTGAAGCAAACCGGATAGTATTCTCCACTGCTCACTGGCATGTAGCACTAATGGCTGGTAGAGTAAATGAAGTATCTGAGGAAACAACAGATGGATGGGATATATTCTTTGTGGAAAAAGAAAAAGAGGAAGAATTACTTAGGCCAAAAACTATTAAAGGATATCAAAAGGACAAAGATAAGGGGAAAGGTAAGGTAGGTGGACCATCAAGCCTGAAAATCACTGACAATATGCCTCCACCTCTTTCAGATACTCAATCGGTAAACACTAATGACAGACAACCAGCCACAGAGAGTATGGAAACTCCGGTAGAGGATACAAATCCTAATTTTGAAATTTTGTATACGGTAAATGTAGAAACTCTGGTAGAGGATACAAATAGAGATTACATCTGAGAAACCAGTAGTTAAAAGCTCAGAGAAACCCTCTGAGACACAGATAGAGAAACCAAAATAGGTACAGGTTGAAGCACAGGTTTAGACAGACACAGTGCCACCAGCCCAAACTGAAAAGTAAAAACCTTTGTTTGTAGAAATGCAAACACAGACTGACCTACTAGAGGTTGAAACAAGAAAGATAATTACCACAACCAGTACCATGGCTATTGTAAAGAATGTTGGACAAACATCTGGTACAACTATGGTTGAATCCAGACCTACAAATGTAACAGAGGTCTTGTTAGATTCAATAAAGAAGATCACATAATGCAATGCACAAGCCTATAAGGCTATTGATGATACAATTCCAATTCTTAAATTGATTTCACCAAAGTGCACAATTGATAATAAGGATTCTTTAGGACAACTAGACACATTGTCTAAATTGATCACTTGTAACATATTGATTGTTGATCAAATAAATGAGGATACATTTAAGGAAAGAATGATAAAAGAAAACATAAATTCTTTGAGAATATTGTAAATAAGAATAAAGAGAAAATGGATACTCTATTATTGGAACTTGGAGAAATAATTCTTGACTTCAAGAAACTGTACAAGGACACTTGTAAAACATATATTTTGATAGAGGATCTTGACAAGGAGATCAACAAAGCACAAGATAAGATAAACAATATTGATGACAATCTGATAGGTGCATCGGATTCATTTTTGGAGTTATAAAAGAAGATTGCAGAGAAATAAGAGAAAATCAAGAAACTAGAGAATGACAAACATGGAATAAAGGATAAGGCAAAGGACTTGAAATGCAGACTTAGTCCAAGACTAGAATACCTTATTTCCTTGAGAAAAGAAATATCTGAGGCTCTGGTTCTCGGACTGAAGACACCGGAAGAACAAATGAACATACTCACCGGTACATTGCAGAGAACTCAAGAGGCAATAACAAACAACAAAACATTCAATAATGGCATAAATTTGATTTTGACAGATATCTTTCAGATTGTAACCCATAGGTTACAAGAATCCAGGCACGACTCCACTGACACCAATTGACAACCCTTGTCATTGATGTCAAAGGAGGAGTAGTGGGATGAGAAAAATGGTTAGAAGGAAGGACATAATTTTCTCACGGGGAGCATACATACATTGGCACAAAGTTTTGGTCAGACAATTTTGGCAGACTATTTTTGGATATCATTTTGGACACTTTTTCTCATGAGTGTTGCCATCAATGCCAAAGGGGGAGATTGTTGGCAAATGCACACTCCAATGAGAAATTGTAGGTGATTGAAGGTTTTGTCATTGATGGTAACCTTGCAATCATATGACCCGAACAAGACAAAGATACCGGCACAGGTACTGACAGACTCTACACCAGCATACAGAACACCGACAGTGAAAGGAAAGATACCGACACCTTGGCCGACTTCAATTTTGTTTATAATATATTTTGTAATTAATTGTAAAATCATTGTAAGCTGACATGGTGAGTTGTAATATGACTTATATATGTATGAGATCATTTTTTAATAGGAAATGTGAAATAGGATGTGAAATAAGAAGACCTAATATGTGAAATAATGGCTAAGGGTTTATGTTGTAGCAGAGCTTAAACCAGTACTGAATCTAGCATAGTAGATGTTGATTTGAAGCAGTACAAGACATTGGATTAGTATAATCCATTTTTTGTAGGTTAATATGACTTCTTTTGTAATTGAGCAGCGAGCTCTAGGCACTTGGCCTTCCTACATGTGTAGGCCCCTATTGTAAGAGGAATATTCCCTTATTAGCTAGTAAGCAAATATTGTGGGTCACAAATCCCACCGAAGTTTTTCCCACACTGGGTTTCCTTGTTAAATCATTGTGTTATGGTGTGCTTCTCATGTTCTTGTTATTGATCTTATTTACTACATTATTTCTAGTTTACCGGTACACAGTTTTATTGTGCTTTTCATGTTTTAAGTCAAGTAAATTAGAATACCGGTTAGATACTGATTCACCCTCCCTCTTAGTATCTTTGGGAATCCTAACAAACACAATATTTTAACGAGGAAACCCAATGTCATAAAAACCTCAATGGGATTTGTGACCCACAATATTCACTTACTGGCCAATAAGAGAATATTACTGTTACAATAGGGGCCTGCACATGCAGGAAGGCCAAGTTCCTAGAGCTCACTGCTCAGTTAAAAAAGAAGTCTCACTGACTTACAAAATGGATTATACAAATCCAATGTCATGTACTACTTTAGATCAGCATCTGCTATGCCACGTTCAATACTAGTTTAAGCTCTATAATAATCATAAACCCTTACCCAAAATCTGCCTTACAATTTGCACACTAGGTCTACAATAATCTAACCATATCCACTTCTGCTAAATGATCTACAAGATCTCATACTTATATGAGTCTTATTACAATCCACCATGTCGGCTTACAAAAACATTTTGCAATTAAATACAAAATATAATTAAACAAAATTCTTGTCAGCCATCGCGCCGATGAACTATATGTCGGTCTAGAGTCTGCTGGTGCTGGTGTCTGCCGGTATCATATGATTGTAAGGTTGCCATCAATGACAATACCTTCAATCACCTACAATTTCTCATTGGATTGTGAATTTTCCAACATATGTATACACATGTAAGTGTATTGTCTCCCCCTCTCAAATGCATACAAGGTGCCTCTCTCTCTCTCTCTCTCTCTCTCTCTCTCTCTCTCTCTCTCTCTCTCTCTCTCTCTCTTCTCCCTTCCTCCATACCCCATCCCTCCCTCTCTCCCCTTATCCCTTCCTTCATACCCCATCTCTCTCTCTCTCTCTCTCTCTCTCTCTCTCTCTCTCTCTCTCTCTCTCTCTCTCTCTCTCTCTCTCTCTCTCTCTCTCTCTCTCTCCCCTTCTCCCTTCCTCCATACCCCATCCCTCTTTCTCTTCTTCTCTCCCTCCCTCCCTCCATACCCCACTGCAGTTGTGTTTGCACTTCTATAGAAGTAAGTGAATTTATTTCTTGTCTGCAACTTCCTCTTTGATTTTTATCATGTATTCTCTCCTAAGAAAATTGACTAATGGATTTGTGTGTGTATATTGAATAGGAGGGATAGGGTTTGAAATTGAACCATGGGTGTATTACCATGACAAACAAGGAAACCTACGGAAATATTCTTCTCGAATGTGTTTTTAATGAGGAGAAAAGATGTGGAAAATAGTGTCAAAAAAGAAACATGATGAATCAGAGTACCTGCAATATGTTTTTTAGAAGGAAACAAGAGGTAGGAAGAGAAAGAGGGAGGGTAACACAAATGATGTCCTGGAGAATGATAGTGGTGGGTATGCAAGAGTTCCCATGTTGTTACACAATGCATGTCACCTAAAGAAATTAAAGTTTATTGCATGCATGGTAGTGGTAGTATATGATGATCATCACTTGTCGAATAGCTTGGAACGATACATACCCATGAAAGAAATCAAGTGTGTAATTCCTATAGTCACAATCAAGATCAGTCTTATAAGCTTGCAAATTTAATAGCATCATATGTTTTAGAACTTAGACAGTACTCTAAGGGTTAGGTCAAGCTCTTACACTTTCTTTTTAGCGAAGCCTCGTTGTTTGTTCTCTTGGAGTCTCGTTGTATGATGTTCTATTCATAACTTTAAATTTAATATATCATTTTATTAGTCAACCATATGACCCTTTAGGTGTCATTAGAGGTCGTATTGTTTCCTAAGAGGTCATATGGTGTCTTGTGACCCCTTAAGACACCATATGACCCTTGAAGACACCATATGACCCATAACAACACTATTTGGTATCCTAAGGGGTCATAGGATGCCATATGACCCCTCGAGACACCAATGACCCATAACAACACCATATGGTGTTCTAAATGGTCCTATGGTGTTCTATGAGCCCTTAGGACACTATTTGGTGTCGTTATAGGTCCTATGGTGTGCTAAGGGATAATACAGTATCATATGACCCCTTAGATGTTGTTAGGGGTCATATTGTATTCTAAGGGTCATATTGTGTCCTGGATTCGATATCTCTTCCTCTCCTTCCCCCCTCCTTCTCTCCCTCTCTCCCTCTCCCTATCTCTCTCCCTCTCCCTCTCTCTCTCTCTCCCATTCTCTCTTCCTCCATACCCCATCCCTCTCTCTCTTGCTCTCTCCCCTTCTCCCTTCCTCCCTTCCTCCATACCTCATCCCTCTTTCTCTTCTTCTCTCCCTCCCTCTTTATCTTCTTCTGTAATTCCTATAGTCACAATCAAGATCAATCATATGGTGTCAAGTGTCCTCTCTCTCTCTCTCTCTCTCTCTCTCTCTCTCCTCTCTCATCTCTCTCTCTCTCTCTCTCTCTCTCTCCCTCTACCTCTCCCTCCATCCCCCCTCTCTCTCTTCCTCTCTACCTCTCCCTCCTTCCCTCCTCTCTCCCTCCACCCTACTCTCCCTCTCCCTTCCTCTATACCCCTTCTTCTCTCCCACCCTCTTCTTTCCCTCTCTCCCTCCCTCTACCTCTCTCTCTCTCTCCCCTCCCTCTCTTTCTCTCTCCCTCCCTCCACCACCTCTCTCTTTCCCTCTCTCCCTCTCCCTCCTTCCATCCTCTCTCCCTCCACCCTACTCTCCCTCTCCCTTCCTCCATACCCCTTCTTCTCTCCCTCTCTCCCTCCCTCTATCTCTCTCTCTACCTTCCCTCCCCCCCTCTCTCTCCCTCTCTCCCCCTCTCTCTCCCTCTCTCTCCCTCTCCCTCCTTCCCTCTCTCTCTCCATCTCCCCCTCTCCCTCCTTCCCTCCTCTCTCCCTCCACCCTACTCTCCCTCTCCCTTCATCCATACCCCTTCTTCTCTCCCACCCTACCCCCTCTTCTCTCCCCTCTCTCCCTCCCTCTACCTCTCTCTCTCTCTACCTTCCCTCCTCTCTCTCTCTCTCTCTCTCTCTCTCTCTCTCGCTCTCTCTCTCTCTCTCTCTCTCTCTCTCTCTCTCTCCTCTCCCTCCTTCCCTCCCCCTCCCTCCCCCCCTACTCTCCCTCTCCCCTTCCTCCATACCCCTTCTTCTCTCCCACCCTCCCCCCCTCTTCTCTCCCTCTCTCCTTCCTTCATTACCTTATGCTCCCCTCCTCCCTCCCTCCCCCCTACTCTCCCCCCTCTCCCTCTCTCTCTCTCTCCCTCCCTCCCTTTTCATTCACATCTTTTCTACTACCAATAGCGCGTATGGGGTACCGAAAATATTAGTTCACTGCCCTGCCATAACTTTTTAAAGGCAAAGAAGTGTGTACATAATACTTGTTACTTGTAAGCATGTACAGGGTACTGAGCTAATTATTCAGTACCCTTTGATAAGATTTTTTAGGCTTAGGAGCATGTACACACTACTTATTAGTACAGAATGGGAAAAAAGAATACCATTGGGCTTGCCAACATTTTATGGACTAGCAGCATGTACGCGGTTATTAATTTAGCGCATACACAATACATAGACATAGTTTTAGTTGCTCAAGAGCCTCAATGGCCTCAAAAGAAGTTTTTGAGGTCATTGAAGGCCCCACTAGAACTGTGTCTGCACTTCTATCACTGTTTTATACATAGAAGTAAGGTGTACATTTGGAGAGCACACATGAAATTAGTATGAAACTAGTTTCTTTCAGAAAATACAAGATAGTCACATATGGAGTTAAAGATGGAAAATATTTGAAAAGATGTGAGTTAGTGAAAAATGATATATGTGTAGCTCAATTTATGAAAATATTTCAAGAGAAACTACTTTATGAGTACATAATGCATACACATAGAGCTTGATAGTTATATGAGAAATTCAAGTTATGTAAGGACGCATTTCCTCTTGGCACCATTGTCTCTATCATTGATTTTGCTGAAAATTATACACTACAATGTCAAATGAAGTGCAATCCATGTATTATCACTCTACACAAGTTTCTATTTTTGCACACATAGCATTCATGCTTGTAAATGATAGCACAGAGGAGGATAGAAAGGTTGTAAGAGAGTATCACTTCTACATAAGTGATGATCATACTCATTCATCAGAGTTTGTACAAGGATGCTTTAAATTTTTCTATGATAGTTTAAGGGAAAGGAACATACGATACAACCGACACTTAATATAGTCAAATAATTGCACCTCACAATTGAAGAATGCAAGGATGTTTTATTGGTTGACAAGGATGCATATGACAAGCGGTGTACAACATTTTTGGAATTTACTGAGGCTGGACATGGTAAGGGAGAGCACGATGGTGCAGGAGCATGTGTGAAAAAAGCCCTAGCTAGGGAAGAATTGAAGTACGAAGGTGGTGCTAAGTTGAAAGATGCAGAAACAATTGTGTGATGGTGTAAGTCTACGATGGGTCCAGGTAATCCAGGTATGTTAATGGTTCATAGATATTTTTGGTTGATAACTTAATCTAACATTGAAAACTATCTAGATTGTTGTACAGTTGCAGGATCGAGTGACATGAGTTCAAATTCAAGTTCACTGGTAATTTATACGAGACAGATGGTATGTTTTTTCTCTTCATGCATGTTTTGTTTGTGGGAAGAATGTGAATCACAAGAGTGGGCTAACAAATAGTCTTGTAGATCGTTGGTTCCCATTGATTCATATCAAATTCCCAAAGCACTATAATTGAGCCAGATGGAGACATTAGTGGATTTTGACCATGTATCCGACCTAGCAGATTCAGGTGATTTTTTGAGTTAGTTTTTTTGCAAGTATTCTTTTTGGTTGATTTTTTTGTACATCATACTTTATTTTTGGTATTAATTAACACTTTATAAAATGCAGGTCACATGTATGTAGTTGTTGCTTAAGAGAACAATGAAGAAGGAACAAATTACTATTTGTGTCATTGTGTTGAGCCAAAAAGAAAATTGACAACCACAATCATTGATGGAGAGGGTATTGAGTACCCAATAGGGTATGTTATCATGATAGGAACATGGCTTCGGAGATACCCTATCAAGAATTCTAGTGTTTGGTTGTTTGAGGACTTTGAAACACACAGACATATTCTTCATTTCTCTAACCTTGTTGTTGCAACAAATATTCATTTGATTAAGTATCGTGTTAGATCTCATAACAATATTTTATGGAAAGTTTGTGAATCTGACCACGAGGAAATACTTGACACAATACGGGTTAGAGCTGATCCTAAAGGCTCACTTGATTGATTCTATAGTTCAAAGTAGAATGATTTTGAGAATTTTGTATAAATCGTCGACGAATTGTTATATATTCATTTTTTGTATATATAAATGCCCATGAGCTGATTTTTACATGTTTAGGGGCATAATTTTTTATATTTAAATGGAAATGAGCTGATTTGTACATATGTACATGCCAAATTTTGTATATTAAAATGGTGATGAGCTGAATCGCACATATTGTAATGCCAAATTTGTATAAAATCCCTTGAGATGATTTGTATATTAAAATGGTGATGAGTTGAATAGCACATATTTTAATGCAAAATTTTATATAAAATCCCATGAGATGATTTGTAAGAAATTCTTTTGTATAATCAAATAGCCAAGAGCTGATTTCACCATATTTAGAGGCAAATTTTTGAATAATATGTGACAATGTTTTGTGACTATTTTGTGTGTCAATGTTTTGTGACTATGTTTTGAGTATATGTGATGTGTCTCTGGTAAATCATGAGAATTATTGATTCTTGTATAATAATGGAGAATTATTTGAGTCATTATCGGGTCATAGGGATCATAGGTTGAGACTAGATACAATTTGAGCAAAAATTGTCAAAAAAATTGTCAAGCAACTTCTACATTGTGTCAGTAGGGTATGACTCTTGACGTTTCAGCACTTTCGAATACAAGAAAGGGGCATGCCTAGCATAAAAATTTCCACCCAGATGCGCTCGTGATGTTAGTTTGTGCACACAATGAGCTGAATCAGTTCTAGCCAATCTTGCAACTTTTCATTGCATGCAACTGACAGTTTTTGCAGCAAGCAAAAAAATGCTACCAATTGAAAATGGCTTGGAGTCATCAAAAATTGAGATAGGCCATTATAGAGGAGCCTCACGTGACCCAACAGGTTCAAATGGATCGACCATATGTGTCTTGGATTTGAGGAAACAATCCATCAAATTTTGACAATTTTTGGACTCAGGGCACTTGACAGATCGCACCGGTATGGTATAACTCTTGATGTTTCGGTGCTTTGGGATTCATGAAAGGGGTATGCCTAGTGTAAATCTACCCACCTAAACATGTTCGTGATGTCATTTTGTGCACACAATGAACCGAATCAATTCTAGCCAATCTTGCAACATTTCATTGCATGCAACTGACGGTTTTTATAGCAAGCAAAAAAATTCTACCAATTGAAAATGGATTCGATTCATCAAAAAAAAAGATAAGACATTATAGAGGATCCTCACCTGACCCCATGGTTTCAAACAGATTGACCATATGTGTCCTGGATTTGAAGAAACAATCCATCAAATTTTGACAATTTTTTGGACTCATGGCACTTGAGAGATCGCACTGGTATGGTATGACTCTTGACGTTTTAGTGCTTTGGAATGCATGAAAGGGGAATTCCTAGCATAAACCCACCCACCCAGACATGCTCGAGATATCAATTTGTGCACAGGACGAACCGAATTAATTCTAGCCAATCTTGCACCTTTTCATTGCATGTAACTGACAGCTTTTGCAACAGGCGAAAAAATGCTACCAATTAAAAATGGCTTAGACTCGTCAAAAAACAAGATAGGGAATTATAGAGGAGCCTCACATGACCCCACAGGTTCAAATGGATCAACCATATGTATCATGGATTTGAAGAAATAGTCCGTCACATTTTGACAATTTTTTGGACTCATGGCACTTGAGAGATCGCACTGGTACGGTATGACTCTCGACATTCTATCACTTTCAGATGCATGACAAGGGAATTCCTAGCCTAGAACTGCCCACCTAGATGCACTCGCGATGTTGATTTGTGCACATGACAAACCGAATCAATTCTAGCCAATCTGGCAACTTTGCATTGCATGCAACTGACGGTTTGCAGCAGGCAAAAAAATGCTACCAATTGAAAATGGATTCAACTCATCAAAAAATGAGATATGCCATTAAAGAGGAGCCTCACATGACTCTAGGGGTTCAAATGGATTGACTATATGTGTCTTGGATTTGAAGAAACAGTCCATCAAATTTTGATAGTTTTTTGGACTTAAGGCACTTGAGAGATCGCACCGGTACGGTATGACTCTCGATGTTATAACACTTTGGGATGCATTATTGGGGCATGCCTAGTGTAAACCTTCCCACTCAGATGTGATCATGATGTCATTTTGTGCACATGATGAACCAAATCAATTCTAGTCAATCTGGTAACTTTGCATTGCATGCAACTGACGATTTTTGCAGCAGGCGAAAAAATGCAACCAATTTAAAATGGCTATGACTAATAAAAAACTAAGATAGGCCAATGTAGATGAGCCTCATGCAACCCCACAGGTTCAAATGGATCAACCATATGTGTCCTGGATTTGAAGAAACAGTCTGTCAAATTTTGATAATTTTTTGGACTCGGGGGACTTGAGAGATCGCACTGGTACAATATGACTCTCAATGTTCTGGTGCTTTGGGATGCATGACAAGAGCATGCCTAGCATAAATTTTACCACCCAGATGCACTCATGACATCAATTTGTGCACACAATGAATCGAAGCAATTCTAGCCAATCTGGCAACTTTGCATTGCATGCAATTGACGAATTTTACATCAGGCAAAAAATGCTACCAATTGAAAATGGCTCTGACTCGTCAAAAAATGAGATAGACCAATGTAGAGGAGCCTCATGCAACCCCATGGGTTCAAACAGATCGACCATATGTGTCCTGGATTAGAAGAAATAGTCCATCAAATTTTGATAGTGTTTTGGACTTAGGGCACTTGAGAGATCAGACCGGTATGGTATGACTCTTGACGTTCTGGTGCTTTGGGATGCACAACAGGGGTATGCCTAGCATAAACCTACCCACTTGGATGTGCTCGTGATGTTGGTTTGTGCACATGATGAACAAAATTTGACCATTGCGAGGGTGAGGGTGCTCTCGCACCAAACACATATTGTTGTTTATATTCATATTGTTGATTAAATATGCAAATATTCATTTAAATTTATTAAAGGGTAGCCACCAAGTAAAACAAATACATAATAAACTACTGAATACAAGGAGTTTTGTAGGGTTAATTCAACATTTTAGAAATTTTATCAAATCATATTCCACAATTGCAATGTTTTATATCATATATTTTTGTTGTTTATATTCATATTGTTGATTAAATATGCAAATATTCTTTTAAATTTATAAAAGGACAACCACAAAATACAATGAATATAAAATAATGAACTTAGTACACATTTATTGGATCAAATATCAATATTTATATATATATAAAAAAAGCATGTCTGCCAAGTCAATACAAGAATTACAAAAATGTGGCATATGCCATGTCCAGATCGATATACAATAAAAATGTAGAGTATATATACATGTATTGGTCATTCTATGACCAAAACTAACACTATATGATCCTAAACTTGTGGTGGAACATCAAAATCAAGCCTCTTTGATGCAGTATGCAGCTTTGTAGATGGCTGCAAAATCACAATTCAAAAGCCAAGTTAGAATTCTTTTGTAGAAAATAGTTTACAATTAACAACATAACTATGCATTTAACTTTAATTCCTTTGCAATTGAAATGTAGATTACCTCATCGACTGATCTAGGAGCTAATGTCTTCGCTCTCCTCTCCTTGTCACTCTTAGGAGTTTTCTTGAAAACATACTTAAATGGATCCACTTTATGGTCATATCGCGCAGGGGTCTATTGTAGATTAAATGTAAAATTAATACAATGTACTAACATAAATATATCAAAAACACTTAGACCTATAATATAGAGAAAAATGATGTACCTATGCCTGAGATGTTTCTCCAATGGACTAAGGATGGCTCACCATCGATGTGGAAACTGTCGCTATTACCTATACAAAAATGTTAAAAGATTAAATACAATTAATATAATGATAAGTATTGGAGGTTAAAAAAAAAAAATGTTACATATCAAACAAAAATGTACCAGATCTTGAGATGCTTCTCCAGTGCACAAAGGAGGGTTTGCCATTGATGAAATAGGTATGGATATTTCCTATATGAAAAATCTATAAGATTATAATATATCACAAGTTCACATGTACGCGTGCATATAATCATGAAATCAAGAAAATAAAGTTGAGATACATATCTTCGCCCTCTCTTGATCCACTTTTGAATTAGGTGCATTCAACAATTCCACATAGCTCAATGGCAGTTGCACATGTAAAATAGACAAAAAACACTAATCAATCTACAGACCTCAGCTAGTACTTGATTTCAACATTTTCAAACAATTGTACAACTAAAAATGTGTTCAATTGCCTTCTTCCCATGTTTCGGTGTCTTCAAGGAATTCTTTTTCTTAGGACAAGCCCTAGACACGGAGGGGGTACCCTAAAAAAACAAAATTAACATGAGATATTAGTATGGATAATAAATTAAGCATAATTTTAAAAATCTAAAATGAAATGACTTGCATATTCCATCAAAACAATACATAAAAAGGGTTGTACAAAATATGATACCGTATAGCCTTGTAGGCTAAAATCGATCGTTGAGAGCATGATGTCATCAATCTGGGACATTTCATCCCCTATCAACACCTACAAAACAAAAATTGGACCAAGCATTAAAGAAAGTTAGTATATCTTGCATTGTTTTGAATTCAAAGTGTACTATTTTATTTTAACATGTTACAAAATTTATACCTCAGGCATCGAAGTTGCAGCTATAGTAACTGAGGTAGGAATATTGGATACCACTGTTGCATCCTGAAATGAATATTATTTATCTCAATTTAAATCAATGTATAAATAAAAATTCATTTATGTAATTACAAATTTAAAGTGACTGATAAATAAAATGCTATGAATTCAAATCAACACACCTGTGTCTCTCGCTCATGGGAAAACACAATGTCCATCAACTCATCTACCAGCGTGAAATCCTCAATCGTACGAGCCTAACATCTACTCCCACAAATCATGCACATATGAGATAAGGATCCATTTGCATTGGTTGCATCATCTATCCCCGATCATATCCTTGAGCAACTGACACACATATGCTGGATGAGCTCTCTGTCGCCATCTAATGGATCATCATCCAATACAATAGGGTGCGCTAATGATGTCCCATGCTGGATGATGGCACCAATCAATGTTGTGGTCATCTAAAGAGTTTGTAGCTCCATCAACTCTTTCATCTCTACTGGGACAACCTGATGCACCTTGGGTTTGGGTGCAAGGGGGCAGCAACTCTCTGTGGGTAATCGCCTATGGGCTCCAGGTCTATCTTGGGCAAAGCCACCACCTCTACCATGGAACTCTCTCATGTCAAAATAGTTTGGGCACACATTGAGCACAAACTCACAATATACGTTTCTCAAAAAATATAATGGCACCTCATAATTATTACAAGGTGGATCATCAAAGACTATCCACCACCTCTGCCAAAAAATATTCTTCATCTGCACATTAGTACACCAATGTATGGGAAACCTCTTTGCATTAAGAGGTAATGACTGACCAGTTTTGGGATCAACAAAAAGGGCACATATTTGTTGTTTAGTAATATTTTTGTTTTTTACTCCATTGTATGATAGCCCATCAGCATAGAATTGATGACACCTATCCCTAAAGCTTCCCCATTTTGTAATTTGTGTGGAAATAGCCATGGCACCACTAGCTAATGTTTCTAGGCTAGTGGTGAGGGATTGATGATGCTCAAGTTCAGAAGTTTTCAATTTAACAATCAGTCTATTGATTTTAGATGTATTTTTTCCTAACTAATTAATTAATTGCTCCTTTGTTTCGGGTGTGTGGTCAAAAGGAGGAATTGGGGATTGTTCTTGTTGTGGATTAGAAGAATCTGGTTTTTGAAACAAAAAATAAAAAAACCTAATCAAAATTAATGAAATTAAATTCAAAATGTAAAACAAATTGAACAAACAGGAAAGAAAGACAAAAATAAATAAAAACTAACCTTGATCCATAGCTTGGAGGACAAATCTAGCACCCCGTTCGCGGTTTAGGAGAGGAAATGGAAAAAAAATGAAGTAAAAATGCGCTATTCACGGGTAAATGAGACCCAATTTTTTTTTTTTAAATTTAATAGGCACTGCGTACGCAGTTATATTTGGATTATTAGCGTGTACATGCTCATTTTCCTATGAGCAGCACATATGCGCTCATTTTCCTATGAGCAACGCATACACGCTCATTTTCCTAGGCATAGCACATACACACTCATTTTCCTAAAAGTAGCGCATATGAGCTACCTTCTCTAGGCTTAGGAAGAACAAACCTAAGCACGTACATGGGAATTTCAAATTTACCGCATACATGCTGCTTGTTTTTCCATGTTTTTTCGGGTGGTGTCCACTTTTCTGACCACCATCTTTGTGCACATACCCACATGAGAAGTATAGAAATTTGTTGTAGGATAGTGGATTGTTGGTGCTCTCAAATTGAGGTATCACCATTGCACTTTCTTTTGATACTTAAGAAAACAAGAACAAGAACTATATAGCATTGAGAAACAAGTACAACAATATTTTTCAAGGTCAGGGTTTAGCACTAAATTTGAGACCTTAGAAATTTGGGCTCTAGCCCCAAATATTGTTTGAGAAGACAAGATCCAAGAGACACAACCAAATAATCACCAATAGGGTTATACACTGGAAATAAGACAAATAAAAATAATAAAATCAAAAAGACAAAATCTAAAATCTGTATTACATTATCAAATGATAACACCCCAATATATGTAAGATGGGTATGAGGTTAGAAGGTGCAAAACTACTATGAGTAACCCTAAAATGTGACTGAAACATGTGTGTGTTCACCTGTGGAGGGTGATTGACAAATGTATATAACCTCCCATGAGGTGAAGAGGGACCCATGAGGTGAGGAGGGAATATCTAAAACCTCTAATGAGGTGAGATGACAAAGTCTCTAACTTCATGTGTGCACATGTGGTAAGACAAAGAGTGTAACCTCAAAAGTGAACTTAACCCTTACTATAAAAATTAAGATGGACCTAACCAATAAGTGTGACTTAAGCCTAGGTGTGGGTTGAGTAAACCATACACTCTAACACCCACCCTTAAGTTATACTTAGGGTATAACTGCTAAAAATAAAATGGGTCCTAGGAAAAAATGATGATAAGGTACCCATGTACAATGAAATTCTCTTTAAAGAAAAGTAAAAGAGAAAACCCAGTGGGAAAAGAATCTTCTCCAAATGAGAGACAAATAAATAAAAAGATTTACATACAATGATGGAGATATCAAGAATCCCCAAGAATAACTTCGTTCACCTCTAGCATATGTCTTAACTCAAGAAAGTAAGGAGATGCCAAAGGATTAGTGAATATGTTTTCAACTTGGTCTTGTGTAGTGCAATTCTCCAAGGAAAGAACACAACCATGGATTATTTGTTGAATGTTATGCAAGTGAATCTAGATGTTCTTCGTCTATTGATGTGAAACTAGGTTGCTTGAAATGTGAATGGCACTTTGGTTATCACACCAAAGAATAGTAGGATGAGTTGTTGGAAGACCAAAAGCAATTATAATCTATCAAAGCTATTGAACCTCCTGACTAGAAGTAATTATGCCTTTGTACCATTCCTTAGTAAAATAGAGATCTATATTTGTGTTATTATTACAAGCCCAAGTGATAGGACCTAATCCAAGACAAATGAAAAATTCTAAAGTGGACTTGTGTGAACCAATGTCACTAGCCTAGTGTGAATCTGTAAATGACACTATTACTATAGATCATGGTGTGTATTTAAGGCCAAATTGAGTAGTGCCCTAAATATATCTCAAAATATTATTGGCTCCTTGCCAAAGACTATCATGTGTGGATCATTTGAAAACTATGAAACAAGTCCAACTGCAAAGCTAGTTTCGGGACATGTATGTGTCAAGTACAAAAGGTTGCCTACCAAAATCTTCAATACAAAGTATCATCAATACTAGTGGGTGTGTAATTAGAAGTCATTATGACACCTAACTAAAATGGCATGAGATATGGCTTACAATCAGCCATCCCAAACCGATGAAGCACGTTAATGACATACTTTTGTTGTTATATGAAGATCCCCTCAATAGAATAATAAATCTAAAGACTAAGAAAATAGTGTAGAAGACCCATATTTGTCATACTCAACTAATCCATCAAAGATCTCTATAGATACTGAAGCATGGATGATAAACTATTTATGAGTAGAAGATCATCAACATATAAGAGACATATCATAATATCATCTCCAAGATGTTCAATATAAATTGTATGGTTTGAATGACAACGTGTGCAACTAGATGTAATTAAAAAACTATCCATCTTCTCATACCAATTCCTAAGGGTTTTCTTAAGACCATAGAATGAATATCTAAGTCTCCAAACTAGTGAAGAGTCTTGCATAAAACCTAGAGGTTGCTTCATAAATATCTCCTCATGAAGATCACCATGCAAGAAGGAACTCTTCACATAAATTTTATACATTGGCCATCTATGTAAATCATTGATGGATAGGACAAGGGTAATTAAGTTCATCTTGGCTATGGGTACAAAGGTCTCTAAATAGTCAATACCCTCAACATATGAGAAACCCTTATCGACAAGACTTGCCTTGTGCCTATCAATTGAGAACCATCATTTGAATACTTGGTATGATACACCAACTTTCATCAAACAACCTTTCTTCCCTTAGGAAGAGGCATTAAACCCTAGGGTTGATTATTCATCAAAGAAGAATTCTCATTTCCTATAGCATTGTCGAACTCTATAATACCTAAAGCCTAAGAAAAAATCTATGTATCAACTTATACTAGATGACTCAAAGACTACTACAAGAAGCATGTGAATATATGTGGCAAGAAGTAGAGGGATCATCTACCAAAGAACCAACTTCCCTACACAAAGTATCAACCCACTTGGGAAAAACCCTACTAGTAGACGGTGGAGGAGAGGTGGTGGTGGTGGTGGATCATTAGGATTATGTGATGGAGAAATAGGATCATTATCAAGACTATCATCAAAAACAAAATTAGTGTCCAAAGAGGATGATAGTAGAATAGGTAGTGATGTAGAAGATGGAGGATCTCTAATCATGAACGACCCATAAAATTTTGCATCTCTCTTGAAGTGTACCTCTTGAGTAGATGGATCAAATAATCTATAGGCCTTCATACCCTCACAATAACGAACACATATGAATCTTTGAATTTTTCACTTTGTTTCTTTATGCCAACCATTTGATATGAATGCCCAAGCCTCACTACCAAATACCCTGAAGAAGGAAACATAAGGCTTGGTATTGGACTAACCCTCTTATGGAGTGATATCTTGGATTACCTTATGAGGGGTCCTATTTTGTATATATAATTAACACAATTTATAGCTTTAGCCCAAAGTGATAGATCCACAGACCTACAATCAAGTATACAATTGGCCATTCTTTTGAGTTATTTTTTCTTCTACTCTACAACATCATTCTATTGGGGAGTGTAAAAACCTAAATACGATGTAGAATTCAATAATATATGAATAGATATTTTAAAGCCTTGTTAACATATTCCCCCATTATTTTTGTGTATTTGATGAATGAAAAACCTCAATTGCTTCTCCACAAAGACCTTGAAAGTTACAAATTTTTGAAATGCATTGCGCTTCTACTTAAGAAAATACACCCAAGTGTGTGGTGTGAAATCATCAGTTAACATAAGTAAATACTTGGCTCTTGAAAAAGATGGAGTTATATTTGACATGATGTCACTATGAACCAACTCAAGTAAGTAATGTGTGTGATGGGTGAGCTCCTTAAGAAAGGTATCCTAATGGTGTTTACTAAGGAGTCATCCTTGACATACCCCATCTATGAAAGAAAACTTATATAGAAAAAGTACCATCTATTTGATACTTAGTTCCTAAAGATATATATAATTAAGGTGTCCAAACCTCTCATGCCATAAACAAAATAAATTTTCTTGGGATTTGTGTAGTGATTCTTCCAAATATTAAAAGCTATGAAATTGATACAACATAGAACCATAATCAACTCTGCCATATGTAAAACACTTGTGATCCTCAAGTTCCCTAATAACAACCTCATCTGGAGTAAATTCAACAATATTCCCTTCACCAGTATGATAGATATCGTATATAGAGAGAAGATTGGAGAAAATGTCAAGTACATAAACTACATCCTCAATACAACCATCTATCAATTGAACAATGCTAGATCATAAAATAGGTATCTATGAGGAATTAGCAATTGTGATAGATTAAGTAGGGATATAAGAAATATCCACTAGGTGATCATCTATCTTGTTCCTATGGTGTGTAGCTCCTAAGTCTAATATCTAATCAAAATTGGATGATCCCAAACCTCTAGCTATGATGACATGACCCTTAAAGTTTTTGGTAGTGTGACGTTGTGTTGTTTCACTACTTTCTCAAGTGCCTCAATCCTCTTAAAACAATGCAAGTAGTCATGATTGGTCTTTCCACAATAAATACATGATGAATTATTGTTACTCTATGATGTGACATTCTATTTTGTATCACCCTTATCTTGTGGCATAGAAGTACTTTTTTTTGTTGATGTAGTCTTTGTCTTGTCCTATAAAAGTTTCTTTCCTTTGCCCTTATATTTGTCTTAGTGAGTGCCTAGATTGTAGATAAAATAAAATATAGTGAAACTAACTTGGATTTCTCCCTCGTGGTTTTCTCAAAAAACTTCTCCAAAATAGGTATCTTAAAATCAGTCCCATAGGTCTCCATAGAGGCATAGAAGGTAGAGGCAAAAATCTAGTATGAGCCTCTCACTTTGAACAAAATAAGGAATATGCATTCCTTTTCCTCCTTAGTCTTACCCCATCCATGTAAAAGTGCCAAAAGGGACTTGAATTTCACTAAGTAATCCTTAATATAAGTAAAATAATTAGGAGATAGGGAAGTAACATAAACCTCTAATTACAATGTCCTAAACTCATCAACAATGCAAAAAAGTTCTTGTAATTTATCCCACACTTTCTTTGGTGTATCACAATCATCTATAAAACTAAAGATTATTTGAAACATGCAAACCTAATGATTCTCATATCTTTATCTAACTTGTTCATGTATACAAATCTCTCATAAGCCCTTGTGAAATCTGGTTGTTTAGTATGAAGCATAGTCCATAGTTCCTTAGATTGAAGATGTTGTTTTACCTTAGTATGCCATGTGTGTAAATAATGTGGAGTCAACTTATCAATATTTAGATCCATGATGCAACAAACACACACACACACAAAAGGCATGTAGATTGTGCCTTGTAACCCCCCAAAATATGATTAAGTATGATCACCCCCCCAAATTTTGACACTTTATAAAGTATTTTGTTTTAGAAAATAAATTTGACCAATGTGAGGGAAATATCAAAATATTAACTTTAGAAAAATACAACGCTCAATTTCAAATCACCATTCAAAAGTTATTAAAAAATAATTTATCACTCAAGTAACCTATTTTAATTACGATAGCACTAAATGATTAAAAAATGCCTCAAAATGGAAAGAAACCAATATGTACAGATACTCATTGGACTCGAGATAAAGAAAATTTGCAATGTGTATCATTTTGCAGCAAAAAAATACCCCTCTAAATTCAAGTTATGGAAAAACAAAATTCTACCCCTTTTATAAGCACTTTAAATAAACGAATAACTACCTCTTTTGGTAAAAACATTGTTTCGCCCTTTACAATTTTAAAGGGATAGGAATAACACTTGGACACTAATTGTTAAATTTACAACATGAAATAATTACCACACCTAAAATACTTAAAACCTTGTTAATAGCATGTACCAAAGGGAAGGCAATGTAGTAGCCTTAAACCACACACACTAAGAAACATATTAAACCTAGAGAATATCAGTCAACTCTAAGTGCCAAAGTTGCATTGCATTAAAAAAAAACTTAAAACAAGGCATTGAAATAGAAAGGATTAGAGTGGCATTGAATGGGGAGCTGCAAATTATGAATGTTGATTGGAACATTCACCACAAAAAGTAGAAAATAGTGGGGTACTCAAGATGGATATTATCTAGCAGAGAGTTTGTTGGAAACCAATAACACTGAGAAGGGGTGGGTAGTGAATTAGTGCTATACTAGAATAATAGATTTTAGCCTTTACAAAACATTCATACACTAACTGATATATCGGTATAAACAGAATTGAAAGAAGTAAAGCAACCAATAAGTCAAACAGATAAATGAGAACCATAACACAAAAATTTATATGTGGAAAACCTCAATGAGGAAAAATCACAGTGGGATTTGTGACCCACAATATCAATCCACTGGCCATATGAAGAGATTACAATATATGATGGGCTTGCACTTTCAGGAAAGCTTCCAACCTAGAGCGGACTACTCAATCACAATAGGAGTCTCACTAACTACATAAAATTCTAGACAACAATCCAGAGAAGTGTGACTACTAAGATAACATCTTCTATGCCAAAATACAGTTTCGATTTAAGCTCTATCTGTTCTCGTTGAAACCCTTAACCCCTTTACCAGAATAACCCTTCAATAAATTCCTCACATACATAATCTCTCTGAATAATTACATTCACATATTTTTTCCATTACATCCATATTATGTCTACCTCTCTATATATCAAAAAGATCTAATCAAACTGTCCTATATACCCTATACAAATTTATGCATACAATATCAGATTACATGTCAGCCAGATATAAAAAATGTATAAACATTAAAACATATTGTTGATGTCGGATCCAATATATGTCGGTCTCCAATACCGATAACCTTTTCTATACCATGTCAGTCGGCATTGTCGGTGACCAAAGAAATCCTTCTGACATGTCGGTGCCAATGTAGAATCTGTGAAGTGCCTGTCGGTACACCATATGAATTCGGAACACAAAATCATGTTTCCATCAATGAAAACATAGTGAAACCAACCAATAGAGTGTCAATTGCAAACAATCTCCCCCTTTTGCATTGATGGCAACACTCATGTGAAAAATGATGAAGGTTTCATTTGTCGATTTCATCTTGTCCTACTCCCCTTGAGCTGAATATGCAAAATAATCCATATTTCCAAAAAATACAAAATTCTTTAACTCCCCCTAATGTATGCAACTCTTTATTCTTTTTCACTTCTATACTAATCCCCCTTTGACATCAATTCCAAATAAAAAGTAAAAATAATGTCAAAGAACTGTACAATGAATACCTCCAAGAATGTCTTACCAGAGCTTGACCAATTTCAAACTTTTCAAATAATATTTCTCTAGTAACTCCACATAAGTATCCCAACCAGATTTGAATGTGTCGGAAATAGATACAAGGCCACTCAATAAATATGCAAAAGATTCTTTCTCATTACCTCTGTCGGTGTGGGCTTTCCCAACGTATCCATGAATTCCTTCTTATGTACACAGAGTGAATCCAATCTTGGACTTGCCAAACCTCTTAGACTTTTGGCTCTCCAAATTATTTAATCTCTTTCATTCTCAATAGAATAAATCTGATTCACCAAAATCAAAATTTGACCATCAATTGATGTTGTCAATAAAATTAATCCATCAAAAGAGTTAGCAATACTAACAATTTTCTCTTGAATCTATTTTATCTTTTTATCTACATTTGTTGTAAGTATTTCAGTATTGCAACATACTCTATATATATTTTTACATTGTTTCAAAGAATTTTCTATTAGAGTTAGCTTCTCCTCAATCATTTTCTTCTCTATCTCAATTACCTGATCAAAAGTGTCTCTCTTAGCCTGAGTAAACTTTTGTAACGCTTGCCGGTTTGATATTTACTATAAGGATTGAAATTCTTTTGATATGTTCTTAGTCATTACCTTAAGCTTTCCAGAAGGGTTCACTTCATTTTCAAGCTTACACTCTGACACCAATCTGTGTAGAACAGTGTTTGATTGATCTATAATCCCCTTGTCTATAGTTCCCTCCTTCATTAGTTTCTGAGCAACCATCATCATTAGTTCAGTGGGACCCATATCTATGATGGTTTTCTTTTCTACCTCAGAAGTGTCAATTGTTAATAATGATGGGCCAACAATCGGTTCCTTGTTGAATTCTCCTATTTTCTCTTCTGATGTTTTATCCTTTACTACCTCCTCAGTTGCATTGGTGGCTTCACCACTTGGTATAGTTTGTGTAATTTTTAGTTCCTTTGCAGGAATAGTATCCTCAACCTATACATTAGTATCCGGAGGAAAAATGTCCTCAATATTAGTATCATGTACAACATTCTCTATATTAACCGGTATTTGAGTATTTGTTTGTACATCTTTACTTACCGGTGGATCAATTTCCACTATCTCAACATTTTTCAAAATTGAGGGTGAAGTACCCATAATCCCCTTTCCTTTACCTTCAACTAGGGTATCTACAGTATTTGTCTTGGTCTCTAGTGAAGTAAAGAATCCTCTGTGTTCTCCAAAAAATTTAATCCATGCCTTATGAGTTTCTTTTATTACTTCATTCTTTCTCCCTAGCATCAGGCTAGTTATCCTATATTTACTATTAAAAACTTTTATGTTTGCCGCCTTAATTGTCTTTTCCATTTCATCTAGAGCTATAGTAACATAGATAACTAGTAGTTCTTGCATTTTAATGTGTTTATGCTCTTGCATAGCAGATAATCTTCTCGCATCCAACATGTTATATAACTCAATTGGTATCTGATTTTCTATCTCTATTAAGGCTTTCTAATAGATATTTAAGTATAATAGAACTGATTCCTCTACCTCTCTCTATTCATCATCCTCTAAGGTAGTGAATCAATATTATACCAGAATAATAGATTTTAGCCTTTATAAAACATTCATACACTTACCGGTATACCAGTATAAACAGATTTGAAAGAACTAAAGTAACCAATAAGTCAAACACATAAATGAGAACCATAACACACAAATTTATATGTGAAAAACCTGAATGAGGAAAAACCACGGTGGGATTTGTGACCAACAATATCAATCCACTAGCCATATGAAGAGATATTACAATATATGATGGGCCTACACTTTTAGGAAGGCTTATAGCCTAGAGCGCACTACTCAATCACAACAGGAGTCTCACTAACTACATAAAATTATAGACAACAATCCAGAAAAGTGTGAACTACTAAGATAGCATCTTCTATGCCAGAATATAGTTTTGGTTTAAGCTTTGTCTATTTTTGTTGAAACCCTAAACCCCTTTACCAGAATAACCCTTACAATAAATTTCTCACATACATAATCTCTCTGAATAATTACATTCACATATTATTTCCATTACATCCATATTATTGTTAGCATTTGGCATTATAACAGACAATGGAAGATTGTTGGCATTTCAATAAGGATATTGAGAAGGTTGTTAATGATTATGGATATAACTGATTAAGGATGTTTACTGTCTTGATATTATTATTTTGTCATTGATGTCAAGAAATTGATTTTCTAATTCAGTATGATGTTGCCATATCTTGAGAAGTATGATTTGAAGAATATAAAGATGCTGGTAAAAGACACAAGAAAGAATATGATGAATAAGGGGATGAATAAGGTATTCAATGGGCAACTATTACCAAGTCAGACAATGATGAGATCATGATGTTTAGATTGTTTTAACATCATACATATGTTGTAAATTGTAAGGTTAATACTATACTATGTTATCAAGCAAAGAACCTAGTCGGTAAACCCTAAGGTTATCGCTATCGGTTAATGAAGGCGGAATGTCTACCAAGTGAAGTTTAGTATTTACTGAGTTGTAACTGAGTTGTAACCAAGTTGTAACAGAATGCATTAAATGGTTACATGCGTTATTTAATGAAGGAAGCTGATGAGCTAGAACTAATTAAATTATTGGTATGCCATAAATAAAGTTTGTTAAGAATCTATGGCAATGGAAGATTGACATGAAGATCTACAGCTCAGATTGAACCGCAATACCCTAGCACAAATTCCAAGAAATGTATGCAAGTTCCAAGGCGAGGTAAAACATTTTTCAAATCGAAGGATACATTGACCTAGACAAGATTGAATATCTGATGGCTATGATTGATCATGGGAAATGTGATGAAGGAGATTAAGAGATTAGCAAATTGTTTATAAATAGGAAACTATTGATAAACAATGTATGCGGGCAAGTGTATGCACAGAGATGCTACATAGTGATTACCGAGCATAGAAGCTTGAAGACCTGTTTGAATAATAGAGTATAGAACCCTAGCAAATGGAAAAAATTAGTTCTATGTCTAGATTGTATTGAACAGATAAGAATCTGCTTTAGCATTTTAGATGTGAAGTTGCAGATAGATTTTATTACTGTTATTTTGTGAAAGTGACAGAAAATCTCTTAACCGAGTGGACTTAACAGTCTTATTTGTAAAACCCTCTAGCAAGGTGACATTCTGGTTAAGTGTTTGAAATCCTTTAACAAGGTCACTTCTAACAAGGTGAAGTTCCTAACAGATCTGAGGGAAATCCCTTAACCGGGTCACATCTAGCAATGTGTTTGTAATCTTTAACAGGATTTGCTTTTAACCGAGCATACTCTAGAAGAGTATATTTCTTAGTGGGTCTGAAATCCCATAGTGGCTTTTCCCTATTTGGGTTTCCACATTAAATCTGGTGTTATGAGGTTTATGATGTTTATATGCTTTTGAGTTTGCATGTTTAGCAGTTTTGGTTATATTACTGAAGTTTATGTTACCAAGGTTGAATCTAATGTTTTTATGGAAGATTAAGTTTGTATGATTCACCCCCTCCCCTCTCATCTTTTTGGCTATTGGATCTATACTTATATTAAGTATCAGAACTATCAATTGATATAAGAGCTTTGGAATCTAGAAGAAAAGTTTAAAGGCACTTGAGTTAAAGATCCAAAGATGTATAAGAGGGATGCACCAAAGCTGAACAAGTCAAGTTTCTCTACATGGCAGAAAAGGATGAAGCTGCACCTATCAAGAGTTGGAGAATATGCTGCATATTATCTAGAGAATGATTTCATCACACTGAGCACCTATCCATTGACAATGGAAGAGATAAAGGCAAAGCAAGAACATATCCAAGCAATGATTGAAATAACATTTGCATTGACCGATTCAGAGTTTAATGACCTAGAAGGCTGCTATGATGCAAAGGCAATGTGGGATAAGCTCATATCAATATATGGAGGAGATGAACATGTTCAAAGAGAAAAAGTAGATAGTCTAAGTGGACAACTTGAATCTACGAGGATGAATGAAGGTGAGAACATAACTCAGTACAGTACAAGACTAAAGGAGATTGTCAATCAAATCAAAGGAGCAGGTGGAACTATTAAAGAAAAGGATATAACAAGTAAGTTGTTAAGAACCCTTCTACTAGCTTATGCAATCTGAGTCTCTGCAATCAATGAATTGAGGTTTGTACCTAATATACCAGTTTCTTTAGATGCTACTATTGGTAAGCTACATGCATTTGAGTTAAGTAACTTTGATAATAGTGGATCTTTGGTAAATAAAGTTGAATTTGCATTTAGTTCTTTTCATCTTGATGAATCTAATGATTACAATGAGAGAAAGTATAAGTACTCTGAAGGAGATCATAGTGGAGCAAGTGAAAGATTTCGTAAGAACATGGAAGAAGTACACAAACTGTATGAGGAAATCAAAAAGAAAGAAGAGTTTGAAGCACTATTAGCCAGAAGGTTACTGAGAGGCAAAGGTAAGTATAAAGGAAAACTACCTTTGAAATGTTTCAATTGTGATAAAATAGGACATATGGCTTCTAACTATCCTAACAAAGATTCTACTGAAAAGAGAGATTACCGAGATGATAGACAGAAAGATAATCATTATAGAGGACACCAAGACTTTAGAAGAAGAGATAGAAAGACATGCTTGATACCTGATGAGGAATCCAATGATGATAAATCAGATGAAATTGATACAGAGAAAGTAGTTTATGTGGCTATCAAAGATGGATCAGATGAAGAAAGCTATGAAGAAAAAGCCCTAATATCTCACATAAATACTATTGATTCTTGGATCACAGATAGTGGATGCTCACATCATATGACAGGAGACAAACACAAGTTTGTTATATTAGAAGATTATGATGGAGGCTATGTTAGATTTGGTAATGATGCACCATGTTCGGTGAAAGGTAAAGGATCTATAACACTTATTGACAATGCAAGATGCAATGATGTTTATTGGGTTGAAGGTTTGAAATACAATTTGTTGAGTGTAGCATAGCTAAACAATACAGGTTACCAAATAGAATTTTAGAAAGGAATTGTCAAAGTTCATGACAAGAATGGAAAGTTAGTTGCTACCGAGACACAAACAAAAGGTAACACATTTCACCTTGACTCAACTTGGAACAAGTGTTTGTATGCAAAAATAGATGATACCTGGTTATGGCATAAAAGGTTTTGTCATGTAAATTTTGATAATCTGATCAAAATATGTAAGAAGCACTGAGTAAGAGGTCTACCGAGTCTTGAAAAACCTAAGAATGCTATGTGTCAAGGATGCCAAATGGGTAAGATGACAAGATCAAGCTTCACAAGTAAGTCTTACACTTCTAAGAGAATTTTAGATCTTGTGCACACTGATCTTTGTGGTCCTATGAAAGTTCAAAGTTTTAATGGTGATAAATATTTCATATTATTTGTGGATGACTATTCAAGGATGATGTCAGTAATGTTTTTAAAAGATAAATCAGAAGCTTTTCAAATGTTTAAATGGTACAAGGCAAGAGTTGAAAATGAAACAGGAAGACAACTGAAATGTCTTAGATCAAATAGAGGAGGAGAGTTCACATCTGATGAATTCAACTTATTCTGCAATGATCATGGTATTAAAAGACAAGTCTCTGCACCGAGAACTCCACAGCAAAATGGAATAGCTGAGAGAAGAAATAGATCTATTGTGGATTGTGCTAGAACACTGATGATTGAAAAGAAAGTGCCACAAACATTTTGGAGAGAAGCAATAAGCACAACAGTTTACACCCTGAACCGAGTACAATTGAAGAAAGGTACTTTGAAGACACCATATGAAATCTGGAATGATAAGAAACCTAATGTAAGTTATTTTAAAATATTTGGAAGTAGATGCTATGTTCACAAAGATGATAGAAATGGCAAGTTTGATTAGAAGAGTGAAGAAGGAATATTTATAGGTTATTCTTCTAGAAGCAAAGCATTTAAATGTCTGATCAAAACACTTAACAAAATAGTAGAAAGTGCAAATGTGAAAATTGATGAATTTGCATAAAGAAATGATGAAGGAAATTCCAAGGAACTAGAAGACTATGATGAATTTGTCTATGTTCAACCCACAAGTCTTACTGAGAAGACTGTTGAAGAAAATGAAGAGAATATCCAGTTACCGAGTGATGAAGAAGTTCATACAGAGCCTACCGATCCTGTATCAGCCAAATATGTCAGAAGACATCATGCACCAAGTCAAATTATAGGAGATAAGGATGATCTAGTGATGACAAGGAACAAACTGAGATAGAACACATGTTTGATATCTAAATTTGAACCGAGAGTAGTGAAAGAGGCATTTAACAATGAAGATTGGATAAATGCTATGATAGAAGAGATTGATCAAATCAAGAAGAATGACACATGGACACTAATCCCAAGACTGAAGGACAAAAATGTAATCAGTACAAAGTGGATTTTCAGAAACAAGCTAAATGAAAAAGGAGAGGTCATTCGAAACAAAGCAAGACTAGTTTGCAAAGGTTATGCTCAATAAGAAGGAATTGATTATGGTGAAACTTTTGCACCTATTGCTAGACTTGAAGGAGTAAGAACATTATTGGCATATGCTGCTTTCAAAAATTTCAAGATATATCAAATTGATGTCAAATCTGCATTTCTGAATGGAATATTAGAAGAAGAAGTTTTTATTGAACAACCTAGAGGATTTGTTGAAGACAATAATAAAGATCAAGTATGTAAATTGAACAAAGCTTTATATAGTTTGAAACAAGCACCTAGAGCATGGTATGAAAGATTGCACTCTTATTTGATTAAGATTGGTTTTATAAGGACAAGTGAGAACAACAATATGTACATGAAGAATGATGAAAATGGAATACTGATCTCAGCCATATTTGTTGATGATATTATATTTTGTGGAAATGACTCTCTATCTAAGAACTTTGGAAATGAAATGAGAAAAGAATTTGAGATGTCATTAATTGGTGAGATAAAGTATTTTATAGTTTTACAGATACTGCAAATGAAAAATGAGATTTTCATTACTCAATCCAACTACATAAAGGAAATCTTGAAGAAATTTGGAATGGAGGATTCAAAACTAGTAAGTACTCCTATGACTACCAACTGTAAATTATCAAAGAATGATGAATCTGCATCTGTTGATGAGACACTTTACCGATCCATGATTGGAAAGCTACAATATGTTGTTCACGTCAGACCAGACATAACACATGCAGTAGGTATAGTTGCAAGATTCTCTACAGATCCTAACGAAACACACATGATAGCAATCAAAAGAATTTTTAGATACTTGAAAGGAATTGAAGATTATGGCTTAGTATATCAGCAAGGAAATGATTTTGATTTAAAAGTTTATACTGATGCTGATTGGGCAGACAACATTGATGATAGAAAAAGTACAAGTGGAGGAGCTTTCTTTTTAGGAGAAAGACTAGTGAGTTGGCTTAGCAAGAAACAAGGATGTGTTTCACAGTCAACAACAGAAGCTGAATATGTTGCTGCAGCATTGAATTGTACCAACATTGCATGGATCAAACAACTGTTGGAAGGTATAAATTAGAAAGTTACCGAGCCAGTAACTATATTCTGTGACAATACTAGTGTCATTAACATTTCAAAAAATCTTGTTATGCATTCTAAGACAAAGCACATCTCTATCAAATATCATTATCTTAGAGAAGAAGCTCAAGAGAAGAAAGTGGTGTTGGAGTATGTTAGCACAAAGGAACAAATAGCAGATATCTTCACCAAACCACTACCAAGGGACACTTTTGAATATCTTAGAAGTAAGTTAGGGGTCCTACCCCTATCTTCTACTCACTGATCGAGTTCAGTGAAAGCATCAATTCGATGACTATCGAATATCTTTTAGGAGTTGATGCTGACTTACACACTTTAGGATGTTTTCTAAAGGTGTATAGGAAATAATACAGGAAATCATAAAGGGAATAGGAATTGAAGAAAAAATGCTCTAACTGAGACTGAATTGACACATGACTGTAGGAATTCACTTCATACAGGAAGAAATTATGTTTTAGTTCTTTAATTTTTGGCATTGTTGTCAAAGGGGGAGAAAACTGAGAAAGGGGAGAAGACTGAAGATTGGAAAGAAGACTGAAAGAGGAGAAGTCTAATGTATGGGGGAGAAGTCTAATGGTAGCAAGAGAGCATTTCAGCATTTCAAAATCACAGCAATCCGAATCTTTTAAGGACAAATCAATTGGTTTTGCCATCAATGCCAAAGGGGGAGATTGTTAGCATTTGGCATTATAACAGACAATGGAAGATTGTTGGCATTTCAATAAGGATATTGAGAAGGTTGTTAATGATTATGGATATAACTGATTAAGGATGTTTACTATCTTGATATTATTATTTTGTCATTGAAGTCGAGAAATTGATTTTCTAATTCAGTATGATGTTGCCATATCTTGAGAAGTATGATTTGAAGAATATAAAGATGCTGGTAAAAGACACAGGAAAGAATATGATGAATAAGGGGATGAATAAGGTATTCAATGGGCAACTATTACCGATTTAGACAATGATGAGATCATGATATTTAGATTGTTTTAGCATCATACATATGTTGTAAATTGTAAGGTTAATATTATACTATGTTATCAAGCAAAAAACCTAGTCGGTAAACCCTAAGGAAACTAGTCGGTAAACCCTAAGGTTATTGCTATCGGTTAATGAAGGTGGAATGTCTACCAAGTGAAGTTTAGTATTCATCGAGTTGTTACCGAGTTGTAACCGAGCTATAACAAAATGCATTAAATGTTTACATACATTATTTAATGAAGAAAGCTGATGAGCTGGAAATGATTAAATGATTGGTGAGCCGTGCATGAAGTTTGTTAAGAATCTATGGCAAAGGAAAGTCGACATGAAGATCTACAGCTCATATTGAACTGCAATACCCTAGCACAAGTTCCAAGAAATGTATGCAAGTTCTAAGGTGGGGTAAAACATTTTTCAGATTGAAGGATACATTGAACCTTGACAAGATTGAAGATCTGATGGCTATGATTGATCATGGGAAATGTGATGAAGGAGATTAAGCGGTTAGCAAATTGTTTATAAATAGGGAACTATTGATAAACAATGTATGCGGGCAAGTGTATGCACAGGGATGCTACATAGTGATTACCGAGCACAAAATCTTGAAGACCTGTTTGAATAACAGAGTATAGAAGCCCAACAGATGGATAAGATAGTTCTATGTCTAGATTGTATTGAATAAATAAGAATTTTCTTTAGCATTTTAGATGTGAAGTTGCAGATAGATTTTATTACTGTTATTTTGTGAAAGTGATAGAAAATCTCTTAACCGAGTGGACTTAACAGTCTTATTTGTAAAACCCTCTAGCAAGGTGACATTATGATTGAGTGTTTGAAATCCTTTAACAATGTCACTTCTAACAAGGTGAAGATCCTAACAGATCTGAGGGAAATCCCTTAACTGGGTCACATCTAGCAATGTGTTTGTAATCTTTAGCAGGATTTGCTTTTAACCGAGCATACTCTAGAAGAGTATATTTCTTAGTGGGTCCGAAATCCCACAGTGGTTTTTCCCTATTTGGTTTTCCATGTTAAATCTAGTGTTATGAGTTTTATGATGTTTATATGCTTTTGAGTTTGCATGTTTAGCAATTTTGGTTATATTACTGAAGTATATGTTACCGAGGTTGAATCTAATGTTTTTATGGAAGATTAAGTTTGTATGATTCACCCCCCCTCTCATCTTGTTGGCTATTGGATCTGTACTTATATTAAGTATCAGAACTATCAATTATGTCTACTTCTCTATATATCAAAATGATCTAATCAAACTGTCCTATATACCCTATACAAATTTATGCGTTATGTCAACTTACAAAGATATATACAATATCAGATTACATGTCGGCTAGATATAAAAAATGTATAAACATTAAAACATATTGCTGATGTCGGATCCAAGATATGTCAGCCTCCAATACCGATAACCTTTTCTATACCATGTCGGTCGGCATTGCCGGTGACCAAATAAATCCTTCTGACATGCCAGTGTTGATGTAGAATCTGTGAAGTGCTTGTCAGTACACCATATGAATTTGGAACACAAAATCGTGTTTCCATCAATCAAAACATAGTGAAACCAACTAGTAGAGTGTCAAGTGCAAATAATCTCCCTCTTTTGCATTGATGGCAACACTCATGTGAAAAATGATGAAGGTTTCATCTGCCAGTTTCATCCTGCCCTGCTCCCCCTGAGCTGAATATGCAAAATAATCCATATCTCCAAAAAATCTAAAATTCTTTAACTCCCCCTAATGTATGCAACTCTTTATTCTTTTTCACTTCTATACTAATCCCCCTTTAACACCAATGCCAAAAAAAATGTAAAAATAATGTCAAAGAACAGTACAATGAATACCTCCAAGAATGTCTTACCGAAGCTTGACCAATTTCAAACTTTTTGGATAATCTTTCTCTAGTAACTCCACATAAGTATCCCAGCCGGATTTGAATGTGCCAGAAATAGATACAAGACCACTCAGAAAATGTGCAAAAGATTCTTTCTCATTACCTCTATCGGGGTCGGCTTTCCCAACGTGTCCATGAATTCCTTCTTATGTACACAGACTAAATCCAATCTTGGACTTGCCAAACCTCTTAGACTTTTGGCTCTCTGAATTATTTTATCTCTTTCATTCTTGAGAGAATAAATCTGATTCACCAAAATCAAAATTTGACCATCAATTGATGTTGTCAATGAAATTAATCCATCAAAAGAGTTAGCAATACTAGCAATTTTCTCTTGAATCTATTTTATCTTTTTATCTACATTTGTTGTAAGTATTTCAGTATTGGAACATACTCTATATATACTTTTACATTATTTCAAAGAATTTTCTATTAGAGTTAGCTTCTCCTCAATCTTTTTCTTCTCTATCTCAATTACCTAATCAAACGCATCTCTCTTAGCCTGAGTAAAGTTTTCTAACACTTACGAGTTGGAGATTTACTGTAAGGATTGAAAGTCATTTGATATGTTCTCAGTCATTACCTTAAGCTTGCCAAAAGGGTTCACTTCATTTTCAATCTTATACTCTGAGACCAATCTATGTAGAATAGTGTTTGATTGATCTATAATCCCCTTGTCTGTAGTTCCCTCCTTCATTAGTTTCTAAGCAGCCATCATCATTAGTTCAGTGGGACCCATATCTGTGATGGTTTTCTTTTCTACCCGAGAAGTGTCAATTGTTAATAATGATGGGCCAACAACCAATTCCCTGTCGAATTCCCCTGTTTTGTCTTCTGATGTTTTATCCTTTATTACCTCTTCACTTGCGCCAGTGGCTTCACCACTTGGTGCAGTTTGTGTATTTTTCGGTTCCTCTATAGGAATAGTATTCTCAACCTGTACATTAGTATCTGGAGGAAAAATGTCCTCAATATTAGTATCATGTACAAAATTCTCTATATTAACTGGTATTTGAGTATTTGTCTATACATCTTTATTTACCGATGAATCAATTTCCACTATCTTAATATTTTTCAAAACTAAGGGTGAAGTACCCATAATCCCCTTTCCTTTACCTTCAACTAGGGTATCTACAGTATCTATCTCGGTCTCTAGTGAAGTAAAGAATCCTCTGTGTTCTCTAAAAAAATTAATCCATGCCTTCTGAGTTTCTTTTATTACTTCATTCACTCTCCCTAGCATCAGGCTAGTTATCCTATGTTTACTATTAAAAAAATTTATGTTTGCTGCCTCAATTGTCTTTTGCATTTCATCTGGAGCTATAGTAACACAGATAGCTAGTAGTTCTTGTATTTTAATGTGTTTATGCTCTTGCATAGCAGATAATCTTCTGGCATCCAACATGTTATATAACTCAGCTGGTATTTGATTTTCTATCTCTATTAAGGTTTTTCTAATAGATATCTAAGTATAATATGACTGCTTCGTCTACCTCTCTCTGTTCATCATCCTCTAAGTTTTCATAATAAAATTTAACATTCTTCAACATGCCATCTTTTGTAATTTCATCTACAATTTCTGCACAAGTTTTAGATGGTATGATAGTTACATTAACAGTTTCAATTGCTAAATCAATGTCACTCTTCTTCCTCTTGATAGTACCGGATGCAACTATATGTGTAGTTTTAGGTTCTTTCTTCTATGTTGGTAGCTTGATTGTGACCTTCCTAACCGGTTGCTTCTTTGCTTCCACTTTTGTTTCCTTCGGTTTCTTCCTAACAACCCTCTTGAATGCTAATAGAGTGTCATATTCTAATTCAAAATCAGTAGTAACAGGTTCAATATGAACTACTAGATCCTTAATCTTTCTACATTTCTCTAGGACAACATCAATTAGTGATTGAATATCCTTTCAGACTTTCTGTACAAACTTACTTTCTTTTCCTTCTTGTTTCTCCCTTTTCTTCTGATTGAACTATGTTTCAACCTCTAGAGTATTCTGTTGTGCAATTCCATAGGGCTTCTCTGCCTCATCTATTGGTGCATCAATTAGCATTTTTGTGTAGGCATCAAGAATCTATGCATCCACCTCATATCCCATTTCTTCAATCCAAATCTTTCGGGGCTTAACTACTTCCATGAGAGTCTCATCCTTCTTTACTATGAAGTAAATGTCAGTAGAGTATTTCTCTACTATATGCGCAGGTAACCTTACCCTAGACCTCATAGATTTTTGAAATGCCTTGAAATACCCCCATATCTTATCATCTATATGGATTCCTAATGTACCAATTGACTATTTCAATTGTCTTCCTATCGGAATGTCAAAAGCCCATTGTTTCCTACTAGAATTGGGTGTATCATTAAAAAAATATAGCATTGAGCAGACTAACAAATTCCCATACCAGAAAGTGCCCTTTTTCTCTCCCTTAATATTTCCTAAATTGATTAACATCTCATCAAGCATCCAACCACAAAGATTTAACTTTAAATTGTCTCTCATAATTTTATATGCAACCAAAAAGCATGAACTGGAAATAGAATTCAATTGGTTTGACTGAGTTACCTTATATCCTGTTAGGACCCAGAGGCAACTCAGAGGAGGAGGGGTGAATCAGTTGTCAATTAATTTCAACCCAAATATAACTTAATAAAACCTAATACTTAATACCAGTAAACCAAACTTAATGTCGGTAGACAGTATAGCAGTTAATATTAATACTAGTGAAAATCAATGCATATAACAAAAAGAGAAACAACATCCACAACACATAACACAAAGATTTGTACATGGAAACCCTGTAAGGGGAAAAACCATGATATGAAACCTTACCAACAATCAGATGATACTACTATAGATAGTATGTGTATACAAATGGGATCTGCATATGCAGAAAGGCCAACCGCCTAGAGCTCACTGGTAAATCACAAAATAGGAGTCACACTGACTACAATTGGGTGATTAAATCCAATGATAATGTACTTCTCAAAGTAGCATCTCCAATGTTGGATTTAGTACCGGTTAAGCTCTAATAATCACCTTCAAACCTTCTGCGAACCTTCTCTATGGTCTGCTCATATGATCTTCAATATTTGCACATACCATGCTAGAATACCATAACCATATATCATCTCTCTATTCTATATCTTCCTTACTTCCATCATCTCACAAATGAGATCTTACATATATACCAAAACCTAAGACCGAATGTGTAGGTTAGCTAATTAAGAATATTACAATTAAATCAATTACAAATAAGTCAAGATGTGATGCATCATATTGGCTCAATACAATGACAACAATATCCAATTGGTTAAATCATCTCCATAACGTGTCTTGCTGATCTGGAATAGATAATGCATGTCGGTCCATAACCTAGACCAATTTGCCGGTAACAACAAATATGTCAACCCGATTAGACCAATAACCAAAATACCAAAACCAAGTGTCCAAACCATGTCTTTGACATAACCAAGTGATCTCCAGATGATAACAAGTCATCCTTAGTGCCGATGAACAATATAACCTATCGGTGAACAATATATCGGTGACTGTGCATAAGTCACTGAACTTTGTCGGTGAACATAACCAAAGATCTCCAGAAGGATAGGTGTTGATAAGTGTTGACATCAATGACAAAACCAATGCAACACATCCATAATACCAAAAATCTCCCCCTTTGGCATTGATGGCAACACAAGATGGAAAAACATCTAAGAGCAAAAATAGAATGCCAAAAACAAAAAACCAACAATCTCCAGAATAGATCAATACTAGAAATCAAAATACAAATGTAGAGAGTATATATCACTCCTCAATAAGTAATCTCTCCCCAAAGGATAATGTTTGTTTTTCCATAGATATCTCTCCCCCTTTGACATAAAATGCCAAAGAAATATAAATACCAGATACAACCAATTCATAGAACCAATTACAATAACCAATTGTTATAACCAACTTCTCCCCCTGAGAAGTAGCTCTCCTCCATCAAAGCCGGAAAAAAGGTTTTTTTGTTAATTATGTCAGTTTGATGCCAATCATCAGTTGTCTAAGTCTTTACCAGAATCTATAATCCATTCATCATTTTCTTCAATTTTAGTTGTTGGGGCTTGCTCTATCGGTGGAAAAGTAGGTGTCGGTTGATCTTCTTTTATTGTAACAAAAGCCCATCCATTGTCTATTGGTTCTTTATTAGAATCATCAGTAACTCCTTCATCAACATAGTAACATGATTTGTCTCTATTCTTCTTAAATCTGTATCTCTGATATTCAGGGTTAGGCTTATATGTTCTTTTAGCTTCTTCTCTTAATCTTGCATGTCTATCAAGACATCTAGACGCCATATGACCAACTTTATTATAGTTAAAACATTTAAATGGTGTTTTACCTTCATACTTACTACCAATAGGACCTTCAGGCATTTTCCTTGCAAATAGTGCTTCAAGTTCTTCCATTTATTCATTTTTCTTTTTGATATCTTCAAGTTCTCTTGCATAAAGTGTTGTCCAATCAGATTTATCAGATGATGATGATGCTTTGAAGGTTAAATTTGTCTTAATTGTAGCAACATGACCAAATTCCTCAAGCTCAAATGTTGAAAGTTTTCCAACCAAGGTATCTCTAGATACTGATGTATTAGGCATTGTTCTCAACTCATTAATAGTAGATACTTTCATTTTGTATACTGGTGGCAATACTCTTAAAACTATAGACACAATTTCATCTTCACTCAAGGAACCTCCACAACATTGTATTCCCAAAACAATTTCATTAAGCTTTCCATAAAAGCAAAAAATCTTTCATCTTCTTCCATTTTGAGATTTTCATACCTGACCGAGAAGCATTCCAGTTTTTCAATTTTGATAGTGGTATCTCCTTCATTCAAAATCTCCAATTTATCCCGAATAGCTTTAGTAGTAGATCGGTCTGATAATACCATGATTTCCTGATCTGACAAGGTGCTCAAGAGTGCTTCTCTTGCTTTACAATCATTCTCTTGATCCTTACCTAATGTTGGTGGATTAGGTTGATTTGGTGTAGGACCAAGATAGCCATTCTTTGTAACATCCCATATGTCTTTTCCAATGCAATTCAAATGTGTCTCCATTCTGATCTTCCATATACCATAGTTAGTTCCATCAAGTTTCAGACTATCCTTCCTGAAAAAATTAGTTGCCATAGAATCTCCTCAAGTTGTTAAACTTCTGCGAAAAGAGGAATTAGCTCTATTATCACTATTTTGACTATTGGGTGATTTTGTTCTCTATTCCATTATAAATCTATAAAATTGTGCTTTGTACTTCATTTCTGCCTCTGAGGGTTTTTTGGTCTAAGGGTTTAAGGTTTTGTAATTTATCCTTTTCTATCTTGAAATCCATGTGTTCTATTTCTTTGTTAATTTTCCCACTTTAGTGGAATGGTTGGTCCATCATGAGCAAAGGTCCCCCCTTTAGGTTTTTCCCTATAGGTCTTTAATAAAGTTTTATTTTTGCCTTCTCCTAAGTTTTTATTTCTTTATCAGGCCTCGTAAAGACCATGCAAGTTCTGATTGATCTGATGATGCGCATGATCTTGCGAAGGGAAGATGTGCAAAACTTACCCCTCACGAAGTGGCGGGCCTAGGTAAATTGGTCGCAAGGAAGGCTAAAGAACGAGTATCTCCCGATAGATCTAATGGATCGCATTGATTCACAAAGGAAAACTGCTAGAAGTTTATCTTTTGCGAAGTAGCAAAAGGGCAGTGGGCCCAATGAAAGGGTGACTTGTAGGGTAAAGAAAGAGCATCTTGAAGTAGATCCAATAGCTCACGTTATTTCTCTTGGTGAAATAGCATGTTTTTTATCCTTTGCAAAGAAGTGAAAGGATGGAGGGCCCAACAAACAAACAGTTCTCGATTCTAAATTCCAATCAACTTGGAGTTGATCGGACGACCCGTGTTGTTTCACAGCCAGAAGCAACATGAAGTTTATTCTTCACGAAGTGGTGAAAAGGAGCTGGCGACTACATGGTGGATGATGTTGTAGTACAGCTGGATGTCTGGCTGAGGCGAAAGGTAATCTGTCAGACAGACATGTGGTTTTGAAGGGATCATGAGGGGCTTGTTTGATTATGTGATAATTAATGAAATTCATGGCTGAATAAGACATGTGGTGGTTCAGATGTGGAGTTTGATAAGAGTTCTTAAACCAATGAGCGATTGTCACGTAGGAGTTATTTGCCAAAAATTAATAGGGCAAGTGGATTCCACACAGAGGGCCCACTTTGAAGGTTAAAGGATGTTAAAGGCCGCACTCTCTAAATTGATCCAACAATGCATGTTGTTTCATGGTCCAAAGTAACACAGTGATTAACCATTGCGAAACAGCAAAAACCATTAGCGATGAAGGTTTCATGGGGTTTGTTAAATAGACTGGAGGTCACCGTGGAGAATAAAGGTCTAGCGGATGATAAAAGATCCAATGGTCAGTGTTGTTTCACATGGAAAAGATGCATGAGATTTATGCTTCACAAAACAGCGAAAGGAAGGTGGGGCCCATTTTTTAAGTAGGATGACCCAAGTAAGGTAAGAAATGTGCATGTTTTTCAGGATTCGATGGATGGTGTTGTTTCGCATGGCAAAGATGCAAGATTTTTATCTTTCACGAAGCAACAAAAAGCCAAGACACTGAGAATTTCTTTGTGGTCCGTTGGAGCTTTTTTTTTTCGAATTCAATTGCAAATTAATTGCCAAAGCATGTGGATTAATGTTTCAATTCAATGCTCAGTTACCATATTAAGCTTCACATCAACTAATTTTGGCATCATTCCAAAGAGTTTTGCTGAGGAACCATTGTGCAGAGCGAATTTCTCTAGGCAACAAGTAAGTTCTACATATTGCTCGACAATTACTGCTTGAATTGATATCACTGGGTGCTTGATTTTCTCAGAGGTTTTCTTAAGTCTTAATTGAAATAGCTATAATTTCAAAATGGCACCATGAAGAGATTTCATAGGGAAAGTTAATTACCAAGAGAGAGCCATATGTGATGATTTTCTAGAACAATTAACCATGTCTACTAATGTCACTGCTAAAATGAAAGAATTAGCACCCAAGGCTCCTTGTCTGAGAATTGGTGATAGTTTATATGATAAAGGAAGTTGGTTAAGGGATTCACAGATAGGGATATTAGGTCTGGGACTCTTCAAAGTGGGATTTGGCCAGAGACATTCCCTTGCTCCAATGAACAATATATGGGAGTTAGATGTGGGAAAGCTCATAGTCCCTGGGGTTTTCATGGATGTGAACTTGTTAACCTAGATGGCAAATAATTATGACTGTGTTGCCCAGTGCATTAGAAATGTAAATGGGGGAGATTTAATTGAGATAAATGATGATGAATTTAGGAAAGTGTTCAGACTTAGTGAGGTGTCGAATTATCTAGAGCCTATCAATTTTGATACACTTGCCCAGGTCTATAATGTGCAGAGAGATCACCTCAGGAGTGGCCCTTTGAAAGAATTTTTTGTCAAAATAGGAGGACTGATTGTTGTAGATCCTAGTACCATGGAACCCTTCTCTCTAAATTTATTCACTTTGAGGGATAAAGGGATGTATTGGTCCCTATGTCATATTTTTGGGGAAGATGAAACAACCATGCCAACCCACTATATGCTAATGATAGCACAGATTTTGAACCCCTCTCTGGCAGTAACTTTTGATTTTGCACCTTATCTCACTGATGCAATTCATGTAGGGCTGATAGGGATAAAAAATGCTAAGGTAGATAGACCTTTTGGGTGGTATTCTCTTCTTATGCACATGCTTTTATTTAAAGGTGCTGATGATTTTGCTAAGGAAATGGACCTAGTTAAGGAGAAGGATGGTGAAGAGATGCATGTTCAATTGTGGAGCACAATTTTTTCTTGGGACAAAGAGGATGCAAGTTACTTGAAGTTTGATAGATTTTTTGCATCTAGGCTTAGGATCCTCTTGTTCCCACAAAACCCCAAGATCCCCAAAGCTCTTTTAGAGTTCCTTAGGCCTAAAGAAATCATTGAAGATATCAAGATTGTTCACAACTAGGGTGATATATATTTATACCCTGTCCCTACCATGTTTAGAGTTTATGGTTTCAGAGGTACCCCATATTTTCTCCCCTATCAAGTCCCATTAAAGATAGGAATTGCAGAGGTCTCGAGGCAAATTGGAGGTTTACAAGAGGCAGAACTAACGAATAGAGGCAAAGGAACAATTTTCCCAACTGTCACCATTGCACATCAATTTGTAATCACCAAGGGTGGTTGGAAACATTTTGATGATTTCTTCCAACCCTACAGGTTGTCTATTGTAGTGTCAAGGTTTGTTGACCCTATATATCTCTTTAATGGCATGTTCAAGAAAAGAGCCATATGTAAAGGTAGAGCACATCAGGTCCATTTTCCCGAGGATTTGATCAGAAATGAATTCAACCTAGATGAACATGAATTGAGAAAGGAAAAATGGATAGCATATAAAAGGGCTTTTGATTTTATCCACTAGTTTGATAGCAGTTATGACCCTTTGTCTAGTTTTACTCCCTTTGAGGAAAAAGCTACATTCTTGATTCTTTATTTTGAAGACTTAATGCAAACCTTGAAGGAGAAGAGGGAAGCTATAATGAGAGATGATCCTAAAAAGGCTAAGTTGGTTTTAGCCAAGCTTGCCTTTGCCAAGGCCATCCCTCCAGGTGAATATGTGATGCACAAAAGGCCAAAGTACAGTGTGTTAGTGCCAGTTAGAGGTGAGTCTTCTACTTCAAAAGGGAAAAGAGAAATAGAAGATGTGGTTCAAATCCAAGATTCCCCTAAAAGGCAAAGGGTGGGAAAAGAGATACAAACTGGTGAGCCTTTAAACTCTCCATCCCAATCTCGAATCCATGTGGGAGATGAACATGCAGTGGCTGAGAAATTATTGCAGTTAGGAAGTCTCGGGGAGATTGCGTACACTTATGAGGAAACATGAGAAGGAAATCCTGAAGAGCCACCAAGTGCTTAAATGAACTTGACTATAGATGAGTTTAAAGGAAAAGAGTTAGACCCTACCATCAAATAGGCCAGTGAAGAGTTTCTAGCTGATAATAATTTTGGTACAATGATATCTTTTATGCAATTTGTTTGGAGGCAACATATTGAACAATTCAAAGCAAGATGTGAGAAGAGGAAGAATGAACAACCCCACAAAGATGCAACTGTAGTGGAGGAGGAAGTGAAACAAGAAATGATGGCAGAGTTCAAAACCATTACTCCTGAGCAGGGGAGAGAAACGGTAGCAAAAACTGGTGTGCTAATTCTTCCTGAGTGGGACATAGCAGATGCCTTAGTGTTTGAAGTACTAAGGAAAGAAACCAAGCCCATGGAAGGAGTGACATTCAACGAGGACAATACTGCTTTGGTCATGTGGTCCCTAAGGAGGGATGAGAGCAGAAGAAAGAAGGACACTTCAGAGTCCAGCTACCTTGGAGGCATGATTGTGAAGAGAGTACAGGACACAGGAGTGGTAGAAGCTGCCAGCAGAGTTCTAGAAACAACAAAATTCAGTGTGGCAATAGCTTAGAAGGAAGATAAGGAGAAGGCTAATCTCCAAGTAAAACTAGAGACAATTTTAAAGGCTTATAATGAGGCCAAAGGGGAGATAGCCACCAAGGATAATATCATTGCCACATTAAAGAGTCAATTGGTAGGGCAATACTAGAGAGGTGAATCTTCTACCCTAATGATTGCCTCTTCTCCAGCAAGACCTCCACCCACTAGTCCCATCATTGAATTTCCCCCTTCTCCTATGACCTCTAGTTTTCAAGCAACTGAAACCATACAAGATGAAATGGAAAAGTTAAAACAAGCTCAGGCCCTATTTGCAAGTAAATATGAAGAGAAGGTCAGAGGCACAATCTTGAAGTTTGCTGACACAATTGGGGCTTCCATTGTGTACATTTTTATGAAAAGAACTGTGAGCATATTGTTGGTATTTTGGTATGGTTTTGTCATTGATGTCAACACCTACTAAATACACCTACTTTGGAGATCCAACAACATTCATCGCCAATCAGTAAACTGTTCAAATAGTCATCGGTATATAGTTAACCCACAGGATATAATGTTCACCGGTACCTGCATTGACATGGAAGACACCTAGTAATGTCGAAGACATCATGTGGGCACTCTTCTTTGAAGTAATAATCATTGGCATATTCTTATTTGCATATTTGCTTTTATCGGCAAATAGGTCCAGGTTATCTAGGGTTCCACCGGTTGGTTTATCTTTTCCAGATCAGCATGACACGCTATGGAGATGATTTATTATTGTTGTAAATGCATTAAGCCGACATGGTCAATCGGTTATTGCATTGAATATTATATTAATTGTAAAATGTTTTATTGTAATATCTTGTAGAGCTAACCTACTAAAATTGGTCTTAGGGTATGGTATACATGTAAGATCTTATTTGTAAGATCAAGTGTGGAATGCGAAAAAGATTTAAGGAAGGGTATATGTGAGATCAAGCAGAGATATAGATGAAGACATCATTTGAAGGTGAAGTTAGGTTTTTGTAGAAGCATATCAGCATTACACTGGTACTGAATCCAACATATGAAGATGCTATTTTGTGTAGTACATTCTCATTAGATTTAACCATCCAACTGTACTCAATGTGACTCCCATTTGTGTTTGAGTAGTGAGCTCTAAGCTGTTGGCCTTTCTGCATGTGTAGACCCCTCTTTGTACACTTACTATCTGTAGTAGTAACATCTGATTGTGGGTAAGGTTTCCCACCGTGGTTTTTCCCCTTACAAGGTTTCCATGTACAAATATTTGTGTCATGTGTTGTGGATGACTTTATGTTTTTGTTTCATGCATTAATTCTTACCGGTATAGCAATTTTCTGTTAACACTATTTACCGGCATACTTAATTGTCTTATTGATACTAAGCATTAAGTTGGTTAATAAGATTTTGGTTTGAATTTATTAGACAACTAATTTATCCCCCCTCCCCCCCTCTCAGTTGTCCTTGGGACCTACAATTGGTATCAGAGCCTAGCCCTCCTTTTGCAAAAGTTTAACAACTTGAGGAGATCCAATGTCTACTAATTATTTCAGAAAGGATAGTCCTAAACTTGATGGAACCAACTATGGAATATGGAAAATCAGAATGGAGACACATCTGAATTGCATTGGTAAAGACATCTGGGAAGTTACTAAGAATGGTTATACTGCTGATGTAGCTGGTCAGCCTGCTCCTATTACTTTAGCTAAAGATGAAGAAAATGATTGCAAAGCAAGAGAAGCACTTTTGAGCGCATTAAATCATGGGGTTATCAGATAGATCTACTACAAAAGCTATTTGGGATCATTTGGAAACACTGAATGAAGGGGATTCCACAGTCAAAATTGCAAAACTTGAAAGCTTCCGAGTCAGGTATGAACATCTGAAAATGGAAGAAGATGAAAGAATTTCTGCTTTTATGGAAAGAGTAAATGAAATTGTTTTAGGTATCAAATGTTGTGGAGGAACCTTGAGTGAAGATGAGATTGTTTTAAAAATCTTAAGAGGTTTGCCACTGGCATATAAAATGAAGGTTACTGCTATTAATGAGTTGAGAACAATGCCTAATACATCAGTAACTAGGGATACATTGATTGGAAAACTTTCAGCTTTTGAAATTGAGGAATTTGGTCCTGTTGCTACTATAAAGATTGATTTGGCCTTCAAAGCATCAACATCATCTGCTCCATCTTTTGATAAATAAGACTGGAGAGCCTTTTATGCAAGAGAACTTGAAGAAACTAGGAAGGAGAATGAAGAGCTTGAAGAACTTGAAGCACTATTTGCAAGAAAAATGCCAAAAGGTCCAATTGGAAGTAAGTATGAAGGTAAAGCACCCTTTAAATGTTTCAATTGCAATAAGATTGGTCATATGGCTTCAAGATGCCCTGATAGACATGCTAGACTAAGAGAAGAAGCTAGAAGGACATACAAACCTAATCCTAAATATCAGAGATACAGATTTAAGAAAAACAAAGATAAATCTTGTTACATTGCTGATGAAGGTGTGACTGATGATTCTAATGAGGATCCAACAGACAACAGATGGGTCTTTGTTGCTATAACAGAGGATCAACTAGTACCTATTGCTCAACTGGTAGAACAAGCCCTAGCAGCTAAAGTGGAATCAAAGGATGAATGGATTATTGACTCAGGATGCTCACATCACATGACTGGAGACAAAGGTAAATTCTTGAACTTTCAAGAATACAATGGAGGTTTAGTAAGATTTGGAGATGACAAAGCCTATTCAATCAAAGGTAAGGGTTCAATATCTCTTGATGGTAAACATAACACTGACAATGTTTACTATGTTGAAGGATTAAAACATAATCTTTTAAGTGTTGGTCAATTAGTTGAGAAAGGTTTTCAGTTACAATTTAAAAATGGAAAATGCAAAATCATGAATAGAACTGGTTTGGAAATTGCAACTGGTAATCAGACTAGAGGTAATATCTTTCATTTGAATAATAGTGAAAAGGCATGCTTAATTGCTCATATAGATGAAAGTTGGCTATGGCATAAAAGACTATGTCAAGTAAATTTTGATTGCATGGTAAAAATCAGTACTTCTAAGGCAGTTAGAGATCTACCTAAAATTATGAAACCTCATAATACAATTTGCAAGGAATGTCAATTTGGAAAACAAGTTAGAGCTAGTTTCAAAAGTATTCCAAAAAAATCCAATAATGCTCTTGATTTAATTCACACTGATTTATGTGGTCCGGCTAGAACTAAAAGCTTACAAGGTGATAGATATTTCATGCTAATTATTGATGATTATTCTAGAATGTGTTGGGTTACTTTTCTCAAAGAAAAATTGGAAGCACTTGGGAAGTTCAAACTATTCAAAGCAATGGTTGAAAATGAAACCGGTAAGAAAATTAAATGTTTAAGATCAGATCAAGGAGGAGAATTCACATCCAAAGATTTTAATACATTCTGTGAAGTAAATGGAATCAAAAGACAGTTATCAGCACCTCGGACACCACAACAGAATGGAGTTGTTGAACGGAAAAACAAAACTATTTTGGATGCAGCAAGAAGTATGTTATCAGAAGCAAATCTACCACATGTGTACTGGAGAGAGGCAGTAAGCACTGCTATCTATACATTCAACAAAGTTCACATCAAAGGTGAAACCAGTAAGACCCCTCATGAACTATGGTCTGGTAATACTCCTACTCTTAAGTATTTCAGAATTTTTGGAAGTAAATGTTATATTAGAAGAGATGAGTATATTGGCAAGTTTGATCCTAGAAGTGATGAAGGAATATTTCTTGGTTATTCATCTAAGAGTAAAGCTTATAGATGTTTTAATAAAAGATTACAAAAAATTGTTGAGAGTACAAATGTAAAGATTGATGAACAATTTAGAGGAACTTCAAGGTATATAGACTCTAAACCGGTAACAGAAATTATGACAAATGAACCAACAGTAAATCCACTGGTACAGAATGATGATCCAGTTACTCCGGTATCATCAGAGGATACCACAGTAATTGAAGAACAACAACAGACTAAGACACCCTGGTATGTAAGACTTAATCATTCTGAAGATCAGATAATTGGAAGCAAATTTAAAGGAGTAATGACAAGAGGAAGATTGGCAAATGAAGAGGTATGTATTATTTCTCAAATTGAACCATTATCTATCAATGAGGCATGTGAAGATAGATTCTGGATTAAAGCTATGGAAGAAGAATTAGGACAAATTGAGAAAAATAATACTTGGACATTAGTTCCCCGACCTGAAAATAAAAATGTAATTGGAACCAAATGGGTATTTAGAAACAAACTTAATGAAGATGGTAAGGTTGTCAGGAATAAAGCAAGACTAGTGTGTAAGGGATATTCTCAAAAAGAAGGAGTTGATTACAATGAAACCTTTGCACCAGTAGCCAAAATTGAGGCAGTTAGATTATTCTTGGCCTTTGCAGCTCACAAGAATTACAAAGTTTATCGAATGGATATTAAATTTGTATTTTTGAATGGAGATCTTGAAGAAGAAGTTTATATTGAACAACCTAATGGATTTTCTTTGATAGATAACAATGATATGGTTTGTAGATTAAGAAAAGCTCTATATGGACTAAAACAAGCTCCAAGAGCCTGGTATGCAAGATTGGACAAGTATCTTTTAAAAATTGGCTTTACTAAAGGAAATGCAGATAGCAATTTATATTACAAAGTAACTAATGATGACATCTTGATTATGGAAGTATTTGTTGATGATATAATCTTTGGAGGAGAAGATGGATTATGCAAAGAATTTTCTCTTAAAATGCAACATGAATTTGAAATGTCTATGATTGGAGAAATAAAATTATTTTTGGGATTGCAAATTCTACAAACTGATAAAGGCATATTTTTGAGTCAATCTAAGTACTTGAAAGAACTACTTAAGAAATTTGGGATGGAAAACTCTAAACCAGTAAGCACACCTATGACTACAAATGACAAATTATCTCAAAGGGATGAATCTACACCTGTTAATCCAACTAGATACAAATCTATGATAGGAGGTTTACTGTATTTAACACAAACCAGACCTGATATTATGAATGCAGTATGCATAGTTTCTAGATTTCAGAGTAATCCTAGGGAAAATCATGAATCAACAGTAAAAAGGATTTTTCGGTACTTACAAGGCACAACAAATCTTGGATTATGGTATCCTAAAGATGAAAATTTTGATCTATATGCATACACAGATGCAAATTGGGTAGGAGATGTGGATGATAGAAAAAGCACCACTGGAGGAGCATTCTTTCTTGGAAAGAGATTACTTTCTTGGTTAAGTAAGAAACAGAGTTGTACATCTTTATCAACAGCAGAATCAGAATATGTTGCAGTAGTAACAAACTGTACACAAGTACTTTGGCTTAAGCAAATGTTGAAAGACATAAAGGTAAAATGTAAGGAACCTATTACTATATATTGTGATAACACTGTAGTAATTGATATATCTAAGAATCCAGTATTACATTCTAAAACAAAACATGTTTCTATCAAACTAAATTTTCTAAGGGAAAAAGTTGAAGAAAAGGAAATAAAACTGGTTTATGTGAATACTAAAGAACAACTTATAGATATTTTTACAAAACCTTTTCCTAAGGAAACTTTTGAGTATCTCAGAGATCAGCTCGGAGTCTTACCTCCACCGGTAGAGACTTAGACAGTTGTTGATTGTCATCAACCAGCCGAATTAAATGGACAAATCTTTTATTCCAACATTTGATGAGGATGCTACTTCTCAGGGGGAGTAGTTGGTATATTGAATTGGTTGGTATTTTGTATGAACTTGAACTTTTGTGACTTTCGCATTTGATGTCAAAGGGGGAGAGATATATGGAAAAACATTAAGGAAAGATATATTGAAAAATGCATTATCTTTTTTAGGAGAGATTGGTATGAGAGTTTGGTATAATTACTCCTAGGGGAAGAATTGGTTTTTGTACTTGAATTGGTTTCTATACTTGGCATTTCTATTTTGGCACTTTGATGGTTTTTCCATCTTGTGTTGCCATCAATGCCAAAGGGGGAGATTGTTGGTATTTTGGTATGGTTTTGTCATTGATGTCAATAACTACTAAATACACCTACTTTGGAGATCCAACAACATTCACCGACAATCAGTAAACTATTCAAATAGTCACCGATATATGGTTAACTAGCAGGATATAATGTTCACCGGTACCTGCATTGACATGGAAGACACCTAGTAATGTCGAAGACATCATGTGGACACTCTTATTTGAAGTAATAATCATTGGCATATTCTTATTTGCATATTTGCTTTTACTGGCAAATAGGTCCAGGTTATCTAGGGTTACACTGGCAGGTTTATATTTTCCAGATCAGCATGGCACGCTATGGAGATGATTTATTATTGTTGTAAATGCATTAAGCTGACATGTTCAATCGGTTATTGAATCGGATATTATATTATTTGTAAAATGTTTTATTGTAATATCTTGTAGAGCTAACCTACTAAAATTGGTCTTAAGGTATGGTATAAATGTAAGATCTTATTTGTAAGATCAAGTGTGGAATGCAAAAAAGATTTAAGGAAGGGTATATGTGAGATCAAGTAGAGATATACACAAAGACATCATTTGAAGGTGAAGTTAGGTTTTTGTAGAAGCATATCAGCATTACACTGGTACTGAATCTAGCATATGAAGATGCTCTTTTGTGCAGTACATTCTCATTGGATTTAACCATCCAACTATAGTCATTGTGACTCCCATTTGTGTTTAAGCATTGAGCTCTAGGCCTTTGGCCTTTCTGCATGTGCAGACCCCTCTTTGTACACTTACTATCTATAGTAGTAACATCTAATTGTGGGTAAGGTTTCCCACCATGGTTTTTCCCCTTACAGAGTTTCCACATACAAATATTTGTGTCATGTGTTGTGGATGACTTTATGTTTATGTTTCATGCATTAATTCTTACCGGTATAGCAATTTTCTATTAACACTATTTACCGGCATACTTAACTATCTTACCAGTACTAAGCATTAAGTTGGTTAATAAGATTTTGGTTTGAATTTATTAGACAACTGATTCACCCCCCCCCCCTCTCAGTTGTCCCCGGGACCTACACATATTGACTGATTTGAAAGAAGATAAGGCTACTATGGAGCCAATTTTGAATAAGTGGATGCCTAGGGAAGTGGAGTTGGAACTTATGTATTCATCTCATGAAGAGGCAGAGGCTGATGCCAATATCAAATCCACTTGTGAGTTAGTAAAAGGCATGACTAAGTTAGCAGAAGGAAGAGTTGGTGTAGAGAGAAAGGCTAACTTGTATAGGAAGGAATATGCTGAACATAAGTTTGAACTATTTCATGGGGGTTTTGTTAGTCCAAATCAGTTGAAGGATAAAAAGGTGTGGCTTGATGAGCTAGGAGATAGCTTGTCCCAGAGGATAAATGAAGTCATCAATATAGATGACACATCTCTATTTATCCGGACAATTGAAGAAATTGAGAAGATAAAGTCACATTATGGTTTTTTGGAGTCACAGGTTAAGAAAATAAGAAACACATGGAAAAGGTTGGATAAAATGAAGAGGAAAATTGTTAGCTTCTCATGGCTAGGTGATGACATGTTCTAAGAGTGGAAAAGAAAATACATGGTGCAAGAAGTGGAGGTTCAAGAAGATGTTGTAGTGGAATAACAAACTTAAAAGCCACTAGGATTGAAAATGACTTGTAACTTCTTTTTAAAGAAACTTGCAGTTGTAACAAACTATTCTTAGGAAAGTCCGAAGCTTGTTTTGCATCTATATTACTATAAATGGATACTAGGACTTAAGGATAGATCATCACAAGAAATTGTAAAGAAACTCTGCTGAAATATATCTACGGTTTTCTTGTTATTTCGAAATTACCTTGAGTTATGTAAGATTTTTCAAAAATGAATATTAATATACAGTTCAAAGATTTTTTAGACCTAAATCTTCATTGTCTTCTGGTGTGCATTCATTAGTTTGTTGGTTTCATTTGAATAATTTAGGGTTATTCGATTGAATATGGATTGTGAGGTAATCTTATAGATATGTTTTTGGATTTTCTCTTGAGGAGAGGAATTAAATATGCGTGAAATATCTCTATCAGTAAATCAACTATTTGCTGCTTTAAATTTGATAAACGTTAGTTTAAAGGGAAAGAACTTATATATATGTCAGGCATGTATAGGGTTAATGAAAGCCGAAGTGATGAAATGTATGGGAAGTTCAGATTTGGAACTCTTGTTTAATTTGACTCTATAGCCTAGATGAGGCACTGATATCAGTTGTGGAATTCTTTCTATCTTTCTTGGAATCAAGACTGAAAATGAGCACAAGTTTTCTTTAATATTTTAGTTTTATTGAGGTGATGAGGTTCATAGGTTTTTTTAAGCATTGGTTTTACTATGGATCTTGTGTTGAATTGTGAAAGTATTCACAAAAGGTATACCCACCTAATCTTAGGATAAGCTTAAAGTGTAGAAGGTTTTGTAGACACCTTGTTATATGTTATTTTGGAGTTCTATTTTCTTGTTGTCCTCTCCATATGTGAGAGAGGCTTTGAATTTTCTTATAGAGGGGATTTGGGAAATCAAAATTTGAGAACAACAAGCTCTGATACCAATTGTTAGGACCTGGAGGCAACTGAGAGGGAGGGGGGGGGGGTGAATTAGTTGTCAATTAATTTCAACCCAAATATAACTTAATCAAACTGGATACTTAATACTGGTAAACTAAACTTAATGTTGGTAGACAGTTTAGCAGTTAATATTAATACCAGTGAAACTCAATGCATATAATAGAAAGAGAAACAACATCCACAACACATAACATAGAGATTTGTACGTGGAAAACCTATAAGGGGAAAAACCACGGTGGGAAACTTTACCCACAATCAGATGATACTACTACAGATAGTATGTGTATACAAATGGGGTTTGCACATGCAGAAAGGCCAACCACCTAGAGCTCACTACTCAATCACAAAATATGAGTCACACTAACTACAATTTCATGATTAAATCTAATGATAATGTACTGTTCAAAGTAGCATCTCCAATGCTAGATTCAGTACTAGTTAAGCTCTGATAATCACCTTCAAACCTTCCTTGAACCTTCTCTATGGTCTGCTCATATGATCTTCAATATTTGCACATACCATGTTACAATACCATAACCATATACCATCTCTCTATTCTATATCTTCCTTACTTCCATCATCTCACAAATGAGATCTTACATATATACCAAAACCTAAGACCAAATCTGTAGGTCAGCTAATTAAGAATATTACAATTAAATCAATTACAGATAAGTAAAGATGCCATGCATCATGTCAGCTCAATACAACTACAACAATATCCAATTGATTAAATCATCTCCATAACGTGTCGTGCTGATTTGGAATAGATAATGCATGTCAGTCCATTACCTAGATTAATTTGCTAGTAACAACAAATATGTCAACCTGATTAGACCAATAACCAAAATACCATAACCAAGTGTCCAAACCATGTCTTTGACATAACCAAGTGATATCTAGATGATAACAAGTCATCCTTAGTTCTGGTGAACAATATAACCTGTCAGTGAACAATATACTGGTGACTATGCATAAGTCACTGAACTTTGCCAGTGGACATTACCAAAGATCTCCAAAAGGATAAGTGTTGATAATTGTTGACATCAATGACAAAACCAATGCAACACATCCATAATACCAACATATCTGATAATCATGCTTACAAATTTGATGTCGGTGTCGGTGATGGTGCTCACTTTCATGGATCTCTTGTCAGATCTAGGGCCAATGATCTTCCTCATGAAGTCATTTGAAACTTTCTTATCTGGATGTTTCCCTATCGATGACAAACCAGTAATTGCTTGGATGGCTTCCTTAGTAATTTTGAAAGGTCTATCCATCCATATGAATTCCCCATGTACTCTGCTTAGTACATATCTAATTATCTCATCCCCAAACTCTGTAATATCCAGAATGTTTGTAAACCCTAGTTATTCAATATGTTTATATGTCAATTTAATATTTGTAGATTCTTCCATTAGTTCACTCATAAACATTCCCTTGATCTTTGAAGTTCCTAAGTCCTCTATATGATAGTGGATGTATGCCCTAACATCCTCTACATACACAACTCCCTTCAAAATGTGAGAAAATGCTCCAACCAAATCTTCCTAGGTAGCCACATTTGGACACCATTTGAAAATTGGCTTGGGGCGGTCCTTGACCTCCACAATAGTTGGGTTTGTAACAAAAATAGGAATAGAAAATGATCCCACTTCCATGTTTAAAGATAAATACCTTTGCTCACTCTCGGTGAAAACCTTCAACAAATTCTTCCAGATGTCAGTGAAATTGTTGAAGAAGAAATTTCATTGCCTCGAAATAGCCTCTGATCGCACTCAGTTGCTCTAAATGCAAGGTGATTAACAATGAAGTGTATTCAACCTTTTATCCTTCAAGATAAAACCTTAATCGTTCATTGACATAAATAACTGCCAGTGGAAGATACCAGATCTCGCTCAGAACATATCCATGCTAGATAATCCTCTCCAAAGTCTAGAACATCTTCTAGAACCTCTTCCAGGGGCATATGCAGCATCTTCATGAATTTTGCCTACCCCTAAGGCATCTGCCTTAGTTACCGGATGAGCTCACTACCAGTGCAGGAGAAAGCTCTTCTGCCAGATAAGTAACTGGGACATTCCCATCTAATGATTGTTATTCAGTCTTCCTAACCCATCTTTGAGTATGATCTTGTCAGATCTCACTAACCTTCTCTTTTCCTTTTTCATCTGATCCTCCATTACTAACCGATGGATTTTTTCTTCTACAGAACTTAGCAATATGTCTAACTACATAACATGTAACATTTTTCTTTTGAATTGCTTTGCTAAAATTGGTGAAATTGCTTGACATGCACTGATTAGCCATATGCCCAAATTTTTCACAAGCATAGCATTTTACATTCATTCTGCAATATTCTATCTTATGACCAATTTTATTGCATTTAGTACATTTACCGAGAGCAGAATCAAGGTTCTGATTTACTCTGCTTATACATTGCCTAGCCATGTGACCAAATCTATTGCAAATAAAACATCTACCATTGAATTTATAAGCATTGAATTGCCTTACCAGTGCCTTATGGTTTTTATCTTCATTGCCAGTACCAGAACTTTGTCCTTGCTCAAATCCAAGTCCACTAGATTCTCCAATTTGCCTTTGACTCTTCAATAACTCATCAAGCTATGCTGAGCTGATCTTGAATTTTTCTTTGTACTCACTTGTAGTAGTTAAATTTAAATCTTCTCTTAGTATTATCATTTGTCTCTCAAGCTCTTGCTCATTACTTTGGGAATTGTACCAAATCAGTTCTCAACATATCATTTTCATGAACCAACCTACCACATTCTTCAAACTTGTTCTTCAAGGATACAACACGATTTTATTCCTTTTTCTTTCTATCTTCAATATCCCTAGACATCCTCGTAGTTATAACTTGCATTTCATTCTTCATAACCATGTTGTCCTGACTCAATTTCTGACATTGCTCCTTAAGTGCAATTTTCTCCTCATCATCTTGATTTTGCAAAAGTTCCTTCCTCCTATCTTGAATAAATGATAGCTTCTTTTGTAGGACAACAATGAATTCCTTAGAAAAATTCAATTCATCTTGTATCTTTAAGTTCTTGAACCTTTCAGCATCATAATCTTCAAGTGTCATCTCAAGCTACTTCTCCAAAGCCATATTCAATTATTCCAGTTTCAAGATATTCCTCAAGCTGTTAAACTTCCTTTGAGGCACAAAAATTTGATACTAATTGTTGGAAACCAATAACACTGAGAGGGGGGGTGAATTAGTGTTATACCAAGATCATAGATTTTAGCCTTTATAAAACATTCGTACACCAATCAGTATACCAGTATAAATAGAATTGAAAGAAGTAAAGAAACTAATAAGCCAAACACATAAAAATGAGAACCATAACACAAATACTTATATGTGGAAAACCTCAATGAGGAAAAACCATGGTGGTTTGTGACCCACAATATCAATCCACTGGCCATATGAAGAGATATTACAATATATGATGGGCCTGCACTTGCAGGAAGGCTTACAGCCTAGAGCATATTGCTCAATCACAACTAACTACATAAAATTCCAAACAACAATTTATAGAAGTGTGAACTACTAAGATAGCATCTTCTATGCCAAAATATAGTTCCAGATTAAGCTCTATCTATTCTGGTTGAAACCCTAAACACCTTTACCAAAACAACCCTTACAATAAATTCCTCACATACATAATCTCTCTAAATAATTACATTTGCATATTCATTCCATTACATCTATATTATGTCTACCTCTCTATATATCAAAATGATCTAATCAAATTTCTCTATATACCCTATACAAATTTATGCCTTATGTTAGCTTTCAAAGATATATACAATATCAAATTACATGACAGCTAGATATCACAAAAGTATAAACATTAAAAAAAATTGCCGAAGCCGGATCCAAGATATTTCAGCCTCCAATACCAATAACCTTTTCTATACCATGTCGGTCTACATTGTCGGTGACCAAATAAATCCTTCTGACATGTTGGTGTCGGTGTAGAATCTTTAAAATGCCTATCGATACATCATATGAACCCGGAACACAAAATCATGTTGCTATCAATGACAACATAGTGAAACTAACCAATAGAGTGTCAATTGCCAATAGAGCTATTGTAGAACACCAACAGATAGCTGACTTAATCACCAATAAAATTGAAATCTACAAATTAGCAAAGGGAAAATGGGCATCTTCTTAAAAGAAATCAAATTCTTACAATTTTTTGTACAACAAAAAAATTAGCAAAAAAATATTGAAATTTAATGAATTTGATGAAATGAGAGAACTAAAAGAGTATTTGGAAACACCAAATAACTACAATGACGGGTGTTCCTATGGCTCTGATATCATGTTGGAGGAGCAAGACTTAAGGAAAACAACCAAATAATCACCAACACAGTTATAGACAAAAAATATGCCAAATAACAATCATAAACATAAAATAAGCCAAAAGATAAAATTTGCATTACATTAGCAAATGAAAATACCCAATTATATACAATATGGGTGTGAAGTGAGAAGGTGCAAACCTACTATTCCTAACCCTCATATGTGCTCACATGTGGAGGGTGATAGACAAATGTTTGCAACCTCCCATGAGGTAAGGAGGGAATATCTCAAACTTCTAATGAGGTGAGATGGAAAAGTCTCTAACCTAATGTGTGCACATGTGGTGAGTCAAAAAAGTGTCTAACCTCAAAAGTAAAATTAATCTCTAATGTAAAGGTTAAGTTAGACCTAACCAATGAGTGTAACTTAATCCTATCTATGGGTCAATTAAGCCCTCCACTCTAACAAATACAAAGAAGCCAAAAGTTATTAATACCATTGAGGGGTTGGGATTCATACTGTAGTGTGATGTTTATGTGGTTGCATTTTTAATGGTGCAACCAAGTTTCAAATCTCTTCTTGGCTCACACAGTGTTCATAATGATTATGGGCTCTTAATGTGGTTGTTTTTCTAGTAGCAAGAGAAGTAAGGTGGACACGCAAGAGGAGGAAGATGTGTTGGAGGACATGCTAGTGGTGGAGGAGAGACAAGAGGAGAAATGGTTGGCTAGGTATTAATGCAAGGTAAAAGGAGGATGGTTGAGTGTTAATTCCAAGGATGAGGTCCCCAGTTTATGGCCTCACCTCAAGCTAGGGCCAATATAAAAATCCTAGTGATTTCATTACTAAAAAAAACATTGAGGAGTTCGAAGAAGTGATAATAATAAAACAAGTTTTAGATACTCCTACTCTACAAGTCAACTTTTCAAAGTGTCAAAATTTAATCTTGAAGCTACTCTTGTAGAGGAAAAGGCAACCAATAAAATGATGGTGATTCTTGAAGAGGTGGTTGACTATATGCTAAATATTAATAAGAAATTGAAGGACAAGCTTGGATCAATGGAATTAATTGAAAAGAAGGTGATGCCAAGAATTAAAGTTGAGTACGGTTTTGGTAAAACCTTGGAGCAATAGAAGGCTGATTTTGGTAAAATAGGACCTAATCTTGTATCATATTTGTAAATGAAGAATTGGATATGAGAAGGCACAACACTACATTGATGATTTTATTTTCCATAGAGCTAACTTTTGATAGTTTCAATAAAGAAATGAGGACAATTTTGGATGCAAAATATGTAGCACATAATGAGGAGATATTTAAAATACAAGTTTTTCAATGGCCCTTTAAGAGGATGTATGTCTCTTAGGAAGAGAAATATATAGATTTTGCATATTTTTATTTCAACCAATCATTAGTCCATAACAATTAGAATCTAGAGCAACATATGACTTAAATTTTAATATTTTGAAGTTTTGTAACATTTTTTGTCCTAGCAAGTGGTTCAAGCACCAAGAATGGATGTTTTCATCAACATGTGATCCATTGCTTTCATTTTCAAATATAAATCTTCTATTTTAAGGGCCACAAATCTCCAACAATCTTCTTTTTATTGAAAAACAAAAGTAGAAATGTTGTTATTAGGTCTCTAGGTTGACATGTTTTTCTTTTGTATCTATAAGACTTGTAATATTGTAAAAGAGATGATATAATGATCATAGAAAAATGTATACCCAAATCTAGTTAAAAATTGTGTGGTATTGAAGATAATGATGAATACTAAGAGGTGGGGGGGTGAATTAGTATGCCAAAAATCTTTGCACTTAAACACTTTGCAAGACTAACAGTAAACCGGTAAAACAGTTTAGCAGACAAACTGGTTAACACACATGCAAACCAAATAGCTAATAATGCATTCACCCACAAAAGCACAAACACCATAACACAAGAGATTTGACATGGAAACCCAAAAGGGAAAAACCACGGTGCGATGGAACTCACAAGCAACTATCTACAGAATAGGAACAAGACCAGTTAAGGTCTTACAATGTTCTTTACCAAAATAGATCCTATTAGGAATCTCAGTCTCTGTTAGGAGATAAGTCTGATTAAAGACTACCATGCTAGAGGATTTTAGATCCACAGATGTGAACCACCTTGTTAGAGGATTTACAAAAGGCTTTTGGGCCTACCCGGTTAAGGGCTACGAACTTGTCGAAGATGTGAGTAATCAACAAGTGAGTGATCTAGCAAATAGCACAGATTGCTTGGTTAGATCCTTGATAGCTCATTCCTAATGCATTCCAGCATTAATTCAGTCTTCTATACATTCATACTCTCTCTGACTACTCAACCACCTTAAACCCTAGCAACAATATCAACTACAACAACAACCTAAAACCCTAGACATGATGTCCTTATAAAGGAATTTGATTTCATGTCGGTCCAATAGGATTACAATCCAATTCCCTAAGTTCAATGAACCTGGACATACCTGGTAACATGACACAAAAAGCACCATTAAAGTGTCATCACCATCAAACAATCGGTGGATGGTAACTCATCACAAAATGCCAGTTGGTAACTCATCACAGAGTATTACCAATTCATACAAAATACCAGTTCAAGCAAAATGCTGGTTGTTGGTTTGACAAAATTGAAGACTGGGAAATATGTGTTCTGCCGCTTTGGTCCTTCGTACCACTTGAGATCCTTGAACCGCTTGGGGTCTACATACCACTTCAGATTGGTAAACACTTTCTACAAAACACCAATAGTCTAAGGACTATAATGCATCATACCAATTGGAACAATTGGAGGTTGAGTATAACTCATACATACAAAAATGATCTCAATGCAAGTGTGTGTCCATCAATGACAATCACATCATAAACATAAAAAATGCCAACAATCTCCCCCTTTGGCATTGATGGCAACACTTAGGAAAATAAAATTTTGACATCTAAGTGTTTTAGAACAAAATCATGCCATTAGCAAAATTGCTCCCCCTAAGCATATACACTATCCCTTTAACAATACAATGTATAACTATTTTGCACATAGAGATATCAGAGCATACATCAAAATTTTAAATACCAGATACTTCTCCCTCTTAGAATACTTCTCCCCATTTGCCAACAATGACAAAGTACAGTTGAACAACCCCTATTTCCATTTGGTATTGAAATAATAAAAGTTTATGATAATAAGGAATAAAACTTGTCAATCCTGTAAGAATTGTTTCATAGATAAAGACCAGGAATCAAGTAGGGAGGTGGCTACTTCTTTCTTTGTCTGCATCTGGGAGACCTGTTCTTCCATGGCATCAATTGTGCTCATCTCCTATGTCACTGTTAAGGCATCCAAATTTAGATAGCACTTCTGAAGAATTTGCAGATGTGGGAGGAGAACCAGTTGTAGGTCCTACAAATCTTGAGACCAGGTGCTGATCTCATGCTCCATTTTTGTTGTCTGGATGTGAAACTGATGAATGGTTTGCCCATAGGCTATAAAGGAGTCATAAGGTGGCTTGAATGTGCTCATGTAGGAATGCAAGTTAGATAGAAGCTTTTGCTTTTGTGCAAGCACATCATCATAGAATAGATGGGGTTGGAAAATCTTGCTAAGTAGAAGATTCCCCTCATCCAGAGCATCCCTTATATCTTTTTGTACTTTTAGAGTTCAGTCCAGAGCCCATTTAACTTCTTCACCAGAGCAATATTTAGAGCCTTTTGATGCTCTTTCTTAGCATTTTCCTCTACTACCTCTTCTAAGCTCTGCACTTGATCATCTACTACTATGCATAGGAGCTTTAGTTGTGCCAATGATGAGTCGGTACTGGGGAGGTTTGTACCAGGTAACAAACTGGTAAGAGTGTCCACTGCAACTTGGATCACATCTTCCTCCTTTCTCCTTAACACCTCAAGGTATTCTTGAGCAACCTTGATTCTTTGCAGTAGCTCCATTTCACTTGCAGACTGGAGGTCAATAGAATAGGTAAGGTCAGCTAGTTTGGCCTGAGTACCGGTTGCCTTAGGTGTCTCCATCTGCATGCTTTTTGCTGCTTCTCCTACCTTGTCTTCCTCTGTTTTCTTCTTTTCCTCTTCTCTTCTCTTTTCCTCTTCCTTCTCTTCCTCTTCCTTCTTCCTTTTCTCTATTTCCTTCCACTTCTCCTCTTCCTTTCTCTTTTTCACATTCTCTTCCTCTTTCTTCTTGTTTCTTTTTCTCTTCTTCCTCTTCTTTTCTTTTCTTTTGTTCTTCTTTTTTCTTTTCTTCTTGTTTTCATTTCTCCTCATCTTCTTCCTTTTTCTTCTTCTCCACTTCATCCTTCTTCTTCTTCTCCTCTTCATCTTTCTTCTTCTTCTCCTCTTGCTTCTTTGCTTCCTCCTTTTTGTCCTCTATATCCTTTAGCTTTACTTCCTTTTCTACATGCTTCTCCTATCCTATAACTTCTGATGGTGTAACCTGAATAGCTTCTTCTCCATCCAGAGCATCGACATCAATAGTGTCGATCAGTTCAGCAACTAGATTTCCTTCATCATCAAACACTTCATCCAGTTTAGTTATTGTCGATTCTTGATCAACCTTCCTATTGGCTTCAGTCACTTTATGCATCTTCAGAGCTTCTAGAGAAAGGGTGTGTGTATTCTTAAGCATTTCTTTACCCTTCCCTTCTAGTAATAGGAGTCTTCTTCTTCTCATGAAGAAGAGGCCATTGTATTTGTTCATTACTTCAAACAATTCTATTACTTCAAACAATTCCGAATTTGATACATCGGGAAAATGTTCAGCAAAAACTTTTTCTCTCATTTCCTATTCCTGCTCTATGGCAATGTGCCATTTATTGTCTAAGGATTTATACAAAGAATCTGGTGTCTCAGATCTAATTTATGAAGGCGACCGGTCATTAACACATAAATACTGAATTATTTCTTTTTCAAGCACTTCCTTTTCATCATCATTAAAGTCATCAAAATAATCAATCAAATCATTCACCACTTTTCTCCTAATGTTTTTGATATTTCTTTGACAATGTGTCAAAGGTTTGTAGGAGGAGATATCAATATTTATCGGTGTTGATGATGCCAATTCATTCTTTGTCTTTTTCTTTGTTTCACATGTTTTCTTTGGTTTTTCCTTAGACACAATTTCTTCTGAGTTTGGAGAGGTATTCCTTGTCTTCCTCTTTCTCTCAAACACTTTAGTAGGTGTTGCTTCAGGTTTCTTTTTAGCCGGTGACCGCTTGGTCACTGCAGGACTAGCTATAGTAGTTGGTGTCGATGCTGAAGGCACTATTTTTGCCTTCTTCACTGAAGGTTCTTTTCCTTTCTTTGCTGAGGGTTCCTCAACCGGTGTTATCCTTTCAAGGTAGGTGTTGGTTCTTTTAGCCTTTGGATCAAGCGGTGAGGCAATAAGGGTAGAGGCATATCCTTCCAACATATCATTCATTACCTCATAGCCCATAGGCTCCACTTCCTCATGTTTGGGCTCAACAACCTCCATTATGCATTGATCCACTTTGATGGTGAAACAGATATCATCTTCATATTTCTTGACAATATCACCTAATATTCTCACCATCTGACTCATTTTGCATCTGAACTCATCATAGTATTTGTTCAAAACTTCAGGGTAATCGGTTCCAACTAATTGAATGATTTTCTTGATTTGTTTGGTTATCGGTTGGTCAGTAGACCACTGGACATCACCTACTCCTGGAAAATAGCCTAGGAAGTAAAAGAATAGCCCAACTAGTAGTTGTCCAAACTTGAACCTCAATGCATTATCCTGTCTGATTGATTTCAGATTCAATAGGAGTTGCCTTTGCATACCAGTGCATAGGTCAAATGGTGCATCATCCTTGATCATCCAGTAAGCGGCATTTATCACTACAGTAGATACAGAGTTAATTCTACTGGCTAAGAACATCCGGTATCCAATCACCATACATGCATATTTCACCAGATCGTCCTTGATAGAATTGACAGTCATACCTCGTGAGTCACTCACTGAACTGGTGAGCTTGGACATTTCAGTTTTGCTTACTATCATTAAGGTTGGCACTTCCCCTATATTGCAGATATCGGTGATGGCATGAATTTCCTGTGGTGTTATATCATGCGTTCTTTCTAGGTACATCTTGTCACCATGAACGCTGCTTAGAATGATCCTAATGTGATCATCTGTGAAATCCTCCAAGAAATAAATAGCATTGTGGAGTTTCTTCTTCTCCAAGATACTATACTCTGGTTTGATCTTTTTATCTTGTCCACAGAACAAACCTAGCTATGAGTGAATTGCTAGAGACCCTAGGTCTTCTATTTTACAATCTATGTAATCTGAGATTCCCTCTTCTAATATCACACCAGCTGGAACTTGTGATAGGGCATTATATCTAGACTTGCATTGAATAAAGCTTGCTGAATCTATAGATGTACTAGAGCTAATATGGGATGCAGAAGCCATGATAGAAACTGAAAACTCAAAAAATACCTTTCAAAAAACGTGAATATAGGGCTTTCAGATTCTTCTCCACCTCACACTCCGTCGATTGCCAAATCACCACTTTGTGTTCTTCACTTAACCATTTGCAATTTGAATTTGAATCTTGTTCAAGGTTTCTTAAATTCTTAGAATCCCAGAACAAATCACTTTGTCATCACTTTGCACTCGAAAACCTCCTTCGCTTCGAAAACTGATAGTGAGAAATGATTTGAAAAATCCTTTTAAACATATTCCTCACCTACCACAATTAATGCTCCACCATTAGGGCGTAAACCCTAATTTTCCTATTACCATTTTCGGTCTTCTACCTATTGACAAGTATCGCATACCAGTTAAGGTCTTTTACTGGTGTAAACCGGGGGCTTGAAACATTTTGCCGTTTGCTCACCCTAAGCTTTTCTGAAGCTTAGTTTGTCGATTCCGTGATTTCCATACTAGGTGCAGAAATCGGTTCCTCTTGTAACATCACTGGTTTCTTCTTCTAGGTTTTGTTCATGTCCACTTGAACAGTGTCAACATCAATGTTTCCTTCTAGAGTGACCGGTATATCATCATATATGTTCTTTCTTGATCTACAACATCTGGCAATGTGACCCAGTTTGTTGCAGTGATAGAAGACCAATCTAGGTGCTCTCCAAGGTCCATTATTCATGTTGGAATTCTTCCTTCTGCATGTTGCAGCAATGTGACCATGACCATGATAGACCATACAATTTTCTCTCCATCCAGTTGCCACTTGATAGCCACTGCTTCTTAACTGATGATTGAAAGCATTAAACCAGTTGTTATTCCAGTTCACAAAAGGTTCAAGACCAACTCCTTGGGTCCTCTGAGGATATCTACTAATGTTGTTCGTAACCGACCTACATTTAGATGCTCTATGCCCATACTTGTTGCATGCATACCAATTACCATTGAATCGATAGGATCTAGGCTTATCAATTAGGAAATAAGGAAAATTGTTGTAAGCCTTACTCCTACACACATTTGCAGTATGTCCTTCTGTAAGACAGTTAAAGCAAATAGGTTTAAACTTTTGCTTACCTTTATCCTTTGATGTCAGTTGTTTCTTTGATGTTCTAGCATTTGTATCAAAGGTCTCACCTTCCTCATGATCGGAATAACCACGTCCATTGGTATTCTTTGCCAGTTTGGCAGATTCAAGCTTTTTCTCTAGCTTAACAGTACTCTTGTTGAACTCAACAAGTATTTCCTTTGACTTAGAGAGTTCTTTGGAGATAGTAGCATTTGTTTCCATTAGGTTTTCATTTTCAAAGATGGAAATGTTCAGTTCTCCTTGCATGTCTTCCTTTTCCACTTTGCTCGCATGAAGTTGAGCAATTAGGGCACTGATCTCTTTCTCCATCTTGGAGTTTTCTTGATCTTTGTCTTTGACCAGATCTTCAGCTTTCCTCCAGTTCTCAAGCTCTTGGCACATTCGGATAGTTAGTCCTTCCAATTCTTTTCTTAGGTTAGAATTGGATTCATTCAGCTTTTCTACTTCTTGAATCAGGGCTTCCATGTTCGCTTCATTAGAGGAACTATTTTCAAATAGCTCTATCAAGTTTTTAGCATGTTCTCTCCTTTTTTCTTGAGATGCCTTGTATTTGACCATAAGATCATCATAGGCTTGCTCAGACTGAGTGAGCCGATGAGTAAGTTCTCTCAATGTGTATTCCCCCATATCTCTTTCCAAGTGGTTAAACTTATAGAAAGGTAGGCTCTGATACCAATTGATGAATACTAAGAGGGGCGGTGAATTAGTATGCCAAAAATCTTTGCACTTAAACACTTTGCAAAACTAACAGTAAACTGGTAAAACAATTTAGCAGACAAACCAGTTAACACACATGCAAACCAAATAGCTAATAATGCATTCACCCACAAAAGCACAAACACCATAACACAAGACATTTTGATGTGGGAACCCAAAAGGGAAAAATCACGGTGAGATGGAACTCACAAGTAACTATCTGCAGAATAGGAACTAGACCGGTTAAGGTCTTACAATGTTCTTTACCAGAACAGATCCTGCTAGGAATCTCAGTCTGTGTTAGGAGATAAGTCTGATTAAAGACTACCTTGCTAGAGGATTTTAGATCCACGTATGTGAACCACCTTATTAGAGGATTTACAAAAGACTTTTGGGCCTACCCGGTTAAGGGCTACAAACTTGTCAAAGATGTGAGTAATCAACAAGTGAGTGATCTAGCAAATAGCACAGATTTCTTAGTTAGATCCTTGATAGCTCATTCCTAATGCATTCCAGCATTAATTCAGTCTTCTATACATTCATACTCTCCCTGACTCCTCAACCACCTTAAACCCTAGCAACAACATCAACCGGAACAACAACCTAAAACCCTAGCAACAACATCAACCACAACAACAACCTAAAACCCTAGACATGATGTCCTTATAAAGGAATCTAATTTCATGTTAGTCCAATAGGATTACAATCCAATTCCCTAGGTTCAATGAACCTGGACATACTTGGTAACACGACACAAAAAGTACCATTAAAGTGTTAGCACCATCAAACAATCGGTAGATGTAACTCATCACAAAATGTCGGTTGGTAACTCATCACAAAGTATTACCAGTTCATACAAAATACTGATTCAAGAAAAATGTCAGTTGCCAGTTTGACAAAATTGAAGATTGGGAAATATGTGTTCTGCCACTTTGGTCCTTCGTACCACTTGAGATCCTTGAACCGCTTGGGCTCTACATACTGCTTCAGATCGGTAAACACTTTTTGTAAAACACCAATAGTCTAAGGACTATAATGCATCATACCGGTTGGAACAATTGTCGGTTGATCATAACTCATACATACAAAAATGATCTCAATGCAAGTGTGACTCCATCAATGACAATCACATCATAAACATAAAAAATGCCAACAGATAATCAATAGAGAGGAAATTGTTCCAAGTTGTAGAACAAATTTTGCATGTAAGTTAATATCTTTATGTAACATATTTTCCTTTCATATTAGAGTAATATGAAAAATAATTTTTTGTGTATTTTTTGCAATTGTCTCCTTGAATGCATGCACTTTCCCTTTAAAATAAAAAATCAAGGGTTTATGAGTTTATCTATATACATTTGTTATATGGTGCTTCTTATTTGTTGCTTCTATTCAAGTAATAGATTAAGTATGCTTTGAATAAAATATGAAGGGTTGTTTGTTGTACTAAGGATTTATTAAAAAGAGTTGTGGATAAGGCCTTATCTTGGATGTGTTATTGTAATGTATTGATACCTTAAATACTTTAAATGTGAAGTTCAAATGTCAAAAAGAGGCATTTGCATGGAATAATTTGACTTTGTAGCCCAAGGATAGGCACTGGTTAGCAATTATTGTTGATCTAGATTCAAAAACCCTTTAAATATTTTCTTTTAGTTGTTTGAGATTATCCATGTTCTCAAGGTTTTGTAATTAATATTTGCTAAGGATCTAGCTAATCTAGTAATAATCATGTATAAATCTTAGTAAGATTTGTGAGAGCATTTTTACTTTAATCAAGCATATAAGGGCTACCTCCTAGGTCTAGCAAAACCTAAGTGGAGAGGAGAATAATATTTTGTCTCTTGTTCATTAACCACTAATCTGAGAGTTTTGAACATTAAAGATAAGTAATTTATAGAAATAATCAAGAAATCAATTGAAAACATAAACAAATGATATTTAAATTTAATTCATTTTTACTAGTATAAGAGCATTAATGGGTAAAACATAGAACTAGGTTTTAACCATTTAAACAAGTTACAGTATTTATGATTCAAATTTTTAAGTGATGTAAACTAATGAATGTATAACTCTTAATGTAGCTTTAATTTATAGTTTTTTAAAAATTCAAAACATTAGTTTGATATATATATTTTTCAAAATCAAGAAAAATAATTTTTATTGTGAATTTTTTATAGAAAAATTGAGGTCAATAGGATACAATTAAAAAAAGAGAAAAATGTTTGCTTCTCTAAATATTTTTTTCCACATATATTACTTGAAAATTTAGTGCATAAAAAAAATGTTGAATATTTCATTTTTAATATTTTTTTATATTCAAACTTAAGAAAAATGTGATTGTTTTCATATGATCTTAACTTTTGTCTAGTTTTTTTCTTTTTAATATTCTCATACATTATTATAAAATTCTACTAACAATAATTTTTTAAAAGGTCATGATAAAAATAATTAGAATATTAAAAAGAAAAAATATATATTTTAGACTCCAAGATCTACAAAATGGTACTTTCATATTTTCATGAAGGTGCTCCTGGTTAGAGAAATCTATAGTCAAAGTTATTTATTTTTTATAAATTTACCACAAAAGAGGGCTTAAAATGTGGAATAGGTAGCCACATAGATAATTTCAGGTGAAATGGCTTCTTCTAAGACCCTTTTGATTCAAAAGGTTTCACTAAAAACCTTACATGTAAATTTGACCTTGTTTCAAATTTATGATAAAAAAAATTATTTAATGGTTTCAAGTGAAACCCTTTTTCCTTAAAATTGATGTGCCACATAATTGCTATGTGGTTTTGGGTGGAATTATTTCAATCAAATCTATAGTGTTGATCCAAAATGTGATGTATAATTTTGTTCTTTTACCCTAATCTCATGTATGATTTCACATAGAGAAAGTATGCATTGAAAATGATATATGTCATCAATCAATGAAATGCATTCTTAAAGATCTATGTAAATCATAATTGCATGCTATATATATTTACTACCTAATTTAAAATCTACTTTATAAGAATGTTGTAAATGCATTATATTAGAATTGAATTTATCTAGTTTGGGATGCTATTTAACTTCAATCCCAAGTCCATTTCCTGGGCATGCTAATATTTCATTATAAATAAGATTTGGTCTAGGTCCTTTGGACTCCCCTTGCCATACAATAGCTTTTCCATGTAGTTATATCCATCCCACCAAAAAAATAAAAATTCTTAGAGTTATGTCCTCTAGTTTCAAATTTTAAACTAGATGCTTTCATAGGTTAATTTTTTTTTCAGATATCACAAACCAAAACATCCCTAATATACAATATGGAGAATACTTTTTTAATAATTATCATTAATTGATCAAAAACTGAATGACATTTGTTACATGAATCTAGGCATTCATTATTTACTAAAATATTCTAGTATTATTCTCTTATTTTATAAAGGGATTTCAAGGTCATTTTGAAGGTTTATGAATTCATGTTTTCGATCACTAGTATAGAGAAGTGTTGATCTTTTTGTGCCCCATCTTCCTTCCAAAATGATTGCATATGAGATCCTTTTAGTTTATCATAACACTTCAGCTCCTTGACAATAAGCACATGAAACTTCTTGTATTACCTCAACATATATTCTTAATCAATTTAAGATAATTGCCACTGGATGTCAAATGCCTCAAAGAATCTTCATCAAAATAACTTCTTTTTGCAAAAGAATGTTTAAAAGAGGCATCGTACGGGACTTATTACTTTACATGCATTTCAATCTTACTTTTACTCTTCTCTATTGATTAAGCTACCTTATTATTGGATCACACTTTCCCCAAAGCTCATCAATATGTGCAATCACCTTTTCAAAAAATTATTTATTAAGCTTGCAGCATTATAAAATTATGATCCATTTTTTTTTTTCTGATTTCTCCCTCTATTTTCCTATTACATTTTTATTTCCTCATCTATGACTATTGGAAGAGTTATTGAGGGCATGCAACTTATATCAATATTTAATTTATCATTCAATAGTAAGATTTCTCACTTGTATCATTCATTCTTAGCATACACTTTCTTCATTGATGCTTCTATAGATATATCTATTGCATGTGTTGCCAAACTACTTGCTTCAATTATATTGTTAGGATTCCCACAAATACTGAGAAGGGGGGGCGAATCAGTATCTAACCAGTTTGTTAATTTTCTTGACTTAAAACATGTAAAGCATATTAATACTGTATACCAGTAAACAAGAAATAATAAAATGAACAAAGACAACAACAACCACATGAAAAACACACCATAACATAGTAGTTTAATGAGGAAACCCGATGTGGGAAAAACCTCGGTGGGATTTGTGACCCACAATATTCACTTACTGGCCAATAAGAGAATATTACTGCTACAAGAGGGGCTTGCACATGTAGGAAGGCCAAGTGTCTAGAGCTCACTGCTCAATTACAAAATGGGAAGTCTCACTGAGTTACAAAATGGATTATATAAATCCAATGTCTTGTATTGCTTCAAAATAGCATCTACTATTCCAGATCTAGTACCAATTTATAGCTCTGCTTCTTACATAAACCCTTAACCTATAATTCACATAATAGGTCTACCTTATTTTGCTTAATTATATTCATCTATCCATCTAAATTTGTTCTACAATGATCTCTTATATATAAGTCATTTTACAATTTTCCAAGGCGGCTTATAATGATTTTACAATAATAAACAAAATAAATTACAAACAAAATTCTTGTCGGCTTCTATGTCAGTGTCGGTGGTCTGTGTGTCAGTGTAGAATCAGACTTTGATGGTGCTAGTGGATTGCCTTGCCGTTGTCATAGGATTGTAAGGTTGCCATCAATGACAAAACCTTCAATCACCTACAATGTCTCACTAGAGTGTGCATTTGCCAACAATCTCCCCCTTTGGCATTGATGGCAACACTCATGAGAAAAATTCAGAAGTGTATCCAAAAGTTGATGTCCAAAAATTGTTACCAAAAATGTGTGCTCCCCCTGAGTAGATGATCCCTAAGTTATTAGATTTTTCTCATACCACTACTCCCCCTTTGGAATCAATGACAAAGGCTATCAAAGTGTCAATAGAGTGTAGTTTCCTATTTCAACCTTGCAACCGGTTGGTTACAATCTGAAAAAGATCTGCCAAAGCCAAATTCAAGTTCTCAATGAACTTTTTACTATCTTTTATTGTGGCCTCTATCCTTTGAACTATATCGGTGAGGTGTTGCATTTGCTTTGCTAATGTTTTCTGTCCTTGAATCAGGGCATTAGATATTTCTTTCCTTAAGGTGGCAAGGTAGTCCAGTTGTGGACTTAGTCTCCATTTAAGATCCTTGGCCTTACTTTTTATTCTTTCCTTTTCTCTTTCCATCTTTAATAGTTCTTCCTCAAGACATGTTATCTTCTACTCAAAAACTGATAATGAATTAGATGAATTAATAAATTTGTTAGCTAGTTGATTTATTTCCTCCTATATCTTGTTGATCTTCTTGTCTATATCAACTATCAAAAAGTTAGTCTTACAAGTATCTCTGTAAAAATTTTTGAATTCCTTTAATGTGCTACATAATTTTGGTAGAAGTGTGTCAAACTGCCTTGTACACTTCTTTATTTCTTCCTCAAAGAATTTGTGTTTTTCTTTTTCTAACCTCTCCTTGAATGCTTCCTCTTTTATTTGTTCAACTGTCACAATCTTGTCAGTAATATACTTAGACAAAGTGTCAAGTTGACTCAAAGAATCTTTATTGTCTACATTACATTTTGGAGCTATCATTTTCAAAATTGGAATTGTATCATCTATAGCCTTGTATGCTTGTGAGCTACAATCAGTTATTTTCTTTGAGGAGTCCAAAAGAACTTCTATTACATTAGTTGATTTGAATCTTGCATTTGAAGTGCCAACACTCTGTATCCTACCGGTGGGAGCAATATCCTTGCTTGTGGTGACCTCTGGTAGGTCAGTTTGTGTTTTCATTTCTCTAAACAAGGGTTTGTCTTGCTCAGTTGATGCTGGTGGTACTAACTTTGTGTAAACTTGTTCCTATGATGGAGCCTTTTTCTCTGCTTGTTGTTCTATGTTACCATCTGCCAGTTTGCCTTCTGTGATATCTATTACCAATGACTCACTAGCCATATCTATCTTTCCAATTGTGTCCTTATCTACCACAATGTTAACTTTCTGAGTATCAATGTCAACTGTGTATAACACCTTAGAGTTTGGATTTGTGTCCTCTTGTGGTATCTCCATACTCTCATTAGCCGGTTGACTTTCAGTTTTAACTACTGGTGGAGTATTCAAAGGTAGTGGGGATAAGTTATCTTTTATTTTTATGCTCGAAGGTCCATTAACCTTGCCTTTACCCTTATCCTTATCTTTCTGATATACTTTGATAGGTTTAGGATTTCTATACTCTTCCTGCTTTTCTTTCTCAGCAAGGAATATGTCCCATGCATTAGCAGTTTCCTTTGCAACCTCATTTACTCTACCAACCATAAGTGCTACATGTCGGTGTGCAATTGAGAATATTGTTTGGTTAGCCTTTGAGATCATATCATCTATCTCCTTTTGTGAGTTAATATGATAAACAACAAGTACTTTCTCAATTTTTATTTTCTGGTCAAGCTCTATAATAGCTTGCCTTCTAGCTTCAAGTCTCTTAAATAGTTCTACTGGTACTTCATCTACAATTTGCATCAAAAATTTCTTATAGATATCCAAGTGTAGAATTAAACTATTTTCAACTTTCTCCTTGTCATTAACTGATAATGTATCATATAGTTTGTTGATGTTTTTTAGTTGTCCATCCTCTGTTATTTCATCTAGTAGTTGTTAATTGGAGCAATATTTTGTTGAGTCCTTTTCTTTGGTGTTAACTTTTTCTTCTTTCAAGTTATCTTCTTAGCCGGGGGCCTTATTGCCTGTTGTTTTTGTCTGGTTCTTCTAGGCAAAGGTGTGGATACTGGTGAAGGTTTTCTTTTCCTCACAACTCTTTTAAATGCAACTGGCATGGCACTTTCTGAAGAAGTTGCTACCGGTGAAAGGTGAGTTTCTGGTTGTTATGCTTGTAACTCATCTTCAGTGATACCCGTTTGTTTAAGTACATATTCTTTGATAGCCTTAGTCTACCTTGATCCTCTTCTCACTGATGCTTCTACCTTCTTTACTCTTTTATTTGATTGAATTTGATTCTCAATAGTCTCAACACTGCCAAATACCTCTTCTTTTGGTTCCTTAGGTGCTTCCAGAAGGGCTTTTGCATATGTTTCAATTATGTTGTCATCGGTTTCATAACCCATTTCAATAACCCAAATGGTACTTGGGATAATTGCTTCCATCAAAATCTCATCCTTTTTAATAACAAAGCATATTTCATCCTTATACTTATCTAGAATTGTTTGTGATAATCTTTCTCTAGTGTTCATTTGGGTCTTCAATGCTTGAAAGTATTCATTAATATTCTTTTCTCTGTTTTCACCCATGTTGTGCAGTAAATCAAATAGGTGTTTGCCTACCGGTATGTCAAAACCAAGATTCTTGTTACCTATACTATTAGGTTCAACAATGAAAGCTAATGTACTGAGAGGGGAGGGGTGAATCAGTACACCAAAAAATTTCTTTAAAAACAATCTTACTGATAAACATAAATTGTATATAGTTGATCTCATAATATATAAAGCCAAAACACAATCATAGAAATTATATCCATACACATTTCACTCCATAACACAAAGATTTTGGTTACGCAGAAACTCTTGGTTAGAGAGAAAAACTGTGGTGGGGATGGCACCCACAACTTCACTATTGCAATAATAAAGGTTGCTCGGTTAGAGCTACATGTTTAGCTATTTCTGATAGCTTACCCTGTTAGGAGTATCAAGATCTTTAGATCTACCTTGCTAAAGGATTTTTACAAACACTTTTATAAAATGTTGTACTTGGTTAGAGGCTTTACAATTTATAGACCTTGTTAGAGTCTTTTACCCTGTTAAAGGTTTCTAACACAACTCAAAATAATTCAATCAAAATCTTTTACAAAATATCTGCAACTTTACATCTAAAATGTTATAGAAAACTCTATGTGCTCAATATGAAATTACCATGCTCATAGCATACCTCAGTAATTGATAGATCAACTTGGTGACCTCTTCTGTATTCTCTGTCCCTTAAACTATTTTATGAAAATCTTCTTGGTGACCTCTGAATACCTCTGTTGATTCATCACATCTTATCTTCTCACAAGATTTTATCTTCAACTCACCATCTTTTTCTCTTCTCGTTCTTAGATATTCAAATCACTCTTTATATAGATCTCTAAGGTGGTGATCTTGTTCATACATTTATTATACAAACATGTTCTATCGAATGAATAAACATAGAAATTATTTCATTGGATAAACTTCCTCAAAATCATACAAAATCTTCAAGTGCAATTCCCTATGAAATAATAGTTCCTTGTTCTTGAATCTTGTAACACGTTTCCACATATGTGTCTAGGTTCATTGAATCTGGTAACACATTTCCACTCGGTTCAGATTAACCTAGTGTACCTTCTTTGCTACTCGGTAGACAACTCGGTATATATCATCTTGGTGACTAGCCTTTCTTCTATAACCGACACCCTTAGTGCTTACCGACTGAATCTTTCTATAGTATTAACCGACTAGGGTATATAGGATGACTTTGAACATAAAACTAATGACAACTTACTAAATAGTAACAATCTCCCCTTTTGACATTAGTTTAGTATGTTTGACAAAACTCCTTTCAAAGTCATAACACAAAATCTATATACTTACAAAATGTGACTGAAATGACAGTATATACATTCATTCAAATACATACTTCGAATGCATACTCCCCTTATCAATATGTTGAACAAAACTTGATTTGCATGCCCCTAATGTTCCATGCTCCCTGTGACAATTTCATCTGTACACTCGGATACTTTGTATATACTTGGTACACTCCCTCTTTTTGACAAACATCAAAACTAGTTACCATTCGGTGGGGGCAACTGATCAAAAATGGATTTATACTTAGTATGAGCATCGTTGAGAGTGTTGGTAAGTGCACCCTTGACACTTTCCATTAAATAATTATGAGCATTAATATCAGCTAACAATGAAATGAAACCATCTAAAGTGCTTCCCTCTACTTCTATGGACAGTTGGGTAGCTCGGTTGATCTGCTCTTGTACTGATGGCGGATGGGGAATAAATAATGTCTAAAGAGTCATAATATCCATCTTTATGTTGTGCTCTTCATTCCTAAGTTCTAACTGTTGAGCCATAAAAGTTTGTAGCTTGGTATAAAAATTCTGAGTAGAATTTGGCTCAGTAGCCAGTTTATTTGAGAGATCGGTAATCTCTTTTTCAATGGCTTCGGTCTTTTGTTTGATATCTTTAATAAAGAATGAAAATGTACATAATTTTTGGAATAAATAAATAATGTGCTTGAGTTGAGGGGACAACTCAACAATGAATCCAACAAGCTTGATTTTACCTATAGCAATGGCTTTCTACACTTCTTCAATCAATTTGGCAGTTAGCTCTTTGTCTTTTAATTTGCTAAGGTATTCAGATGCCTCTACTCTTGTTGTTTCCAATTGAGTGAGTAGTTTATCCAGTTGCATATGGATGGCTGCATCTTTACTTATGGTAGCTTTAGGTAGCATGTCTGTCAATAATGATTTAACCTTCTAAAGTACTCGGTTCTTCTTTTGAATGGCTATATGTTTTTCTTGTTCTACTTTGGCTTTGCACAACTCACCAAATTCAATAAGTGCTTTGATAGATCTATCTTGAAACTATGCCTCTTTGCTTTCTTCTCCTTTGATAAAGATGCCTTCACCGGTTGAATGAGTACAAAGGCTTTGGAGGCTTGATCTTCCTCGGTATGTTGCTTGGTGGGAGCAATACTTTTGTTGGTTTCTATAGCCTTTGTTGTAGCCTTCGGTGATTCCTTTCTTGGGGTCTCAGTGGTAGCAGTTTCAGTGCTTGCAGGAGCTTGAGAAGTTTGCTCACTTGTGGCTTTAGAGGTAGATTCACCTTGTGTAGCCTTATGATCCTCTTTGCCTTGTTATGTGTCCTGAGGTATCTTAGTTGTCACTTGTTGAGTTACCAGAGGATAGGACTTAACCCGTTCCAAGACTGATTCACTAGTTACCAGTTTGGCATAGGCATTTCCTTCTATCATTTCTCCTTCCTGTGCCTTAGTGTTCATGACAACCTCATCTTGTTGAATAGTTGAAGCAAGATCTTTCTTAGTAATGTCAGCTATTTCTACTTCACCTTGCGGTTCTTCAGTCTGAATTCTGAAGATTTCTTGCCATTTTTCTTTGGTTTCCTTTTCGACTTCAAGATAAAGTCCATTCATCATTTTCAAGGCTCTATGATTCATTTGAAAATGTGTCTGGTAGTTTTTCAAATGATTTCTAATATCATCTACCGACATGTCTGGAAAGAGATGTACTAAAACTCTTTCTCTTATCTGCTTCTCCGAGTCCATAGCATATTTCCATCTATTGTCAATGTGAGAGTATAATGCATTTGGAAGAAAGTTATTTACTTCTAATGGAACTACTCGGAATTTAAGAAGTGTACATACAACTGACTCTTCTATTTGTCTCTTTTCTTCTTCTATCTTGGAGTCATATTTGACATACCTGAATGACCCAAATCCTCCATATTGTTTCAATTTGGCACAAAAGTTGTCAACATTGTGTACATCTTCCTTTGTGCTTTTAACAATCTGAAATTTATTTTTGTCTTCAAATTCTGTGTCACTTGACTCCTTATTCAAAATGAGTTTCCTGGTCGACTTTCTATAAGTCTTTGTAACTTTAGGCAATTCAACATTTTTCTGCCTCTTACTGGGTGACACTATAGATGATCTAGTGTTAGGTCATTTCATTGGTGGAGTCGGTGATACCTTAGGTGTATCTTGTTTCTTCCTTTTCAATATTTTTCCCTTTGGCAACTCGGTGCTTAGAGTGATGGCTACTTCTTGAGCTTCAGATTCTTCCTCAATTGAAAGTTGATCATCTTTCCTACCTGTTGGCTTAGTAGGTGTGGAGGTAGAACCTTCTCCAAATTTCTTAGTTAAGTCTTTTATCATTTTAGTGGCTTTTCTGGTAGCCTTTGGTTCAACTATGCTCATTTTTACCTTCTATTTTACCTCTTCATAGGTACCATATCTGATCTCAGTTGATTGCCTTGGAAGTGTCAGAAAGGCATCTATCTGTTGTTGAGTGATCTCAAAATCAATGTCATAACCAATAGGCGATAAAGATTGAGTTATGGGTTCTACTGCATTGACATAACAGTAGTCAATGTCCACTTCAAAACATATAGTATCCTTATATTTCTCCACTAGCTGAGGTGGGATCATGTACCTATTATGCATTTTTTCTTGAAATTTATTAACGTAGTCATCCATTATCTCATTGAAGTTATCACCTAGCTGATTGATAAAATCATTTATCTGATGGGTGATTGGTTGATGTAGTTCCCAAACAATGTTATCGATTGAGGGAAAGAACTTCTGAAAATAGAAGAACATGCACACTAAGAGTGACCCAAACTTTAGTGTGTTAGCAGAGTTATTCTTCTTAGGTTTCCTTATTGTGTTGAGATTCTCAAAAAGATTCTTCAACAATACTTCACATAGATCAATTTTCATACCCTTTTCACAATTTTATAGGCCAAATCTATAGCTGTACATGGTACACTGTTCTCTCTCGCCGACTGAAAGAAACAATAACCAATGACTCTAATTGCAAACTTTAGTTCTGCATCTATTACATTATTCAACTTAAGACCTCTACAATCAGACTCAACTCCGGTTAAGGTTATCAGTTCCTTCTGTGAAATCATCTTATGTGCTCGGGCATGGTTGTATATAGGGTATCCGGTGATTATGTGAATAATCTCCTTGGTGATCTTGAACGATTGGTCTTCTAACCACATAAATTCATCATGCACTTTGCTCAAAACAAATTTGACCCATTGGGGTTTGAAAACTCAAGGATAGGTTAGGGCTTCTGTCAATCCCTTAACCTTGATATGCTCATACTTACTATTTAGGATTCCATCGGTGCAAATTTCATCATACATGTCCTTAATTTTGGTATGACCTAGCTCTTCTACATGGCACTTAGTATAAAATCTGACATCTTCAACCAATAGAACCCTATTTGGAATAAGAGAAAATGTAGTTTTCTCATCAGGTTCAGATGCCACTTTGGGAGGTAAGCAATACTTCAGTGAGGGCTTCTCAATATTCTTAACTACAACTGGTTTCTGCATCTTGGGAGCCATTTCAAACTTTCGATTTCTACTAATAAAATAGCTTAGGATTTCAACTAACCAAAAAATGCTTTCGACTTAGTAAATATAATGCAAATATTCACAACTGATATTGATCGGTTAACTTGCTTGAAAATGCATTTAAGATTGTGTGAAAATACCTTGAATTCGCTCTGAAATGTTTGATCACCTTTGATTTGCTTAGCTCTGCTCTTTGAAAACTAGTAAGTGTAAAATGACCACACAGAGAACTTTAAATACACCCTTTACCTTATCGGGCTTCATGTAGTTAGGTACGATAAGCATTAAATGCACTTGTTTACACTTTATCAACTAACTTCCTTAAATGCTTTTACCGGCTAGACAGATTTACTGTATTTACCAACTTCATTGGTAAATCGTAAGACCAGATACAATTTCAGAAATTTTAATACATCTTAGCTATGCAGATTTTGGAGTTATTTCCATGATTAAAACATGAACTATTAAGATCTAACCTTGTGAAGATGTCGTCCCTTCATACCTTTAATGATTAATTGGAAGTAGATGCACCTAATTCGGTAGCTAAGGTGCTTTCTTCATTATTTGATCCATTTTCCTTCTTTTTCTAGATTTTCTATAATTTGATTCTTATCTCTTCAGTATCTCCTCTGGGTTGATCTATGCAATCTTTAGCCAAGTGTCCAACTTTATGACAATGAAAGCATGCCATTCCAAGATTTCTCCATGATCTCTGATTGTTCATTCCAAACCTTATCATACAGTTTGCACTTATATGTCCATACCTTCCACAACATTCACACCATATTCTTGTATTGTAATCCCATGGTACTGCAGTATATTATCGATTGAGATCTGTGTGAGTTTGGTAGCTTCTATCATTTGCTCGCTGTGGAGACCACATGTAGTTTTTCTTCTTAAACCAGCACTTCTCGGTATTGTGTCCATATCTATTGTAGTTTTTGCAAAATACCTTGAATTTTACCTTCTAATAATTGCTGACAAACTTTGTCCTACATTGTTTAGATGTGTGACCATACTTATTGCAATTGTAACAATAACTATCAGACCTAGTGACATTCAGTATCTGACCTTTTCTGATTCGGCACATGTTGGCAGTATGTCCTTGTTTTCCACAGTAGTTGCAAATAGGCTTGTTATATTTCAACTTATCTTTGTTTCCAGCCTTCCTTGATGATTCTCCTTTCTTGGTGGTGTTGATTCCTTTGTCGGTAGAGTTGTTTCTTTTGTAACCAAGTCCGGTAGATTTGTTGGGTGATCTTGTGTTTAGTTGCTCATCCAACATTCTTGATGCTTCATAACTTTTCTTTAGTGTTTCTTTGAACTTCTTTTCTACTTCAAGTTCATCAATAAATCTTGATAATTCAAGTTTCAATGCTTTGTTCTCATTTTCTTTCAGAGTTGCTTCATGATGTGCATGACCCAATTAATCAGATAGATTATGTTGAATTCCAGTCATCCTTGTGATTTCATCATTCTTTTTAGATACCAATGCTTCCAGTTGTTGTTTTTCACTTTCTATACCTTTTATGTTATCTTCAGCTATTCTCAATGCATCAAGATTTTCAGTCATCTGTGTGCTGAAATACTCATGTTCCCTTCTCATTTCTTTAAGCTGGTCATTCAATGCTTTGTTCTTTTCTTTCAATTCTTTAATCATTTCTTCAGACTCTTCTGATATGTTGTTCTTAGATGATGTCTCAATTTGCTCCACCAACTCTTGTGAGTCCTATAAATCATCAAACAATATTCTTCTTACTTTTAGTGATTTTTGCATTTGTCTCTGCATGTCTGCAATCACTTGATTAGCATGATCTAATTCTTCTTGGAGATTCACAATTCTGTGTCATTGTTTATAGCCTTCCATTGATGGTATCTTTCTCTTTAGGTTGTAAAACTCTTTTCCAAGAGTACAGCTCTGATACCAATTGTTAGGTTCAACAATGAAAGCTATGTACTAAGAGGGGAGTGGTGAATCAATACACCAAAACTTTTCTTTATAAATTATCTTACTGATAAACATAAACAGTATATAGTTGACCTCATAATATAAAAAGACAAAAGACAATCATAGAAATTACATCCATACACATTTCACTCCATAACACAAAGATTTTGGTTACACAAAAACTCTTGGTTAGAGAGAAAAACTGTGGTGGGGATGGCACCCACAACTTCACTACTGCAATAATAAAGGTTTCTCAGTTAGAGCTACATGTTTAGCTATTTCTAATAGCTTACCCTGTTAGGAGTATCAAGATATTTAGATCTACCTTGCTAAAGGATTTTTACAAACACTTTTACAAAATGTTGTACCTGGTTAGAGGCTTTACAATTTATAGACCTTGTTAGAGTCTTTTACCCTGTTAAAGGTTTCTAACACAACTCAAAATTCAATCAAAATCTTTTACAAAATATTTGCAACTTTACATCTGAATGTTATAGCAGACTCTATGTGCTCAATATGAAATTACCATGGTCATAGCATACCTTGGTAATTGATAGATCAACTCAGTGACCTCTTCTATATTCTCTATCCCTTAAGCTATTTTCTAAAAATATTCTCGGTGACCTCTAAATAGCTCTGTTCAATCATCACATCTTATCTTTTCACAAGATTTTATCTTCAACTCACCATTATTTTCTCTTCTCATTCTTAGATACTTAAATCACTCTTTATATAGATCTCTAAGGTGGTGATCTTGTTCATACATCGATTATACAAACATGTTTTATCGAATGAATAAACATAGAAATTATTTCATGGGATAAAGTTCCTCAAAATCATACAAAATCTTCAAGTGCAATTCCCTATGAAATAACGGTTCCCTGTTCTTGAATCTTGTAGCATGTTTCCACATATGTGTCCAGGTTCATTGAATCTGGTAACATGTTGCCACTTGGTTCATATTAACTCGGTGTACCTTCTTTGCTACTCGGTAGACATATGAAATTTACTCGGTAGACAGCTTGGTATATATCATCTCGGTGACTAGCCTTTCTTCTGTAACTGACACCCTTAGTGCTTACTGATTGAATCTTTCTATAGTATTAACCGACTAGGGTATATAGGATAACTTTGAACATAAAAATAATGACAACTCAGTAAACAGTAACATATATCGAGCACCTATTTTGTTATATGTAGCATTAAACTGACAAGTAGGTTACCAAATCTAAATGTCCCCTTTTTGTCTTTCTTGATCTTTCCAAGGTTGTCAATTAGTTCATCCTTCAGCCATTCACACACATCAATTTTTGCATTATCATTGATCATGTCATAAGCACTCTTTATGCATAAACTAGAAACTGAGTTTAACCTGTTTGCATGTGTTGTTTTATACCCTAAAATCATACTAATGAATCTAACATTGATGTTGGTTACATCATTCACTCTTAAAGATCTCTAGTCAAATGTTGCTCCTGTCAGGTTTGTCACTAGGTCATTTGAGACCTTCTTTGTCTTATCAGGTTTGTTACCAGTGGAAGGTAACCCTATTACAACTTTTACTACCTCTTTAGTTATTTTGTGAATTGAATCTAGCCAGAAAAATTCACCATGAACCCTGCTCAACACTATCCTTATCACTTCCTTAGGGAATTCCAAAATACTGAGGATTTCAGTGAATCCTAGGGTTTCGACTACTTTGTGTTCAGGTTTCACATTACCAGAATCATCACAAATTACAATCTTATATGTTCTTAATTTCCTCATCACCTAATTCTTCTATGTGGCAATGAATGTACATTCTAGGGTCTTCTACAAAAACTACTCCTCTGGGGATTTGAGAAAATGCACCAATATTGTCATCCTTCTTAGCTATTTCAGGAACTAACTAAAATACGGGCCTAGGGCGTTTGATTACTTTGACTACAATAGGGTTTGCTATGAATTCAGGTACAAAAGAAGATGCCATGATTATAAATACCTTTGTCTGCCTTCAGAATGATTGATTGTTGAATTGCTTTGCTACTTTGCTCGAAATGCCTTTGCTCAAAATTTTCACACTTTTTGAATGTTTGAATGCTCGATGAAGTGGAATGGAGCCAAAAACACTGATTTATAATGTTAATTTTGCCAACCACCATATTTAATGCTTGCCAGTTAAGTAATCACTTAGCATATCTGTCGGTATAGAAGTAATTTTAACTTCTTACTATCAATTGAGGGAATAATAGCATGTTTGACATTTGTTTGCCAAACCCTCAAAGAAATTTTCTTTAGTTAGATGAAGACTCTCCTGCCAATGGAGTGTTACTTTCTTCTACTAGTGGAGTGTTACTCTATTCTACTGGTGGAGGAGTATTCCTACCAACATTTAGTTCTGATTTCCTGATCCATTGTTTTGAGAATTCCTGCTTTACTTCTTCAACCTTTTCTTTACCTTTCAAACTAGCACCATTGTTGTTTACCAGTGAGGAATTACTTCTACAAAATTTTGCAATATGTCCAATCTTGTTACAAGCATAACAAGTCACATTATTTTTCTGAATAGCTTTCCCATAACCTATGTTGGTTTGTGTTCTACATTGATTAGATAAATGTCCAAATCTTCCACAAATATAAAATCTCACATTCATTCTACAATTTTCAGAATTATGACCAACTTTGTTGCATTTTGAACATTGACTGGTGGGTGTACTGGTATTCTAATAATTTCTATATCTACATTGATTTTCTCTATGACCATACTTGTTACAGTCAAAGCATTTGCCATTAAATTTATAAGTAGTAGGTTGTCTTACCGGTTTGCCATGATCCTGTGTGTTTGCAATACCAGAGCTTTCACCAGTTTCAAAGCCAAGACCATTAGTGTCACCATTAGGTGTTTGATTCTTCAACAAGTCACCAAGTTCTTCTGAGCTTTTCTTGAATTTTTCTTTATGTTGATTTGCAGTAGCTAGTTCTCCTTCCAAGATACCTTTTTGTCTCATGAGTTCATTTGAGTCATATTGTGCATGTATTAGATTTGTCTTCAACATATCATTTTCATAACTAAGTCTTGTGTTTTCATTTGCAGAATCATTCAGTCTTCTAGTCAAGTCTTCTTCATTCTTCTTTCTATCTTCAATTTCTTTACAAAATCTCATAGTCATATCCTGCATCTCATTCTTTGTTGTCATGTTTTCTTGTTTCAGCTTATTCATTAGATTACTAAGAGTTTCTTTTTCATCATTCCCATTTTGCATCTTTTCACAAAGTTATCTTCTCTTGTTTCTTGAAATAGTAAGATTTTATTGAAGTGCTTGAATAATATCCTGAGCAGCCTTTAGATCATCTTCAAGTTTGATATTTTTCAATTTTTCTGCATCATAGTCTGAGAGAGCTCCTTCTAGTTTCTTCGTCAAGTTTTCCATCTCTACCGGTGTCAAGATCTTCCTCAAGCTTTTAGGCTTCTGAAAATAGAGGACAAAGCTCTGATACCAATTGTTAGGATTCCCAAAGATACTGAGAGGGTGGGGTGAATCAGTATCTAACTGGTTTGTTAATTTTCTTGACTTAAAACATGTAAAGCATATTAATACTATATACCGGTAAACAAGAAATAATGCAATGAACAAAGATAATAGCAACCACATGAAAAACACACCATAACATAGTAGTTTAACGAGGAAACCCGGTGTGGGAAAAACCTCGGTGGGATTTGTAACCCACAATATTCACTTATTGGCCAATAAGAGAATATTACCCTACAAGAGGGGCCTACACATGCAAGAAGGCCAAGTGCCTAGAGCTCACTGCTCAATTACAAAATGGGAAGTCTCACTAACTTACAAAATGGATTATATAAATCCAATGTCTTGTACTACTTCAAAATAGCATCTACTATGCCAGATCCAATACCGGTTTATAGGTCTTCTTCTTACATAAACCCTTAACCTATAATTCGCATAATAGGTCTGCCTTATTTCTCTTAATTATATTCTTCTATCCATTTGCATTTGTTCTACAATGATCTCTTATATATATGAGTCATTTTACAATAATAAACAAAATAAATTACAAACAAAATTCCTGTTGGCTTCTGTGTTGGTATGCTTCCTTTTGCCAGTGCTGGTGGTCTATGTGCCAGTGGATTGCCTTACCAGTGGATTGCCTTGACGGTGTCATAGGATTGTAAGGTTGCCATCAATGACAAAACCTTCAATCACCTACAATGTCTCATTGGAGTGTGCATTTGCCAACATATACATGTATCCTTTGACCTATGGACAATAGTATTTCCCATTATTTTTCTTAGGTCATCAATTATAGCTGGTCTCTTGTTTGGTGGGTAGAGTGACCAGATTGAAAGGGTATTTGTGTCATGATCAAAATCAGATCCAGAATATAGCTTATCTACTCCTTCCCCACTCAATTTTATCTTTATACCCATTGGCTAACAAATTGGTCTTTAAAATTTGATCTCTAATATGTCATTATTCCCACAAAGGAGACCAATGCAATTAAGCAACACTTGGATAAATCAACATGAAATTAGCAAGTGGTTCTCTTATGAATTTTTAATGAAGGTATAGCTCCCTTCTCAAGAACAACTTGAATGCCTGAAAAATAAACTAAAACAGGGGGTATGCTTTTGACCAGAAAGCAAGAAAGGTACTAACATCTACTCATCAACATGACACATATGCGAATAATAAAGGACATTAATAGAAAATGAGGAATTTAATAGCTTATTTCAATTATGTTTTTCATCAACACACAAAAATGACTTCCTATATGCAAAATTAACTCAAAGATTAATTTCTACACTTTGTAGACATACTAAGAATTAAAGATCAATGCTAACTTTTGAGAATGTAAGATAGTCCCTGAAAATAAATTTACCACAAAGAGTAACAATATTCTAACATTATGAAAGAAAAGTTTCATTAAATTACATGAATTGAGAAATTAATGTTCAAAGACATTCCAACCTACAAACTAACCATCCATACTACTATAAAAATGATTAGAAAAAATTCCATTCCTGTCTCACTCATGCCCCATAAGACAAGGGGGACCAAAATTTGTGATCCCTTGAAAGTTTATTATATCCCTATTTTAATATTTCACAACTTAATTATTTTTGAATTTTTAAAAAAAGGTTCCTTAACTTTTAGAATTGACTCAATTTCTACCCAAACCTCCTAGCCAACTAATAAAAGATAAAATTGATTAAAAATGGGAAACAAAGGCAACAAATTCCTTAAACAAAAAATTTCAAGAGGTTGAAACATCTCCCGATGGTGCCACTTATTGTTGATTCCTTTTGTCTCTGTATCCTTGCAATGACTTTGAGACACCTTTGATTTCGGTGGCTTGGGGAATGATCACAGTGCTAGTCCTCATTGCCCATTAGGCCTTTGTCTTCCTAATGGTTGCATTGTTGGTTGAGAATGTCTTGTGAATATTGACACACCAAATCAATGAAGCATTTATTTTTTCCAACTCTTCATGCTTCACCTCATCTAATGTATGAGGATCAAATTGAGCATCTGCATTCTAAAATAATTCAGCCTTAAGTTCCTTCATGGTAGTGATGCTTGAGCTGTCTTTTTTCTGAAGGTGATACCCAATTTCTTTGAATTCTTATGGGTCACCATGTCATTGGCTTTTGTGAATAACTTATTTTGTTCTTTTATGTTTTGTTGCATAAAATTGCATTTCCATTGCATAAAAGGTGTCCATATAAGAAGGAAGATTGTAGAAGCTCAAGATCAAGATAATTAGTATTTTTAATCTATGATAGAGTTCAAGACTTATGAGGAAGATGTTGGATATTGTTGTTGCAAAGATATGTTGTTGTCATTGATGTCAACATATTCCTGTGTTCCAATATTGCAAAGAGTTGGTTTGGTTATTTTAGTTGGTATGTTGTAGATTGTGCATATTTGTGATTTTAGTAATGAAGTATCTCTAGTTGATCCAGTGTTGATTTCATGATGCTATGTGGTGATTTGATCGAGTTATGGATTCCAGTATGAGGATTGGTTTTTTAGTGTTCAGTGTTGTAGTGTTCTGGTATTTGATTTGTTGTGCTTTGGAATGACTATATATTGAGTTGTAGATTTGGAAGAGTGTTTGGGATGTTCATGTGTATCTTCAATTTAGATGGTTCATGATTTGGTGCTCCACAAGTTATCTTTCTAGTCCTAGTTGCTGTAGTTGAGTGTTTTTGAATATCAGTGTGTTGATAGATGAAAATTTGAGTAAGTGGTGTTGGCACAGCTATTGCAGATGGTTATAAAGTGATTTTTGGTGTTTCCTAATCATGTCCTATTTGTTTTACTGGTCCAGATTGATCATTGTGCTCATTATTGAGGATCTTATGATTTTGGTGATGTTCTTCATGTGATGCAACATTTTCGGTGGTGTAACATGTTGCGGATAATCTTGGCAAAATTTTTGGTGGTGTTTCATGTTTGAGGATTTGATTTGTGTCCATGCTATGTCCTTGTTGACATTGTATTGGTTCAATGGTTGATTTATGTATCGTGTGATGTAATTTTGTAATTAGGTCTTAAGGGTTGAGCCGACCTTGTAGTCAAGGTTGATGATTTGTATAAATAGGTGTCATATTCATGTAATTTGGTGATTGGTGTTGTGTCTGCATTATCAGAGAGTGGTGTATGTGAAAACAAGAGAATTCATTTTTTGGTAAGAAATGTATAGAAGAAAAATGTGCTTAACTAGAACTATCATTAGGCATTTAGAGATTGGTACCCTTCAGTTCATGTAATCTAGATTGTTGTCTGATCTTTGTAAGGTAGTGAGTCTTCCTCAGGATTGTAGGCCTTCCTCTTTTTGATTAGTTAGCTCTAGGAAGTGTGCTTGAATGCATGCACATTCCCCATTGTAATATTTTCACATACTACTACAAAGTATCATCTTATTATGGATAGGTTCCCACCATGTTTTTTCCCTTAACCGAGTTTTCCAAGTCAAAATTTTGGTATTATGTATGTTGTTATTATGCTTATCAAATATCAAGTTGTGTTTAAATTGTTAAATCTGGTGAAAACTGATTCACCCCCCCCCCCCCACTCTCAGTTTTCCTTCATTGTTGGTGGCAACAATTGGTATCAGAGCTAGATCCTCTGAAAGAAGCTTGACCACTTGAGCTGATTTGAGATGGAAACCTATGTTTTCAAGAAAGAGAGTCTAGGATTTGATGGAAGCAATTACACTGTATGGAAGGACTAGATGGAGTGTCATTTCAATTGTCTTGGAGATGACTATTGGAAGATTCCAAAGAATACCTATAATGTTCCTCATAATGGTTCAGTTATTGCAAATGAGATTAAGGATATTGAACATAAAATAAGAGCTAAAGAAGCATTATTGAGTGCCTTGGCCAATTCAGAGATGACTAATGTGATGGGATTGTAGGTTGCACATGAGATATGGGAAAAATTAGAGACCATGTATGAAGGAGATAAACATGTCAAAGTTGCTAAACTTTAGATTTTGAAAGGAAAGTGTGAGATGCTGAAGATGGGAGAAGATGAGAACATATCATCCCTTATGGATAAAGTGAATGAACTTGTCATGGATATCAGATGTTTTGGTAAAACTCTTTAAGAAGATGAGATTGTTGCTAAAGTGTTGAGATCCTTTCCTCCTACTGACAAATCTAAAGTTAGTACTATTGATGAGATTCAAACTGTGACTACTGTGACAAGAGACATGCTAGTTGGTAAACTTGTTGCTTTTGAGTTGAGTGAATTTGGAGAGTCACGTGTTAAATCTGAGACTACATTTAAATCTTGTGTATCTAGGAAGTAGAAGTATGATTTGGGAGAATGTTCATCTAGGGTTTTTAGATATGAAAGAGAAATGAGAGAGATGGAAGAACATGAAAGAGAGATGGATGAGCTTGAAGTACTTATTGCTCGAAGATTGCCTAGTGGAGCCGGTAAGTATGATGGGAAATTACCTTTGAAATGTTTCTCTTATAATAAGATAGGACATTTTGCTTCTAGGTGTCCTAAAAGAATTTCAAAGTATGACGAGCATGATAAATTTGATAAGGATGATAGATATGAGAAGCATGGAAAATATGATAAGCCCTATAAGCCTATCTAGAAGTACAAATATCAAAATAAATGTTATTATGTTGTAGATGAAGGTGTGACAGATGAAGAATCTGAGAATCGGAATTCAAAAGATAAAATTGTATTTATTGCTCTCAAGGAAGATAATCTGGTTCCAATAGATTCTACAAGCTGCATTGTTGAGAAAGCTTTGGCTGCTAACATTGAAGAGAAAGATGAATGGGTAATTGACAATGGATGTTCACATCATATGATAGGTGATAAAGGTAAATTTATGAATATGGAGAAGTATGATAGTGGTATAGTAAGATTTGGAGATGATAAAGCTTGTGTAATTTGTGGTAGAGGTTCTATTTCTTTTGATGGTAAACATAATACCGATGATGTCTTATGTGTTGAAGGTTTGAAGCATAATTTTTTGAATGTTGGAGAGATGGTTGATAAGGGATATGATTTGTAATTCAAGAATGGTAAATGCAAGATTTTGAATGCCTTGAGTATAGAGATTGCATTAGGAACTAACACTAAAGGTAATATCTTTCACTTGAATGTTGGTGAGAAAATTTGTTTGATTGCTCAGATAGATGAAAGATGGTTTTGGGATAGAAGGATATGTCATGTTAATTCTGACTGCATGATTAAGATAAGTTCTACTCAAGCTGTTAGAGATTTGCCTAAGATTGTGAAACCTTATAATCTGGTATGTAAAGAATGTCAGTTGGGAAAGAAAACAAGAATTACATTCAAGACTAAGCAGTATACATATAATGTATTGTTATATCTTATGCATAATGACTTGTGTGCTCCTTCAAGAGTGAGAAGTATGGAGGGTGACATGTGTTTCATGTTGTTGATTGATGATTATTCTAGATTGATGTGGGTTACCTTTCTAAGGGAGAAATTAGAAGCAGTAGAAAAATTCAAGATATTCAAAGCTAAGGTGGAGATAAAGACATGATTGAAGCTGAAATGTCTAAGATCTGACAAAGGAGGATAATTCACATCCGGTGATTTTGATTCACTTTGTGAAAAGCATGGAATTAGAAGACAATTGCCTGCTCCTAGAAACCCTTAGTAGAATGGTGTTTTTGAAAGGAAGAACATAACTATTTTGGATGTTGCACTAGGACTATGTTGATTGAAGGAGACATTCTAATGTCCTTTTGGAGAGAATATGTTAGCAATGTTGTATACACATTCAACCTAGTGCATATAAAAGGTGATTCGAGTAAGACTCCTTATGAGTTATGGTTTGGTCAGGTTGCTACAGTTAGATATTTTAGAATTTTTAGAAGGAAATGTTAAATCAAAAGAGATGAGGATATAGGAAAGTTTGATGCAAGATGTGATGAAGGAATCTTCTTGGGTTATTCCACTAAGAGAAAGGCCTACCACTGTTACAATAAGAGGTTGAGGAAGATAGTGGAAATTGAAAAATGTGAAGGTTGATGAATGTCATGGAAAGTAGATTAGAGAATGCAAATATGAGTTTTATGATCAGGATGTTATTTGAACTCAAGTGCACATGGAGAGCCTAAAGAAGAATGATCTAATAGAGACAGTCCATCTAGATATTGTTGCTATCAGTGAAGAAGTTCAAGAACTTGAAAATCGGAATAATCAGAAGACTCTGAGGTATGTGAGATTCAATCATTCAGAAAATCAGATTATTAGTGATAAAAATAAAGGTGTGATGACTAGGAGAAGGATTGTTGCTGAAGAGATATGTTTAATTTCAAAGATTGAACCTAAATATGTTGCTAAAGCCTGTAATATGAGAATTTGATAAATTCTACGAAAGAAGAGTTGAATCAGATTGAGAAGAACAATATGTGAGAACTTGTTCTGAGACCAAAAGATAAGAATGTGATTGGTACAAAATGGGTGTTCCGGAATAAATTGAATGAAGCTGATGAAGTGATTAGAAACAAAGTAATATTGGTATGTAAGGGATACTCATAGATGGAAGGAATTGATTAAAACCTCTTGGAGTCTTTTTCTATAGTATCTAGATTTGAAGTTGTTAGATTACTTCTTGCATATGATGCTTATAACAATTTCAAGGTATATCAGATGGATGTGAAGTCAGCCTTTTTGAATGGTGATTTGGAAGAGGAAGTCTACATTGAACAACCAAATGGGTTTTCATTATCAGATAAAGGAGACATGGTATATATATTGAAGAAAACAATGTATGTAATTAAACAAGCCCCTGGAGCCTGGTATGCTAGATTGGACAAGTATTTGATGAAGTTGGGATTCTGTAAAGGTACTACTCATAGTAATTTTTACTTTAAGGTTGATAATGATAATTGAAGTTTTTATTGATGATATTATTTTTAGAGGAGAAGATGATTTGAGTATGAGATTTGATGATGATATGCAAAAAGAGTTTGAGATGTCTATGATAGGTGAGATGAAATTATTCTTAGGATTGTAGATTACATAGACTGATAAATGTATTTTCATTTCTCAATCTAAGTATGTGAAGGAATTATTGAGGAAGTTTGGGTTAGCTGATCCCAAACCTGTTGGAACTCCTATGGTGACTGGATGCAAGTTGTCTAAGCATGATGAAACTCTAAAAGTTAATCAGACCTTGTATAGATCTATGGTCGGTGGATTTCTATACTCGACTCGAACTAGACTAGATATAATGCATGTTGTTTGTCTTTGTGCAAGATTTCAGGTTAATCCTAAAGAAAGTCATGGTACTATTGTGAAGAGGATTTTCAGATATTTGAAGGGGACAGTTGACTATGGTTTGTGGTATCTGAAGAATGATGATTTCATGTTATGTTCTTATACTGATGTTGATTGGGTAGGTGATGTTGATGACTAGAAGAGCACTATCGATGGAGAAAAGTCATGTTACTACTGTGAAGAGGATTTTCAGATATTTGAAGGGGATAGTTGACTATGGTTTGTGGTATCTAAAGAATGATGATTTCATGTTATGTTCTTATACTGATGTTGATTGGGTAGGTGATGTTGATGACTAGAAGAGCACTACCGGTGGAGAATTCTTCTTAGGAAAGAAGTTGGTTTCTTGGGCAAGTAAGAAGAAAGATGTTATTTCTCTATCTAGTATAGAAGTTGAATATGGTGTTGCTTCTAGCAACTGTACTCGAGTAGTTTGAATGAATCATATGCTAAAGGACATTAGAGTTGTTTATGATGAGCCTACTATTATAAATTGTGATAATTCAAGTGTTATTAATATTTTCAAGAATCTAGTACTGCACTCTAAAACAAAGCATATATCAATCAAGTATCATTTCTTGAGGGAAAAAGTCAGTGAGGAAGAAGTCAAATTGGAGTATGTATCTACAAAGCATTAGATTGTAGATATCTTTACTAAACCTTTTCCTGTATATTCATTTGTATATCTAAGAGATAAGTTAGGGGTCTCTGCCCCTCCCGATGAGAACTAGATGCATTGAGATGCATTAATCCGATGGACTTCATAGTCTTATCTTCTTATCGAGATTCATGAGTGGGTGTTGCTGCTTCGAGGGAGTACTTAGTGTGTGATTCAGCTTTTAAGATTTGTGAGCTTGTTCTAAGGGTGATGCAAAGCATCTATCACAAACCATAAAACCTTCATTCAAGGATAGACTTTAAATTTGAATCAAGAGGCACATAAAAAGTTCAACCACTCTTCTCAACTCCAAACCAATTTCAAAGGTTATATTAAATCCCTACAGACCTTCATTCAATATTTCAGATCATAACATTAACCATAACATGAGAGAACAAATTCTTATTTGCCATGGAATACCCTAGTTCAGGGTTTCATCCCTTAAAAACTGTTTTCACAAAAAATATCACAAACTATTCAATTATTAACCAAATTAAGTAAGAAAAAAAGAACGAGAAAGAGGATTAATATAACTTTCCAAAACATATAGCCTTTCTTCATTATTATTCCTCATGTGACCACACCAAATGCTGCAACCAGGCTGCTACTGCCTTCACCAGTTTGTTTGTTACCATGAACTGTAGCAAACCGTCATCAATAACTTGTTAAATATTAATTATAAAGACAATCTCTCTAGTCCAACTATAGATTATTGAGTTAAAAAACATCTCTCCAAATTTCAACCTGATCTAATGGTTAAATAAAGTGCTATGAGAATTTTCCCAAAACCAGGTAACCCTTGGTAGGGTTTTGACAATTATTGTAAAAACAAACATATGTTGCCAAATACTCCACAAAAATGCATAAGAAAGGATTCATCTGAAATATATTTAATTAATCTATCATTGAATAACATCTAAATATAAAAATTACACCAAATGTGATCCTCCATGGATCTATGACAGCCACAAATTCCTTAAAACCTCGTGACAGTTTGAGGGTTTGATGGATAATCTTTATCAAATCCTCTCCAAACTGCTCTACCCCCTTGATTTAGACCAAACATGGTTTTATAAACCATTTCAAACTCCTTCCTAGCTACTCTAACCACCTCATGACTAATGGATTGCATTTTTACATTTTTGTTGCACTTTTTGGCAATGTTGCAACTTTAAAAATTTTATAATTTTTGCATTTTTGACATAAATGACTCTAACCCTTACATGGACACTTTTAACACTTCACAATGGACCAAATATGATCTTTGGACAAAATGGCTCATTTATCCTTACATATTATTATTCAATGGACTCAAATAACCTTAATATATTATGAATGACTCAAATACAATAAAATTTCTCATATTATGACTTTTGACCTCCTGGTATGCTTGTGTGCTTAGGTGCCTCTGCACCAAACGGGGAGAGAATAATGATCTGCACATTTCTTTGATATTGCAGCCAATAGGGGAGAGAAGCATGTGAAAAACTACATTATTTTGGAAGTTTTGTGTGCATGATCTCATAGGGAGATTGTTGGTGTTGATTTATTTATTTAAATTGAATGTTTTACACATCCATGTGTTGCCATCAATGCCAAAGGGGGATATTGTTGGATATTCTTGCTACAAGGATATATTATTATCATTGATGTCAACATATTCATGTGTTCCTATGTTGCAAAGAGTTGGTTTGGTTGTTTCAGTTGGTATGTTACAGATGTGCTTGTATAGATTTGTGATTTCAGTAATGAAGTATCCCTAGTTGATTCAGTGTTGATTTCATGATGCTATTTACTGATTTGAATGAGTTATGGATTTCAGTATGAGGATTGGTTTTTCACTGTTCAGTGTTGTAGTGTTATGGTATTTGATCCATTGTGCTTTGAAATTATTATATCTTGAGTTGTGGATTTGGGAGTGTGTTTGGGATGTTCATGTCTATCTTCAATTTAGATGGTTTGTGATTTGGTATTCGCAAGTTATCTTTCTAGTCTGAGTTGTTTCTATTGAGTGTTCTTGAATATCAACATGTTGGTTGATGAAGATTTCAATAAGTGGTGTTGGTGTAGCTACTACAAATGGTTCTAACAAGCTTGTTGGTGTATCCTAATCACGTCCTATTTGTTTTTCTGGTCCACATTGGTCATTGTGCATATTATTGAGGATCTTATGGGTTCAGTGATGTTCTTCATGTTATGTGACATTTTTGGTGGTGTAACATGTTGCATGTTTGAGGATTTGATTTGGGTCCACGTTATGTCATTGCTGACATTGTATTGGTCTAGTGGTTGATTTATGTATTGTGTGATGTAATTTTGTAATTAGGTCTTAAGGGTTGAGCCGACCTTGTAGTCAAGGTTGATTATTTGTATAAATAGGTGTCATATTCATCTAATTGGGTGGTCAGTGTTGTGCTTGCATTATCAGAACAAGAAAATTCATCTTTCGGTGAGAAGTATAGAGATGAGAGTGTTGCAGAGAAGACAAATGTGCTTAACCAGAATTGTCATCAGGCATTTGGAGATGTTATTCTTTCAGTTCATGTAACCCAGATTGTTGTTCAATCTTTGTAAGGTTGTGTGCCTTCCTCAAGGTTGTAGCCCTTCCTCTTTTTGAGCAGTGAGCTCTAGGAAGTGTTCTTGAATGTATGTGCATTCCCCATTGTTAGATTTTCACATACTACTATAGAGTATCATCTTATTGTGGGTAGGTTCCCATTGTGGTTTTCCCCTTAACTGGGTTTTCCATGTCAAAATATTGGTGTTATGTGTGTTTTTGTTATTATTCTTATGTTTGTTCTTGCTGCAACTGATCAGATATGAAGTTGTGCTTAAATTGGTAGATCTAATGAAAATTGGATCACCGTCCCCCCCCCTCTTAGTTTTCCTTCATTTTTATTGCCAATAGAAGCAAGAAAAGGTGAGAGTTTCATAAAGTCAATGTCAGAAGAACTAGCCATGGGAGCTGGTACCTAGATCGATGGACAAGAATGTAATTGTAACAAAGTAGGTATTCAAAAATAAGTTGAATGAGAAAGAACAAGTGTCAAGGAATAAAGTGAGACTGGTATGTAAAGGATATTCTCAAGTACAAGGTATAGACTTTGAAGAGCCATTTTCTTCGGTATCAAGGATGGAAGCTATATGTATGTTTCATTCATTTTCTGCTTACAAGAACTTTAAATTTTATCAGATAGCTGTCAAATCAACCTTTCTGAATGGAGATCTAGAACAAGAAGTTTACATTGAGGAACCAAAAGGATTTAGATTGACAGAAGAACCAAATATGGTGTGCAAAATGAAGACAGATTTGTATGGAATTTAACAAGAACCTAGAACTTGGTATGCAAGGCTGGATAGGTATCTACTTAAATAAAATTTCAAGAAAGGTACAACAGATAGTAATCTCTATTTCAAGATTGATGGAGATAAGTTGTTGATTGTTATAATTTATGTTGATATTTGTAGACGTATAAAAATGACCACTTTCCTAAGTGAATATTTAATATTCATTTTATTCTCATTCCTCTATTTAATTAAATTTAATTTTATTAAATCATTCACATTCATCTATTTGATTAAATAAGTTATTCAATTTATTTATTTAAATTCACCTAGGCCTTTCATATTCATTTAATTAAATAAATCACTTTATTTAATTAAATCCCCTTTCTCCCCTTTTTAATTAAATTGTTCACTTCAAATAAATAAATCTAATATATTTATTTAAATACCCCACTTGCATTTATGCAAGTTGCATCTATTTTTGTTGAAATAAAGCAATTTATTTTAATTACCCTCCATCCACTTTTATTCTCCTACGTCTCCCACTTGCCTCTCTAAACCCCCTTCTAGATTCTTGTAATCAATTCTAAATTATCCTAACCCATCCCCTAAATATTGTCACATCCCTAAACAAAGGGAAGTCACTTCTCAAACCCTCAAAGTCTTTGAAAACCATTAAAGGCTTTATGTCTTCAACAAGTTAACCTTGAAAGTCTTCCAAACCATTAATGGTTAACTCAACCCTCTTGCATGATTAGAGGATTTCTCTCTAACTCAACCCACATCTAACCTAGGGGTCCCATCAAGCATTCATTGCTTTGACCATGGTTATTCAGTTAACCCTTGCACAAGAGTTTATCCTTTGGGTAAAATCTTTGTCCAATGGACAACCTTAACCTATCCTTAAACCTTACCCCCTAAGGTAAGCATGAGGTCTTCTCAAGCATTTAATGCTTCTTACATCTCCTCTCAAGAAGTCTTATGTTGACAATTGTCACTATTTCATTGGTGAGAATTGTAAACATGGATTGATAACTTTCAATCCTGACCCTTGTTAAGATTATCCAATCTTGACCCTTCATTGCCCTATTTTTTCTATAAATAGAGCCCTTATTCCTCCATTTTCAAATCCAACTCTTTAGCATTACACTTATAGGCATTTTTCTAAGCATATCTAGTAATTTTATCAAGCATTTAATCTCTTTTTGAATAGATATCATCTAATAAGCATTTTTTAAGCATTTCTATTATCATAAATAATCATATTAAGCTAGTGTATCATGTTAGGATAGTTCTCTTACTAATCCTTTCATCTTATCATCATATACATGCTAGTTTAATTCATGTTTATTAATATCATGCACATTTAGAATTGCATTCATGTTAGATTGATCAAACATCCCTCATTCTCATGATTGTCATCCCTAGGTCACTTTGCTCAGTGAATAGAGAGCAAAGGCATTGGCTTGAGGGGTCTTGTGAGATAGAGAACAATGGAACATCCCTTAGGAAGTTGATTTATTCCATATAACTCCTTAACTTGCACCAAGAGTCCCATTGGTGTGTGGAATAGTCCTGAATTCGTATTTTCCATTTCATCACACAAATTTTCCCATGCACATTTTTGGTGCCCATCGTGAAGCATTGCCCCATTTATCAAATCATTTTTGATGTAGGACTAACTTTGCAAGTACGTGGAAAACATGAATTAGCACATTGGTACAATCCTTTAGCACATCCAATTTGTCTTTCGATGCATACCGCTCATTGTTTAGCCCATAACACTTTTGTTGATTCCTGATAAGCCTGAGTGCTTTAAGGCATTAGTTCAGTGAATCCATGCAACAATGTAGCACATTTGGGTTTTCTGTTAGCACATAGGTGCGATTCTGTAGTGCATTGGGTCTACAAATTAGTGCATAACAGACATAGAAGGAAAAACACAATTGTAACTGAGACCAAAAACTAGACTTGTAGAAGTCCACCTTGAAAAACTCTTTTTGCTAACTGGTGTTTTATTGTAGGTCACTAACATCTGTTTTGTAGGGTTGGAAGATTTTACTTTACTATTTTAGGAATTTGTTTATTTTTCTTGTTTCTAACTTTGTTAAGTTAATTATTTGAAATTTCTCATTTTCTTTATTGGTGAAAATGAACTCATTTTCCTTTTGGGTTACTTAAAAAGAACAACAAACAAAAACCTAACCTTGCTTTGATAGGAAGTGAAACACTTCATTTTGGGGTTTAAAAAGAACAAGACAAACTTTATTTTTGTAAAGTTTTAAAATGAACCTCACCATCCTTTGGTGTTTTAAAGGATCCATTTCATTTTTTGCATAAGAGGGAAATCCTTCCCCTATCTAATTTATTTTGTTGACCATATTGAAGAATTTTCTTTGTTGATCGGGATTTCTTTACTTAGATCAAAAAAATTAGTGATTTGAGAGTTAAAAAGAACACCATACTTTTTTGGAGCAACATCTCCCAATAGAAGTAAGCAAATCACTGAATTGAAAGGTTAAAAAGAACCATTTTGTGTTTTGTCTCAAAAGGTATATGCTCTCCCCTTAAATAGGTGACCAAAAAACCAAACCACTCTTAAGCTTTCTGTAATTCAAGTATTTACATCCTTTAGCAAGCCTTCCCTCCTGAGTTTCTCTTAGAGCGCCATTTAAATGGTCGGTGAGAGGGGAACGACCTAAGTGGGAAAAAACTTTATCGCCAAGTGTTCCAACCCACTATAATCAAAAGTAGAGGATGATGAAAGTCCCTTCAATGGTTTTTCTCAACGATTAGCCTTCCCCCAGTATCTTTAAGATACGTAAAGCCTTTGTTCTAAAGGTTGGGAAGTCTCTCAAGGGAGTTTATCACTGAAGACTAAACAAGAAGCTTTATTACGAAATTTAGCAATAGAAACCTTGAGCTAAGTCAGTATCCAAACATCCTCAATATCATAGTTTAAGGGTGGTGAATAATCCACCCCCAAGATTAATCAGCATATATCTCCCAAGATAGCTACTCAATTATGAAGTAATTCACTTTGGGTTAAGTTTTGGCAAAAGGCATAAAAATGGGTGCCCCCTAGGGGGTGACATGGTTGTTTGAACTGACGGAGTATCGAGACTAGTAGGCTATGGTATTGTTGATGACCTTTGAATAAAGAGTCTATCTAAATTTGTGAGGCCTCACCTCAACTCAGTCAGACATTCAGTGGATTTTATATTTAGACTATTATGGATACTTTATTCTGATGCATTTTTGAGACTTAGAACTTACATGATTTCAGAATTTGGATAACATTGCTATGATTTGATGATTTTACTTATATGCTTAATGAGATAGAACACTACATGATTGCTAGATAAGATGATATTGCAATGATAGATGTCGTTATTTAATTTGCAGGACTTTACTATGATAATAGAACTATGATGTATGGTTAAGTTTATGTGAATTGGGATGAAATTGTTTATGAGAATTTTGCTTGATAAAAGATGTATTTAATCTGTGCAGATGAAAATTTTATGCAAGTGATGATGTGTATTGTTATACTTTTGAATTATATTATATATGAATATTTGGAAGTACTAATGTGTGAATTGAGATGCGCAGGAAATTTACCATGTGACCATGGAAATTACGGAGAACCAAACCTAGACTTTTGTATGTTCGTAAGCCAGGGGTTTGTCTATTTGGAGAGACAACACCCCATTTGTGTTGTATTTTATTCGTAATAGTATATGCTGCATGAGTGTTAAGTGTTATTTAAATTTAATGTGTAAAAACCACAAGAGACAATTCCATGTTTTGATTTGTAGAAGTGTTTTATTTGTGTCACTTGACACATGCGTGGATTTAAATTTAAATGTTTTATTTTGTCTCTTGGTGGGAAAGTGTTTAATTATAGTTTTTCTTAAATAAAATAATGTGTTTTCATAAATACTTTGGGAATATAATATTTGGGGTGGTCAACATATGTTTGACCCGAAAATAAACTTCAGAGGGGTTTAAGATGGGTTAAATGAACACCTAGGGGTAGCTTAATAGGGTTTCCTAAAGCCCATAAGGTATACCTAGGGGTTAGGGGTAATTTTAGGCAAGTTTCTACTTTTTAATGATCTTTTTAATGCTTTAAAAATTGGTTTTTTTGAGTTGTGCGAAAATTGAAAATTAGAAGTTTAAATCTAATTGAGATTTTTCCTTTTGGAATGAGAGTCTTTTTGCATTTTGCTTTTCCTTCCTTTTTGGTTTTTAGAAACTTGTGAGAACTTAGAGAATGAGCTTCTTAAGGAAGATTTTGAGATTTTGAGGGTAATCACCCACTCTCCATTTTTGGAGACAAGAGAAATTTTGAAAAGAAAAAGAATAGATTTGGAATAAAAATTTTAACTAAGGGTAGAAGAAGAAGAATCGTGGATTGGGTAGCTCTTCCTCAAATATCAAACTACCATTGGGCAGATTAAGGTTGATCTGATTATTCATTAAAATGGTTATTTTCTTGCATGTGTTTGAGTGTTTGATTGGTGAAGAAATCTAAGTTTTCTTGAATGGCTTGTTTTAGATATTCATTGAAATTTTGCATTTTGCTTGATGTGTTTTGGGAGTTTTCTCAAGACCTCTTACTCTTGGGAGAGAAGAGGATCTTGTGGGTGGTAGCAGTGACAACCCTCGAGTGAGAGACTCTCGTTTGAGAGCGACCACAAGGGATCTTTGTGTGACCCTTGCTGCATGGCCTGTTTGTGCAATGGGGGTCATAAGGAGGGATATAAGGCTAGAATGCCTTTGGGGGGCATAAGGAATAAGGGGTTGAGATTCTTGATATATTCATTGTGCCATGAGGTGGCTACTTGTTTTTCCATACTTGTAGATCTCCTCAGGGTATTGGTCCACTACCACCCTTAAAAAGGTCATCACCAAAGTGTGGTGCTGTGAAGCCAAGTTGGGAGTGTGTCTGAAAATCTGTATGTATTTTGCCTTCTATGTGTTTGCCTATTTGTTACCTGTCTAGGACTTGATTCTCCGAGCTCGGGGGTGGCTACCAATTAGCCTAGGCTGGGAGGTGAGAACTCCGTGGTCATATTTGTGTTTTCTATTATGCAGGAATGTCAGGAGAAGAGAATAGGAACCATGAAAAGATACAGAAGATTATTGTCAAAGATACTTAAATCCATTTGCAAATATTTGATTAAATTTGATACAGAAGTATACCCTCATTCATAGAAATGAGAGGCAAGTTGTAATTCTTGAAAATAGACTTGAGGTTTATTGTTGTAGCTAAACAAAGAAACATCCTGTAAAATTTGCAGAATATCTTAGAGTTGTAAAAAGCTTGTTTTATTTCTACTTCTGATTTTTAGAAAAAGAAAAGCCACTTTGAGTTGCATGCAAAAGCTTCTTTTGTAATATGGAGAAATTAGTTTTCAAATAAATTTTATCTATATTCTACTTGTTGAAAAATATGAGTTATTTTGCTGAAAGACCTTAAGTATTTTTTAAAAAAAAAAGGGGTGTTTAAGTAATTGTTTTATTAGTTGAAAAAAAATAAAAAAATCAATGAATGTTTTATTCAAATATATGTAATTTTCCTTTGTATTTTGTTTTAAAAAAAAATTTGCATATAATCATATTGAGAAATATATATATATATATATATATATTTATATATTTATAAAAAAAAAACCTTACAAAAAAAATTAAATTTAAATTAATTTTTAAAACAAAAAAAAAAGAAGGGTTTTATGGGGCTGCGCGGGTATCGGCTGCGTCCCACTGTGTGAACACATAGTGGGTGGCGCTGGTACGCCGCCACTGTGTGGGCACACAGTGGGAGGCGCCAAACGCCACCACTGTGTGGCCACACAGTGGCACGACACCCAGTGCCACCACTGTGTGGGTACACAGTGGGCGGCGCCCAGCGCTCCACTGTGTCACAGCACAATGGGCGGCGCTGGGTTCGCCTCCGCCTCCCTCGCTCGACCCGCCTTGCAATGCAAACGCCGCCGACCCTGCATAACATTCAATGCGGCCATGGACATTCGGCCCTGTGAGTTTATGGTATCAAAAAAAAATTAAACCCTAGCCCGGGTAGGGTTAGGGTAAGTGGATAAAATAATATGTTAAATTTAATTGATTAGATGCCTGTTTATATAAAAAAAAAGAAATCCCTAAATTAGGGTTAGAAGGCATTTTGACTATTATAATGGAAAGTTATATATATATATGATAAATTTTCTTGGAGTATGTATTTAAAAGAGTTTTTGGACTATTTAAATACTTTTATATGATTTACTAATAGGAAGAAAAAAAAATATATGTATATAAATTTAAATATAAAGCCTAGTCCTATAATTTTTAAATGTATTAAGGGTAATAAATACTTATTTATGCCCTAGTTAATTTAATTGGGCATTAAATTTTAGAATGGAATATAAAAGGAGAAATTTGAACACTTTCCATTTGAGGTTAGAATGGTTAAATTTTAGTTGGCATTCTAAAGTCGAGTAATAGCTACTTGTAATTAATTTTACCCTTGTGGATTTAATTATCCAAATTAAATGTCACTGAAAACGATTATTATTATTTTCTAAATAAAAAATGGATGTTTAGACTATATAGTCCTATTGGAGATTGAATTAATCTCCCCCCCCTAGATCTTTAACGTGATTGATTTAATAAAATTTAATGGCTAGGTATCTCGTGAAGATAAAATTAAACCAGTTATATTTTCGCAAAAAAAAGATTAACAATAATCGATGTTTGGTTCATTTCAAAATTAGATCGAATATAGATATGACAAATACATTAACGCTTGTCGTGTGAGCGAACTTGTTAGGGACAATTTTTGGCCCTAAATTTTGGGCATGACAGAATTGTCTTTGTATCCAAACCTATGAAAACATTGGGGATTTGAACACATCCTTGCAGAACATACACTCTTTGTTTCGAATAAGAAAAAATGGTTATCTTTTTCTTGCTGTGTTTGCAATTTATACTTTAGAAAATCATCCATCAGAATTAAAACAAGTGTTGAAAATTTCCAAGAAAACAAAAATTAGAGCAAACATAGCAGTTTAGTGCATAAGAGCAATCTTCTAGTGCATCTGAAGCACACTTTAGCACATCCAAGCTTAAAGTTAGCGCATTCATTGTAAAAAATAGTGCATAACAATTTGAAAATTTGACAAATTTTTCACTAGCACTCTTAGGTGCCATATTAGTGCTTTGAAGCATCAACTTAGCGCATTGGGGGCAAACTGTAGTGCTTTGAGTCTAAATATTAGCGCTTATCAAGAACATACAGTGCATAACCATTAATGTCAAAGCAAAATTCAAAACTCTGGTTTAGCACGTAGAACAGGCAACTTAGCAAATTGGTAGCTTTAAATAGCACATCTAGATCACACTTTAGCTCACCAAGTCTTTGTCTTAGTGCATAGGTAAAACTTAGAAAAATAGAGAGCAAAACTGAGCTTTTTTGAAATTTTTTATCATCAGTCTCAGATACCCTTTTGGATCCTCAATTGCCCTCACCAAGCAAAACTTGAACCAAAACATTAGAAAAATATTCCAAACAATCAAGCAAGTCATTCTTAGAACAAAAGTTGTCAGAATCCAAAACTAGCTAGAGATAAAACTTTCTCCTATCAAAATTAGGTAACATCATCACATTGATCAAAAGTTTCGCCAATTAAACAGATTCCATCAACAAAACATACATAGTTTAAACTTAAGTTGTCAAATCGAGACTCCATATCAGGAAACTCTTATTCCATATCATTTGACGCACTTTGTCATGGGGGGTATCTAAAATTCCACTTGATAAAGTAGGCTTAAGTTTTCAAACAAAGTATCATAATCCAACCAAGTAAAAGGAAACCATTGATCACTCGTGTATGATCACTCCTCATATTTTGAGAAGAAAAAGTCTTCATCACAACACTAAGTTGAAGAAATGACAACCTAGTTCCCAGAAACTTGCCAAATGAAATAGATTTGTCTGCATCAATCGTCAACTATTCAAATCACATTGCACCTTTCTCCATCATATGCACTTGTATCTTCAAGACAAGTCAAACAAATTTGACGAAGAACCATTGAGAAGTAGATCGTTTTACCAAAAATCAGCATTCAATCAACACTTAAATCATGTAGGAAAGATCAATTCATCTTTCTTCCTAGAAGTTTTCATCACTTATAACATAGCTTGATTTGAACCACCAACCCCTGAACAACAAGAAGAAGAGGAGTTTGTCCCTTTTGTCACAGAAAGTTCTACTAGATGCCTATTGTCAGTCGCTCTCAATGAAACAAGAAAAGTGAACCACAACCAAAGTCCAGTATGGGTCAAAGATTATCAAACCCATTCGATTACAGTGATCTAGGAGAAACATAAATCATTAAAGAGCTCCTTCAATAATGTCAAGAAAACCCCTCATTTCAAAACCTTATGGAAAGGCTCAAAGAGGCTGACAAAGAAAAATACATGCTCATTCTAATAAGAAAAGGAGTTAGACTTCCTGAAGACTTCGATAATCTTTAAGACAAGGTCTTGAAATTACACTTATCAAGAACAACAAAGAGAAGAGGAAACACATGAACCTGAACAAAACATACCTGAACAACATAACATACCATAACACACCCATACCCGAGATAGAGATAATGAAAGGGAAGAACCCTTCCCTCGACAAACAAATGCGCCCCTACTTGCTTTTACACAAAAAATAAAAAATGTTGCAAAGACAAATGCAGGACATGCAATAGGGAACCATAGTATGGTATTCCTTAAACAAAATTTGTCCTTACCCCTTTGACAGGAGATTAAACATGATACCTTTTTCCCCAAATTCAGATATACCCAAATATGATAAATATTATGGTAAGAGTGATCCCCGTGATCATGTTCGGGATTTTTGTATCATGAGCCTTGAATTTGCCCATGATGACACTTATTTGATGAGGCTATTCCCAAGGAGTTTGGGAGGGCACACAATGGAGTGGTTGTCTAAACTTACACCACCCATCAGATCCTTTAATGAGTTGGTCAATAAATTTATCACTCAATACTCCTACAACATTCAACATGCAATCACCATGCTAGATGTATGTAATACCAAATAGAAAAACAATGAAACATTCATGGTGTTTCTTCAACATTGGAGATGGATGGTTTTGATATATCCTCGAGATGTTTCTGAAAAGGAAAATATGGAAATTTTCATCGACAATCTAAATAGTGAGATGAGTTATATACTCAAGCTCCAATGCATACCATCTTTTGCCAAGTTAATCGAAAATGATATCCAAGTGGAGGAAGCATGCATCAAGAAAGGGACATTAAAGTACTTGAAAGAAGGAACTAATTCATCCAACTCTCACTTTAACAACCAGAACAACAACAACAACACCTTAGACAAATCCAGATTCTGGACCAGAAACAAAAATGTTGTTAATGAGGGAGGAATTGATGCTAATGATATGAAGTCCAAACAACTAGTATTGGCTTTATTAGGTAATCCTCATGCTACCAAGAATCAAAAGGGTGTTAACCAAGGCACTAACACTTATACACCAAATACCAATCAAGGACCTTCAAATATAAACACCACCAACAATACCCAAAGAAACAACACAAATTAAGGACCTAATCCAAATCTGAGGGGTAACACCAACAATTTTCTGAATAGACTCATTTACACACCATTGGGGCAATCCTTAGAATCAACATTCCCAGAACTCCTGGCAAACAAGATCATCACATTATCAGCCATAAACAGCTTCGAAACTCAGATTAAACCACCTTGGTGGAATGACTCACATTTCTGTGATTTTCATCAAAAAGTGGACATCACACAAATGATTGCATGAGGCTTATAAACATTGTTCAAGACATGATCGATCGAGGTGATTTAACAGTTCATGGTCTTAAAATGAATGGTGATCATGATGCCTTGAAAAACCATCTTCCAAATTACAACAAAGAAGGAGCTTCATCATCAAACGATACATGGGGAGCTCGCATAAATCATCTATACAAAAACACTATCAATCACATATCAACAGAGGATAATCAGATAAATGTCATAAAGATCAAAGACAAACAAGACCATACATCAATCAATGTAACAACTCGAGATCAAAAATATGTTTTGAAAGGGCATACATCCACATCAACCACTATCCCCAAGACTCAATATGATGTGGTAAGTCAATTGTGGAGAACTCCTGCTCAGATATCCATACTCAAATTACTCAAACACTTGCCAAAACATAAGGACATCCTAGAACAAGGACTAGTTGAAACAAGTGTGCCTCAAGATCTGGATATTGACAAATTTCAAGCCATGGTGGCTCACATGACAAGGCCTCATAATCTCACCTTTTTTGAATATGATAATATCTCCTTGAGCCATCCACAAAATACTCCCCTTCATATTGAAGTCTCAGACTACAAACATTGAGTTAAAAGAGTATTAATAGATGGAGGAGTTGGTCTCAATATCTATACCTTCAAACTTATTCATTCATTAGGCTTCTTTGAGCAATCTATTGGTCCACACAAAAAGATCATCATCAAGGCATATGATGATGAAGAGAGATCATCCAAGGGAACAGTGATACTTCCTATTTAGGTAGGACCGATACAAAGAGACACTATGTTCCAAGTCTTAGACATAGACCTCTCATACAATATTTTATTGGGTCATCCTTGGATACATGAAATGCAGGTGGTGTCGTCAACTTACCACCAGTGTGTCAAAGTTCCATATAATGGGTAGGAGATTTCTATATTAGCAGATAATAACCGCTTTCAACATTGCAATGCTATGGGGGCAGCCCAAGACAACTTGGTTCCACATAACAAGGAAGCCCAAATTTCCTCAGTGTTGGATCATCATCAAGAAAAGCTCAAATCTTTATCCATGGATTTCAAACAAAAAATAAAAATCAAAGAGAAAGGCATGGGAGAATACTCTTTCGAACCCATGTGTCTAACCAAATTACCAGTATCACCAAAATCTCATGGACAACCTTCTACGTCGACACATCAAGCAACACAGCCCATCACCAAGTTTGAGGGCAAGTTCATTCAATTGGGTACATTAGCACATGAATTAGAAGAAAAAGACATCCTTAGTTGGATATACAAGGATGAGAGAGAAGATAGAGCTGCTACTATGGAGGTAGCTATACTAACACAACAATATGGAAAAGGATACCTGATCATGCAACGGATGAGGTACAATGGCAAAGGACCTATAGGCAAGTGTCAAGAAGGCATTACAAAACCATTGGACTGTCCTTCACAGTTTTCTCAGGACAAGATAGGATTGGGATATGGACACAATCTACCCCCAAGGTAGAAGAAAAATAAATATCAAAAACCTCAATGGAAAACAAAGAAGAAATGCAACAAATACTTATGCCAAGAGGCACTACACCAGGAAGGAGAAATAATAAGGGAAGAGCAAGAACACCAAGAAAAATAAAAACAACAAGAGGAGTTGGCCATTCAAAGAGAATAAGCATCTTATGAGGAAGTACATCACATTCAGGAACCTATTCAAAACAAAATAGAATCACCTCCTGAAGAAATCACTACTCCCCAAGGAGAGACAATATATGAACAGATGCAAAGAGTACAAGCAGGTTCTGATACGGAATTAGAGAAAACTACCAAACTGGTATCAATAATCAGGGATATGTTTTCACCTTACAACATACCTGTCAGTAGCAGTGAAAAAATCTGGGACAATACTTCTAAAATGGATTCTACTATGAATGGGGTAGCTATTCAAATGTTACTGAAGATATTCCTGAAAGTGCTATTCATACACCCCTTTCTTAGGAAGGATAAGGCACAAAGTCTAGACTACTTGAATTTGGTCCACAACATATCTACGAAGCCAAACAAAACAAACAATGACACTACAAGCAAGTCTACATGGAAGATGATACCATCAAAGACCTCAACAATATCATTAACTTATCAAATATTCCTGACAACCTTAATGATTTCTCTATCATGACACTTACCGCAACCAACCTCAACCCACCCAATGATTCTTTACCACTTGTATTCCCTAATCTTATAGACTGGGATGAATCTGAACACCATGACATACCTATTTTCCCAGATGACAAATCCATTATCCATTATCTATGTATTGTCAACCTATAAACAGACTCTACCAACAAACAAAGTAATTATATCTGCAATCAGGAGGGTGCCAAGTCTTCCAGTCACAAAAATGAAAGAAATAAAGGATCTAATGTTGAAAACTAGTCAATGGCAGCACTAGATCACAAAAAAGTCAAAATAAAGGACGCATCTGAGGGTGAAAACCTTTTTAAGGCACCTAAGGATGGGAGACTTGACACTCTTCCTGAACACTATCAAGAGCGATCACCCATATTGATTGAGCCCATTCAATCAATCAACATTGGTACAAAACAAGCAGCTAAAAATATACATCGAGCTGAATCTCTGACAGAAGAAGAAAAACTAGAGTTTATTAGATTCTTCAAAGAAAAGCAAATCAAATTTTCTTGGTCCTATGCAAATATGCTCAAGATTGATCCAGACTTAATCATGCATCATTTATCTATTTCTCCAGGAGCTAAACCAGTCAAGCAAAAATTAAGAAAGATGAATCCGCATGTAGCATTAATGGTCAAAGTTGAACTAAAGAAGTTATTAGACGTCTGATTTATTCGACCTATAGACTATGATAAATGGATTTCAAACATTGTGCCAGTTTCAAAACCAAATGGGAGCATCAGGATATGCATAGATTTTAGGGATGTTAACAAAGCCTATCCAAAGGATGACTTTCCTTTGCCTAGCATCGACATAATTGTAGAGCTCACAACAGGACATGTAATTCTATCATTAATGGACGGTTTTTTTGGCTATAATCAAATTAAGATAGCTCAAGAGGATCAAGATAAAACAATGTTCACCTATGCTTGGGGAACGTATTGTTGGAATGTCATGCCTTTTGGCTTGAAGAATGTTGGAGAAACTTATCAAAGAGCAATGATGACAATCTTTCATGATATGATGCATACCTTCATGGAGGACTATGTGGATGATTTACTAGCTAAGTCATTTACCTGGGCAGAACACTTGGGTATATTAGATAAAATCTTTCAAAGATTGGAGAAATTCCAAGTCAAGCTAAACCCTAAGAAGTGTGTCTTCGGGGTGACATTAGGCAAATTATTAGGCTACATTGTTTCAACAAAGGGTATTGAAGTAGATTCAACAAAGGTACATGCCATCATGGAGATGCCACTTTCCAAGAATATTAGTCAACTCGGATCTCTAAAAGGATGGCTTTAATCTATCAGGTGATTCATAGCCCAATTGGCAGATAAAAGTCTACCATTCAATCATTTGCTACATAAAAACTTACCATTCAAATGGGAAGCCAAGTCTGCAGAATTGTTCTATCGAATCAAGCAATACCTAATGAACCCACTAGTTCTAGTATCACCAATAGCAGGGAAGCCACTTATTCTCTACATATCAACAATGGACATCACTGGGGGAACTGTTAGCACAAGAAGTTCAAGAAGGAAAGGAATGAGCTATCTATTACATCAACAAAACATTGAACATATATACATTCATTGAGAAGGCTTGTTTAGCTATAGTATTCACCTCTCCAAAGTTTCAACATTACATTCTAGCTCACACAATCAAGCTAGTAGAAAAAATTGATCCTCTCAATTATTTACTCATCAAAGCAACTCTCATAGGCAGACTAGCTAAATGGGTCATGATTCTTAGTGAATTTGATATCCAATACAGAGAGCATCGGGCTATCAAGGGACAAGTAATTGCAGATCAATTAGTTGAAGCACCACTACCAGATAAGCAACCAATGGAGGTCTAATTTCTAGATAGGGATGTCCTTATTGTTACCACCAAGCAATGGACTATTGGCAAATGCACACTCCAATGAGAAATTGTAGGTGATTGAAGGTATTGTCATTGATGGCAACCTTGCAATCCTATGGCACCAGCACCGGCAAAGATGATTACCGACACCTCAACTGATAGGATTTTGTTTATTGCATTTTATATTTAATTTTAATATCTTTCTATAAGCCAACAAGGCGAATTGTAATAGGAATCATATATAAGTATGAGATATTATAGATCATTTAGAATATGTGGACATGGTCAGATTATTGCAAAAGTAATATGTGAATATTAAGGCAGATTTTGGAGTAAGGTTTATGGTTATTCTGTGATCGTAAACCAGTACTAAACCTGGCATAGTAGATGCTGAACCGAAGCAGTACATTATATTGGATTTGTATAATCCATTTTTGTAAGTCAGTGAGACTTCCCTTTTGTAATTAAGCAGTGAGCTTTAGGAAGTTGGTCATCCTGCATGTGCAAGCCCCTATTGTAAGTAATATTCATTTATTGGCCAGTAAGTGAATATTGTGGGTCACAAATCCCACCGAGGTTTTTCCCACATCGGGTTTCCTCATTTAAAAATATTGTGTTATGGTGTGCTTTCTATGTTGTGCTTATTGTTCTTATTTATTGCATTAATTATGGTTTACCGGTGCACTGTTTTGAAATGCAATTTACTTAATAAGATCAGAAAATCCACTAACTGGTTAGATAATGATTCACCCCCCCCCCCCCCTTCTCAGTATCTTTGGGAATCCTAACAATTGGTATCAGAGTCTGGTCCTCTTTTTTCAAAATCCTAACAACTTGAGGAAGATTCTAACACTCGTACAGATGGATAACTTGAGAAAGCAATTGGAAACAACTCTTTCAGATTATGATGCAGAGAAGTTGAAGAATTTAAAACTTGAAGATGATCTAAAGGTTGCACAAGAAATCATTCAAGGACTTCAAGAGAATCTTACTATTGCTAGAAGAAAAAGAAGAGAACTTCATGAGAAGATACAGAATGATGATGATGAAAAGGAAACTCTTAATCATCTTGCAAGCAAGTTGAAGCAAGAAAACATGGTCCCTTGAAGAATTAGATGTAGGATATGACTATGATATTTTGTAAAGACACTAAAGACAAAAAGAAGATTGAAGATGACTTGACTAGGAGAATCAATGATGCTAGAAATGAAAATCTAAGACTCAGTCATGAAAATGATATGTTGAAGACATATATGATTCACTTGGAACATGATAAAACTAAACTCAGGAGATAGAAAGATTTCTTGGAAAATGAGTTGGCTACTGCAAATCAACGTAAGGAGAAATTCAAGAAAAGTTTAGAAGAACTTGATGACATGCTGAAAAATCAGAAACCTAATGGAGATACTAATGGTCTTGGCTTTGAAGTTTGTGAAAGCTCTGGTACTACAAATAATCATGATCATAACGAACCGATAAGACAACCTAATGCCTACAAATTTAATGGGAAATTCTTTAACTATAACAAGTATGGTCATAGAGAAAATTAGTGTAGATCTAGAAACTATCAGAACACTAATGCACCCACCGGTTAATGTTCTAAATGCAACAAAATTGGTTATGAGTCAGAAAATTGTAGATTGAATGTAAGATGTTATGTTTGTGGAAGATTTGGACACTTATCTAATCAATGCAGAACACATACCGACATAGGATATGGAAAGGTTATTCAAAAAAATAATGTGACTTGTTATGCTTGTAACAAGATTGGACATATTGCAAAATTTTGTAGAAGGCATCACCGATAAATAACAAATGACCCAGATTGAAAGGTAAAGAGAAGGTTGATGAGGTAAAGCAAGAATTCTCAAAACAATGGATTAGAAAGACAGATCAGAATGTTAATGAAACTATTCCTTCACCAGTACAACAGAGTATCACTCCACCAACAGGAGATTCTTCATCTAACTAAAAAGAAATCCCTTGGGGGTATGGAAACAAATTGAAAACATGCTAGTTTACCCTCGGTTGATGGTAAGAAGATGAAATGCTTCTTTACCGGAAGATGAGTTAAGTTTTCACTTAATCAACAGGCATTTATTATGGTAGTTGAAGGAAATGACATTATAAAGCAAGTGTTTTTCACTCTTTTTCACTCATCGAGAATTCAAATTTCCTAAGAGCACAAAAAAACCGAGCAAAGGCATCCACAGTGAGAAGTGAAGCAAAATCTATCAAGCATTCAAACCTAAAGGTAGATTAAGGTATTTATACAATGGCTTCCTCTTCTGCACCTGAATTCATTGCAAACCCTACTGTAATTGAAGTGGTTAAACACCCTAGGCCCGTATTTAAGATCATTCCCAAAGTTGTGAAGCAGGATGATACCCTACGAGCATTTTCTAAAATACCCAAAGGAGTTGCTTATACTGATTTGTATACATTGTCATATTGAAGAACTTGGTATTGATGAGATTATGAACATGTATAGGACTGTAATTTGTGATGAAAATGGTAATGTAAAACCGAAACACAAGATAATTGAAACCCTACGTTTTGTGGAGATACTTAGCATTCCTGATTTTCCTAAGGAAGTTATAAGGATTGTATTGAGCAGAGTTCATGGGGAGTTCTTTTGGCTAGATTCCATCCATAAGATTACAAAAGAAGTAGTTAGGATAGTGACTGGCTTACCTTCCACTAGTAGTAGACTAGGAAAAGGAAAGAAGGTCTCTAACGATATTGTGATGACCCTAATCGGTGCAACACATGATAGCAGATCCTTGAGAGTAAATGATGTGAAGGATATTAATGTCAAATTCATTAGCATGATTCTAGGATACAATACTACACATGCTAACAGATTAAACTCTATTTCTAGTTTATGTATCAAAAGTGCTTATGACATGGTAAACAGTAATGCAAAAATTGACATATGTGAATGGCTGAAGGATGAACTAATTGACAATCTGAAGAAAATTAAAGGAGAAAAGAAAGGTACATTCATATTTGGTAACTTACTTGTATGTCTATTGCTATACATCATTAAGGAAGTTCCCAGTATAGGTAGAAAAGAATTTGGTTTTGACATACCAATAGACAAACAACTTTTGGATATCTTTAACAACATGGGAGATGACAAGGAAAATAACATAATTGAACACTTTCATGCATTAAATGCTAGAATGAAGACTAGGGAAAGACTATCTCAGACCATAGTTGACAAATACCAAAAGGAGATATGTTTTATTATAAAGAAGGATGAAATCTGGATGGAGGCAGTGGTTCCCAGAACAATTTGGGTAACTGAAATGGGTTATGAGGCAAATGAAAACATAATAGAGACATATGCTAAAGTCCTCCTCGAAGCACCTAGAGAACCTGAAGAAGAAATATTTGGTAGTGTTGAAGCCATTGAAGGCAAAGCACAAACCATGAAACAAAGGAAGAGAAGAGAACAAACAGTTAGAAAAGTAACTAAACAGGCAAAAGAAATCAAGGAAGACATTGAAAAAGACTGGTATCAAGGAAAGTGACTTGGAAGGGTTACAACCAGAAACACATCATTCACCAGTTGGTACGTCCTCTGACAGTGAAATACTGATAGAGTTTTAGAGATTAGAAAGAAAAAGGAAACCTTCACCGGTACCTACTCCTACACCAAAGAGAACAAGAAGGAAACAATAGGCAGTAAGACCTCTGACAAAGAAAATGACACCCAAGAAGAAGAAGGAAAAATAAGTTATTCCTCCACTTGATAATCTTTTGAATGAAATAACTAAAGATGGAAACTTGTCAAATGTTAGCAAGTTGTATAGTACTTTTACAAATGAGGAAAAGGAAAGCATAGAAAACAGTGTTATTCTACACTTAGACATTTACAAGAAATTTCTGATAGAAGTTTTAGATGACTTACCAAGTGACTTGTATAGAAGATTAGATGCAAAAAGGTTAGCAATTGTGGAATTAGACAAGAAGATTAAGGTAGAAAAATTACTTGCAGTTTACCTAGTAAAATCAGCAGAATAAATTTTTAATCACCGTCATGTAGCTTTAATGGCTGGCAGAGTGAATGAGATCACTAAAGAGATAGCGGACAAATGGGATATCTTCTTTGTAGAGAAGGAAAAACAAGAAGAACTTAAATGACCAAAGACTTTCAGAGTCTATCAAAAAGACAAGGATAAAGGTAAAGGAAAGGTAGGTGGTCCTCTGAGCATAAAAGTAATAAATAACTTGCCCCCACCTCCTTTTGATACTCCACCAATTTAGACTGTTGATACACCACTAGTAATAGATAATGTTGTGAGCATGGAGACAACACATGAAGACACTAATCCTGATTCAGAGGTATTATTTACTATGAATATTGACACACAAGAAGTAAACATTGTGATTGATAAGGAAACCACCGAGAAGAAAGATGTGGCAACTGAGCCACTGGCTAAGAATATTGCAGTTGAAACACATGTTGAGGATATAGTTGGAAATGTTGAAATTGGGATTGAAACACACACTGAACAATCAACTGATCCCTTGGATACTGGAAAGACAGATGCCACTGATGTACACATTGAAAAAACCTACTGAGTTAGAGCAATCGGCTACTGATAACATAGTAAAATTTGTTGAGATATTGATAGTAGACAGTTCAGAGGTACATATAGAGAAACCGATAGATAAAACTGAGACATAATTAGAGAAACTGACAATGGAAAGCACAAGGAAACCAAAAGAGGTACATTCTAAGAAACATGAAGAAAAGAAGGTTGTTACAGAGACAGTGCCACCAGCAACTACTGAGAAACCCAAGCCTTTGCTAGTTGAGATGCAAAATCAAACTAAACCTACCAGAGGTCAACATAAGCAAAGAGGTTACTCACACCGACGGATTGTAGATTGTTAAGGCAATTGGACAGTCATTTGGTTCCTCCTTAACATAATTTAGACTGACAAATGTGACAGAGGTATTATTGGACTCCATCAAGAAAATCATAGAGTGTAATGCACAGGCATATAAGGCTATTGATGACACAATTCCTTTATTGAAATTGATAGCACCCAAGTGCAATGTGGAAAAAAAAGATTCTTTGAGCCAACTAGACACATTGTCTAAGTATATCATCGACAATCTTTTGACAGTTGATCAGATTAATGAGGAAACATTCAGTGAGAAAATGAATAAAGAGAAAGGAAAATTATTTGAAGAGTCAATAAATAGATGCAAGGAACACATTGATACATTATTACCGGCACTAGGGAAAAAAATAATGGACTTTAAGAAGTTGTACAGGGATTCATGCAAGACTAACATTTTGACAGACATAGATAAAGAGATCAGCAGAGCTAAAAAGGAAATAAATGATATTGATGATAATCTCATAGGTTCATTAGAACCTATATCGGTAATAGAGCAGGAAATTACAGGCTTTGAAGAGAAAATTGAAAAATTTGAAAAAGATAAGGAGAGATTAAAATTCAAGGCTAAGGAACTAAAATGTAGACTAGGTCTGAAACTTGACATCCTCATCTCTTTGAGAAAAGAGATTTCAAAGGCACTTGTTCCAGGACTTAAGACACCAGAAGAGAAAATGCACATACTCACTAGTACCATCCAAAGGATAGAAGTAGCATTAAAGGATAGTGAAAGGTTCACTAATAGCCTAAATTTTGTACTCACAGATCTATTTTAGATTGTAACCCACCGATTTTAGGGATCCAGCTGAGAACTACACTCAGTTGACATTTTTTATAACCTTTGTCATTGATGTCAAAGGGGGAGTAGTGGAGATGAGAAAAATAAATGACAAAAGAGATCATCTGCTCAGGGGTAGCACATAGTTTTAGTTTTGGTAAGATAGTTTTGGCAAATTTTTGGACAACACATTTTGGATACAATTTTGACTTTTTCTCATGAGTGTTGCCATCAAGCCAAAGGGGGAGTTTGTTGGCAAATGCACACTCCAGTAAGAAATTGTAGGTGATTAAAGGTATTGTTATTGATGGAAACCTTGCAATCGTATGGCACTGACACCGACAGACTCTACATCGACAGATAGTTTATTGACAGTGGAAAAGATGATTACTGACACCCCACCTGACAGGATTTTGTTTATTGCATTTTATATTTAATTGTAATATCTTTTTGTAAGCCGAAAAGGCGAATTGTAATAGGACTCATATATAAGTATGAGATCTTATAGATCTTTTAGTATATGTGGACATGGTTAGATTATTGTAGAAGTAATATGTGAATATTAAGGTAGATTTTGGAGTAAGGTTTATGGTTATTCTTTGAGCTTAAACCGGTACTAAACCTAGCATAGCAGATGCTGAACAGAAGTAGTACATTATATTGGATTTGTATAATCCATTTTTGTAAGTCAATGAGACTTACCTTTTGTAATTAAGTAGTGAGCTTTAGGAAGTTGGCCTTCCTGCATGTGCAGGCCCCTATTGTAAGTAATATTCATTTATTGGATAGTAAGTGAATATTATGGGTCATAAATCCCACTGAGGTTTTCCCACATCGAGTTTCCTCACTAAAAATATTGTGTTATGGTGTGCTTTCTATGTTGTGCTTATTGTTCTTATTTACTGCATTAATTTTGGTTATCGGTACACTATTTTCAAATGCAATTTACTTAATAAGATTAGAAAATCCACTAACCGGTTAGATATTAATTCACCCCCGCCCCTCTTGGGAATCTTAACATGGACCCTGTACTTTGATGGTTCCTACACTCAACATGGTTCAGGTGCCGACATGTTGTTCATCACTCCTTAAGGACACACCATACCAAGATCATATAGACTCATGTTTCCATGGACAAATAACATTACTGAGTATGAAGCACTAGTCACAGGAATCAAAATGGCTATGGAATGGAGAATCATGAAATTGAATGTCTATGGAGATTCCCAACTGGATATAAATTAGATTAACAATGAATATCAGATGAAGGATGACAAGCTACTGCCATACAAAAGAATGGTAGATGACTTCAAACCGTATTTTGTACACATCACCTTCGAGCAAATACCAAGGTTGGACAACAGAGCAGCCGATGCAATGGCTACTATCGCTTCACTACTATAAATTCCAAAGCAACAGAGTTGTTATGAGTTTCTGGTAGAGAAAATGCTTTCCCCAGCCTATGACAATTCTACATCCCATGCTATATATGCCTTAACCGGTCCAGACTCTCCTTTATACAAGACAATTTATGAGTATCTTAAAACCAATACCGTACCCATTGACCTAGCTCAGAATTAAAAAAATGCAACTTTATTCGGCAAGTTGCCCATTATACCTTAACTGCTGATACACTTTACCATTGAGGTCTAGATGGTACTCTTCTTCGTTAGCTTGATTGTAATAAATTTAACTCTGCTTTACACGAGCTTCACGAAGGTATCTATGGCACACATTCAACTAGTCCTACTCTCGCTAAAAAACTTCTAAGAATGGGATATTACTAGCCGACAATAGAGAAAGATTCTTATCAATTTGCAAATAAATGTCCTAAATGCAAAATCCATGATAATCTTATCCATGCACCAACACAAGAATTACAGCCATTTAAAACATCTTGGCATTTCTGTCAGTGGGGACTTGATTAGTAGGAAAAATACATCCTTCATCTTCAAATGGACACAAGCTCTTTATCACTACAATAGAGTATTTTACAAAATGGATTGAAGTAGTCCCAATGACCACAGTATCTGGAAACAAAATTTCCTCTTTTATTCTCAATTATCTAATTTGCAGATATGGCATCCCCAGTTCCATCATCATAGACAATGGGTGTCCCTTAAAAAATTAGGATGTGCGAGAACTATGTGAATGATTCAATATCCAACATTGTTTCTCTACACCTTACTACCAACAGGGGAATGGTCAAGAAGAGGCATTAAATAAAATAATACTAAAAATCCTAAAAAAGATAGTAAATGATGAAGGGAAGGATTGGCATTTACAACTCAATTTGGCACTCTGGGCATACAGGACTAGCATCCAGACACCTATAGGATCTATGCCATATTCATTGATGTATGGATCAGAAGCAATTTTACATCTTGAGGTAGAAATTCCATCACTCAGAGTATCTTTAAAAGGCCTCATTCTAGATGAGGAGTATCAGGTCAACATATTGCAAGAACTAGAGCTTCTAGATGAAAAATGCCAACATGCCTATAATCACCTCAAAGAATACCAACAATGCATGTGCAGAAGCTACAACCACAAATTCATCGCTAGGATTTTTATAGTCGGTGATCTCGTACTCAAAGAAAATCCCAGAAATCAATAGGATCGAGAAAAGAAGGGAAAGTTTGAACCTAACTAGTTAGGTCCCTATGTCATAATATCAGCCTATGGATCAGGTGCCTATCAACTAACAAATTTAGAAGGCGATGTTATTGATGAACCAACCAACAACATCCATGTGAATAAATTCTATACTTGAGTGGTCTAATGCACAAAAAAAGTGAAAAACACATGAAAAAAAAAAATCAGAAAAATAACCAAAAAAAATCAAAACAACAAAAAGGTGCAATAAAAACAAGTGCTGAAAAACTGGAAAAAGGTGCTATTTGTGAGGGAACAACTCCTTTGTCTATCATTACTCATATCTTTTTGCATCCAAAGTCAAAATTACTGGCCATCGTCCAACACTTTATACGCGACATTATCCCAAACATACTTAGCGTAGTCACTGTCCTTCCTTATCTGAAGATCAGTTCATTATATCCCACCATGGCTTGGTAATCACTGTAAATATCCACATCGATCGGTATCTATAACTAGGGACAAAATTCATCCGACTTCAAGAAAACAAGAATCACAACCTGTCAAACAAATCTTGTCAAGCCAAAACTCCAACAACCGAGAAAACAAAGCACTAATCCAATTAACAACTTCAACACACATGATGGATGATTTTCTGAACTATAATTTGTTTACATCTTGCATGAAGTTTTGACTATTTCACACTTGAAATTTTTGAATTATTGGATCTCCTAAACTTTTCTCAACAATGCATCGAGCTAGACAAAGTGGCTGGAGACTCTGATATTTTTTTGGTTTTCTGTCTGTGAGGCGATCACTTGTACTATGCAAATCTTGTCTTGAGATGTGATTCAGAACATATCATTGAAGACATTGTTCCACTTTGCACATACAAATGGTTCAATCTTGTTTGTTTATACGTAAGCAACACTCGAGTTGTCTTGGTTCAATTATACCTTGACACTTGTGCCATCTTGCAAAATCAAAATCCATGTAAGTTTTACTTAGGTCGTTATGGTTCAATTATACCATTATGCTTGTATAAACTTTCAACATATCAAAATCTCAATGATGATAAACAAAAACAAAGCAAAAACATGTGACTATACAAGAATGACAAATGACCAAATGAGGATGATCAATTAGTTGCATATCATTTTACAATTAGTTGCATATAATGTAAATTTGCATTTAGTTGCATTATCATTACCATACATCTCATTTTCAAGATACATCTCACATCATTATAATTATCATACATCTCATTTTCAAGATACATCTCACATCATATCATTACCATACATCTTATTTTCAAGATACATCTCACAATCAATATCATTGCATCTTCATCATCAATCATATCAATCGATATCAAAGAAAAAGAATTAATCTAAGCATCACATTATCATCATAGAAACATCATATCAATGCATAAATCATCATCCATATACACATCACATGTGGATCGGAAAATTGGTGTCATATATATTGATCCTCATTAGCCTTCTTCTTTGCTTCTATTATCCTCTTCACAGGCCAAACTACCCTCTTTTGCACACTCAAGTGCCAACTCTTCACTTTCCTCTCTAGGTTTTCCAACCTCAACTTCATTTATGCTTCCCAATGTTCATTTTCCCTTCTCAATTGCTCCCTCTCTTCTGCAAGTCTTCTTAACTTCTCATCAATCTCACAAGGTCATTTCTTCAATCTACTCAAATATTCTTCATCCATCCTCTTATTCCTTCTCTCATCTTCTTTTCCTTTTTTCTTCCTTCCACCATCCAAGTATTCTGTGAAAGGATTACACAACTCTCTTTCTGACCTTGTCAAATACATCTTCTCACCTATCTAGGATTTGTACACACATATCCCAACCCTTTTGCTTGCTCTGATACCATCTGATGCAGAGGGATATATTGCTATAGACCTCTCAAGGGTTTAGTGACTCAAGGTGACACTCCAGAGGATTCTTCTACATGCTAGGTGAAACCAACTTCCCATTCCAACTCCTATTGATCATGACTGATCATCTCATCAATATGACTAAGACTGCACTTTCAATATTTTGGTAACCTACTCACCCCTTGGACCCTACTAAAGGATCAATTATTTAATATTAAGCCTCTCCATACCCTAAATCCAATGTATAATCTTCCCACATTGCATTTTAAATCCTTACAATCCACTAGACTCCAAACTAGGTTCACAAGCCAAAATTATTTAACACTTTGATTAAATAAAACCAAAGTTACCTTCTTGCTATCCTCTTAGATATACCTATACATAGAGGTATATAAATTTTAACCCGGTTCTAAAATCCTCAATCTCTCTAGTAAGATTATGAAAAACTTCATTTGGAACAAAATATCCAAACTTTAAACAAATCCAATAGTTTAACTCCGAGATATGGCCCCCACATCAGGCTGCATTTTTCTGTGATTGTCATTCTGTCACACTATGATAGTCTTCTGCTATCTTTGAAAACCCATTGGTTTAAGCCCTTCCTTTGGCACTCCACTTGCTCCAACACCTTAGGAAGGTTTTTCAACACACCAACCAACACTCCCCTAAGCCCTCCTGGCCTTAACATACTTTGTCATATCAAACAAAGCCTTCTTCACTTGACTGTGATAGCCAAATTGCACCTTTGACTATCCTAACAGTTTGAAACCATCATGTAGCACATGCCAAACCCTTGCATCAAACCTTGAACACACCATGGACAGGTATTATACACCCTTTTACTCATCCCTTCCCAAAATTAGGATTGTTTAAGTATCAAAACAAAAGATATCACATTTATGAAGCCACTAGTTACCCTAAGCCAGGGTTATGGCAGTTTTTAGTAAAATGCCAAGAACTTTGATAAAACACAATGAAAAATAATGCCACCACTTCCAAATTAAATTTAATTCATTCCTATATCATTCACAAATAATAATTTTCAAAATATAAACATCAAATGCATCAAAATTAACAAAATATCTAACTATCCACATTGAAAATGATAGGAAAAGTGCATCAAAATGCAAGTTTTATTGATCAAACTTCAAAACTCACATACACCACCCATGTTTGCATTGGTTATCACCATTTTATAATTTATTTGGGCCTCCAAGACCAAAATACACCTTGTAACTACCCATAACTACCCTTTTTTGCAAAGTTGCAACAAAAGTTGCTCAAAAGTTGCTCAAAAGTTGCTCAAAAGTTGCTCAAGATTGACAATTTCATTTGTCAACTTGATACTTTGGAAACTAATAATCCTACCCAACCCAAATGATCATAAAATGACCTTTAAAACATTATTACATTTTTTTATTCATCATATTACCTATTCTACCCTTCGAAGCCCAATTTTAGCCCTTTCTAGGCCTAATTGCCAATTTTAACAATTTTACACTTTTTGATCCTTCTATTACAATTCATTGCATTTATTGTCTCTAATGGCCATGATTACATTTTTTTAAGACCATAAAGGAATTTTAGACTTCATTACTCATTTATTCTCCATGAGGGCCTATTAGTGACCCTAGTGCAACTTGTCTTCATGGGTGCTCCATAGGTGCTCCTACCATATATATCTCAAAAATGGTCAAAATATACAAAGGATGTCATGTCTATCTGAATACAACACAATGATCAAAATACAATAGAGACAAGTCTCTCAGGTATGACTATCTCCGAAGGCTGATGGTCTAACTACAGATATTGTAGCTCTTGGATCTCTAGGTAGATCATATCGAGAAGGCCCTATAACACCTCTGCTCTTTATCCCTGACTCAATCCAAGCTGATTGAATAGCAGTAAAACTAGGAGCCCTGTGCTCTCTGGGGACTAGATCCTCATACAACTGCCTATAGTACTCAATCTCCATGGTAGTGTACCATATATCCCTCAATGTGTCCCACATCGGAGTGCCAATTGTCACTCTCTATAGTCTCTCTACAAGATCCTCTGCTTGACCACGACACTTTCTCTCTGTATCCCGCTCTGTGGTAATCTGTGTAATCTAGCATTGTTGAGCTAGTACCTATGCCTGAAGTTGTTGCACTATGATCTATAGGGACCTAATCTGTGCATCCTATCGGTGGGTGGGTACCCAAACCTAAACGGGTACATGTGTCATGGTCCCACCCATCCATGTCCCTGTCCTGGGCATTAGTGGAGGTAATACATCTGATCTCCTCCTCTGGTTAGTTGCATCAACTCCTTCATCCCACCCATAGCTATTATCACCTTGCCTACCCGGCCAACTCCACCAGCTCCAACCACCAAACCTCCCCTCCCTCCCTCACCAACTACCTGCCTAACTAATCCACCTCCTCTCCTCCCTCCATCTCCTCCTCTAATCCTCTCTCTATCTCCTCATCTCCCCCTACCACCTCCCCTCCTATCTCCCCTGTCATCTCCTCCATCATCCCCATATCCCTCCTCCATCTCCTCTCCCTTATCTCTCCATGTCCCTAGCCTCTCGAGCTGCTCATCCTCATCATCATCAAAAGTGGGAATCATCTCCGCTGGATCTGATATCTGTGCTACAGCATGCGCCACAAAATAAGTGGAGAATTCTTGCATCATCCCAACATCTACCACTCTGAACCCATAATCCAATATCTGTCTAGCCAAATGCATGTGCTCCTCCACAACTACTGCACTATCAATAATCGAACCCTACTTTGGCACATCCTGTCTTTGACGAGCATATAGGCATGCTCCCTATGATATACCCTACTGTCGACCATACTACCGCTGAAATCAGCTATGCAAGAAACTCTCAATGATAAAAGGCATCTGCCCTATCAAATATTAGAACATATACACATAGGGTATCTCTAGCCCATCCTCCACCCACACCTCGCAATCCATATATGGTCTCTAGATGACTGTATCAATGTCATCCAATACCCTCCTCCAATGCTCTAGTTTTCCCATATGCATAAGCCCATATGCATAAGCCTGACCAACTGGCCCATCCTTGTCTAGAAGTGGCCTCATTGCGGGAATGTGCTCCCAAGCCCACACTTGTAATAATGTGACCCCGACTGATAAACTATTATATCCCAAATACACCACCTACTATAGATCTCTGTAAAGATGGGCCAACATACAGAACCCCCATGCAAACCTGTGACCCTGTGTCACCATATCCTCTAACACCAATCCCCACCCCACTGCCTATCCCTTTGACCTACGGTTGGGACACAAGAAGCCACCTACAAATCCTGCTAGTACAGAAGGTAGTGGAGCATAATCAAAATCTATAAACTCCTACCAAGGGATCTTATATCCGCAAATCTGATCATCATGGAATATCTAGCAAAGAGCCTCTATCCTATCATCCTCTTTCTTCTCATATGGTAATAATGCTCCAATCACTAGAATCTGTAGAATCCAATAATAGTCCTCTGGAATGACTATCATCTCACTAGTAGCAAAATGAAAGGTGTTTATGTCACTATGCCACCTCTCTACCAAAGCTGTCAACAAACCCCAGTTAATGATATACCAAGGCATGTCCAACAAAGAGGATAACCCACACCTCTTGATAATATCTCTATCTACTTGTGTCAACCAAGGAATTAGAGACCATGGTCTAGGAAATTGCTCTCACAACTGAAGTATGCCAAGTCATTCCTGTAACAATGAAACATGTCCAAATATCAGTTACTACATCTATCTGATATATCCAATCATCAAATCAACTTGAAACAATGACATATCGAATCAAGTTCCATATCAAAATTCTAAAATTCTATATCCAATCATCAAATCAACTTGAAACAACAAAAAATCAAATCAAGTTCCATATCAAAAATCAAATCCCATATAGACATCAAAACAAAATCAACTTGAAACAACGCAATTATCAAATCAAGTTTCATATCAAACATCAAGGGCCATAATGCAAGCACCATATCGAGAAATCATATCAAAAGATCCATATCAAAAATCAAAAGACCCATATTGAGAAATCACATCAAAGACCCATAATGCAAGAAAATCAAAAATCCATATCGCAAGAATCATATCAGGAATCATATCAGAAGTCAAGAATCAGAACTCATATCAGAGATCAAATTCAATGGCAAGGAAAAAATCAAAGATCCAAATCAAAAGAAAATCAGGATCATCATTCAATCAATCAGCTTGGCACTTCAATAGCAAAAGAAATTTCACAATCTATCAAGACTCAGACATCATCACAATAGGCACAAATTGGCTAAGCACACATCCCAAAGCACTTGGCAGACACCTATTCACCCCTAAATCATCTTCCTTCATCTATTTTTCCACTGCAATGCCATCTTCCCACTCCTTTCTAGCTATTTTCCTACTCACGCACTAAGAAAACCCTCCCATGCACTAAGGTGCCACCCATGCGCTAGCTAAAAATTGGCTACACACTAAAAACTTTTCCCTATGTGCTAGGTTAACCCTACACACTAACCAAATTACCCATCGTGCTAACCTATGAATCTTATGTGCTAGGTTAACCCTACGCGCTACCCTGTTCCCTGCATGTGTTACCCTGTTAGCCCTATGCGCTATTTTATCCTATGTGCTACCCTAAACGTGTGATGCACTACCCAATGACTCCAAGATGCTACCCTCGTTGACAAACCCTATGTGCTAACTGTTGTATTGTATGCACTAGATGACAAACCCTACGCACTAAACCGTGAAAAATCAAAACAAAAAATAAAAAAAGTGACCAAAATCAACAAAACAAAAAGCAAAAAGGACAAAATTAGGATGACTTATAGGTGGACCATATGTGGTGGGCCTCCGGTATCGACGAATGCGCTTGAAATGGTGAGAAGCATAGGGAACCGACATCTTCTTACTCTCCACGTGTCACTCTCTCAAACAGTCAAAAGGTGCAAATAAAACAAATGAAATCACTTTTTACCTTTTATAGGGTAAAAGTCAGTTAGGGTTAGTAAGCGACGCATGTATTTTACTGATTTTTCTCACTTCAAACCCTATTGAACATCATTTTTTGGGAGATGAATCAATTAAACAATGCATTCAACACAGTCAAAATTTAAAACTGCAATCAATTCAAAATTGATTACCAAATCACCAAAATTTTCAACATACTTGATTCATCTCCCGATGGGGTATCATCAATATTGTTCATCAAATCTGGGGTACGACATCATCATATAAACATCTCGACACACGACATCGACATATTCTGCAAAAATTTCTTTGAATCAACATGTGCACACACATCACTTCAAAGAGAGGCAAAATGTAGACGTATAAAAATGACCACTTTTCCAAGTAAATATTTAATATTCATTTTATTCTCATTCCTCTATTTAATTAAATTAAATTTAATTAAATCATTCATATTCATCTATTTGATTAAATAAGTTATTCAATTTATTTAATTAAATTCACCTAGGCCTTTCATATTCATTTAATTAAATAAATCACTTTATTTAATTAAATCCCCTTTCCCCCCTTTTTAGTTAAATTTGCATTTAATTAAATTGTTCACTTCAAATAAATAAATATAATTTATTTATTTAAATCCCCAACTTGCATTTATGCAAGTTGCATCTATTTTTGTTGAAATAAATAAATTTATTTTAATTACCCTCCATCCACTTGCATTTTCCTACATCTCCCACTTGCCTCTCTAAACCCCCTTCTAGATTCTTCTAATCATTTCTAAATTAACCTAACCCATCCCCTAAATATTGTCACATCCCTAAACAAAGGGAAGTCACTTCTCAAACCCTCAAAGTCTTTGAAAACCATTAAAGGCTTTATGTCTTCAAAAAGTTAACCTTGAAAGTCTTCCAAACCATTAATGGTTAACTCAACCCTCTTGCATGATTAGAGACTTTCTCTCTAACTCAACCCACATCTATTCCAGAGGTCTCATCAAGCATTCATTGCTTTGACCATGGTTATTCCTTTAACCCTTATACAAGAGTTTATCCTTTGGGTAAAAATTTTGTCCAATGGATAACCTTAACCTATCCTTAACCCTTACCCCCTAAGGTAAGCATGAGATCTTCTCAAGCAATTAATGCTTCTTACATCTCCTCTCAAGTATTCTTATGTTGACAATTGTCACTATTTTATTGGTAAGAATTGGAAACATGGATTGATAACTTTCAATCCTGGCCCTTGTTAAGATTATCCAATCTTGACCCTTCATTGCCCTATTTTTTTTATAAATAGAGCCCTCAGTCCTCCATTTTCATATCCAAGTCCTTAGCATCACAATTATAGGTATTTTACTAAGCATATCTAGTCATTTTTATTAAGCACTTAATCTTTCTTTTAATAGAGATAATCTAATAAGCATTTTAGAAGCATTTCTATTATCATAAATAATCATATTAAGCTAGTGTATCATGTTAGCATATTTCTACTAATCATTTCATATTATCATCATATACATGCTATTTTAATTCATGTTTATTAATATCATGCACATTTAGGATATCATTCATGTTAGATTGATCAAACATCCCTCATTCTCATGATTGTCATCCCTAAGTCACTTTGCTCAGTGATATGAGAGCAAAGGCATTAGCTTGAGGGGTCTTGTGAGATAGAGAAAATGGAACATCCCTTGGGAAGTTGAGTTATTCGATACAACTCCATAACTTGCACCAAGAGTCCCATTGGTGTGTGGACTAGTCCTGAATTCGTATTTTCCATTTCATCACAGAACTTTTCCCATACACAATATTATATTTGGAGGAAATGATTATCCATGTAAAGAATTTTCTATAGAGATGCATAATTAATTTGATAATTCAATGATTGGTGAGTTGTCTTTCCTTCTTAGGTTGCAAGTTAACCAATCAAAAAATGGAATTTTATTTCTCAAAGTAAGTATGTGAAGGAAATGTTGAAGAAGTTTGGTTTTGATGATTGCAAACCAGTTACTACTCCTTTAAAAATTGGTTGCAAGTTGAGCAAAGATGACGAGTCTTTGGAAGTTGAACATAAGAAGTACAAATTGATTTGGTGGATTGTTGTATTTGACTACGCCTAGATTGTCTAGACCAGACATCATGCAGGTTGTTTATTTGGTAGCTAGATTTCAAGTAAATTCAAAAGTGACACATGAGAAAAGTGTGAAGACAACTTTTAGATACTTGAAAGGTACATTAGAATTTGGACTTTGGTACAAGAAAGGTGGAGATTTCATGTTGAAATCCTATACTAATGTAGATTGGGTTGGAAGTGTTGATGACTGGAAAAGTACTAGTGGTGGTACATTCTTTTTAGGAGATAAATTGGTTTCCTAGTTTAGTTAGAAACAAGATTTAGTTTCCCTATCTACTACTAAAGCATAATATATTGTAGTAGCATCTTGTTATACTCAAGTGACGTGGATGAGATATACTCTTAAGGATATCAAGGTAACATATGATGTAGCAATTCCTATTTTGTGTGACAATAAAAGTGAAATAAACATTTTGAAGAATCCAGTTATGCTTTCAAGCATTTTCAAATTAGATATCACTATTTAAGGGAGAAAGTTGTTGACAAGGAAGTTCGATTGAAATATATTTTTACAAAGGAGTAGGTTGCATATATTTTCACTAAGGAATTGGTGAAGGACACATTTGAGTTTCTTCGGGAGAAGCTTAGAGTCATTGGCCCTCCTTCTTCTAGCTAGGTGCATTATGGGGATACATCTTTCTAGGGGGAGTTTTCATGCCTATTCTTTTTCTTGGATTGATGTTTTGGTTTCTCTCAGGGGGAGAAATGGTGTATAGTGGTGTGTGCAGTGTCATTGTGACATTTGTCCTTGATGCCAAAGGGGGAGAGATTGAGTTGTTATTTTTAAGATTGGATCATTAGTTCAAGGAGAGATTGAGTTAGAGAATGAGTTGTTAGTTCTGGCAGAGTTTTGGTTAAGGTGCAAGTATTATCAAGTGCTTATCTAGTGTTCTCAACTGTTGCCATCAATGCAAAAGGGGGATATTGTTGGAAGCTTGTATTAATGTCTTGTTGTTATTGTTGTCAAACTTATTGTTTTGGTTTGGTCTAGAATTTCTATGGTGTAGAGTTGTCTTACAAAGTTATATTGATGCACAGTTAGTATAGTTGTTGTGTTGGTTGTTTTGGAAGTGCTTGGGTCCGGAATTTATTTCTAGTGTTAAGAGTTATTGATATTTTCAATGGATATAATTTTGATATCATGGATTTGAGTTTTTTGAGGTTCGGAAATATCTTTTTGATCTTCAAATGTTGTGGCATTGTTAGTTGTTGGTTATGAGATTCTATGTTTGACCTATCGTTAGGTCCAGATATGATTTTTGGATGCATGGTTGTTATGTTATCATTCTCATTATAACGTGTGGAGATCCAGATTTGAGTTATTTGCATTAGAGAGTATGTTTTGATTGGTAATTTATTATATCGTTGCATAGTGTGTGGATATATTATTGGTTAGGTTTTGGTGATTGCAGATTAGTGAATTAATCTTTAGAAGATGTGTTTTGTTCCCCTCCTTCTCCTGGAATGGATCAATGTGTGTAATTTTGGTTCAGAAAGTGTATCTTGATTTAGGCCGACTTGGTTTAAGTTTCGATGATCTAACTTGTATATAAGGATCCATGTGATTAAGTTCAAAGTGTGTATGAGTTGTGGAGTTTAGATATATGATGTGAAGATAATCAATGAGGTTGGTAAAGAGAAGAAGAATATTTGTGTTTGAATGATATGCAAGTTATGTTGAGATTGTGACAAAAATTTGAGATAGAGTGTTGGTAGTTGAGATCAGAGTTGTGTGTGTGTTGACTATGATCGCTTGATGTAGAGTTCAAGGACAGCTTCATGACCAGAAGATCCTTCTTTTCGTATCTTTCCCTAAGTATAGTTAACTTCAGCTTTTGCAAGTCCTCTTTGCAACTTACCCCATGTGCAGTTAGCTCTATCTTTGTAATCATTTATATATAGTGGATTATCTTGTGGGTTAAACTCCCACCATGGTTTTCCCTATTTGGGTTTTCCACATATAAATCTTGGTGTTCTATTGTTGGATATGTGTTGTCGTGTAATTGTTTATATGTCATAGTAATTGTTTGTTTTAGGTTGATTCATCCCCCCTCACTAGTGTTAGACCCAATATGGAAAGCTAATGTACTGAGAGGGGAGGGGTGAATCAGTACTTCAAAACTTTTCTTCAATAATAACTTTACTATTATGCATAAACCGAATAGTACAGTAACATAATATAAAGCTAAAACAAATAGATAACAATCATACATGATTCACTCCATAACACATATATTTTGGTTACGCAGAAACTCTTGGTTAGAGAGAAAAATTGTGGTGGGGATGGCACCCACAACTTCACTACTACAATAATAAAGAGTGCTCGGTTAGAGCTACATGTTTAGCTATTTTTGATAGCTTACCCTGTTAGGAGTAACAAGATCTGTTAGATCTACCTTGCTAAAGGATTTTACAACACTTAATCTAAATGTTGCACCTAGTTAGAGGCTTTACAATTTATAGACTTGATTAGAGTCTTTTACCTTGTTAAAGGTTTCTCTTACAACTTTGAAATATTACAATAAATCATTACAATCATCTACAACTTTACATCTGGAATGTTATAGAATATTTTATGTGCTCAAAATAGATTACCTTGCTTATAGCATACCTCGATAACCCATATAGTAACTTGGTAAACCCTTCTATTTACTCTGTTCTTTGACTATTCTCTGAAATCCTTCTCGGTGACCTCTATATCTCTGTAACAGTTATAACACAGGGCTTTTTCACATGTCTTTCTTCATATATCTCTATATCTTCCTTTCTGTCATGCTACATGTATATGTTTGATCTTAATCCATGTTGTATAAATAGATCTCTTATGACAGTGATCCTTTCATTGCTTCGATCTTACAAACATGTTTTATCGATGAATAACCATGCAAGATATTTCATTGGTTAGATGACCTCAAAAATCATACACAATCTTTAAGTGCAATTTCTAATGATAACAGTTAGATGTTCCTCGATCTTGTAACACATTTTCATATGTATGTCCAAGTTCAATGAATCTGGTAACATGTTTCACTCAGTGTATATCAACTTGTTGTGTCATATTTGCTGCTCGGTAGACATGGAATGATACTCGGTAGACAACACGGTGTATACTACGCTCTGAGACTACTTTCTTCAATAACCGACTGGACTACTCATACCGACTAAATATTTTGGTAGAGATAACCAACTAGAGTATATAGAATAACTTTGACATAAAAACTAATGGCAACTTGATAGGTAGTAACAATCTCCCCTTTTGACATTAGTTGAGATGTTTGACAAAAACTACTTTCAGAGTTATAACTCAATAATCTATATACTTGCAAAATTTGACTATACTGATAGTATATACAATAGTCAATGAAGATATACTCCCCTTATCAATATACTGTACAAAACTCTGATTTTGCATGCTTGGTGATTAATGTTCTGTGTGCTACACTTGTTCTTTGCTTACTATTTTGTTCACTGCTCGGTATACTCCCCCTTTATACTATACTCCTTTTGTTTGATATTATACTTTGATGCTTTGAATACTATATTACTCCCCAGATACTGTATCACTCCCCCTTTTGGAAAAACATCAAAACTTAATTATCATTCGGGGGTGGTAACTGGTCAAAAATAGATTTGTACTTGGTCGGGGCTTCGGTGAGAGCGATAGAGAGGGCATCCTTTACACTATCCATTAAAGAATTCTACGCTTGAATATTGCCCAATAATGATATTAAGCCATCTACAGTGCTTCCCTCTTGTGTAGTAGATAGGGATGTGGATTGCTTGATCTGTTCTTGGACGGATGAAAGATGAGGAAGGAATAATGTCTGAAGTGTCATTATGTCCATCCTGATCTTGTGTTCTTCATTTCTTAGGTCCAATTGTTGAGCCATGAGCTGTTGTAACTTTGTATAGAAATTCTGAATTGAATTTGGCTCTTGATGAATACTAAGAGGGAGGGGGGTGAATTAGTATGCCAAAAATCTCTATACTAAAACACTTACATAGTCTAAAGATAAACCAGTAAAGCAGTCTAACAGTCAAACTGGTTACCACACATGCAAACCAAAATGTGAATAAAGCATTCACCCACAAAAGAAATACAACCATAACACAAGATATTTTACATGGAAACCCAACTGGGAAAAACCACGGTGAGATGGAACTGACAAGTCACTATCTGCAGAATAGAAACTAGACCAGTTAAGGTCAGACTAGTTAAGGTCTTACAATGTTCTTCACCAAAACAGATCCTGTTAGGAATCTCAATCTCTGTTAGGAGATAAGTCCAATTAAAGACTACCTTATTAGAGGATTTTAGATTCACATGTGTGAACCACCTTGTTAGAGGATTTTACAAAGGCTTTGAGGCCTACCCGGTTAAGGGCTTCAGACTTGTCAAAGATGTGAGTAATCAACAAGTGTTTAATCTATCTAATAGCACAAACTGCTTGGTTAGATCCAGTATTGCTCACAACTAATGCATTCTAGCATTGCTTTAGTCTTCTCTCTCTCTCTCACACAGTTACAACTTGATCTTCTCATATAAGATCATTCTCAACTTCCACCTTAAACCCTAGCTTGACATTAACCCTTTTAGTAACAACTTAAAACCCTAGACATGATGTCCTTTTAAATGAATCTGATTTCATGTCGGTCCAATAGGATTACATTACAATTTCTTAGGTTCAATGAATCTAGACATACTTAGTAACATGACACAATACGCACTGTCAATGTGTCGGCATCGTCAAACAATCGGTGGATTGGTAACTCATCACAAAATGCCGGTTGCTAACTCATCACAGAATATTACCGGTTGCCGGTTTGACAAAAATGAAGATTGGTAAGAATTTGTTGTGCCACTTTTCTCCCTCGTACTGCTTGTGATCTACGAACCGCTTGGGGTCGACATGCCACTTTAGGCTGGGAAACACATTCTGCAAAATCACCACTAGTCTAAAGACTAGTATACAACATATCAGTTGGAACAAATACCAGTTGAGCACAAGCTCATACATATAAAGGGGATCTCAATACAAGTGTGTGTCCATCAATGAAAATCACAACATAAACAACAAAAATGCCAACAATCTCCCCCTTTGGCATTGATGGCAACACTTAGGAAAATAAAATTTTGACATCTAAGTGTTTTACAACAAAAACTTGCCATTAACAAAATTGCTCCCCTTAAGCATATACACTATCCCTTAATCAACACAGTGTATAGCAATTTTGCATACAGAGCATGATCATCAGAGCATATAGCATATATCACAACATATATCAAAATTTCAAAACAGATACTTCTCCCCCTGTGTCAGAAGATCAAAATTTTAAAACCAAAAACCAGATATACTTCTCCCCCTTTGCCAACAATGACAAAGTGCCACTGAAAAACCCTATTTCCATATATATATATAAAAGATTATGACAATAATGAATGATACTTGTCAAAAACCAATTTATAGTCCTACAAAAATTGTTTCATGGATAGGGACCAGGACTCAAGTAGGGAGGTTGCCACTTCCTTCTCTGTTTGCATCTGGGATACATGTTCCTCCATGGCATCTACTGTGCTCAGTTCCTGTGTGACTGTCAGGGCATCCAGGTTCAGATAACACTTCTAAAGAATTTGCAGTCATGGAAGTAATACCAATTGAAGCTCCTGCAAATCCCTAGACCATGTATTGATCTCTTGCTCCATCTTGGCTGACTGGATCTGGAACCAGTGAACGATTTGCCCATATGTTGCAAAGGAATCATAAGGAGTCTTGAATGTGCCCAAGTAGGATTGTAAGTCTATTTGAAGATGTTGCTTCTTGGCTAGCATATCATCATAGAATAGATGAGGTTGACAGATTTTGTTGAGTAGCAAGTTACCCTCATCCAAGGCATTCCTTATATCCTTTTGATCTTTCAGCAGTTCATTCCTAAGCTCATTCAACTTCTTCACTAGAGTAACATTAAGAGCTTTTTGGTGCTCTTTCTTTACATTGGCCTTTGTTGCTTCTTCCAGACTCTGCATCTGATCATCCACTACAGTACACAGAAGTTTGAGTTGTGCTAGTGATGATTCAGTGTCAGAAAGATTAGTACCGGGGATTAAACCGGTAAGTGTGTCTACAACCACCTATATAATATCTTGTTCCCTTTTCCTACGAATGCCTTCAAGGCACTCTTGGGAAACCTTGATGCTCTACATAAGCTCAAACTCACTTGTAAATTGGAGGTCAATAGGACTCAAGATAGCAGCCAGTTTGGCTTGGCTACCGGTTGCCTTACGAGTCTCCATCTGTGTGCTCTTCATCGCTTCGATTGTCTTGTCTACTTCTTCCTTCTTTTTCCTCTCCTTCTCTTCATTCTCTTTCTCTTCTCTCTTTTTCTTCTCTTCCTCTTCCATCTTCTTCTTGTCTTCTTCTTCTTTCTGCTTCTTCTCTACTTCTACCTTCTTCTTTGCTTCTTCTTCCTTCTTCTTCTGTGCTTCCTCTTCCTTCTTCTTTTGTTCTTCCTCTTCCTTCTTCTTCTTCTCTTCCACTTCCTTCTTCTTCTTCTCATCCTCTTCCTTCTTTTTCTTCTCCTCTTCTTCCTTCTTTCTCTTTTCTTCCTTATCCTCTTCTTCTTTCTTTTTCCTGTCATCTTCTTGCTTCTTCTTTTCTTCATCTTTTCGTTTCTCCTCTTCCTCTTTTCTCTTCTCTTCCTCTTTCTTTTGTTTCTCATCTTCATCCCTCTTCTTTTTCTCTTCATGTTCCTTTGCTTCTTGTTGTGTGTCCTTAGCCTATTCACCACTCTGATCGGCTTGTTGCCCCTGTCTAGTTCCCTCAGAAGGTATGTCCTAAGTGACATCTTCTACATCCAAGGCATTGACATTGATGGTGTTGATTGGTTCTTCCACCAGGTTTCCTTCCTCATCAAAGACCTCATCTGGTTTGGAAATAACCGGTTCCTTTTCTACTTGGAGGTTGGCATTTCATGATTTGTGAGAGATGATAGCATGAGCCATATGCTGATGTGTATCTTTTTCAACATCATCAAATCTCCCCTCCAACAACCAGAGTCTTCTTCTCCTTGTGAAGAAGAGACCTTTATTTTGATCCAAGGCATCAAATAATTCTGAATTTGAGAGTTCGAGGAAGTACTGTGCAAAGACTTTCTCCCTAATCTCCTATTCCTTTTCAATGGCAATGCACCATTTATTATCTAATGCTTTAAATAATGAATCTGGTGTCTGAGATTTAATCTCTAATGGTGACCGGTCATTTTTACATAAATAAAGAATGATTTCCTATAGTACTTCATCTTTTTCCTCACTATTAAATTCATCATAATAGTCTATTAAATCATGAAGTAACTTTCTCCTAATATTTTTTACTATTCTTTGACAATGTGTCAAAGTTTTGTATGAGGAGATGTCTATATTTATGAGTGTGGATGCTGCCAATTCATTCTTCTTCATCTTCTTTGTCTATCTTGCCTTCTTTGGTTGTTCATCAGACTCGGTTTCTTCGGAGTCTAGTTCATTTGCCTTAGTCTTCCTCTTTCTTTCAAAGACTTTTGCCAGTGTTACCTCTGGTCTCTTCTTTATCGGTGACCACTTGGTCACTCTTGGAGTTGTAGTGGTAGCTAGTGTCGATGCTGCAAGCACTGCCTTAGCTTTCTTAGCTGCCAGTTCTTTTCCTTTCTTCACCGATGGTTCTTCAACCGGTGCAACCCTCTCCAAGTAGGTTCTGGTCCTCTTAGCCTTTGGATCAAGAGGTGAGGCAATAAGGGTTGAGGCATACCCTTCCAGCATGTCAAACATAACTTCATAGCCCATAGGCTCCACTTCCTCCATTCTAGGCTCAACAGCCTCCATTAAACATTTGTCCACCTGAATAGTGAAACAGACATCATCTTCGTATTTCTTCACTATGTCACCTAAGATTCTTACCCTCTGACTCATCTTTCTTCTGAACTCATCAAAATATTTGTTCAGTACCTCAAGGTAGCCAGTTCCAATGGCTTGTACACTTTCCTTTATCTGCTTGGTTACCAGTTGGTCAAGGGACCACTAGACATCTCCTACACCCGGAAAGTAGCCTTGAGAATAAAAGAACAACCCTACCAGTAGTTGTCCAAACTTAAACCTCAGTGAGTTGTCCTATTTGATTTCCTTAAGATTTAACAGGAGTTGCCTCTACATACCGATGCATAAGTCGAAAGATGCATCCTCTTTTATCATTCGATAAGCGGCATTTACCGCTGCAGTAGATACAAAATTAATCCTGCTAGCTGAAAACGTTCTGTATCCTATCACCATGCAGGCGTATTTCACCAGATCATCCTTGATAGGATTGACTGTCATACCCCGTGAATCACTTGTTGAACCGGTTAGCTTGGTCATTTCCGTTTTGCTCACTTTTCTCAGGGCTAGCACTTCCCCTATGTTGTAGAAACCGGTGACTACATGAATTGCCTGAGGCGTGATATCATGTGTCCTCTCTAGGTACATCTTGTCACTATGGACTTTGCTCAAAATAATTCTGATATGATCCTCCATGAAATCTTCCAAAAACTATACTGTGTTGTGGAATTTCTTCTTCTTCTCTATGACACTAAATTCTAGTTTGATCTTTTTGTCCTTGCCACAAAATAGACCTAACTGAGTGTGAATGGCTAAAGACCCTAGTCCTTCTATTTTTTAATCAATATAATCAAAAATTCCTTCCTCAACTATAACTCTAGCTGGAACTTATGACAAAGCATTATATTTAGACTTCCTCTGAATAAAACTTTCTGACTCAATTGATGTACTCGAACTAGTATGTGATGCAGAAGCCATTGAAGAGTATTTCAAGAACATGAAAAATACCTTTCAGATGCAAATTTAGGGCTTGCTGATTCTGCTTCACTTCACTCTCTGTTAGATGCCAAATCACCGCTTTGTGTTCTCCACTACCGCTTGCAAACTGGATTTGAATCTCTTTCAAGGTTGTCCAATTTCTTGAAATCTAAGCTCAAATCACCTTTTCTTTTCTCTTCACTTGAAAACTTTTCTTTGCTTGAAAACAGATAGTGAGAAATGATTTGAAAAATGCATTTATACATGTCTCTCAACTATCGTCATTAATGCTCCTCTATTAGGGCGTAAACCCTAATTTGCCTTTTTACCATTTCTGATCTTTTGCCAAGCGACAAGTATCGCATACTGGTTAAGGTCTTTTACTGGTGTCAACCGGGGGTTCGGAAGCATTTCACCATTATCTGCCCCTAAGCCTTTAAGGCTTAGTTTGCTGGTTCCGATATTTCCACACTAGGTGGAGAAACCAGTTCCTCTTCCAACATTATTGGTTTCTTCTTCCATGTTTTCTTCATGTCTCCTTGAACTTTTTCAACATCTATTTCTCCTTCCTAAGTAACCGGTATATCATCAGATATACTTTTTCTGCTTCTGCAAAATCTTGCAATGTGACCCGGTTTGTTGGAGTGATAGCAAACAAGTCCAGGTGCTCTCCAAGGTCCATTGTACATATTTCCATTCTTCCTTCTGCATGTTGCAGTAGTGTGACCATGACCATGATAGATCATACAACTTTCTCTCCATCCGGTTGCCGCTTGATGACCACTGCTTCTTGACTGATGATTGAAGACATTAAACCGATTGTGGTTCCGGTTCATAAAAGGTTCAGGACCAGTTCCTTGGGTCCTCTGAGGATATCTTCCAGTGTTATCCTTTATAGACCTGCATTCAAATGCTCTATGCCCAAACTTGTTGCATGAATAACAATGACCATTGAACTTATTTGATCTAGGTACATTGTTGATAAAGTAAGGAAAATTATTGTAGGCTTTGCTCCTACATACATTGGCAGTGTGTCCTTCTTTAAGACAGTTAAAGCAAACAGGTTTGAATTTTTGCTTACCTTTTCCTTTGAGTGCCGGTTTCTTATTTGATGCTTCAACATTTGTTCCTAAGGATTCTCCTTCCTCATGTCCAGAAAAACCAAGACCATTGGTATTCTTTGCTGGTCTAGATGACTCAAGCTTTTGCTCTAGCTTGATAGTACTTTTGCCAAACTTAGCAAGTATTTCCTTTGACTCAAAGAGTTCTTTGGAAATAGCAGTGTTTGTCTCCATTAGACTTTCATTTTCTGAGATGGCTATGTTCAGTTCTCCTTGCATGTCTTCTTTTTCCATTCTGCTATCATGAAGGTGAGCAGTAAGTACACTAATCTCTTGTTTCAACTTAGAGATCTCATGATCTCTATCCTTTATTCGATCTTCATCTTTTCTTCGGTTCTCAAGCTCTTGACTAAACCTAATAGTCAGTCCTTCCAACTCCTTTCTTAGATTGGAGTTTGAATAATTCAGCTTATTTACTTCAGCAATTATGGCTTCCATGGTAGCTTCATCTTCAGAACTACTTTCAGATAGTTCCATTAGCTTTTCTGCATGTTCTCTCCTTTTTGCTTGAGATGCTTTGTATTTGACCATAAGATCATCATAGCCTTGCTTAGACTTAGTGAGCCATTGAATAAGTTCCCTCATGGTGTATTCCCCCATATCTCCTTCCAAGTGGTTAAACTTATAGAAAGGTAGGCTCTAATACCAATTGATGAATACTAAGAGCAAGGGTGAATTAGTATGCCAAAAATCTCTGTACTTAAACACTTACACAGTCTAAAGATAAATCGGTAAAGTAGTCTAATATTCAAACCAGTTACCACACATGCAAACCAAAATGTGAATAAAGCATTCATCCACAAAAGAAATACAACCATAACACAAGATATTTGATGTGGAAACCCAACTGGGAAAAACCACGGTGAGATGGAACTCACAAGTCACTATCTGCAGAATAGAAACCAGACCGGTTAAGGTCAGACCGGTTGAGGTCTTACAATGTTCTTCACCAGAATAGATCCTATTAGGAATCTCAATCTCTATTAGGAGATAAGTCTGATTAAAGAATACCTTGCTAGAGGATTTTAGATTCACATGTGTGAACCACCTTGTTAGAGGATTTTACAAAGGCTTTGAGGCCTACCCGGGTAAGGGCTTCAGACTTGTCAAAGATGTGAGTAATCAACAAGTGTTTGATCTATCTAATAGAACAAACTACTTGGTTAGATCTAGTATTGCTCACAGCCAATGCATTCCAGCATTACTTCAGTCTTCTCTCTCTCTCTCTCTCACAATTACAACTTGATCTTCTCAGATAAGATCATTCTCAACTTCCACCTTAAACCCTAGCTTGACATTAACCCTTTCAGCAACAACTTAAAACCCTAGACATGATGTCCTTTTAAAGGAATCTGATTTCATGTCGGTCCAATAGGATTACATTACAATTTCCTAGGTTCAATGAATCTAGACATACTCAGTAACACGACACAAGAAGCACCGTCAATGTGTCGGCACCATCAAACAATCGGTGGATTGGTAACTCATCACAAAATGCCAGTTGGTAACTCATCACAGAGTATTACCAGTTCATACAAAATACCAGTTGTTGGGTTGATAAAAATGAAAACTGGTAAGAATTTGTTGTGCCGCTTTGCTCCCTTGTACTGCTTGTGATCTACGGACCGCTTGGGGTCGACATGCCGCTTCAGACCGGGAAACACATTCTGCAAAATCACCACTAGTCTCAAGACTAGTATACAACATACCGGTTGAGCACAAGCTCATACATATAAAGGGGATCTCAATACAAGTGTCTGTCCATCAATGACAATCACAACATAAACAACAAAAATGCTAACAGCTCTGTGGTCAACTTATTTGAGAGATTGGTGATCTCTTTCTTAATTGCTTCTGTTTTATTCTTGATGTCTTTAATGAATAAAGAAAATGTGCAGAGTTTCTGAAATAAATAATGAATGTGCTTGAGTTGAGGAGTCAACTCAACAATAAATTTGACAAGTTTAACTTTGCCAATAGTTATAGATTTTTGTACCTCTTCTATCATTTTTGCAGTGAGCTCTTTGTCTTTTAGCTTGCTCAAATATTCTGATGCATCTACTCCAAATGTCTTTATCTTTGTTAGGAGTTCATCCAGTTGAATGTGGATGGCTGCATCAGTTGACACTGTAGCATCAGGTAGCATATCTATTAAGAGTGCTTTCACCTTCTGAAGTACTTTATTCTTCTTTTGAATCGCCATTTGCTTCTCTTGTTCAGCCTTTGCTTTGCATAGTTCACCGAAATTAATGAGTTCTTGCTCCTTTAATTTTGATATATCTACATTGGGCAACACTATTGATTTCGACAAATCAACTTTAAAACTATGCTTTTTCATCTTCTTTTCTTTACCTTTCACTGATGGAACTAAGACAATGGCTTGTGAGGCTTGATAACCCTCGGTAGGTTGCTCGGTAGAGGCAACATTTTGATCGATTTCTTTGGCCTCTGTAGAGTCCTATGGTGTCTTGGTACTCAGTGTCTCAGTTACAACATTCTTAGTGCTAGAAGGTTCTTGAGTAGTACCTTCTGTTGTTGTAGACTTGGTGCCTTGCTCCGTATCCTGAGGGGTTTTGGTTGAGATAGGTTGCTTGACCAATGGATAAGGCTGAACTTGTTCCAAGACTGATTCACTGTATACAAGTTTTGCATATGCATTGCCTTCTATCATTTCCTATTTCGGTGCCTCTGTATCCATGATATCTTCATCTATTTGAATGGTGTCAGTAGGGTCTTGCTTGGTAACATCAAGATCTTGCTTGGTGACATCAACAATTTCAATTGTAGCTTGCTCACTAGCATCCTTGATTTTAAATATTTCCTACCACTTTGCTTTTGTCTCATTTTCAACTTCAATATACAACCCACTCATCAGTTTTAAGGCTCTTTGTTTGATGAGAAACTTTGAGTTGTAGGTTGTCAGATGTTCTTTTATTTCAGCTATTGACATGTCAGGAAAGAGATGTACCAGACTTCTTTCTCTGATCTATTTCTTTGAGTCCATTGCATACTTCCACCTATTATCAATATGCAAATAAAGTTCATTTGGAAGTGACTTAGCTAGTTCCAATGGAGCTAACTGAAATTTTAGAAGTGTGCAGATGATAGCTTCTTCAATTTTTCTCTTCTCATCATTATTTCTGGTTTCATACTTTACATATCTAAATCCTCCAAATCCACCATATTCTTTCAAATTAGCACAGAAGTTTTCAACACTATGTACATTTACCTTCTTGCACTTGACAATCTTAAATTTGCTTGCATCCTCAGATTTGGTATCACTAGACTCTTTTGCCAAAATGAGTCTCTGAGTAGATTTCTTGTAGGTCTTTGTTACCTTTGGAATAGTAACATTCTTTGTTTTCTTACTTGGTGAAGCTGCAGATGCTCTAGTGTTAGGTCAGTTTACTGGAGGAGTCGGTGAGGCCTTTGATGTGTCCTGTTTCTTTCTTTTCAACACTTTACCCTTAGGCAATTTAGTGCTCAGTGTTATAGCTATCTCTTGGGCTTTAGATTCTTCTTTGGTAATAGCTAAATTGCCTTTGACAGGTGTGGAGGAAGAATCTTCTCTGAATTTCTCTGATAATTCCCTTATCATCTTTGTTTCCTTTCTTGTGGCTTTGGGTACTACAATGCTCATCTTTACTTTTTCCTTTACTTATTCATAGGTTCCATACCTCAGCTCGGAAGCATGTCTTGGCAATGTAATAAATGCATCAATTTGTTGTTGTGTGATGTCAAAATCAATCTCGTAACCCATAGGTGACAAAGATTGAGTTCTTGGTTCTACAACATTCACATAACAGTAATCAGTGTCTACTTCAAAACATATGTCATTTTTGTATTTCTCCAATAGCTGGGGTGGAATTTGGTACCTGTTATGCATTTTCTCTTGAAATTTACTGAAGTAGTCATCCGTAATATCATTGAAATTATCACCTAATTTCTTGATGAAGTCATTGATCTAATGGGTGATTGGTCGGTGTAGTTCCCAAACAACTTTACCGACTGATGGAAATAATTTTTCAAAATAGAAAAACATGCATACAAGTAATGATCCAAACTTTAGTGTATTAGCCAAGTTGTTCTTCTTTAGCTTCCTGATGGTGTTCAGATTTTCAAACAGGTTCTTTAGCAACACCTCACATAGATCAATTTTCATTCCCTTTTTCACAATTTTGTATGCCAGGTCTACTGTTGCACAGGGTACACTGTTTTCCCTTGTTGATTGGAAGAAACAATAACCTATTACTCTTATGGCAAATTTTAGTTCTTCATCAGTGACATTATTCAATTTCAATCCTCTGCAATCAGATTCCACTCCTATTAAACTGATCAATTCCTTCTATGATATCATCTTTTGGGCTCGGGCATGATCATAAATAGGGTAACTGGTAATCGGATGAATGATTTCCTTGGTAATATTAAATGGTTGCTCTTCTAGCCACATAAAATCATCGTGAACTCTGCTTAGAACAAACTTAACCAACTGGGGTTTGAACACACGGGGATAGGTTAGGACTTCAGTTAATCCCTTCATCTTAATGTGCTCATACTTTCTATTCAATTTACCATCTGTGCACAGTTCATCATAGGTGTCTTTGATTTCAACATGACCGAGTTCTTCAACACGACATTTGGTGAAGAATCTCACATCCTCGAGTAGTAACACTCTATCCGAGATGAGTGAAAATGCAATTTTGTCATCCAGTTCAGATGCAACTTTGGGAGTGAAAGAGTATTTTAGTGAGGGCTTCTCTACATTCTTGACAACAATGGGATCTTGGATCTTAGGTGCCATTTTAGATTTCAAATAAAAGCTAACAAAGGATCCTTAGGGTTTCAGGATTTCAAACAGTAGACGCTTTATACTTAGCAGATAATAGCAACTTGATAAGATCGGTAAACCAGCTTAACAATGCATTGAGATTGATGTAAATACCTTGAATTTGTTTTGTAAGAGGTTTGATCGCCTTAGATTCACTTTGCTCTGCTCTCTTGAAAACTTGGTAAGTGAAAATGACTGTGAAAATGCTTTTAAGTACACAATATGCCTTATCGGGCTCCGTACGGGTTAGGTCAAAAACATTAAATGCACTCGGTTCCACTTAACTTTCTTTCATTTTTCCGCTTTAACCAAGTAACCAAACTGTATATGGTGAAAATGGATAACAATAACAACAAGATTGAAAGGCTAAATGAATCCAACCAGAAAACCCTAGCCTAACAACAACAGAGATCCACCATAACATCTGAAGATTACCTAAGACAATGCAAATCACATGAAATCACAAAGATTATACCATCACATGTCCAATAGGGTTTTGATCTCCATTCTTCCTATCTCCATTGATCTTGCTTCATATATTTGCTCTCAGATTTTATGTGCACAAAAGCTCAACAAAGAACGGAATGTGGTTGCAAGTAGGATTGTAAGTGTAGTCGAGTCCTCCAGATTGTCGATTAGGATGATTGATTAGAATGCATAGAATGATTAGGGTTTGATAATGAAGGAAGCATCTCCTTATATAGAAGACACTATATGAAATGGAGGGATAAGATTGAGAGGTGTAAAAGGAGGTCGGCTATGATTAGAGGGTAGGTAGAAGAAATAATAAAATAATGAAAGGGGTAGGTAGTGTATGAATTAAGAGATGAATGACATGTGTCATGGGTAGAAAAGGTTAATGAATTAATTAAATAAATAAAGATTTATTTAATTAATAGAAGAAGTGGGATCAATTAAATAAATAAGATATTTATTTAATTTAGGAAGAGGATAATTTAAATAAATAAATGTATTTATTTAAATGAGAAATAAGGCTAGAAGAGGATAAATGAATTAATTAAATAAATAAAGATTTATTTAATTAATAGAAGAATTAAGCTTAGATAATTAAATAAATAAAATATTTATTTAATTAAACTGGACAATTTTAGGTGTCTACATTTTGCCCCTCTTTGAGACAATGCGGCTTGTCGCGTTGTTTCAAAGAAGATAAGATGAACTGATACAGAGTTGCCCCAGAATGGGAATGATATGCCCCCTCGAGAGATTGGATGAAAATGTCTAAAAAGATTGCAGACAATCTCTCGATAAGAAAGAAAGGCTAGAATGGACTGACCGGATAAAGTGACAAAGTCACGGGATAACGAAGACTGACTTGGGAAATGAATGCGAGGGCTAGGGTAGGCTATAAGATAGACCATGGGGGAAAATACATCCTCATTGTCATCTATACATCCACGAGAGCAGAGTGCAGAGCGAAAATAGAGCAGCAGCAGTCAGCAGCGATGGCCTTTGTTCACAGTTTCGATCGCGTTCGCCGATTCCAGAGGCCAGCAGAGGCAGGAGAGCCGGTAAGTACCGCAAACCTCCTTGTACTTTGATGCATTTAATTTTGTCATTAATGCATGTCGAATAGGGTAATAAATGCGCTTAGACTAGGGTCCAAAAAGTGTCAAAAAACGTCCAGGCACGTCTGTGCAGAGCATAGGCACATCTGTGTCAAGAAGGCGCATCTATGTTTTTCAGGCGCGTCTATGCAGTCTTTGAGCGCGTTTATGTCATGTAAGCGCGTTTGCGTTGAAAAATGCAAGTTTGGTCTTCTAGGTCAAATTGGCAGTTCTGTGATAAACATATGCTGTCGATTGGATAAGCTGCTGAGAGGATACACTCAAGCAGATCCTCTAGGAAGACTAGGATAGATCAAGGCACTTTGTGATGAACAGTGAGTACCAAGATAGAGTACTTTGTGATGAATAGGGAGTACTGAAATATGAGCAGCACTTTGTGATGAACAGGGAGTGCAAATGTGAGTAACACTTTGTGATGAACAGGGAGTTTCACACACGTAGTACTTTGTGATGAACAGGGAGTACCAGTAGGATAAATAGAAACACTTTGTTATGAACAGTGAGTGTCACTAGGGTAAATAGCCATATGCATTTAGATAGCGAGTAGCATTTTGTGATAAACAGTGAATGCCACTATAACTGGCATGATTGAGTTGTTTGACTGCAGGAGTATTTGCCGATGCTAGAGTCACGGGAGAGATTCCCATCGACGCAGAGGTTGTGACCTGAGTTGTCGCTCGAGGACAGAGCTGCCATTGAGGAGATGGGTTTGAGACATGTGCTGTATGTGCCTAAGTTTCAGGCAAACATGGGTTTGCTGACTACATTAGCTGAGAGATGGCACTCTGAGATGTGCACATTTCATCTGCCGATGGGTGAGATGACAGTCACATTGGAGGATGTATATAGGATTATGCAGATACTAATTGATGGGGAGTTGATTCCGTACGATCGAGACGGAGACATGGATGCCCTTAGACGAGTGTTCTAGGATGAAGACTAGAGATGAGGGTGGGACACGTGGCATGGGATGCCATGACATGGATAGGATTAGCACTACCAATAGTGTTGGCAGGAGTGATCAGTGAGTTCCTCTGTATCAGTTTTGTACCATTTTGTATAATGATGTAGACACCTGCGGGTGATTGTAGCCATATGATTTTGACATCATTGTATCATGACACTTTATATATATATATGAGATGATTCATCTTTGCGGCAGCTACATGCATGTGTACCTATGTGATGAGATGTTCTAATGTGATTCTTATGATATGGATGCAAATATGTATATGATGCAATGCAATATTTTTTTTTTTTTGTTCATTTATGTTTTATATGTGTATGCATGATGCAAATGTGAATGTAAGTAATGCAGATGAATATGATAATGCAAATGTAAATTGTGCTAATAGGTGTTGTGTGCAGGATGTGATGCAGTTGTGATATCTATATGTATGTATGAAATGCTTATATGTGGTAATGTAGGTGCAACTACATGAAATGCAAATATTTTTGGTGTGTCATTATACTCAGTCATGTGATAGCAGGCTACACAGACTCGAGAAGGATGATGGAAGTCAATCAAGAAAGGAGGATGGAAGATAGAAGATATGAAAGTGAAAGAGCTTCTTGTGCGTTATCATCATTGAGCTTTATTATGGCAAGTAGGTTATGACAATCGAGGCATATGTTCAACCTAGAAAGTCATTGTACCTGTTTGCATGGAGATAAGACAGTCACAAAAAAGGAATGCCCCAGTTCACACTAGACTCATAGTGTCCTCATATCCTTGGACAAGTCATAGCATTACTAAGAGACAATCCATAGACAACAAATACAAATAGGTGACGATACCCCATCCTCGCCTTTCTAGTCAAAGACATCCTAGAGATAGAATCTCTAGTCAAAGACATCCTGGAAAAGCTAAAAGACATGTCACCAAAAAAAAAAGAAGATGAAATCAAAAGAAAATCAAGACTCGACACCAACATCCACTGTAGTCCTCAAGTTTAGTGTCTCTTGTCACTTGTATAAGTCTTATTTGATTGTGGTCACAATGTTTACTTTCACAGAAAGGATAGATAGCACTGAACCATAATGTTGTCTGAGCCTGTTGAAATATTTGATTTGTTGAAGCCCATTGTTGCTGCTGTGTCTCATCTAAAACTGACTGAATCCATGAAACTGATACTTTATTGTAGAGAAGATGAAACTTTATTGTGGATCTGTGATACAAATGTTGCTTTATTGCGGATTGCGCGCAGATAAATTGAAGAAAGCTGGAAGAAATTGTACTCCTCGAAACATGTGATGTTCTCAGTTCCACACCCATTACTAGACGTAGGATTTGCCTTAGCCACAGATAGGGTCTGATTTGTTATGGATGGAAAGGGATGTGAAAAGGGAGGTTTATTATGAATGGCTAACTAATCTTAGGTAGATCAATAACAAGCCATGATGGGACTGGGTAAGTTTATTATGGATGAATAGGTTGTGAGTGTGTGCAAAGTGAAAGGATGAAAGTGAATCCTGAAGGAGGGAGGAGCAATGTCTCTATACATGGCGCTGGTGACCCAGTTTTCACCATGGTACTTGCCCAGGGCACCACCGAAGTGGTTTTCACCGTTGGACGAAATTATTTCTCTTTACTTTTTTCAATTTTTCAATGTTTTCTATGTCACAAGGTGCCTGTTTGCCAGGTTTTCACCAAGTAACGATTTTTTTGTTTTATAATTTTTTTTGTATTTTTGAATTAGGATACTCTGAAGAGCTATGTGTAAAACCTGCGAAGGTGCATGCTGTTGATAGGATCCTCGAAAGGTTCACCTTCTGTAGTTGAGAGCTGATATGCCCCAGATCCATATGTTGTTGTAATGATGTAAGGACCAAGCCAATTTGGTTCGAACTTGCCCTTCTTCTCTCTATCTTGCTGATTTTTGGGATTTTCTCTGAGAACCAAGTCACCTACCTCAAATGTGTGAGGCTTTACCCTGTGATTGTAGTTGCATTGTTCCTTGATTGAATGATGTGTAGTTTGAGTGTCTGTCTTCCTTGATGAAGGAACTGAGATAGAATTACTAGTGTGTGGACTACACAGGCCCATATGCATGTCACCTGAAGAAGTTTGGGCATCCCTGATAACAAAGTCCTGCGAGGAAGCTCCATTAAAGGTCCATGATGTATCGCTGGAAGGGAATGGATGTGTGGAACAAGTGGATGAGTTATGAAGGTTTATGATTGCAAAAAGAAGTGAAAGTAGGATAGCATGATGGAGACTTAGGATCAACAAGTATGCTTTTTGACTTGAAATTTTAGAACTTTTGCCCCCAGTTATTTTGATATTAGGGGAGATCAACTCTTGTTCTTTTTCTTTTATAGGAGTTTTATCCTTGACTTTGATTTTTGCAGAGTCCAATAGCTTTTGATTTTGATTTGGACTAAAGGACTTTTCTTTATTAGTGACTTTTAGATTTTTCTTTTCAACGCTTGATTTTTGATCCCCAATGAGTGAGGGCTTTTGTGATTCTTGTTGATCCAAGTCTGGAAGTGGAGTGGAAATGGAAGGAGTGGATGAAATAGTAAGGCTATGTGAGTTCTCAAGAGGGTTGGCGATACGCTCAATAGATTCTTTGTTGGAACCACTATTAGGATTGTTGATATCAAGAGTTGCTTGCACCACTGGAGGAGATTTGCATTCAGACCTAGTAGCCACAACACTAGGTTCTTCGTACCCAATTCCTTGCAAATTATTTATAGATTGTTCATGTCGACTGAATGTGTTAGGAGATAGTGGGAGTTGATCAACATGAAAGATATACTCACCACATCCTAGGTCTTTAATCTTGAACTTTTCTTTTAGCTCTGCTTGTTTGGATGTAGAAGCTTTTAAGGATTTAGGATCCACATATGTTGATGAGGGAACAACTTCGTGATTGACTGGGATTGTTATTTCTGATTGAGGTTGCAGATTATTGCAATATATAAATGGATTTGGATCCGCTTTGACGGTCACTTCAACTCCATTGTGTGGAAACTTGATGCATCGATGATATGTAGAAGGGACTGCGCTCATCTCATGAATCCATGGACGTCCCAAGAGTATGTTGTATGTGAGATCTAGATCTAGGACTTGACAAACCACATCCTTCATAACTGGCCCAACTCTGAGAGGTAAGGTGACTGTATCCTTGGATGAACGCTCTTCATCATCATATGCTTTGATAGTAATTTTGTTTGTAGAATTCACAGCTTTGTCAGAATATCCCAATTGTTTAATAGTGTTCAATGTACAGATGTTTAGACCTGCTCCTCCATCTATCAGGACTCGTTTGATTCTATGTTTGTGTATGAAGGCTTCAATGTGTAATGGTGCATTATGTGGCTGACTTACGGAGGCATCATCGGCTTTTGTGAATGTAAGGGAGTGTGGAACGGAAAGGTATCCCACCATGGCTTGAAACTGGTCCACGTTCAGATTAGTAGGGACAACAGTGTCTCTCAAGATTTTGTCAAGAATGGATTTATGTGCGGGGGATATGCGTAATAGCTCAAGGATTGAAATGAGCGCGGGTGTCTTCCCTAACTGTTCTATAAGGTCATACTCAGGTTTGGTTGATGAAGAGGCAGTGTTTTTAGTTGGAGCACCTTGCAAAGTAATTTTACCTCAACGGGTTGTAACGTGACATCCAGAGGTAGGTTCGGAAGAAGATCCAACACCTTTTAGGACAATCCTGGGTCTCTGAGTAGAATTCTCAGATGCTTTGTCCTTGATGATAATAGTAGAGACGTAATTGTCCATCGAGATATTATTGATAGTTGAATCATAGTTGTAAGGTGCTCTAGTAGAGTTGTCTTGGTCATTTGTGGCTTTAGCTTTTCCCTTGTCATGTTTTGGGAATGGTTCCTTAAACATCTCGTGTTCTTGATTAGACGAATGTCCCTCAATCTCAATGTCACCTCTATCAATGAGATCCTGTATGATGTTCTTCAGTCGATGACAATTTCCTGTCTTATGACCCTTGCTCTTATGAAATTCACAATACTCATCATCATTCCACCAATTCGGCTTAACCTTTGCTTCATATGGAGGAAAATCTAGAAGTGTGATTACCTTGTTTGCCACAAGCTTCTTGAAAACTGACTCAAGTGGTTCTCCCAATGGAGTGTACTTCCTTCGTGATCTGGAAGTTGTTTGAGTATTTACTTGATTGTTTGTAGAACTTGATCCTGAAAAGATGAATTTGGGTCGCACTGTGTTGGCATCAACAACACCATCATTGACTGTGTTCTTGTTTTTATTCCAAAATCTTGGCTTGTCTTTTCCTTTAAAGTCATCTTTGTTTTCCTTAAATATCTTAATGACTCCTTGTTCAATTAGGACCTTTTCTATTGCTAAGCCTTTTTTGATAACGTCCTTGAAGGTAGACAAACAAGATTTCCTTAAGTCATAACCAATCTCTTTGTTAACATTTTGGGTGAACATCTCTACCATTTGTTTTTGTGGAATCTCACAAGAGCATCTGCTGGCTAGATTTCTCCATCTTTGTAAAAATGATGCAAAAGATTCTCCCTCTTTTTGCTTGGTGTTGCACAAAGTAGTGACTGATATGTCTGTCTCTATGTTGTAGGAGAAATGTTGAATAAATGCTTCTGCTAGGTCACCCCATGACTTAATACCAGGTGGAAGTTGGGAGAACCATTCCATAGCTTGATCACCTAAGCTTTGTGGGAATAATCTCATCAAATATGTCTCTTCTGCTGCTACCTCAATGCAAGCTGTGAAAAATTGTCTTATGTGTGCCTTAGGATCCCCTTTTCCTCTATACTTATCAAATTTAGGCGTCACAAAGTGTGTAGGAAAAGGAGGCATTGGAATGCTCTTGTCAAATGGATAAGGACATATGTCTCTCATTGTGTATGTTGGCTTCGGTGTATTTATGTCCTCCATTTTCTTTTGTAAGTCCCTAATTTGTTGCTCCAAATTACTCTTAGGTGGAGATCGACTTCTTGGACCATATCCTATGTTTGAGGTACCCATTGGAGAAGGTGCATGTTGCATATATGGATGATATTGATCATACACATGTTCATATGGAGGAGGTCTGTAATGATGTTGCATATATGGACCACTTGGTATAGATTCATGTTGAGGAACACCATATCTATTTTGTGCATGTATACCATACTCTACAGGCATGTCATGTTCTATTGTATTGCCCCCAAATTTGACATGAGGTTTCCTTGTGTCCAAATTTTGAGCATGCCTTGGAATATCCCATTGCTTTGGTGGTTGATCCTTAGCATTGATATGTGATTGAACATATTTTTCTCCATAAGACTTCCATAATGGTCTGCGAAGGTGAGTAACATATGTTGACCATGTGTATGTGGGACCTCTGGTTTTTGAAGCAAAGCTGATGGCGATTCAGGTACCATGTGTGGTCCTCTATTTCCTCCACTATTAGGTCTCCTTTGATCCATATTGGAGTGAGGTTGTTGCAAAGGTTTATGTTCCATTATTTGAGACATGTCAAAATCATGAGGTATCTTGGCTCGACTTTGTGCCATCATGTGTAAGAAGTATTGTCTATCTCTCCTCATTATTTCCTCAACCAATCGATTGAAATGGGGATTCATAATGGATTCTTCCACATCTGCTGAATGTACTGAAAAGTTGTCCACATTGTCATTTTGTGTAGCATTGTTGTTTATAGTGTCCATGTTCTCAACATTTGGATTGTTTCTATAAGCATCCATGTCAGGTAATGTAGTATGATCAGAATTGAAAAAGATCTCATTGTCATACTCATAAGAACTCATGTTTGCGGACTCTTGAGCCTCTTTAGTTTCTCTCCTAGATTTTTGAAGACGGGTTTCAACCATGAACTAGGTATTGACCAAGATGTGTGAGACTAGATGAAAAATGGAAAGAGTATGGAAGACCAAGAGTTGGATGAAATGTAAATGAGTCTAAAGTGTACTTGTAATGTCCAAAGTGTAAGACCAAGTATGTATGTAGTAGAGTAGGTGTGACTTCCAAAGAGATGATAGTTTCTCTTGATGAGGTAAGTTGACCTTGACTCTAAGTAAAACCAAATGAGACCCAAAGGTAAGAAACCTTGATGAGGGACCACTTAGCAAAGTGTTGTTGTATGTAGTGTGTTGACAAAGTATGATGAGGACAAGCAAGTGACCTTTTGACTCAAGTTTAGACAAATGTGAATGTAATGAGAGATATAAAGCAATGATGGATTTTGTGAGACCCAAAGACAAGTTGAATGCTAGATGAAAACCTGGAGAAACAACCTAGGAAGCTCAAGAATTCTGAAACTGATTGTTCTTGTTTGCTTGACTATAAAATTTTTCCAATTTGTGAAGTTGTGACCAAATCTGAATGTTTGACTGTTTTTCGTGACAAGAGGACACAATGTTGATGATGACTCAATGTTTGCAAGTGTTTAGACTCTCCAAGAAAAGTGTGTTGTTTGATGTAAAAATGTTTTGCATACACTTGAAAACACAAAAGACACAATGTTTTGCTATTTGGTTTTGAATGTTTTGAATGTTTAAAATAAGTCAAGCACAATTCTTATGGCTGGCCAAGACAATAGTTGTTGATCCCACATGAGGTTTTACCCCCGAGGCTACGCTATTCAGAGCGGATACTTAGATGATTGACCTCACTGGCTCCACCCTCGGCACTCACTTCTCGGGTCAGCCAAGCATCAGTCCCCATGAAAACTCCTTGTGGCGAACTTTGTATCTCTACTAAGAACCATATGTGTGTGGGCTGCTACCAGAGGTCCGACCTCCTGCCCCAACAACTAGAAGGATTTGGGCTTCTAAAACAAAAAGGTGCTAGTAAGGGCATCCGCTCGTGTGGCCATACATGCGGCACTTTCAGCTCTGTAAATACAGAAGGCTCCCAGCCGGTAGGGGTTACGCCCTACAAATGATCAAATAAGTTTGATCAAACGGGTTTATGGGGAGACATAGTGTCGGTATGAACTAATCAGCACACGTTATTCATAGTTTTCACCATGAATACATTTGATTATAGTGGTTCGGATGAGGTGGGTTTTCCTCGCTACCACTTGGGTCATTCTCTTCTCGCTAGTAGTCCTAATGACCACACGAGAAGACAGGCCCTCTAAAGATTAAACAAAAAGAGCCTATTGCTCAAGAAACAAAAGACAATGATTCAATTTTAGTGCACCAATTGAAGTGTTTGCTAGTCTATAAAAACAAGGCACACAATAAAAATCCAAAAACCCTTGCCAAGGATCTGCAACAAAGATTTATTAGTAGTTTGGATTGTTTGAAATAATCACCCCTTCCTGCAAGCACATGAGTTAGGTAAATTTTAGATCCAAAAGACTTTGTGAATTAGGGGCCTTCAATAATGCGTTTTGTTGACCAATTCAAAGATCTGATTCATCATAAAAAAAACCACTTGTAAAATTTCAAGAGATTTCCAGAAATGTAAGAAAATCCAAAAGATTTGCTAATTTGCTCCAAAAATTAATTTTTTATGAAAAATCATCAAAAATTCATACAAAATGAAAAATCGATCCAAAAAATCTAAAATTTTTACTGGAGAGTCTTGATGGTCTTCCACACTTGGACAAAAAATTTTCTGTAACAAATCTAAGCAGTTTGTGAGATATGAGTAAAATAATGCAAAACCCTAATTTTCAAAGATCTGATTTTTGAGGAATGATTTTGCATCAAATTTAAAATTACAAAGAATATATCCTGTGTATAATTCTAAAATATTTTCAAAAATGTAAGAAAATCTAAAAAATTCACTAATTTTCTCTCAAAATTAATTTTTTATGAAAAATCATAAACAATTCATACAAAATGCAAAATAGATCTAAACAATCTGAAATTTTTACTGAATCTTTCTGATACATTTTGTGACCTGTATAAAAAAATTTATGTCAAAATTCAAACCGGTTTGTGAGATCTGATCAAAATAAGGAAAAACCCTAATTTTTAAAGATCCAATTTTTAGGGAAATATTTTGCATCAAAATTAAAATCACAAAGAACAGATCCTATGTATAATTATGAGAGATTTCCAAAAATGTAAGAAAATCAAAATAATTCTCTCATTTTCTCTCAAAATTAATTTTTTATGAAAAATCCTAAAAACTTCATAGAAAATGAAAATGTGCTCCAAAAATTCTGAATTTTGGCTTGAGAGCTCCTGATACTTTCTTTAACCTGCAAAAAACATTTGGTGCAAAATTTCCTAGCCATTTGTGATATATGATCGAATCTCTCCAAGATCTTGTTTTTGTGTCCAAAACCCTAGCTGCACAAGGTTATTCTCCAAATTGTTTTACAAAATAGCAATATAGGGTTAGAAAAATCTGCAAAAAACACAGATCTAAGAAAAATCCATGTCCCACTGGGCGTGCCAAAATGTGTATGGTGAAAATGGATAACAATAACAACAAGATTGAAAGGCTAAATGAATCCAACCACAAAACCCTAGCCTAACAACAACAAAGATCCACCATAACATCTGAAGATTACCTAAGACAATGCAAATCACATGAAATCACAAAGATTATACCATCACATGTCCAATAGGGTTTTGATCTCCATTCTTCCTATCTCCATTGATCTTGCTTCATATATTTGCTCTCAGATTTTATGTGCACAAAAGCTCAACAAAGAACGGAATGTGGTTGCAAGTAGGATTGTAAGTGTAGTCGAGTCCTCCAGATTGTCGATTAGGATGATTGATTAGAATGCATAGAATGATTAGGGTTTGATAATGAAGGAAGCATCTCCTTATATAGAAGACACTATATGAAATGGAGGGATAAGATTGAGAGGTGTAAAAGGAGGTCGGCTATGATTAGAGGGTAGGTAGAAGAAATAATAAAATAATGAAAGGGGTAGGTAGTGTATGAATTAAGAGATGAATGACATGTGTCATGGGTAGAAAAGGTTAATGAATTAATTAAATAAATAAAGATTTATTTAATTAATAGAAGAAGTGGGATCAATTAAATAAATAAGATATTTATTTAATTTAGGCAGAGGATAATTTAAATAAATAAATGTATTTATTTAAATGAGAAATAAGGCTAGAAGAGGATAAATGAATTAATTAAATAAATAAAGATTTATTTAATTAATAGAAGAATTAAGCTTAGATAATTAAATAAATAAAATATTTATTTAATTAGATTGGACAATTTTAGGTGTCTACACAAACTTCATTCATTGACTAGACAGGTTTCCTATATAGTGCTTCAAAAGACTTTGATAGAATTTCAAACTTACTAATACATCTTAATTATGCAGATTTGAATTAAGTACATAATAAAATAAGAACTGTTAAGATTTAACTTTGAGATAATGCAGTCCCTTCATACCTTTACTGATTAATTTGGAATAGCTGCACCTAACTCGGTAGGTAAGGTGCTTTCTTCATTTGACACAATTTCCTTCTTTTTCTAAATCATCTTTAATTTGTCTTTTATTTCCTCAGTGTCTTTTCTAGGTTGATCTCTGCAATCTCCAGCTAAGTGTCCAGCTTTGTGACAATGAAAACATGCCATACCAGGATTTCTCCATGATTTTTGATTGTTCAGTATAAAACAGTTGGCACTTATATGTCCATATCTTCCACAACATTTACACCATATCCTTGTATTGTAATCCCATGGTACTACAAAATACTGTTGGTAAGGATCTATGTAAGTTCGGTAACCTCTACTACTTGCTCAATGTGCATACCACATATAGTTCTTTTTCTTAAGCCAACACTTCTCAATACTATGTCCATATCTATTGCAGTTTTTACAAAACCCTTTGAATTTTGCCTTCTGATAATTGTTTATAGACTTTGTCCTACATTGATTAGATGTGTGACCATATTTATTGGAATTGTAACAATAACCTTTAGACTTAGTGGCATTTGGTTGCTTACCTTTTCTGATTTGGCACATGTTGGCAGTATGACCTTGATTTCCACAGTAGTTGCAAATAGGCTTCTTTCTTTTGATGTTATTCTTGTTTCCAGCTTGCTTTGATGATTCTCCTCTCTCGATAGTATGAATTCCCTTCTCGATAGAGTCTTTTCCTTTGTAACTGAGTCCTGCATCTTTGTTGGGTCTTCTTGTATTCAGTTGCTCATCCAACATCTTTGATGCTTCATAACTCTTCTTCAGTTTTTCTTTGGATTTCTTCTCTATGTCAAGTTCATCGGTCAACCTTGATACTTCAAGTTTCAATGCTTGATTCTCATTACCCTTCAGAATTGTTTCATGATGTGCATAACCTAGTTGATCTGACATATTTTGTTGAATTCTAGTCAACCTTGTTATTTCGTCATTCTTATCAGATACTAAGACTTCAAGTTGTTGTTTCTCTCTTTGAAAATCTCTTACTTTATCCTCGGTTGTCCTCAATGCATCAAGATTTTCAGTCATATGTGTGCTGAAATGTTCATGTTCTCTTTTCATTGCTTTTAGTTGATCAACCAGTGCTTTTTTCTTTTCTCTCAATACTCCAATCATTTCTTCAGTCTCTTCAGATATACTGTTCTCAGATAATGTCTCAATTTGATCCACTAACTCTTGAGAGTCCTGCAAATCATCAGATAATCTTCTTCTCACTTTCAGAGATTTTTGCATTTGCCTTTGCATGTCTGCAATCACTTGACTAGCATGATCCAACTCTTCTTGCAGATACACAATCCTCTGAGATTGTTTATAGCCTTCCATTGATAAAATCTTTCCCTTTAGACAGTTAAACCCTTTTCCAAGATTCAAGCTCTGATACCAATTGTTAGGCCCAATATGGAAAGCTAATGTACTGAGAGGGGAGGGGTGAATCAGTACTTAAAAACTTTTCTTCAATAATAACTTTACTGTTATGCATAAATCGAATAGTGCAGTAACATAATTTAAAGCTAAAACTGTATGCGGGAAAAGTGGGCTGATAAAACTTAATATGTGAAAATATGTTAGAATACTAGTCCACACACCACACAGGACTTCTTGGTGCAATCTATGGAGTAATAACGTATTACTTAGCTTCCCAAGGAGGGTCCCATGGTTCTCTATCTCACAATGTCCCTCAAACCAATGTTTTTGCTCTCAGATCACTGAGCAAAATGGTTTAGCGATGGCAAATGTAAGAACGAGGGTGCTTTGATAGTTTTAGTATGAAAGGTATGCTAAGCTATGTATGATCTTAGAAAGGCAATAAACTAGATGATAAGATGACAAGGTTAGTATGAGTACTATCCTAACATGATATATTTAGTCTATGATTGAGCTAAATAATAAAGAAAGTATTCTAAACATGCATATTCAGACTAGTTTCTATTCTAAAGAGAGGCTAAATGATGAGCATAAAATGATATAAGAAAGCTTGAATGTATTTGAGCATAAGTGTGATGCTACAAATTTGAAGGATGATTGTTATGGAAGAATGAGAGCTCTATTTATAGCAAGAATAGGGCAATGGATGGTTAGGATTGAAAGATTCAATCAAGGGTTGAATTTGAAAGTTGGGGATCCATGTGCACAATTTGCACCAATGAAATGATGACAAGTGTCAACATAGGATTGGATTGAGAGAAGGGGTTGGAGACATTGAATGCCTGAGAAGACCTCATGGTTATCTAGAGGCTAAGGGTCAAGTCTAAATTAAGATTACCCACTGGATTAAGAGTTAATCCAAGGATAAACCTTTGTGCAAATGATTAAGAGATAATCATGGTCAAAGCATTAATGGCCTGATGAGACCCTTGGGTTGGATGAAGGTTGAGTCAAAACAAATGTTTTAACCATGTAGGAGGGTTTGAGTTAACCATTAATGGTTACTGGAGACTTTGGGGATTAAGTGGTTGAAGGTTGAAAGCCTTCAATGGTTATCAAAGACTTTGAGCCATTTAGTAGTTGAAGGTTGAAAGCCTTTAATGGTTATCAAAGACTTTGAGGGTTTGAGAAGTGACTTCCCTTTGCTTAGGGATGTGACAAAGTTTAGAGGAGGGGTTAGGTTAATTAGAAGCATTTAGAAGATTCTAGAAGGGATTAGAAAGGGATTTAGGAAGGCAAGTGGGAGATGTAGGATTTTGCAAGTGGATGGAGGGATAATAGGATTTAATTGAAATAAAGAATTTCATTCAATTTGGTTGCAATTAAATAAATTAGATTTGTTCAATTTAGGATAACTATTTAATTAAATTTGAATTTAATTAAAAGTGGATAGGGGGAATTTAATTGAATAAAATGATTTATTCATTAAATGGATATAGTGAATTTTATTTAAATAAATTGAGTAATTTACTTAATAAAATAGAAGAATGTGGCTAATTTAATTAAATTGGATTTAATCAAAATAGAGAAATGAACATAAAATATTCATTTAGGAATATGGTCATTTTTATACGTCTACATTTTGCCCCTCTTTGAAGTGACGTGTGTGCACATGTTATTTCAAAGAAAATGATGTGTTTTTGTGATTTATGATCAAATACAATTTTTGTGTCGCTTTTTTGATTTGCAAGTCATGCCCCAGATTCGATATGATGTGTGATGCCCCAGATTCGATATATAATGTGTGATGCCCCAGATTCGATATTTTGATGGTAATGCCCCCTCTGGAGATGAATCAATATTTTAAAAAAATTTTGATTTAATTTGATGAGTTGCATATGATGTGTAGGATTTCATGCATGTAAAATGTGTGCAAATTGATTCATCTCCCGATAAGTTACAGATGTTATGATATAGGGGAGACCGCGACCATATTACAGGTCCATTTGGCTAACCCTAATTTCATTTTCCTCCTATAAAAGGGGAAAAGGGCTTGATTTAGATTCATTTGTGCTTTGTTGACTTAGAAGAAAGAGAATTTGGTCTGTAGAGAAAATGCCTATTCCTTATCATATACACCGTTTCGAGCGCGTTCGGAGGTACCAGAGACCTGCATCACGTGGACCACCAGTAAGTCAACATTTTTTACCCTTGTTTGAATTTTTATTTTGTCATTTTTTGTCATTTTTTGAATTTCAAAGTTCGGGTTTAACGGTTTAGCGCATCTAGGGCTTAGTTTAGCGCATACGAAGTTTAGAGTAGCGCATAAAGTTTAATTTTAGGGGTCGCATCCGAAAGAAATAGGATAGCGCATGGCAAATATATGTTAGCGCATATAAGCAGAATAGCGCATAGCAGCTGTAGGGTAGCACGTCGGGTCAACAGGGTAGCGCATAGGGTAGACCTAGCGCATAGGGGTCGCAGGGGTTCACATAGGTAAGGGGGTTTAGCGCGTAGGGTTAACCTAGCGCATAGGGCCAAACGGGTAGCACCTAGGGGTGTAGATTAGCGCGTAGGGTCAGTATAGCACATAAGGTAGGTTAGGTGGCACATGGGGTGAAAAGATTAGCGCGTAGACAGAGTCTAGTGCATAGGGTAAAAATAATAGCGCGTAGGAGAGACAGCCTAGCGCGTGGGGGTTTTTTAGCGCATTGGGTATCTGTTTTAGCGCATCTGAAATTTTTTTGTGAGATGAGCCAATTTGAAATTTTGATTTGGTCTGTCTGTCATGATTTTATGCTTCTATCCAATATGAGTGTTGATATAGCTTGTTTTGATTTGCGATTTTCCAAGTTATGTATAGATATCAATGTGTTGTGTTTGATCAAAATATGATTTGTTTACATTTTCTATTTCAAGTTCAATGTGTGAAGCTTGAGTTGTGTTACAAGTCGATATGAGTTGGAAACTTGAGTTGTTTTACAAGCTGATATGGGTGGGAAACTTGAGTTGTTTTACAAGTTTATGTGATTTAGGAGACTTGAATTGTATTACAAGTTTTGATATGGTTTTTGAGAACTTGAGTTGTTTTACAAGTTGATATGAAATGATAGGATTTTGAACTTTGATGTAGATGAGCAAATTGTTTCATGTTATTGATGTAAGTTTGATTTTGATATCTTTGATTTGATGTGGAAACTGATATTGGATTTGTTTTTCTTGTTGACAGGAGCGATTGGGCGTGGTTTAGTCGTGGGAGAGATTCCCCAGACCGTGGACATTGATACCGCGATTGTCACAGGCTGACCTGGACATCATTGAGAGATGTGGATTGACTTCTCTTCTGGATATGCCTCAGTTCACTTTGAATTGAGGGTTACTGATAGCTTTGGCAGAGAGGTGGCACAGTGATACAAACACCTTTCATTTTGCCACTAAAGAGATGACAGTCACACCTGAGGACTGTTACCGGATTTTGCGCATCCCGGTAGTAGGGGCACTACTACCATATGAGCAGTTAGAGGAGGGTGGCACAGAGGCATTGCACCGCATTTTTCATGATGATACTATCTGCGGCTATGAGATCCCATGGCAGGAGTTTTTGGACTTGGACTATGCGCCGCTACCATCTGTTCTAGCAGGGTTTATTGGTGGATTCCTCTTTCCTGATCGTAGGTCAAAGGGATTCTCGGTGGGATGGGGGCTAGTCTTGGAGGAGATGGTCACTCAGGGCCAAAGGTTTGCATGGGGGTCAACTATGCTGGCTCATTTATACAGGAGTCTACATGAGGTAGTATACCTCGGTTATGGCAATGTGTCAACTGGCATGATGTTATTACAGGTATGGTGCTGGGAGCACATTCCAGTAGCGAGGCCACTAGCAGACAGGGACAGGCCCATAGGTGCAGCATATGCCTATGGATACAAGGGTCTAGTTGTCCAGCGTAAGCTGGACAAACTAGAGCATTGGAGGAGGGTTTTCGATGATATAGATACAGTCACCTGGCGACCATATACAGGATGTGAGGTGTGGGCGGAGGATGGGCTGGAGATGCCCTTTGTATTCATGACTAGGTACCTGATTGTGAGGACCCCATTCATGATTGAGCGGTTTGTGGTGACCCAAGTTTTCAGACAGTTCGGGCACCAGCAGGGTATTCCTCAGGGAGCTTGCCTTTATGCACGGCGGCAGAAAGATGTGGCTGATTGGGGGCCGACTATTGATAGTGTCGTGGCAGTGGAGGAGTTTGTGGGATTAGTCGGGCAAATCTGGGATTATGCCCCAGAGATTCAGGATGCGGGTATGACAGATGAGTTTTCTCGTTTGTTTGCTGCGCGGGTGGTGGCCAAGATATCGGATCCTGAGGAGATGAGGCCAACCTTTGATTCAGATGGGGAGGAGGGAGACGGGGGAGATGACGAAGATGATGGGGAGGATGGAGGAGAAGGATGAGGGAGAGGAGGTAGAGGGAGGCAGGGAGATAGAGGTGTGGAGAGAGCAGTGCGATAGGGGAGGATAGAGAGGGGGAGAGGTGGATTGGCTATCGAAGCCGGTAGAGAGGGGAGAGTGGGGGAGGTGCTAGCTACAATGGGGGGTGAGGATGAGCCGAGTCGACCAGCATAGAGGAGGAGGATGGATATACTCCCACCTCTAGTATTGAGGATAGGTCAAGTGGGAGGGGTTCCTCTAGCACAGGTACCATTACGGGTTCGGGTCCCAGGTCATATGGAGGATGCCCAGATATGAACCTTGCAGATTACTATGCAGCAGCTGCAGGCACAGATTTTGACCTATCAGCGACAGATTTCTCAGTTGACTACTAAGTGAGACACCGAGATAGAGCGGAGGGGACGAGCAGAGGAGGTGGTGGCGAACATGCAGAGAGTAGCAGCGGGTGGTCCGATGAGAGACACCCTAAGAGAGTTAGCACTGAGAGCGCAGGAGGCAGAGTATTATAGGCGGCACTATGAGGCTGTAGTACCCAGGGACCGGCGAGTTCAAAGTTTTGCACAGTCGAGATCGAGTCGATCTTGAGCTACTGGATCATGATCTGAGAGTTGAGGTGTTACAGGGCCACCGAGACAGGACCCTCCTAGAGATCCAGGGGCGGGTGCATCTGGAGCGAGACCATCTCCGTCAGGGGATAGTCATACTTGAGAGACATAGTCTCTATTGTATTTTTGAGCATTTGTTATTCTTTGTACTGGACACAGTGTTTGGACACATTTTGTACATTTTGATCAGTTTTGATATATATATATATATATATATATTGCCCCATTTTTGATCATATGATGTGTTTATATGGATGCATGTTATGTGGGTTATTTTATGTGATGATGCAATGCTTAAATATATGATGTAATGTATGATGTAGGATGTATGCTTTTATATGTTGTGAGATGTATCTTGAAAATGAGATGTTAAAATGATATGCAACTAATAAATAAAAATTTAAATGATATGCAAACATGTAAAATGATATGCAACTAATGTAAAATGATATGCAACTAATGTTTTGGAGCATCCCTCATTCTGTATTTGCCATCCGATATAACCATATGTTATTTGCTTTCTTTGTAAATATCATCATTGAGCATTGATTTGTTTAGGATATGTTGAAAATTTATACAAGCATAATGGTATAATTGAACCATAATGACCTGAGAAAAATTTACATGTTGTTTGATTTTGTAAGATAGCACAAGCGTCAAGGTATAATTGAACCAAGATGACCTGAGTGCGTATTACATAAACAGACAAGATTAGATCATTTGTATGCGTGAAGTGGAATCAGGCCTTCAGTGATATTCGATATATCACGTCTCGAGGCAAGCATTCACATAGTACAAGCGATCGCCTCCTAGACAAAAGACTAAAAAAATATTGGAAGTTCCCCTTGAACTCTAGCTGTGAAGCATTTAGTGAGACAAAGAAGAGAATCCAATAATTCAAAAAGTTCAAAATGCAAAACTAGTCAAGACTTTATGCAAGAATGCAACATTTAGTACTTCAGAAAATCATCCATCCTTGGTATTTTTGTGAATTTCTTTGTTTTAGTTTTGGTGATGAAGCGTAGTTTTTGGTTGTTGTGGTTTGTTGGATATCACGTTTTTGAGTTTTGCCTCTAATCTTGATGTTTTGAATGTTTGCAAGTGTTTGAACAAGTTAATGCCCCTAGCTGAGTGTGCCTCTTGATATGATCATGTACAGTGATTTCCAAGCCACGGTGGGATGTGGTAAGAGGATATATATAGACAAATCAGGATAGTGACTACGCTAAGTATGTCCTAAATGGATATGAGCTAAGTGTCGGGCGATGGCCAATAGTGTTTGTATGGATAAAATGGCATGGAAATAGATAGAGGAGCCGTTCTTTCACAAGAGCATCTGTTTACTAGGTTTTCACCCTTTGTTTTTATTTGTACTCTCTGTTTTTGCTTTTTCTGGATTTTTTGATTTTTTTTTTTTTTTTGCTTATTTTGGCTTTTTCCGTGCACTAGGCCACTTAAGTGTAGTACTTCTTTAGATGGATGTTGTTGGTTGGGTCGTCGAGCACATCTCCTTCAAAATTTGTTAGCTAATAGGCACCTGATCCATAGACTGATATGATAACATAGGGACCCAACCAGTTAGGTTCAAATTTTCCTCTCTTTTCTCGATCTTGCTGATTTCTTGGATTTTCTTTTAGGATTAGGTCACCAACCTTGAAGTTGTGGGGAATGACCTTGGGATTGTAGCTCCTGCACATGCGTTGCTGATATGCTTTGAGATGAGTGTAAGCATGTTGGCGTCTTTCATCTAATAGCTCAAGTTCTTGCAGTCGGTTAACTCGATACTCTTCATCTGGGATTAAGCCTTTCAAAGAGACTCTAAGAGATGGGATTTCTACATCTAGGGGTAAAATAGCTTCTGATCCATATACCAATGAGTATGGTGTCGCCCCTGTAGGTGTGCGAATGCTGGTCCTATATGCCCAAAGTGCTGGATTGAGTTGCACGTGCCAATATTTGCCTGCATCATTCACTGTTTTCTTGAGGATTTTCAGTATGGTCTTGTTTGATGCTTGTGCTTGACCATTGCCCTGTGGGTAATATGGTGTAGAAAACCTATGTTGGATTTTGAATTTTTCACATAGTTCTTGGACATCTTGATTCTTGAAAGGCCATCCATTATCCGTGATGATTGAACTTGGAATACCATATCGGCAGATCAGATAATTTAGGATAAAAGAGGCAATTTGTTTCCCTGTCATTGTGGTCATGGGAACTGCTTCAATCCATTTGGTAAAGTATTCTATTGCAGTTATAATGAACTTGTGTCCATTTGAAGATGAAGGATGAATTTTGCCAACCAAGTCTAGTCCCCACTGACAAAATAGCCAAGATGTTGTAAAGGGTTGCAGTTCCTATGCTGGTGCATGTATGAGATTACCATGGATCTGGCATTTAGGACATTTCTTGGCAAAGTGATATGAGTTTTTTTCCATTGTAGGCCAGTAGTATCCCATTCTTAGAAGCTTTTTAGCAAGAGTAGTGCCACTTGAATGTGTGCCACAAATACCTTCATGAAGCTCGTGTAAAGCAGAATCGAAATCATTACGATCAAGGCAACGAAGAAGAGTACCATCGAGACCCCGATGATACAAAGTATCGGCAGTAAGGGTGTAATGGGCAGCTTGTCGGATAAAGTTACGTTTTTGGTTATGGGATTGGTCAATAGGTAAGATATTGTGCTTGAGGTAGTCATATATTGGTCCATATAACAAAGAATCTGAACCAGTTAAGGCATAGATAACCTGGGATTCAGAGTGGTCATAGGCAGGGGAGAATAGTTGCTCTACCAGGAACTCATAATGACTCTGTTGCTCTGGAATTTGTAGTAATGAAGCGATAGTAGCCATTGCATCGACTGCTTTGTTGTTCAACCTTGGTATTTTCTCGAAGGTGATGTGCACAAAATATTGTTTAAAATCATCCACCATTCATTTGTATGGTAGTAGCTTGTCATCCTTTGTCTGATAGTCATTGTTGATTTGATGGACGACTAGTTGTGAGTCTCCATAGACCTTTAACTCTATGATTTTCCATTCTACAGCCATTTTGATGCCTATGACGAGTGCCTCAAATTCAGCCACATTATTTGTGCACGGAAACATGAGCCTATATGATCTTGGTATAGTGTGTCCTTTAGGAGTGATGAACAGAATGCCAGCACCGGAACCATGTTGTGTATAGGATCCGTCAAAGTATAGGGTCCATTGTTTAGTAGAAAGAGCAAGAACATCCCTGTCTGGAAATTCGATCTCCATGGTGTGTTTTCCTAGTAGTGGTGCTTCAGCCAACTGATCTGCAATTGCTTGTCCCTTGATGGCTCATCTTTCTATGTATTGGATGTCAAACTCACTGAGAATCATGACCCATTTAGCCAATCGGCCTGTAAGAGTTGCCTTGCTGAGTAGATATTTGAGAGGATCAATTTTTGCGACTAGCTTGATGGTATGTGCTAGCATATAATGTCGAAACTTTTGAGATGCGAAGACCACTATTAGGCAAGCCTTTTCAATGAATGTATAGTTGATTTCATAGCCATTCAATGTCCTACTGATATAATATATGGCGCGTTCCTTTCCTTGTTGATCTTCTTATGCCAATAGTGCCCCCAGTGATATATCTATTGTTGAGATATAAAGTATAAGTGGTTTTCCTGTGACTGGTGGTACTAGAACTGGTGGATTCGTCAGGTACTATTTGATTTGGTAGAAAGATTCTTCACACTTGGCCTCCCATTTGAATGGTACATTTTTGTGTAGTAAATGGTTAAATGGAAGACTTTTATCTGCTAGCTAAGCGATGAATCGCCTGATTGATTGAAGTCGTCCTTGTAGAGATCTGAGTTGACTGATATTCTTTGGTGGTGGCATGTCCATAATGGCTTGTACCTTTGCTGGATCGACTTCAATACCTTTTGTTGAGACAATGTAGCCGAGTAACTTGCCTGATGTAACCCTGAAGACACACTTCTTAGGGTTGAGCCTGACTTGGAATTTCTCCAATCGATCAAAAATCTTTGTTAGGATGCTAAGATGTTTGGCTCTAGTGAAGGATTTAGCTAATAAATCATCCACATAGTCTTCCATAAACGTGTGCATCATGTCATGGAATATTGTGGTCATTGCTCTTTGATAAGTGGCCCTGCATTCTTCAAGCCAAAAGGCATAACGTTCCAATAGTACGTTCCCCAAGGACAGGTGAACGTGGTTTTATCTTGATCTTCAGGAGCTATTTTGATTTGATTATAGCCTGAGAAACCATCCATTAGTGAGAGCATTGCATGGCCTTCTATGAGATCTACAATGATGTTGATACTGGGCAGAGGAAAGTCATCTTTTGGACAAGCTTTGTTGACGTCTCTGAAGTCAGTGCATATTCTGATACTACCATCTGGTTTTGATACTGGAACGATGTTGGAAATCCATTCTGCATAGTCAATGGGTCGGATGAATCCGACGTCTAATAGTTTCTTTAGTTCAGTTTTGACCATGAGTGCCACCTGTGGATTCATCTTTTGTAGCTTTTGCTTGACTGGCTTAACTCCAGTAGAAATGGACAAGTGATGCATGATTAAGTGTGGATCTACTTCGGGCATATCAGCATATGACCAATCAAAGTTAATTTGTTGTCCTTTAAAGAAGATGATGAATGCCGATCTTTCTTCCTCTATCAGAGATTCTGCAAGGTGAATGTTTCTGACTGCTTCTGTGGTACCAATGTTGATTGATTGAGTGGGCTCAATCAAAAAAGGTGATCGCTCATGAAAGTGCTCAGGAAGAGTGTCAAGTCTCCCATCGTTAGGTGCCTTAAAAAGGTTTTCACCCTCAGATGCGTCCTTTATTTTTACTTTTTTGTGATCTAGAGCTGCCATTGACTGGTTTTCAGCATCAGATCCTTTACTTGGTTCATTTTTGTGACTAAGAGACTTGGCACTCCCTGGTTTGTAAACATCATTATTTTGTTCACTGGTAGAGGTTGTTTCTAGATTTACAGTACATAGGTAATGGATAATAGATTCATCATTGGGGAAAATTGGTATATCATGGATTTCAGGTTCATCCCAGTCGATGAGGTTAGGAAAGACAAGTGGTAAGGAATCATTGGGTGGATCAAGTTCGGCTACTGTGAGTGTCAGGATAGAGTTTGCATCGTGATTGGCCTTGGTTTTTGAAGAAGTCTAGGATTTCGTCGAGGTCCTCGATGGTATTATCTTCCACATAGACTTGTTCATAATGTTTTTGTTCGCTTTCCTTGGTGTCATAGATATGTTGTAGTCCAAATTCAAGAGGTCTATCTTCTGCGTTAGGTTCTTCTTGAGAAAGGGATATAGAATCAGTATCGTCGGAGACATCTATAGTAGCATTAGAGCAGGTACCCCATTCATATTTATTTGAATCGGTCTCATAGGCATCATCCCAGATCCTATCTGTGCTATGAACTGGTATGTTGTATGGTGAAAACAAATCTTTGATGATGGATACCATTTTGATGGTTTTTGTTGATTCTATATCAAATCCATCTTCTACTTGCTGGATTTGTTCATAGACTATGCTTCCTCGGGGAGGAATAATGGTATTGGGAGATGACATGATTTGCTTTTGAGACATTGGTGCCTGAATATGAGCTACTGTTGTAGATAGGGCCCTCTTATGACTTAGAAGCTTTCCCTGATGCAACTTCTGATCTTGACGTTCTCGTGCCTTGCAGATTGTTTCTGTTGATTCAAAGAGTGCTTCCTGCCAGGATTCTTCTTTGTACTTCTTCTTCACCTTCCATTGAGGTTTTGTAGTTGTATGTGGTGGCCGGTTTAATAGGAATGTGAGTTTAGAACCCAATCCTACTTTATTTCTACTAGGTTGTGAAGGAAGATCTATAGGTTCAATGACTCCTTCTTTGCGTTTCCCAATAGGTCCTTTACCACCATATCCTGTTTGCTTCATGATTAAGTAGCCTTTTCCATTCAGGTGTGTTGGCAGAACAATGTCCAGAGCAGCTGCTCTATGATCTTCTTCCTCATCTTTGTATAACCAGCTAAGAACATCTTTGTCTTCTGATTCATGTGCGAGAGTACCCAATTGGATGAAGGTACCATCAAATTTAGTGATGGGATAAGTGGCCAGATGTGTTGATGTAGTAGGCAAACCATGCGATCTAGGTGATGTTGGCAATTTGGCTAAACATAATGGCTCTAAAGAGTATTCTCCCATGCCTTGGTCTTTGATTTGCATTTTCTGTTTGAAGTCTCCCCATAAGGAGTTTGATTTTACTGTTTGTGGATCGGATGTTGAAGATCGCTGCTTTTCTCTATTGTGAGGAACCAAACTATCTTGGGCTGCCCCCATTGCGTTGCAATGTTGAAATGGATTGTGATCAGCTAATATGGAGATTTCTTGTCCATCATAAGGAAACTTTACACACTGGTGATACATAGAAGGTACTTCTTGCATTTCATGTATCCAGGGTCGTCCTAACAAGATATTGTAGGTGAGATCAATATCTAAGACTTGACATATAGTATCCTTTTGTACTAGTCCTACTTGAATAGGTAATATCACTGTGCCTTTAGAAGACCTTTCCTCATCATCATATGCCTTGATGGTAATCTTCTTGCAAGGATCAATAGATTCTTCTGAGAAGCCTAATGCACAGATAACCTTTAAAGTACATATATTAAGTCTGGCTCCTCCATCTATTAAAACTCTTTTTACTCGGTGTTTGCAAACAATGACTTCAATATGGAGAGGAGTATTATGCGGATGACTCAAGGAATTATTATCATGCTCTGAGAAGGTGAGGTTATGAGGTCCTGTCATATGGGCGACCATGGCTTGAAATCTATCCGTATCCAAATTTTGAGGTACATTGGTTTCCAATAGCGCTTGCTCTAATATGTCTTTGTGCCTTGGTGATAGTTTCAGCAATTCTAGTATAGATATCTGAGCTAGAGTCTTGTGCAGTTGGCTAACCAAGTCATATTGGATTTTTGGTGTGGTAGTTGTAGGTGCAGTATGTCCTATCAAGACATATTTCTGAGTTCGGGTTGTTACATTAATAGATTCATGATCATGCCGATCTCGAATGGTGATGACATTGACTTGATGATCTTTAGTTGATATGTGGTTGATTGTGTTGTTGTAGATGTGATTAATATGAGCTCTGCGTGTATCTTCTGAAGTTGATGCTCCATCTTTGTTGTAATTTGGGAGAGGATTTTTGAAGGCTCCATGATCATCATTTGTTTTAAGACCATCCACTATTAAGTCACCTCGATCAATCATGTCCTGTACTATGTGTTTCAATCACATGCACTCGTTTGTTCTATGACCCTTGTTGTGATGGAAATCACAATAGTGTGAATCATTCCACCAAGGTGGTTTGATTGGGGGTTCATAATTATTGATTGGAGGCAAAGAAAGAATCTTGTTTGCCAAAAGTTCTCTGAATGCGGATTCTAATGATTGTCCCAGTGGTGTGAAGATACACTTTTGGAAATTGTTCGTGTTGTTGCGTGAATTATTGTTAGGTCCTGGATTCATCTTTTTGCTTTGAGTATCGTTGGTGTTGTTTGTGTGGAGTTGTCCTTGATCAGTGTTTGGTGCATATGTATTAGCACTGGGAGTAGCATTTTTAGGATTTTTTCATATTTTGAGGGTTTCCAGATAATGCAAGCACTGGTTGCTTGGATTTGGGATCATATGATTCATTGTTGCCTTCGTTTTTGTTTCAAGTCCAAAATTGAGATTTGTCAAGATTGGTGTTGTTCTGATTAGTGTAGTTTGATGAGTTTGTTCCTTCCTTGTAGAATTTGAGTGTTCCCTTTTTGACACATGCTTCCTCTACTTGAATGCCATTTTTAATCAATTTAGCGAAAGATGGTATGCATTGAAGTTTTATTCTGTAACTCATTTCGCCATTCAAGTTATCAATGAAGATTTCCATTTTCTCTTTTTCAGGAATATCGCGAGGATATCATGATACCATGTGTCGCCAGTGTTGAAGGAACACCATGAATGTTTTTTTTTTTTTTTTTTGGTGATGCAAACATCTAGCATGGTTATGGCATGTTGGATGTTGTAGGAATAGTGGGTTATGAATTTGTTAACCAATTCATCAAATGATTGCACAGGTGGTGAAATTTTGGATAACCATTCCATGGTTTGCCCTCCCAAACTTCTGAGGAATAACCTCATTAAATAGGTGTCATCATGAGTGAATTCAAGGCTCAATGTGCAAAATTCTCGAACATGATCTCGGGGATCACTTTTTCCATCATATTTATCAAAATTGGGAACATCTGAGTTTGGAGGAAAAGGCACCATGTTCAATCTTCTGTCAAATGGATAAGAACATATTTTGTTTAGAGAGTACCGTACGATTGTCCCTTGTTGCATATCCTGTATTTGCCTTTGCAACATTTGTATTTGTTGAGTAAGAGCAACTAAAGGTGCATTATCTGGCCGAGGAAAGAGTTCTTGCCTTGTATTGGTTCTCAGCTAGAAAGGTGTGGTAAATGGTATATTTTGCTCTGGTGTTTCTAGCTCAGGTATATGCATTTCTGGTATGCGTTCTAGAATGTGTTGCTCTGGAATATGTTGCTTAGGTATGTGAGTTTCTTCTTCTCTTTGTTGTTCTTGATATGTATATTGTCAAGATCCGGTTTGAAAAATGTTTGTGTCGAAATCTTCGGGAAGTTTAATGCCTTTGCTTGTGAGCATGAGAAAATATTTTTCTTTGTCATTTTCCATGATTTTTTCTACAAGTTTTTGGAAGGAAGGGTTCTCTTGACATTCCCGAAGAAGTGCTTCAATAATTTCAGGTTCTTCTATAGGTGGAACCTCAAAAGGATTTGATAATCTTCGATTCATACTTGATTATGCATGTGCCTTGCTTTGTTTGTCTCTTTGAGAGCGAGTAACAGGCATTTTAGTAGAAACTTTCAGTGATGAAAGGGACAAAAGCCTCGTTGATGTGTTGCTCGGGGGTTGGTGGTTATGGTCGAGATGTGTTATATGTGATGCACTCGTCAGACAAGAATGCTGGATTGATCTTTTCGTCGTGGTTGATGGTTTGATTAAAAGTAGACTTTTGACAGTATGCTCTTGTTTTCAAAGGTTCTTTATCAAATTCGCTAGATTTGTTTTGGATATTACGTTTGACATGATGAAGGAATACCCAATGAGATTTGAAGAGTTGACGATTGATGTATAAAAACTTATTTCTTTTGATGAATTTGGAAAAACTAGGTTGTTGTATCTTCAACGTGATGTTACAATAGAGGTTCTTTCTTCTCAGAATAAGGGGATTAGTCATGCATGAGTGATCAATGGTTTCCTTTGATTTGTTTGGATTCAGTTGATTTTTGTTTTTGAAAATTTCAAATCTTACTCTATCAAAGTGAAGGCTTTTAGATGCCCCTTCACGATAAAGCATGTCAAATGATATGGATAAAAGCTTCCCGATCTGAAAACTTGATTTGACAATTTGAAAATTCTAAACAAGTGTTTTGAGATAAAATCCGTAGGATGGTAAAGGATTCTGTTGATACTGATGATGAGATTTTCGGATTATGATAGGAGAGACATCCTCTATTGCGCGATTCATTTAGGATTTTGACAACTTTTGTTTTGACACAAATTTTGCTTAAGAAATAGTTTTAGTGGTTTGTTTTTGTCACTCTGGTTTGATGAAAAATGGTTCTTGATGAAAAATTCTTCTAAAAATGTTTTTGAAATTTCAAAATTTTTCTCAGTTTTGCTCTCTGTTTTTCGGCCTTGGATCACGCGCTATAACAGAGTCTATATGCGCTACTAAAATAACTTGATGTGCTAAAAGACTAACCACATGCGCTAGGCTGCCCCCAGACGTGCTAAAGTTTGGATTTTTTTGAAAATTGTTGTCTAACTTGTTGAAAAAGTTATGCGCTATCCTGTGCCTATCAAGCGCTAACTATTTGACTTTATGCGCTAAGTTTTGGTGTCCACGTGCTAAGCTGTTGCTTCCACACACTAAAGTTCAGACTATTTAAAAATTGTTGTCTAACTATTGAAAAATTTATGCGCCACCCTGGGCCTATCACGCACTAACTGTTTGACTTTATGCGCTAAGTTTTGGTGCCTACGCACTAAGATGTTGCTTCCATGCGCTAGACTATTTTTCGGATGTGCTAAAGGACTTTACACTATCTTGCCTTATGATAGAAATGCTACTATTTTGGATTAACGCATTAATTTGAGGTTTGGATGCACTAAAAAAAGTATTCCATGCGCTAAGAGATTGCTATAATGCGCTAAACTGCCCTGATGATTTTTCTTTGGTTCAATTTTTGTCAATTTTGAAATTTTTTTGTGTTTTTTTCAAGCGTGATGGATGATTTTCTGAGATAATAAATGCAAGCACGACACAAAAAGTACAACCATTTTTGCCTAATCTAACAAAAGTGTATGTTCTACGAGGATGTGTTCAAGTCCCCAATGTTTTAACAGGTTTGGATACAAGTAATACACTTCAGAAAAACTCTTTAGTCAAGGGTCATAAATAACATCATAGCCCACTAGTCTCGATATTCCGTCAGCTCAAATAGCCATGTCACCCCCTAGAGGGCGCCCATTTTTTTGTCTTTTGCTAGAAATTAATCCAAAGTGAATCGCTTCACAGTTGAGTAATTATCTTGGGAGATATATGGTGAGTAATCTTGGGGGCGGATTCTTCCCCACCCTTGCACTATGATGTTATAAATGTCTAGTTACTGACTCGGCTCAAAGTTTCTAATTCTATGGTTCGTAATCAGGCTTCCCATTCGGCCGTCAGTGATAAACTCCCTCAGGAGGCTTCCCAACCTTTAGAACAAAAGCTTTACGTATCTCGAGGATACTGGGGGAAGGCTAATCACTGAGCGCAACCGTTGAAAAGGACTTTCGTCACTTTCCACATTTGATTAGAATGGGTTGGAATTCTTGGCGTCAAAGTCATTCCCCACTTAGGTCATTCCCTTCACACCGGCCATAAACGGCTTTAAGAGTTGATTGCAACTCCTCGGGAAGGTAGGCCTGCTAAAGGTTTTATTGCTTGAATTTAAAGAAAGTTGTAAGAGTGGTCTGGATTTTTTATCACCCAGTTAAGGGGAGAGCATATTCCTTCCACCTTCAAGACAAAGCAATCAATTTGGTTTATTTTATCCTTTCAAATCAGTGATTTGTTAAAATCTACGTGGAGATGTTGCTCCACAAACACATGGTGTTTATTTTATCCTTTCAATGCAATGATTTGTCTAATCTATGAAAAAGAAATGGTCAACAAAGCAAATTCGATGTTTTGGTCAGCAAAAGAAATCGCTAAAAGAAAGGGGAAGATCTTCCCTTTTTAGTTGTAACTGACTTTGGACTTGTGTGATTCTTTGACTTGACAGAAATTTGAAGTGAATCCTTTTATGCACCAAAGGATGGTGAAGTTCGTTTTAAATCCCTTTGTTGCAAAAATAAAGATTGTTGTTGTGGTTCATTTTACAGTCCAAAGTAAGGTGAGTTCAATTTTCTTTAACTAGAATTGAAATAACTTTAAACTTTAACTAACTTGAACAAGCTAGTAAAATTTAATCAATTTATAATTCTAAAAAAAAGAAAATCACTAAGCTCCTCCCCCTGCAATAAAATGTCAGAAATCCTACAAAATACCACCACAATAGTTAGAAAAACAAAGGATTTTGTGGACTTCAACAAGTCTAAAATTTATTTTTCGGTTACAATTTTTGTTTTTGTCTTTGAGGCACTACATAACAGACTGTATGCGCTATGAGATACCCTTGATGCGCTAAAAATAAGTATCAACGCGCTACTCTATTTTCTAAATGCGCTACTCTGTATGTTGGAAGTGTTGTTCTGCCTTTTTCTCTCTCCCGTGCTGAGACCTGCAGTAAAATTAGAAATTTGATGCGCTAACATTTGAATTGCACGCGCTGGATAATGGTCTATAAGCGCTGAACTGTGGATCGGATGCGCTATTCTTTTTATTTCATGCGCTACTCTGTGTTTCACCGCGTCAAGACCTATAGGAAAAGTTTAGTGGGGTTATGAGCTAAAGAAAGGTCTTCACGCGCTACAGTATGGACCCCACGTGCTAAACAGTGAGCGGGATGCGCTAGACTGTTAATCAGATGCGCTAGGGAATGTTTCCCATGCGCTGATTCCTATTTCCCGTGGACCTCCAAAAGTGATTGGTTTGAAAAACCGATTTGTTATTTGGGGTCAGGCCCCACGGTGGGCACCAGAAATGTATGCGAGAAAAGTGGGCTGATAAAACTTAATATGTGAAAATATGTTAGAATACTAGACCACACACACACACAGGACTTCTTGGTGCAAGCTATGGAGTAATAATGTATTACTTAGCTTCCCAAGGAGGGTCCCATGGTTCTCTATCTCACAATGTCCCTCAAACCAATGTTTTTTCTCTTAGATCACTGAGCAAAATGGTTTAGGGATGGCAAATGTAAGAACGAGGGATGCTTTGATAGTTTTAGTATGAAAGGTATGCTAAGATATGTATGATCTTAGAAATGCAATAAACTAGATGATAAGATGACAAGGTTAGTATGAGTACTATCCTAACATGATATATTTAGTCTATGACTAAGCTAAATGATAAAGAAAGTATTCTAAACATGCATATTTAGACTAGTTTCTATTCTAAAGAGAGGCTAAATGATGAGCATAAAATGATATAAGAAAGTTTGAATGTATTTGAGCATAAGTGTGATGCTACAAATTTGAAGGATGATTGTTATGGAGGAATGAGAGCTCTATTTATAGCAAGAATAGGGCAATGGATGGTCAGGATTGAAAGATTCAATCAAGGGTTGAATTTGAAAGTTGGGGATCCATGTGCACAATTTGCACCAATGAAATGGTGACAAGTGTCAACATAGGATTGGATTGAGAGAAGGGGTTGGAGACATTGAATGCCTGAGAAGACCTCATGGTTATCTAGAGGCTAAGGGTCAAGTCTAAATTAAGATTATCCACTGGATTAAGAGTTAATCCAAGGATAAACCTTTGTGCAAATGATTAAGAGATAATCATGGTCAAAGTATTAATGGCCTGATGAGACCCTTGGGTTGGATGAAGGTTGAGTCAAAACAAATGTTTTAACCATGTAGGAGGGTTTGAGTTAACCATTAATGGTTATTGGAGACTTTGGGGATTAAGTGGTTGATGGTTGAAAACCTTCAATGGTTATCAAAGACTTTGAGCCATTTAGTGGTTGAAGGTTGAAAGCCTTTAATAGTTATCAAAGACTTTGAGGGTTTGAGAAGTGACTTCCCTTTGCTTAGGGATGTGACAAAGTTTAGAGGAGGGGTTAGGTTAATTAGAAGCATTTAGAAGATTCTAGAAGGGATTAGAAAGGGATTTAGGAAGGCAAGTGGGAGATGTAGGATTTTGCAAGTGGATGGAGGGATAATAGGATTTAATTGAAATAAAGAATTTCATTCAATCTGGTTGCAATTAAAGAAATTAGATTTATTCAATTTAGGATAACTATTTAATTAAATTTGAATTTAATTAAAAGTGGATAGGGGGAATTTAATTGAATAAAATGATTTATTCATTAAATGGATATAGTGAATTTTATTTAAATAAATTGAGTAATTTACTTAATAAAATAGAAGAATGTGGCTAATTTAATTAAATTGGATTTAATCAAAATAGAGAAATGAACATAAAATATTCATTTAGGAATATGGTCATTTTTATTCGTCTACAAAAACAAATAGATAACAATCATATATGATTCACTCCATAACACATATATTTTGGTTATGCAAAAACTCTTGGTTAGAGAGAAAAACTGCGGTGGGGATGGCACCCACAACTTCACTACTGCAATAATAAAGAGTGCTCGGTTAGAGCTACATGTTTAGCTATTTTTGATAGCTTACCCTGTTAGGAGTAACAAGATCTGTTATATCTACCTTGCTAAAGGATTTTACAACACTTAATCTAAATGTTGCACCTGGCTAGAGGCTTTACAATTTATAGACTTGATTAGAGTCTTTTACCCTATTAAAGGTTTCTCTTACAACTTCAAAATATTACAATAAATCATTACAATTATCTGCAACTTTACATCTGGAATGTTATATCATATTCTATGTGCACAGAATAGATTACCTTGCTTATAGCATACCTCGGTAACCCATATAGTAACTTGGTAAACCCTTCTATTTACTCTGTTCTTTGACTGTTCTCTGAAATCCTTCTCAGTGACCTCTATGTCTCTATAACAGTCATAACACTTAGTGCTTTCTCACATGTCTTGCTTCATATATCTCTATATCTTCCTTTCTGTCATGCTACATGTATATTTCTGATCTTAATCCATGTTGTATAAATAGATCTCTTATGACGGTGATCCTTTCATTGCTTCGATCTTACAAACATGTTTTATTGAATGAATAACCATGCAAGATATTTCATTGGTTAGATGACCTCAAAATCATACACAATCTTTAAGTGCAATTTCCAATGATAACGGTTAGATGTTCCTCAATCTTGTAACACATTTTCATATGCATGTCCAGGTTCAATGAATTTGGTAACACATTTCAATTGGTGTATATCAACTTGGTGTGTCATCTTTGCTGCTTAGTAGACATGGAATGATACTTGGTAGACAGCTTGGTGTATACTATGCTCTGAGACTACTTTCTTCAATAACCGACTGGACTATTCATACCGACTAGAGTATATAGAATAACTTTGACATAAAATCTAATGGCAACTTGATAAGTAGTAACAACTAGTACATTTGGGGCTAATTTTTTACGGCCTATCATCAAAATTTTGACTACTTTTCATCGGACTGGCAACAAATTAAGCTGTTGAAAACTTGTTGTCGGGCATTCCGACGGTACCATCTAACATCAAAGTTCTGACGAGATCCTGAACTCTTCTGACAATGGCCATGATCGCGCATCTGGCTAAAGAATATTGTCGGATGGATGTCGCAATTCTAATTATTACCAAGAATTTGCATCGATGACAAATATGATGAGCGTCCAACAATAAAGTTCCATCGAACATACAACATCCTCGTCAGATGTTTCTTCATTTGGTGTCAAAATTCTGATGCCTACCAAGAATAATTCACTGATGAGGATATTGTTAGTCTGACGGTTTGGCTGTTGGTGCAAAGTTGGGTTGATGTCAGAATTTTGATGGTGATTTATTTTAAAAAAATAAAAAAAATACGCATGCCAACTACAATGGTGCTTGTTGGTTCCCTTTTAGCATGTGGGGTATGATTCAGATCTTGAACTCGGTTTTGAGACCTTGGGTATTGGAAGCTATTAATCTTATTGGATGGGGTCTTCAACGTGCCCATTCCTAAATAACTTACCTTTTGTTGTTCTTGGTACAAGTTGATAAGCATTGGGTCTATCTGATGTGTATGCATCTCTAAATAACTGTCATGGTGTACTCTCATCTCCAAAAGGTCAATGCTACAAATGTGAAGTCGATATTGGTACCCTATGAGACTGCATACCCATTAAAGCTTTTTCTATATCTGTTGGAGTCGAACGAGTATCATCACAAACCTTCAAAATGTGTCATTATATCCAATATACCAAAAAATGAATAAATAAGTACTGTCAATAGGATGATTTATCATTCTTGAATGGGGGCTGGAAGAAAATGAAATACACATTAAACTATACAATAGATAACACAAGAAAAATGTTTCGACTTAGATTTTCGATAATAGAGGGAGACAATGCATCAAAAAACAAGCCATTGCCACAAGAAAGGTTATCTTTCTCTTCCCTTTCCTTCTTCCTCTGATCTTGCCATCTCCAAGTCTCTACAACTTGCACTTTGTTTGGTTTATTTCTACCATTAGGTTCTCTCATTTTTACATCATAGTTTTCCATGCCGGAAGAATTATCTACAACTCGTGACTGTAATAAACCTATCAAGTGATTGAACTTCTCCCTGAATATTTAAAAATCAAGTCCTTGTCAATAACATTTTCAAAAACATCCATGGAACATAACAAAAAGTCTAGTTGTTAAAATATGCAATATTTCTTCTCCAATGATGAGCCAACATTTGTTACACTCGATAAGCCTAAAGTAGATCAATAACCTCCCTCCTAAGGCATTAATTTTTTTTTTTGATAAATTAGCTAAGACTAATCCTTGGCTTTCTTGAAGAGGAGAGCATTTTCAGGACTCAAATGGGAAAACAATCTTAAATCTCTACAGACCTATAAACTTAACCAATAATCTAATTGACGGCTGGTTTTGATCAAATTTCTCCAAATTGTGATTGAGGATTGGAAAAACATTGCTTGAGAAAGTGACTCCCAAACCATTACCAATACCATGAAAGAAGGTTGAATTAAAGCTTGGAAGAAGGTGAAGGTAGATTTTGAAGATACTAAGTTGATTTCATCCAAATTTTAATCAATTTTAGTCTCACGTGAGAATCATAAAGGTATTAGCAGCAAACAAAAAGGTTGATATCCAGTCATTCAAACACCATTCGTAAGACTTGCAAAAAATACAACATTTGCAGAATGATTAGAAATTTAGAAATAATACAAAGTAACATGAATGACAATAAATTCTTAGTTCTTACCTAATGATGAGTGTATTAGTGAAGCTCAAAACATTGAGTAAAAGTTATTATGCAGCTAGAACCAGAAATCCATCCTACCGTGTAATGTTACTTTCCATGGAAATGGAACACTGTGAATCACTATGAAGTTAACATAGACAAGAGACGTGTATCATAGATAGAATGTTTATTTTTCATTTTAGATTTAAACTTATTTAGACATACAATTGACACTAAGATTGTATTAAAGTGACTTGCCTCCTTTCCATTATAACTACATTGATAAAAGTTGCAAGAAGAAAAAACAATGAGTGAAAAGAAATAATATGACAAATAAGCATGATAATGGAAGATAGAAAAGAATCAACCGTATGAAGATGTACTAGAATAAAACAAACTTAAAAAAGTAAAAATTGTATTAAAAATAATTACCCACCTCGAGAGTGTTTTCTTTCTCAAGAGTTGCTCAAGTCCAACAATTTCAGACTCATTTTTGACTTTCCACTGGGTTGACTTCTCCCTCTTTATCAATCAAAATTTGCTAGCATAATATTCTAGAGGCATATAACAAGTAATCAAACTAATTAAGAATGAAATACAATGAAAAAAAAACTCAAAAAATACAATTTCACTGCAAGGCATTCCAGTATTCCAGCTAGTAGTATTGTAATTGACAGCTCATCTAATGTTGAAGTGTTGCAGCTATATGGGATGTTACTCTAAAATTTGAACATCAGAGTTGATTGGATTGTAGAATTGAATAATACCTTCTAGTTGAATAAGAAATTACTTTACACAAGCTCTAATATTAGAATTTATTGCATTCCATAGTTGAATAAGACCCTCCAGCTTCCAAAAGTGCAGACAGTCAACTATATATGTTGTTGTCCAATTAAAGGATTCAATATTTTAAGTGAGTTGGGGAGCTATGCCAATACAAGTTTTAAACCAACCTCAACAATGAAATTTTGGTACCATGCAAAATTAGTTACATTATCAACCACTCTCCCATTCAAGTTGATCTTGGAAAAATCAAGATGACATGATACGTAGTATACCCATGCAAACTCAAATAATTGCACAGCAACATGAGTATGCATTAGGGAGGACCATACATCCATGAAGTAATCATGCTAAAAGCATAACAACATGAGTCAACCCTTAAAGGATGAAGTATTTACATAAAGTATGAAATATACCTTTGACATATATAGTGCGTAGGACACATGAATACACATAAGATATCGATCAAACGTAAATCTTGGATCATACCAGTAAAGAAGTACATATAAATATATTAATATATTTAAAGCATGATTTGAATAAGGATCATACATGTGAATATATGTATCTTATAAAGCATGGGATGTTCATTGTAACACGTAGAGTGTCCATGAATTCACTTAAGCACACATGGTGTGCATGGAGCATGTAGAATACACTCAAAACATGAGGAATACAAATGAATACACACGAGTCATAAGGCATACAAATTAATACCTTTAAGCATGAAGCATACAATGAGCACTTAAAGCATGAAGCATACAAACGAATACACTTGAATTATGAAGCATACAATGAATACTTAAATCATGAAGCATACTCATGAATATACTTAATTCATAAAGCAAGAAGCATACATAAAGAATGAGGCATCCACATGAATCCACTTAAGTCATAAAGCATACACTTGAATATATGTAGAGTATGAATTCTCTTAATTCATGAAACATACATATTGTTACACGCAAGGTAGGAGCATGAAGCATCCATGCAAGACATGAAGTAATACACACAAATACCCCCTAAGGTACAATTTATATATGAAAAAGTACACGTATAAATCATACAATGATGAAATCATGTTGAAGACACAACAGACACATTAATTTCCACAATTTATCAGGTATATATACATAAAACATGCATTTAAGAGAAATATACATGAGGCACATGGATGCACTTAAAGCATGAAGTATACACATAAAACATAAAGAATGCATATAGAGAATACACATGAATATGGTTGGGGCAAGAAGAAATCATGCAAAACATAGAGTATACACATAAGGCAAAAATACATGTAAAGCATGAAGTGTACACACAAATTCACTTAAGGCATGCAACATACACGTAGCATAAAGTATACATAAATACCATAAGATGTGCATACACATAGAAAAAGTATACATAAATATCATAAGATGTGAAGTGTACACATAAGGCATAAGATAATGGATACATGTAAGAAAAGAATCAGCATACATGAATTTATGCAAGGCATGAAGTAATTCTCATAAGGCATGAAGGAGCTATGTAAAGCACAAACTGTACATATCAATACATGCAAGGCATGGATCATACATGTAAACCATGAAGTAATACATAAATACACATAAGGTACAAGCATATATGAGAAAAGTTCTCATGGAGTGGACATGTTGAAGACACATCGATGATGAAGCATACAAGAGAGAGGTATTCATGGAACAGGCATTTGAGAACGTCTCATTAATGAAGTAACACAAATACACATATGATATAAAACACATATGCCAGACACATGATAGACATGGTGCAAGCACAAGGTATACATGAGGGAAGTGTACATATAAAACACCCATGGAGTAAGCATGCTCAAAACATATTAGACACCTAGCAATTAAAGGCATACTCATAAGAATGCAATACTGGCTAGATCAATTCAATTTTTGATTTATTTAAGAAGAGGGTTGAATCATTAGTTCTAACTAAGTAGTTGTTAAACCAGGTTCATCCAACAGGCTAGCAAAATCATGCTCTGAATATTGTCAATTATGTTTGACAAAATAATTTTCATGCTCTACATCACAATGCTCAAATGTTGACCTTACCTAATTCTTTGTTGCTCATTGAAGCTTACACAAATGCTATTGAGGATTTCATGGGAGCCATCTTGTTATAATATGGTAAAATAGTATGCTACTATTCAAAGGTTTTGTTTTCAACAATGAGGGACTATCTAGCTTACGATATAACTTTATGAATTATTCGAGGTGATGAGAAAGTGTATAAAAAATAGTATGAGAAAGACCCAAATTATGGGGAATACAAATAGCAAGAAAATACATGATCATCAAGGGAAAATCCAAGATTGGTTGGCAGATCATACAATAGTGATAAGGAGAATGCCTAAATAATAGTCCATATGAATCACCAAGTAATAGCAGCATATAGTCATAATAATTCTCACACAGAGAAACCATGGAGACAAGTAATAAAAACTAGAACAATAAATTCCATATAAAAGTGGTTAGACCTAAAATAAGGAAAATTTAAAAATGCTAAAGAAAATGTCAAGTAATAAAAACACTTACAAGGATGAGGCATATGCATAACTTTTGCAGTCTTGCCATGGATATCAACACTAGAAGGAACTCATACTACTAGTGTACATACAAGACAATATGGGTGTTCATTATACCCAACAACTTGTGGTGTTGTTGTTCGTGTTGGCTTTGTTGGACCCTGCAATTAAGATTAAATATACATTATTCAATAAGATTAACTGTGCAACATAATGAAATATTGAAAAGTGTGTTATCTTTTTGAGCTTCGCTTGGTTTCGAGAATAGTTTAATATTCTCTACTTAATTGGGCCAACCACATGAAGGTGGAAGCTCATTTGGCCCCTCCCCCCCTAACATCACTTTAAATTCCTTGTTAACATCTAACATTCATTCATTCTTTCTACCATTAATTAAATATAACATTCATTCATTAATATCACATAACATTCATTAACACATAACATTGATTAACATTAATTAATAGGCAACATTCATCAATATTAATTAGCACATATTATTCATAACCATTCACTAGCACATTATTACATTCATTAACACATAAAAATAAGTCATTATAAAATAAGGTAGATTATAATCATTTATTTTTATGTTTTTTCTTTGAAGCTATGAAAGACTAAGTGGAACATTGTTTCTTCATCATTTCCCCCCTCTTTAGTTGTTCTGGCCTCTGCTCATGATCTCGGTGTATGCCTAGTCCTATACTGAGGATGAGGACACTTAAGTGAAGGGGGGTCCTCTGCAATAACAAAGAAATGGGTTAAATTAAAAACATTTTTTTATTGTTACAAGTATTTCATAAATTTAGAGAACATAACTATTGCGCTCTTTACCTAATGGGGCTACATAATTTTGTCTAGCCTCAACCTCAACATGCTGAACACCCTCTAGATCCTTTGGAGTTGAAATACTAAAGGTTGCATTAATGGCAAACACCAATTGCAATTAAATTTATTTAAAGGAATAACAATGGTCCTCTTTACCTAATTGGGGAACATCACATTCCTGATGTTGTGTACCCGGATCATGCTCCATTTGGTCACCACCGACTACATGCTCTAAAATATTAACGAAAAAGGTTACATTAATTACTACTCTAATTACAAATTAAGATGTTTAATTGTATTAATAATTACATAAATAAATTTGAATAGCAAATGAATACCTCCACTACTGGGATGCACATCTGGACCTTCATGTGCAGGTGGTGTTTCACGATTAGCACGTTGCATTCCAATGTCATGCACATTGTTATCATTGCTTTCTTATTTAAAACAAATATAGTCACTTTATGTTGGTACTCAACATCAATTAGATTATTGTAGGTAAATTATTCAATTTGAAACAATTTTCATTTAGCTTATTTACCTATGTGATGAATGCACCAAAATCTTGTGTTTGCCCACTCAATTCTCGTAGCCGATTAACCATGGTTGTATAGCCTTGCTAGTAGGCAATTCTCTTGTCATCTTTTGTGGGCATTCTATTGAATTCAGAGCTCTACATTTTTGCTTGGTATCATGAATTTGTTTGCATTGTTTGATAAAAAATAAAAAAAATCTTTTGCAATTTATAAATATTTTGATGCGATATTTCATTTACAGATACTTACAATTCGTACAAAAAGTTTCATATAACCACTAGAGCCAAGTTTACATTGCCCATATTTTTCTTGTCTTTCCTTGGTTGCCTTTGATGTGTCACTCAGTCTATGAAAAGTTTGAAACATGTTAGTTTATATAAATATAAAGAGTAATTAACTAGTACATAATTACATTCTTAATAGTATATCATACCTTCTTTTGGTGTCTGGTGGTATATTTCCTTTTTTCAATTCAATTCTCTCCTTGGCATCCAAAATCAGGTCCTTCCACTCCCTCTCTGGAATCATGGGGGGATGCTCGTACTTTATGTTCTTCTCTAAATGGGTCCTGTATTGGTCCCTCACATACTTTATATATGTGCTAGATTTTTCAAGGAGCTTGGTTTTCTTGAATGTGTCATTTCCAAACCACTCAACCATAGGGTTTGTCAATTCATCTTGTAACCTTTTTTCTTGGTCATTCCACCTTTTAAAGTAAAAAAAAACTTGTTAGATTCAGAAATGAACTGAAGCTACATTTATTATAGTTCAAGAAATGGATCAAAGGAAAACTATTCTAGCAATGATATGAAATCAAAATAGTGGATTAGGGTTAGTTCACATATGATGTTCCACCTTTTACGTATGGTGGGCCCAAATATCTACAATGCAATGTCATTAAGATTTTTATAAAAAATATCATTTCCTGCAAAAAATTCATGGGATCATTAGTCTGAAATGAGTGATCAGAAAGTAAATTACAATTAGACTATATATAATAATAATTTTAAAGTACCTAGAACCTTCTGTATCTTTAAGGGAATCATTTCTTCGTTTCTCACCTCCAATGTGGCCTGCAACGTTCTTGTACTAGCAATACGAGAAGATCCAAGAAATGATGGTATGTTATCAACAATAGTCGCCTCTGGCGCATCCTCACGTGCATCTCTTGCTGCAAAAAATTAATCCATGATGAAATGCTCCCAAGAAAGAATGCTTGAAGGGAAATAAACACATAACAGAAGATAGAGAAAAAGAGGGATCTACCAACAGTGGACGGGCCAATATGGCATGCAGTAGAGGATGTCTGCATGCTGCATGTTTCTGACATTGCAGTCGGCAATGCAGGTGGGGCTAACCTCTAATGAGGTGCTGATGACATTTACATAGGAACATTAACAACACCTGAAGAATAATACATTAAATATATAAAACATTAAATATATGAAAAGTGAAAGAATTGTAAACAAGGATGAACCTTTATTATGAACATTGACAGTATCAAGTATGATGTATTTTGCGTACTCAAAGTGATAAGCCAAGCAAGTGATAAGCAAAGAAAATCGTCATCATCTGAACTATCTGCAATACCATGATCATGGCCACCAGGTTGATGAGGACGAATAAATTGTTGTAAAAACAACACATATATATTTTAGTTAACGACATAAAAGAGTATAAAATATAAACCATTATTAAACTTTTGTTATAATTAAATCTTTCATTACTACTTACTTGCAATTTTTCTATTGTCCAAATCAATTTTTGTACCCTCTCTTGTATCTCATCAGTCTGAGGCTCCACGGTTGCCAAAGAAACAAGCTCTCTGCTAATTTTTCTAATAGACTTTTTTATCAATTCCATAGGGTTTGTGGAATTTTCAGGATCATCATCGCTTAATCCTATTGAGTCCACATCCCTAGAGAGGTGCTCAAGTACTGCAACTACCTTTCCCTTTCCTTGAACATCCCTCTATGACAAGAATATTATTAACAATTACAAAATTACTCTAAAACACTCAAAAAAAGAACATAATAATGTAACAGTTTGCTTCTATTTAATTTGTACAGTTACAATGAGGCTTACTTGCTTGGTAGAAGTGTCATGACCTACATCCCTATATGTTTTATGTGATGGATCAATGCCACCCTGTGACAAATAGAAAATATAAAAATGTTAGCGAAATGAAACCAATAGACTTAGCAAAAACATTCATCATAAAATGGTATATTGGAGTCATTAATTGGAGGTTGGTTCATTTAAATGGTATATAGTATGTACTGTTGGTATTTTGGATATGTTGATATGGTTTTGTCATTAATGTCAACAATTGTCAACACTTTTCAACACTTATCAACACTTGGAGATCTTTGGTTTTGTTCACCGGAAAGTTAGTGACTTATGCACAGTCACCGATATTTGGTTCACCAGCAGGTTATATTATTCACTGGCACTTGGAATGACTTGGAGACTACCTGGTTATGTCAAAGAAATTATTTGATCACTTGGTTTTGGCGATTTGGTTATTGGTCTATTCAGGTTTGCATATTTTTTGTTACTGGCAAACAGGTCCATGTTATGCACCGACAAGAATATCTATTCCAGATCAACATGACACATTATGGAGATAATTTATTATTATTGTGAATGCATTGAGCCAACATGATGCATCGGATATTAATTTATTTGTAATTGATTTTATTGTATTATTCTTTGTAAGCCAACCTACACTTTTGGTCTTAGCTTTTAGTATATATGTAAGATCTCATTTGTGAGATTGTAATGTAATTGGAAAAAGGATTGTAATAAGGTATATGTGAAAAACAACAGAGCTATACATGCATACATCATTTGAAGATTGAAGGAAGGTTTTGAGAAGATATTAGAGCTTAACCGATATTGAATCTAGCATATGAAGATGCTATTTTGTGTAGTACATTATGATTGGATTTAACCATCTGATTGTAGCCAATGTGACTCCCATTTTTGTGATTGAGCAATGAGCTCTAGGCAGCTGGCCTTTTTGCATGTGCAAATTCCATATTGTACACACATACTATCTGTAGTAGTATCATTTGATTGTGGGTAAGGCTTCCCACTATGGTTTTTCCCCTTACAGGGTTTCCATGTACAAATATTTGTGTTATGTTTTGTGGATGTTGTTGTCTTTATGTTTCATGCATTAATCTTTATCGATCTTGCAATTAACATATAAAACTGTCTACTGACATAAAGTTTGGTTTATCGACATTAAGCATTAAGTTATGGGTAAGTTAATTTGGTTTGAATTTATTAGACAATTGATTCACCCCCTTCCTCTCAATTGTCTCCGAGACCTAACAATTGGTATCGGAGCCTAGTCCTCTTTTTGTAGAAGTTTAACAACTTGAGGAGATCCAATGCCTACTAACTATTTCAGGAAGGATAGTCTAAAACTTGATGGAACCAACTATGGCATATGGAAGATCAGGATGGAGACACATTTGAATTGCATTGGAAAGGACATATGGGATGTTACAAAAATTGGTTACACTGCTCCTACTCAAGGTCAACCTAATCCACCAACCTTGGCTAAAGATGAAGAAAATGATTGCAAAGAAAGAGAAGCACTTTTGAGTGTATTATCAGATCAGCAAATCATGGGATTATTAGACAGATCTACTGCTAAAGCTATTTGGGATAAATTGGAAACATTGAATGAAGGTGATACCACAATCAAAATTGCAAAACTTGAATGCTTCCAGGTCAGGTATGAAAATCTGAAAAATGGAAGAAGATGAAAGTATTTCTACTTTTATGGAAAGAGTAAATGAAATTGTTTTGGGTATACAATGTTGTGGAGGAACCTTAAGTGAAGATGAGATAGTTTATAAAGTTTTAAGAGCATTGCCACTGGCATACAAAATGAAAGTTATTGCTATAAATGAATTGAGAACAATGCCTAATGCATCAGTATCTAGAGACACTTTGGTTGGAAAACTTTCAGCTTTTGAACTTGAGGAATTTGGTCCTGTTGCTACTGTTAAGACAAATTTAGCTTTTAAGGCATCATCATAATCTGTAGCATCATCATCATATGAGAAATGTGATTGGAAAACCTTCTATGCAAGAGAACTTGAAGAAATCAAAAAGGATAATGAAGAATTGGAAGAGCTTGAAGCACTATTTGAAAGGAAAATGCCCAAAGGTCTAGTTGGAAGTAAGTATGAAGGTAAAACACCCTTAAAAAGTTTTAACTGCAATAAAATTGGTCATATGACTTCTAGGTGTCCTAATAGACATGCAAGATTAAGAGAAGAAGCTAGAAGAACAGATAAGCCTAACCCTGATTATTAGAGATACAAGTTTAAGAAGAATAGAGACAAATCATGTTACTATGCTGATGAAGGAGTTACTGATGATTCTGATGAGGATCTGACAGACAATGGATGAGCTTTTGTTGCTATAATAGAAGATCAACTGACACCTACTATTCAACCAGTAGACCAAGCCCTGGTAGCTAAAATTGAAGATAAGGATGGATGGATTATTGATTCTGAATGTTCACATCACATGACTGGTGATAAGAGTAAATTCTTAACCTTTTAGGATTACAATGGAGGTTTAGTGAGATTTGGAGATGATAAAGCTTGTTTGATCAAATGAAAATAAACTATATCTTTTGATGGTAAGCACAATACTAATAATGTTTACTATGTTGAAGGTTTGAAGCATAATATTTTGAGTGTTGGTCAATTAGTTGAGAAAGGATTTCAGTTACAATTCAAGAATGGTAAATGCAAAATCTTAAATGGAATTGCTTTGGAAATTGCAATCAATAATCAGACTAGAGGTAATATCTTTCATTTGAATAACAATGAGAAAGCATGTTTGATTGCTCATATTGATGAAAGTTGGTTTGGCATAAGAGACTTTGTCATGTAAATTTTGATTGCATTGTGAAAATTAGTACAACTAAGGCAGTAAGAGATTTACCTAAGATTGTTAAACCCCACAACCTGGTATGTAAGGAATGTCAATTTGGAAAGCAAGTTAGAGCAACTTTCAAGAGTATTCTAGAGAAATCTAACAATGTTCTTGAATTAATTCATACTGACTTATGTGGTCCAGCAAGAACTAGAAGTATACAAGGAGATAGGTATTTTATGCTAATCATTGATGACTATTCTAGAATGTGTTGGGTTACTTTTCCCAGGGAGAAATCTGAAGCATTTGGAAAGTTCAAACTATTCAAGGTGATGGTAGAGATTGAAACCGACAAGAAAATCAAATGTTTGAGATCAGATCAAGGAGGTGAATTTACATCTAAGGAATTTAATACATTATGTGAAGTGAATGGGATCAAAAGATAGTTATCAACACCCCGAACACCCCAGCAAAATGGATTTGTGGAAAGGAAGAACAAAACCATTTTGGATGCAGCCAAAAGCATGATATGAAAAGCAAATCTACCTCATATATATTGAAGAGAAGCAGTCAATACAATAGTTTATACATTCAACATAGTTCACATCAAAGGTGAAACTGGTAAGACCCCTCATGAATTATGGTTTGGTAATACTCCTACTCTTAAATATTTTAGAATATCTGGAAGTAAATGCTATATTAGAAGAGATGATTATATTGGCAAATTTGATCCTAGAAGTGATGAAGGAATATTTCTTGGTTATTCATCTAAGATCAAGGCATATAGATGTTTTAACAAGAAGATTGATGAACAGTTTAGAGGAAATTCAAGGTCAATGGACTCTAAAACAGCAATAGAGATAATCACAAATGTACCTATTATGAGTATAGTGGTATAGAATGTTGATCCAGCTACACCAACATCATCTGAAAATTCAACAGTTACTAGAGAATTGCAGCAAGTAAAAACACCCCGGTATGTAAGATTGAATCACTCTGAAGATTAGATAATTGGAAATAAATATCAAGGAGTTATGACTAGAGGAAGATTGGCAAATGAAGAGGTATGTCTTATTTCTCAAATTGAACCTACAACTATTAATGTGGCATGTGAAGATAAATATTGGATTAAAGCTATGGAAGATGAATTGGAACAAATTGAAAGGAATAACACTTGGTCATTAGTTCCCTGACCTAAAGACAAAAATGTAATTGGAACTAAATGGGTTTTCAGATATAAACTTAATGAAGATGGTAAGGTAATCAGAAACAAAGAAAGATTAGTGTGTAAGAGATATTTACAGAAAGAAGGAATTGATTACAATGAAACCTTTGCACTGGTAGTTGAAATTGAGCTAGTCAAACTTTTATTGGCTTTTGCAACTCACAAGAACTATAAAGTATATCAAATAAATGTGCATTTTTGAATGGAGATCTTGAAGAAGAAGTTTGCATTGAACAACCTGATGGATTTTCTTTGACAGATGACAAAGATATGGTTTGCAGGTTAAGGAAAGCTTTATATGGACTAAAGCAAGCTCCTAGAGCTCAGTATGCTATATTAGACAAATATCTTTTGAAGCTTGGTTATACTAAAGATAATGCTAACAACAATTTATACTACAAAGTGACTAATGATGAAATCTTGGTTATTCAAGTTTTTGTTGATTATATAATCTTTGGAGGAGAAGATGGATTGTGTAAAGACTTTACTAATAAAATGTAGCAAGAATTTAAAATGTCTATGATTGGAGAGATAAAATTCTTTTTTGGATTGAAGATTTCACAGACTGATAAAGGCATATTCTTATGTCAATATAAGTACTTGAAAGAGTTACTCAAGAAATTTGGCATGGAAAACCCTAAACTAGTAAGCACACCTATAACTACAACTGATAAACTATCTTTGAAGGATGAATCAACACCTTTTAATCTGACTAGATACAAGTCTATGATAGGAGGTTTATTGTATTTGACACAAACAAGACCTAATATTATGAATGCAGTATAGATTGTCTCAAGATTTCAGAGTAATCCTAAAGAAAATCATGAATCAACAATAAAATGGATTTTCTGGTACCTACAAGGCAGTACAAATCTTGGTTTATGGTATCCTAGAAATGAAAATTTTGATTTATGTGCATACATAGATGCTAATTGGGTAGAAGATGTAGATGACAGAAAAAACACCACTGGTAGAGCATTTTTTCTTGGTAGCAGACTAATTTCATGGTTGAGAAAGAAAAAGAGCTACACATCTTTATCAATAGTTGAATCAAAATATGTTGCAGTAACAACTAATTGCACATAGGTATTATGGATTAAACAAATGTTGAAGGACATAAAGGTAAAATGCAAGGAACCTATAACTATTTACTGTGATAATATGACAGTAATTGATATATCTAAGAATCCAGTATTTCACTCAAAAACTAAACATGTTTCTATCAAATTCAATTTTCTGAAAGAGAATTTTGAACCAAAAGAAGTGAAATTGGTTTATGTAAATACTAAAGAGAAGATTGCAAATATTTTTACTAAGAATTTTCCTAAGGAGACTTTTGAATATCTTAGAGAGCAACTTGGAGTTATACCCCCACCGATAGAGACTTAGACAGATGATGTTTGTCATCAACTGGTAGAATTAACAGAGAAATCTTTTATTCTGGGTTTGATGAGGAGAGCTACTTCTTAAGGGGAGTAGCTGGATAAAATGGATAAATTGGTATTTTGTATTTGAATCTGGTTTTTGTATTGCTTTAGCATTCGATGTCAAAGGGGGGAGAGATATTATGGAAAAACATTTTGGGAGAGATTATTCCTAGGGGAGAAACATTATGTATTTTGATTTCTAGTTAATGATCTCTTTGGGAGATTGTTGGTTTTTGGCATTTTTGTTTTGGCACTTTGATGGTTTTTCCATCTTGTGTTGTCATCAATGCCAAAGGGGGAGATTATTGGTATTTTGGATATGTTGATATGGTTTTGTCATTGATGTCAATACTTGTCAACACTTCTCAGCACTCGGAGATCTTTGGTTTTGTTCACCAGCAAGTCAGTGACTTATGCATAGTCACCGGTATTTGGTTCACCGGCAGGTTATATTCTTCACCGACACTTGGAATGACTTGGAGACTACTTGGTTATGTCGAAGACATTATTTGATCACTTGGTTTTTGTGATTTGGTTATTGGTCTATTCGGGTTTGCATATTTGTTGTTATCGACAAATAGGTCCATGTTATGCACCGACAAAAATATCTATTCTAGATTAGCACGACACGTTATGGAGATAATTTATTATTATTGTGAATGCATTGAGCCGACATGATGCATTGGATATCGATTTATTTGTAATTGATTTTATTGTATTGTTCTTTGTAAGAAAACCTACACTTTTGGTCTTAGCTTTCTATATGTAAGATCTCATTTGTGAGATTTCAATGTAATTGGAAAAAGTATTGTAATAAGGTATATGCGAAAATAAGAAAAGATATACATGAAAACATCATTTGAAGATTGAAGGAAGGTTTTGAGTAGATAATTAGAGATTAATCGGTACTGAATCCAACATATGAAGATGCTATTTTGTGTAGTACATTATCATTGGGTTTAACCATCCAATTGTAGTCAGTGTGACTCCCATTTTTGTGATTGAGCAGTGAGCTCTAGGAAGCTGGCCTTTCTGCATGTGTAGACTCCATATTGTACACACATACTATCTGCAGTAGTATCATTTAATTGTGGGTAAGGCTTCCCACCATGGTTTTTCCCCTTACATTGTTTCCACGTACAGATATTTGTGTTATGTGTTGTGGATGTTGTTGTCTTTCTGTTTCATGCATTAATCTTTACTAGTACTGCAATTAATTGATAAAACTGTCTACCGACATAAAGTTTGGTTTACCGGCATTAATAATGAAGTTTTGGTTAACTTAATTTGGTTTGAATTTATTAGACAACTGATTCACCCCCCCCCCCCTCTAAGTTATCTCTAGGACCTAACATGTACCATCCCCATGATAGTAACTTTGTTTGTATCTATACGATTCAAATTGTAATTGATTAGTACCTCTTCTCCTATACTTATTGATTTTATCATACATACAAATACATGATTTCCCTCGTGCGCCTCAAATATGCAATTGGGTTGTTTATTATTTGACCCAGGTAACATAATATTTATAAAACTTGCAATATTCCCTATTGCTTTTGGCCTTCCATCAATGTATATAGCCACTCGTTTACTTCGATCATTATCTTTCTATTGTATATAATTTGCTGACAGTGCATACCTACACATACTTTTTGTATATCAAACAATCTACATCCAATTATTGTAATTGTAACAAGGTCCAACAAAATCCATCAATTCAGCAACTTTGTTGTAACAAACCTTTATGGCATCCATGGAAAATAGGCCCAAACCATGTAATGATGAAGGTGCTATGAGATATATCCTATCATTAACACAAAAATTGGTGTTCATTGGAGGAAGTTCCTTGGGTACCCAATGTTTTTGTAGATGTTTGTACCTCAAGGGCACCTCAATGTCGCCTTTGGTCTCATCATCATAAGAACATGATCCCCCTCGGGCAAGGAAAAATTTCATGCGTTTATTGAATTTTCTTCTAATATTTTGACCTCTAGTTGGTCTCCCTATTGTAGACCTACTACATGTCTCACTTTCATTTTCTATTCTTACATTTCCCTCACTTGAGGAAGACACATATGATAAATACCTATTTGGTGGCACCTGCACTCCATCAAATGAGAGAGTTAGTTGGTAATGAGAGAGATATTTTGTAAATGAGGGTAATATTGATGAAGAAGTCAGCCCTAAAGTTGATGTTGAGAATAAAATTTGAATAAGTCCAACTAAGGCCTTGAGTGTTGATAACTGTATTAGATTTGTTGCTAATGTCGAGGTTTGAAAAACTGGGGAAGTTTGTTTTCCAAGTAATTTTTAAAAAATAAACTATTTCTATAAGGTGTATTGACTTATACGCGTCGATCCATGAGACTGTGCAGGATCCTCGTCAAAGGGGTTCAGGTTCCTGCACATGTAATTCAATTATCTTATGTTAACTAAAAATTACATAGTACACAACATGAACAACATGAAATTTGTAGACAAAAAGAGTTAAATAAAAAAAGATGTTTTCATCATAATCATTGTAATTTTTTTAATTCCTTACCTTTACTTTATGTAGACTATGCAGGATCCTCAACTAACGGGTTCATGATGTCTTTAGTCAATGACTTGTTCCCACCAAGGGTGATATCATCACACAAAATATATACATCAAATCAGCACCATCAATTGAGCATCATAAGCATTACATTTGTAAGTTGATAAATAATAAATACATATGTATCATAAGCATCATAAGCATCACATATGTATCATCATATATGTAATTGAGAATCATAATTAGAATCACATATGTGTCATCATAAAAATGTAATCCATCACATATGTATCATAAATCACCATCCATCACATAGGTAATAAACAATCCACATTATATAAATAAACACAAAGTTAAAAAAATCACATTTATCATCATAAACATGTAATCCATCACATATGTATTTTAAATAAACATCCATCACATAGCTAATAAACAATCCAAATTCCATAAATAAACACAAAGTTTTAAAAATGTCACATAAATAGCCACTCTCCCTATCTCCATCTCCTCGGGGTGGCATAGTTCTACTATTAGGACCTGCTAGAGGTGGAACGTGAATTAAAAACATTACACGGTGCATCATGAATTAATTATGTAATGGCATTAGAATTTAAAACATAATGAATTAATTATGTAACCATATAAGTCAAATAAATTTCTATCAAGAAATCAATATTAAATAGATAATATACTAATCGCATACCTCATACATTTCATTCATCATCAAGACCATCATCATCATCATCATCATCATCATCATCATCATCATCATCATCATCATCATCATCACCACCACCACCACCATCATCGTCTTCATCACCATCACCATCACCATCACCATCACCATCACCATCACCATCACCATCACCATCACCATCACCATCACCATCATCATCATCATCATCATCATCATCAACTTCTTCTTCTTCATCATCATCGAGTAACTGTCGATCATGATCATCATCTACATCATCTTCTACTTCTTTAGTATCTTCTTCTTCCATCACATTATACTTTATCGGCCTTCCTCTTGGATCACGTCTAACAACAAATGACCAACCCAGTTTATGTGGAACCTTTGGGTAAAATACGTGCTCACATTGGCTTGGATGAACATAGGGCTTATCCCCAGCTGGTTCAAATGACCTTGTATTAACCATTGTAAAACCATTATCATGTTCAATAATAGTTCTATCAGGATCATTTTTTTTCAATCGTAGCCTGTACCATTTGACGACAAACAAAACTAATTTGAAGGAATTAAAGTCACACTCAAGTATATCATCCAAAATTCCATAGTATTTATTTTGAGACTCTTGAGGATGTATGTAATTTCTCGATGAAATATTTGTCACCTCAAATATTGTAGTTATCCCAGAATCACAAGTTTTCTTCGTGTAATCCAACTTTTTGATGCGAAATTTATGACCATTACAACACACAACGTTGTGGTGTTTGACCTGCAATATGTCAAACATGTAAAAATTATTGCATCATGAGTTGATAAACATATGAGTGATTAATAAATTTATACATACCTGTTTATCTCTTAAACCATATGCTAAATCAATTTCCCTTTGTGTAACATTGGAATCTCCATTACGATGAACTTCTTTAACCAATGAAGCCACACCTTCCCATGTTAATCTGCAACCAGAATTTTGACAACGTTCAATCCATACTATCATCCAATAAAGATTGTTTGCAATATACAAATGTAGTGCATCCCACTCTCGACCAACTATACAAAAAATAAATAGATGTCTTACAACCGATTTATTTTGAATATTAAGAATTAATTAACTACAATAACATCTTATAATTACCTCTCACTTTCCTCAATCTACATTTCCCCGTCAAATACTCCCCTTCAAATTTGTTAATGGGGTTGGGATCCCAAATGTGATCCACATAGATCTTTGCTATAAACTTAAGAAGATATTCAGAAATGTACACCATAGTCTGGTATACCATATATCACTCCATCATAGAACCCTCAGGATGTGCTCTTTGTCGAACCAAAGCCTTAAAAAATTTCAAGTTCCTCTCAACCATCCACATTGACCTAGTGTGTATAGGTCCACACAATTCAATCTCCTCAACTTGGTGTATGAGGTAGTGTTCTTGTGCATTGAAAAATGTTGAAGGTAGACACTTTTTTATTTCACACATTAAATGAGGATTTTTTCTCTTCCAATATTTAATATTTTCTTTATGAATTTCTTTACATAACCACCTACAAGATATTCAAGATGCAAAAAAAATATATTACATAACAAGTAAAACAAATCGCAAATATAATATCTATACAACAAACTGAACAAATATCACTACTTGTCTCATGTATTTTACAAGATCATATATGACTTGCTTGACACTATTGTCGAAGTCATCTGGGAGAGATAGAGGTAGAACGTACTGCAACAATTATAAAATTATCTTTTCATTTTTTCCTAGCATAATACAATGAAAATTACATGCACAATGTACAAATATATAGTAAAAACACAAGAACATGAATTACCTTAATGAAGGTATGCCAATCATGCATTTTCATCCTTGGTCCAAATTCACTTTTATTTGATATGAGATTGTTTATGTTCGCAGCAAATCCTATGGGAAATCGAATTTTTTGTATGACTTATTTTATAGCATTGCTTTGTTGGTCCGTTAATAACCAAGGAAGGTCACTTATATTAATCTGGTCTCCATGGCTATTTGATTGAATGAGATTTTTCATTGCATGATTGGATTCCTAAATGTCACTACAAATTTTGACAATTTTTTCTTTGTCACACCTTCCATCAAATATTTTCCATAATGTCTCTGTTATATTCTTTCCAATATGCATAGTAAAAAACAAATGCATAATTTGTAACTTCTCATAGTAGGGAAACCTACTAAATTGTCAGGGATAACTTTTTAGTCCCTTAGGAAGGTAGTTATTAATGCCTTCACAACCTTCACGATCATCAATTACATCATGAGTAAACAAAACAAAACAAAAAAGATGTTTTATGACATAAACCACTAGATAACGTGGCATTACCTTGATGATTAATTCTATTATATTCCAACTTCCAGATGTGAGGTTTCATTCTTCGTGGCTTTGATGTATTCTCTTCTTCCCCATTGAAAAGATGGTTTTCAATATTTTGATACTTATGATTTTTGTGGAGAAAGTGCCTATACTCTTCAAACACCTGCTTTCCTAAACTTTTTGAATGATGAGATTTCATCTTTGGACCACAAACTAGACATGCAAATTTTCTCTTTGTTTGAAGACCTACAAGATAATGTATAATTGGATTAAATATGTTAATTTTCTTAATTATAATTATCATGCGCAACTTGAACAGTATAACATACCACAAAAATGTATTAGCCCCAGGGCATCGTGTAATGTCCATACAAGCATCGCATGGAATTGAAATTGTCTTTGTCCTATTCATCTAGAGATGTCATACATAGTGACACCATTCCATAACTCCAACAACTCGTCGATAAGAGGCTCAATATATATATTCATATCCTTAACTTGGTACTTACCTAATCAAATGAAAAAAAACATTACATAATTATTATGACCATTTTACTACAATATTTATAATTAAATGCAGATGACTATTAGATGATAAAATGTCTGGAACAATCATTGCCAACATTATGTGCTCCCTCTTTATTGACATCCATGGAGGAATGTTATTGTTGATAACAAAAATAGGCCACACTAAGTAAACAGATCTCAGCTCTCCAAATGGATTGACACCATCCGCTGCCAATGAAAGCTTGAGATTATGAGGTTCTTATTTAAAGTGTGGCCACTTTTCTTCTATGTCCATAAATGTTGAACCATCCGTAGGCATTCGAATAATGTCATCTCGACTTCTATTGTGAGCATAGTAATCCATAAATTGTGCCAAGATAGTGAACTTGAATAATCATTGCATACATGGAATAATGAGAATATAATGAAGAACCTTTCGAGGCACCCTTTTTGTTATTTGACTTGTTTGATATCTACTGATATGAAATTCAGGGCATTCAATTCGAAATTCATGTTGTTTGTGTTATATAAAATGATCATTGGGACAAGCATCTATTGCTTGATACTCCATTCCAATATATTTCATAATGGCAGATAATTCTCGGTATGAGCGAGGTAGAATATTTGATGGTGGTGACAAAAACTCACCTATCAATCTACAACAAAAAATTATAATTTGTTAATATAAAGAATATTAATGGTACATGATTCACCATTTATTAACTATAATGACATATATGACATACCTTAACATACGTGAGATTGTTATGTTGGATAACCCATTCATAACCTTCAAGTTCACCAACAACAATACAATGAAGAGAATATTTATCTAGGAGCCTTTGTAAAGGACCTCAGATGCCTTCTCAAGTAGAGGGACATCATGAACAACATCAAGGTCATCTACATCATCACGATCAGCTATGTTAGTACTAAATTTGTCATGGATCAATGTATTTGTACCATCATCTTCAATTGTGTTTTGTGGCTCATGATCATCATCTTCCATGGGATCATTATCTTCAGCTTTGATATTCACACCTCCATGTTCCTCCACTTTGAAAACCATATTCTTCAGGTTGTGTTGATCCATATCATGTGCTTTGGGGTGCTCAACCTATATAAAATTGATAAAAATAAATAAACCATGATCATGATCTCATCATCAAGTGATTTCTTATGTATATAAATTGTTAAAACGATATAATTAAAAAACTTACCAATGGTCATGTCCCTCTTCAATGTTACCATGTAGCCTACAATGTTTCTTAGTTGTTTTTATTAGAAGTCTTCTAGTCTTTAACCCCTTACAAATTTTGAAGGGACAATAACATTTTCCATCATCTTTTCTTTTCAAGTAGCACTGTCTTTTCACCCAACTATAGTGAAAGTACCAAATCATCTTTGGTGGTTCCTTAGTGGGAATACAAATGTGTCTCATGTAGCATAGGAGCTCATTTTCTATGTGAAAATAAAAAACCTACCACCTAATTGTGAATTTTTTGTATATGTCAAAGAATTCAAGATCTCTAATGTTAAGTTAAGTTCATTCTAATGTTTCATGCTTGCAAGAACCAAGTGTTGTTATCAAAGTTGGAGATGAAGGATAAGTCAATCAATCAACAACCTTATCAATACTCTCATTCTTGTGTCAAATGTTCAATTGAAAAAAAATGTTGTAGGTACATGGAGCACCTTTGATGATGGTAATTTTAAAACTCACCTCAAGTCTACATGAACTACATAGGCTTGTAATAAGTATGCATGACTATCTCCTTACCCAAAATGTAATCCTTACATTGCATGCAAACCTAAATGATAGCATATATCTCTTTGTTATGTTTTAGGTACTTACCCACTATGTTATAAAACACCTTGTTATGGTAAATAGAAAAAGTCTTAGATGACACTATGTTAGAAATGACTCACCATTGTAGGTACATGAAGCACCTTTTATGGTCATTTTGCAACTCACCTTGAGTCTACATGAGCTGCAGAAGCTTGTGATAAGTATGGATGATTGTGTTCTTCCAATATGTAGACCTTTCATTGTATGCAAACCTAAATAATAGCATAAATCTCTGTCATATTTTAGGTGCCTACACACTATGTTAGAAATCATCATTGTCCAAAAATGGTCATTTATATGGTGGCCAATTTAGTAGTGGTGTGTCAAGGACATTATCAATTGAAATCTTTACCTAACAATGCAAAGGTGCACCCATCAACAAAATCAACACGCCTTTATACCTTGAGAGCATATGCTCCATCTACTTCTATTGTGTAGTTATTGTTGGTGTTTGAGCATAGGCATCTATTGCAACTTTCCATTCTTATTCAAGTCTAATAATTCACCCAAACTAAAATTCACCTCCATCACTAAATCAAGTGGAGTTCCTTCAACTCCTCCTTGGCTACAAAGCTAGCAATCCAACATTGTTGAACTGGAATTCTAATTTAAGTAGGGCTGTACTAATTTTCTGTAATCTAAGAAATTACAAAGAAATACATCTCCAATTTAGAAATATAATCATCAACAACATCTACATCAATTTTGCCATCAAACTTGGGGATGTCACAACTTACCTAGGCTCTGAAGGGATTCTAATTGCCAAATGACCTTTCCAATTAGTCTCAATGCTTATTTTGGTTACTTTGGAGCATCAGCACAAATCAGTTCATCATCCTTAATCTTTGTTTTCCTCAAGCCACCTAGATCAACAACTTAAACGAAATCGAGGAGTTAGTAGTTAGTTCTTCAATATCAATATAGCTGGACAAAATAAAACACAAAACTGATAATTACAATATAGCTAAACAAAATGATCTTTATTTTAATCGATTGTGTTTACAAAATGGGTAAACTTTGTAGTAGAGATAAATGTCTTCTATTCTTGTTACATGATTCAAATTCGGCCACTATATAGCTTTCCAAAATAGGAAAACTTACTAAAAGTAGTATATTAGGGATCTTGGTGGAACCAACGAATCATCATAGCTAGTACTAACTAGTGTCCTTGGAAGTTGAAATGAGCATTTAAATAAGGACAAACCTAATGGAAAACTGAAAATGTTTGTTGGAAAATTATTTATTTGGCACCCCCATTTATCAAGGCCATAACTCTTGTCTATAACTGCCATTAAGATGATATTACCAACAATTGATTGAATCTCTTGAGCTTGGTAACTAAGACACTAGTGGTCCAAAATCGAGAATAGGGTCAAGTGAATTTCTTCTCCAATGGATAATTTAATTTTAACATTTGATGGCACATCTAAGGGGGTTGTTAATTGCATTTTAAGCTCAATGTCTCAAGGGAAGGAGCACATATGTAACCTATAATTTCTCCTTTGTCCAATCCTTTTACGCATTTGTAACCTTGAATGATACTTTTGCACTATTTTTCTACACTTTTGTACAATCTAGTTGTGCTTTTGTTCTATATCATTCTTTTTTAGAAAACTTCCAAATCAGGCACACAATCATGACTTCACACCTATAAAATAGGAAACTTTTGGACAAACTAGACTTGAAACGACACTTGGAAACAAAATTCAAACTTGCAAACTTGAAATTTATACTTGACAACCACACATTTAAAACATAAGAAAAACTTGGAGGTAAGTCAAGAGGAATTTAAGTGTGGAATGCCTTCACATTTACTATCTTTAGAGGAATCTCAAAATATTTTGTTTTCATCTTCAGAGGTGCTGATAAAAGATCTTCATCAAGTTGCTATATTGGAAGACATATATGAATTTTTACAATATACTAAAGGGATGCAAGTAATTAAAATGGTCATTGATTCAAATCTTAATTATTCTCTCCAGTCTCTACTTACCAAGGGTGGCAAGTTACCTCTAGTTTTACTCTCCCTATCCAGAAGGAACAAGATCTCATATATTTTAGTACATCTATCCAAAAGAATTTAGTTAGTGTGTCCATCCCAAGCATACCATTGTTTGACATATTCACTCTGCAATATAATACCACATTGTAATGACAATCATATAGAGAAACACATGATCAATTTTATGAGCTATTTTTAATGATTCTTTTATTTGGCTTGATAGAACTTTATACTCTAGTTACTATATTGAATTGTTCTGGGGACTATAGTTAGGAGATAGTTGTAGGGGGGTTATATTGCTTCTAATTCCCCACCCTATTGTTCATCAAGAACTGGGTGCAAAAGGTAGAGATCAATCCGAAGCACAAGAAATATGCATATCAATCTCTCACGTTCTGATGCAAATCAATCCAAAGCACAAAAGTTATGCAGATCGATCTCTTGCTACTGTAGATCGATCTCTTGTTGTTGCAGATCGATCTCTTGTTGTTGTGGATCAATATCTCCTCAGTCTTAATTGGGTAGACATGTTACACTCTAAAACCATGATACTTTCTAACTGATAAGACTATTTTATAAGTACTAAAGTATGTAATCTTATGAATTATAGATAATATACATTTGCATTTGAATTTTCTAATCTCTTATACCATTTGATGCAAGAACATAAATATTCCTCTACCTAACTTAAAAACTAAATAATAGTTAGCACAAATGTATAGATTCTTTGCACACAAATTGAATTGACATAAAGATTACAACAAAATATTTATACAAATATGCAATTAACAATCTCCAATCAATCCTCTCTACACAATACCTATCTCTCTTGTCCAATCTTGGCCGATGCCCACACACCTCCACATCCTTGGTCGATACTTCTTATATTGTATCTTATCCAATTTGATACCCTTTCATGTTTTGAATTACAATAATTCCTCTAGTGAACCAAATCTACCAAAAGATGAAAGAAGGCCCAATATCCATGGAAGCTAGTAGAAAAGAAGCTAAGGCCGGAGAGCAACCCAAACTATACTAGAATTAATATGATGGAACTATTATGGTATTGAATATAATTTTGAGTCAAGGAAGTTCTCTTAACTATTCCATAGATCAATGACATTGAGTGTGTCAATTTAGAAACAAACTTTGAGATGCACACTCTAATCAGTAAGCTTCATTTTAGTAACATAATGTAGCAAAGTCTATAAGCGATTTATGTAAACCTTTCCTTGTAGTTTTTATCTTTGTGTTATCCAAAATCTATTTTTCTACATGTTCCATATCCTTGATAATGGAATTTAATAATATTTTGAGCTCATTACTATTTTCTTAGACAAATGCATATTCATTATGTTTTTAGCAATGCTTTCTATTTGAGTTTAAACCATAAAATTCTTCTAATAATAGTTGAATTTTATATTATTGGAATGTTTATTAATCAAATTTTGATAAAGATAAGAAATGGATATCTAAGATTAAGACTTATAGGCATGTGGTACATGTGAGAGACAATTTTTTTGTCTCGGTTTGCTTTCTCTCTACCTAGAAATCAATTTGTTGTTATCTTGATGGATTTTCCATGAAAGTTTGTCTAGGCCATGGAAATAAATACGCAATATGATAAGAAAGACATTGGAGCAAAAAGAAACTAAATGAATTATTTAGTTCTACAAAAATGAAAATTCTCAAATAAGTTTAGTTGTCATTTCTATAGCCATTGTAGATTTCTTTTAACAATATTGCATATTATTTGGATGCCTTTTGATAAAATTATGGTATTTTTTGGGGTAACAAAAATGAAGTAAAAAAGCTGAAAATTATAGTCAAAAGGTTGAAAAAGTTGCAAGCTAAAGAGAAATGATAGCAATACTAGGCACTTGATATAACATTTACATGAGATTTAGCCAAGAATACTAGGAATTAGGCAGGTTCTGCAAAGAGCTCGTGTGTTATAATCATTATCAAACCATATATCCAAGCAATTCTTGTGGAAATCTGGAAACAATTTTCCAGTTGTTGTATCTCTTAATATTTATCAAGCTCATTTGCATTGATAGTACCTGTAATCTTGCCAAATTCTACAAACCTAGCAACTAAAATCTATTGTCTCCAAAATCCTACAACCAAGAAAATTTAGCCTTGGGAAAATGTTGGTTAGTATAGATCAATGTGCAGGGCGAAGTCTTATGTGACAATGGCAGTAAGAACTTGTTAGTTTATTAGGTCAAAACTTAGTTGGGACACTTGTTGACCTCCTCCATCAACTGTGCCCTCTTCTCCTCTTCCCTCTTTCATTAAATGATCATGCACAACCCGATATCCTCCAACGATATCTCTATCCACTCTTCCCTTCTTTCATTGATTTCAATCCACTATATTGGTGGAGGAAACTATTAAGGTGGGTATACCAGAGGAAGCCAGGGCAGGTGGATGTAGCTAGATCGAGGAGAAATTGGGCACCAGGGTATATTCAAGATAGAAACCTTAAGACTTAAGAAGATTAAATTTAAAATAAAAATTCATATGTAAAATACCCTAACCTTTTAGGAGATGCAGGGTTGCCGAGGTCGACAAAGCTTGTACATAGGGAATCGCCAGAGGTCGATGAAGCTTGTGCAGGAGTGATTGAGAAAATCACTTGCGCTCTTCTTTTTTTTTAAATAATGCTGGTGGTCATCAAAATTTCAATGAACACGGGCACTTTTTTTCAAAAAAATAAATTTCATTACTAATTCCCTCTCCATCAAAACCAAATGTGAAATTATCATTGGAATTCTGACGAATTCGAGCATTTAAAAAAAAAAATCAAAATTGGTCACAATATACCTTCTCCGTCAGAAACCTCCATCGGAATTCTAGACCAAATGTATTAGTGCCTCTTAGAACTACTTTGAGTTCAACAAACATTTCCAATAGATTGTTAGAGCGTGATGCTTGGCTTGGAACTCTTTCACAAAGCTGACAAGGATAAAACAAGTGTAATGAATACCCAACATGATTCTAAGGACAACATTAGGGAGCAACATCGGAACTTGAAATTGTCCCTAGACCATCTAACTTAAATATTTTTCAAAGAAAGAATAACATAGACTACTTCCACTTATCTTGTCGGACTCAAAACTCTAACAAGCTTGAGAAGGATGACTTGAATCGATTGAACACTTGATTAAAAAGTGACAAGGAAAAACTAAAATTGAACCATGAGTGAAATTTAGGCAACAATACCTTCATGTCTTCTTATATTATAAAAATATTTTGCATAAGATATATCCCAACCTAGCAAAAGCATGATCCTACTTTCTCAACTAATTCCCTTGCCTTTATGGGTTGCATCGCATCCATTTGATTTTTCACCTTTGCCCATAGTTTTGATATTAATTGTGGATGCATCTCAGGGGTAATCTCTTTTATGTTTTGTTGAATTTATTCTCCTTTAATATTAAGAATAAAATATCAAAACTCTCGAGTGTTAAAAAATGTATCATCCTACATAAATGTAATACTGGCTTTAACTCTCACATCATTAGATAATTGATTAGAAGGCTTGAAAGTAATGTCTATCCTCTCTTCAGGTGGATAAACTACTTTAATCAATGGCTCTTATAGAAACTCCACATCACTTGAGGTATCATACCCATCACTCTCATCCATAGAAAAACTAGGATCTAGTATAGGTTGAGGAGAGCCTTGACATAAAGGTGTCACATTTTGGTATCTGAGGCCTTGAATTATTTCTAGATACCAAAGTGACACTTGTAGAAGGATCTCTTACACTTCTAATTGCTATATTTGACAATAATTTTCCTTCATTCAAAATGATCATTTCAATTATCCTCACATGATCTTCAATTTCTATAAAGTAAGCTTGATATGAGGGTTCAACCCACATTCTCAGTTTCTCTACCATCCTGATCCTTTTCCAAAGATCTATTATTCTATGCACATGGCTCATATATGGGCAATTCCTTATTATTTTTTGACATAGAGAATTCATGCCCATAACCATTGATTTTTTTTTATAGCTTGGCATTATGTATGAACTTCTCCAAACCAAACATCCCTTCTGTAATATGAAAAAATAATAAGGTGAGATCAAGTGGAAAGCTTTACTCCCCTCAAAAGGAGGATGAAAGTTTCACAAAGGATTCCCTTCAATTTTTCACACATTACATTCAAAAGAGGGGTTGAATTCACTAAATCCAATCCCCAATGGTAAGAGATTCAATACTAAGTGAATTACAGTGAATTTGGAAAGTATTAGGTGTTGGCAAATGCACACTCCAATGAGACATTGTAGGTGATTGAAGGTTTTGTCATTGATGGCAACCTCACAATCCTATGTCACCGACAAGGCAATGCATCAGCACCAGCAAAGTCAGATTCTACACTGGCACTGATAGTGAAAGGAAGCATACCGGCACAAAAGCTGATAGGAATTTTGTTGTTAATATATTTTGTTTATTATTATAAAATCATTGTAAGCTAACTTGGCAAGTTGTAAAATGACTCTTATATAAGAGAGTTCATTGAAGAACATTGTAAGAAAATATATGTAATGAATGGAGGAATGTAATTAAGCGAAATAAAGTAGACCTATTATGTGAATTATAGGTTAAGGGTTTATGTATGAAGTAGAGCTATAAACTGGTACTGGATCTGGCATAGTAGATGCTATTTTGATGTAGTACAAGATATTGGATTTATATAATCCATTTTGTAAGTCAGTGAGACTTCCCATTTTGTAATTGAGTAGTGAGCTCTAGGCACTTGGCCTTCTTGCATGTGCAGACCCCTCTTGTAGCAATAATATTCTCTTATTGGCCAGTAAGTGAATATTGTGGGTCACAAATCCCACCAAGGTTTTTCCCACACCGGGTTTCCTCGTTAAAATATTGTGTTATGGTGTGTTTTTCATGTGGTTGTTTTTATCTATGTTTATTGCATTACTGTTTGTTTACCGGTACATAGTTCTAATTTTCTCTACATGTTTTAAATTAAGAAAACCTTATTACCGGTTAGATACTGATTCACCCCCCCCCCCCCCCCCCCCCCCACCTCTCAGTATCTATGGGAATCCTAAAAATTGGTATCAGAGCCTGGTCCTCTATTTTTCAGAAGCCTAACAACTTGAGGAAGATTTTGACACTGGTAGAGATGGAAAACTTGATGAAGCAACTAGAAGGAGCTTTCTCAGACTATGATATAGAAAAATTGAAAAATATCAAACTTGAAGACAATCTAAAGGCTTCTCAGGATATTATTCAAGCACTTCAAGAAAATCTTACTATTTCAAGAAACAAGAGAAGAGAACTTTGTGAAAAGATGCAAAATGAGAATGACGAAAAAAAAACTTTTAGTGATCTGATGAATAAGCTGAAACAAGAAAACATGACAACAAAGAATGAGATGTAGGATATGACTATGAGATTTTGTAAAGAAATTGAAGATAGAAAGAAGAATGAAGAAGACTTGACTAGAAGACTGAATGACGCTGCAAATGAAAACACAAGACTTAGTTATGAAAATGACATGTTGAAGACAGATCTAATGCATGCACAAAATGACTCAAATGAACTCATGAGATAAAAAGGTATCTTGGAAGGAGAACTGACTACTGCAAATCAACATAAAGAAAAATTCAAGAAAATCTCAAAAGAACTTGGTGACTTGTTGAAGAATCGGGAACCAAATGGTGACACTAATGGTCTTGGCTTTGAAACTGGTGAAAGCTCTGATACTGCAAACACACAGGATCATGGAAAACTGGTAAGACAACCTACTTCTTATAAATTTAATGGCAAATGCTTTAACTCTAACAAGTATGGTTATAGAGAAAATCAATGTAGATCTAGAAATTATTAGAATACCAGTACACCCACCGGTCAATGTTCAAAATGCAACAAAGTTGGTCATAATTCTGAAAATTGTAGAATGAATGTGAGATGTTATGTTTGTAGAAGATTTGGACACTTATGTAATCAATGCAAAACACAAACCGGCATAGGTTATGGAAAGGCTATTCAGAAAAATAATGTGACTTGTTATGCATGTAATAAAACTGGGCATATTGCTAAATGTTGTAGAAGCAAGTCCTCACCGATAAACAACAAAGGTCCTAGTTTGAAAGGAAAAGAAAAGGTTGAAGAAGTAAAGCAGGAATTCTCAAAACAATGAATCAGGAAATCAGAACTAAATATTGATAGGAATACTCCACTGGCAGAACAGAGTAGCACTCCATCGGCAGAAGAAAATAACACTCCACCGGCAGGAGGCTCTTCATCAAATTGAAGAAAATTCCCTTGAGGGTTTGGCAATCAAATGAGAAATATGGTAAGAAGTTGAAATTACTTCTATACCGGTAGAGAAAGTTAAGTGATTACTTAACCGACAAGCATTAAATGTGGCAGTTGGCAGATTGACATTATAAAATAGTGTTTTTGGCTCCATTTTACTTCACTGAGAATTCAAACATTCGAAGAGCGTGAAATTTCCAGAGCTAAGGCATTTCGAGCAAAGAAGTAAAGCAATTCAGCAATCAATCTTTCCAAAGGCAGAAAAAGGTATTTATAATCATGGCATCCTCTTCTGTACCTGAATTCATAACAAACCCTACTATAGTAGAAGTAATCAAGCACCCTAGGCTCATTTTTCAATTAGTTCCCAAAATAGCAAAGAAGGATGATAATGCTGGTGCTTTTTCTCAAATCCCCAAAGGAGTAGTTTTTGCAGAAGACCCTAGGATGTATATTCATTGCCATATAGAAGAATTAGGAGATGAAGAAATTAAGAACATGTACAAGACTTTTATTTGTGATGATTCCAGTAATGTGAAACCTGAACACAAAATAATTGAAACCCTAGGATTCACAGAAATTCTATGCATTCCAAATTTCCCCAAGGAAGTTATTAGGATAGTATTGAGCAGGGTACATGGTGCATTCTTTTGGCTAGATTCTATTCACAAAATTACTAAGGAAGCTATAAAATTTGTAACAGGGTTACCCTCCACCGGTAACAGACCTGACAAGACAAAGAAGGTCTCAAATGACCTAGTAATGAACCTAATAGGTGCAACATTTGACAAAAGGTCTTTAAGGGTGAATGATTTAATTGACATAAATGTGAGATTCATTAGCATGATTCTAGGCTACAAAACAACACATGCAAATAGACTAAATTCAATTTCCAGCTTATGCATAAAGAGTGCTCAGGACATGATTAAGGATAATGTGAAAATTGATGTGTGTGAATGGTTGAAGGATGAATTGATTGATAATCTGGGAAAGATCAAGAAGGATAAGAAAGGGGCTTTTAGATTTGGCAACTTACTTGTTTTCTTAATGCTACATATAACCAAATAGGTGCTCGGTATAGGTAATAAGAACCTTGGATTTGACATACCGGCAGGCAAACAGTTATCTGACTTATTGAACAACGTGGGTGAAAACAAAGAGAAGAATATTAATGAGTACTTTCAAGCATTAATGGCCAGAATGAGCACTAGAGTCAGACTGTCACAAGAAATTGTAAATAAATATAAGGATGACATATGTTTTGTGATTAAGAAGGATGAGATCTGAATGGAGGCAGTTATACCAAGAACAATTTGGGTTACTGAAATGGGTTATGAGACAGATGATTACATCATTGAAACATATGCAAAAGCCCTTCTAGAAGCACCAGAGGAACCTAAGGAAGAGGTATTTGGCAGTGCTGAAACCATTGAGAATCAAATTCAATCCAAGAAGAGAGTGAAGAAAGTAGAAGCAACAATGAGGAGAGGTTCAAGGTAGGCTAAGGCTATCAAAGAAGATGTACTTAAACAAACCGGTATCACTGAAGATGAGTTACAAGCACAACAACTAGAAACTCACCTTTCACCGGTAGCAAATTCTTCGAAAAGTGACATGCTAGCTACATTTAAAAGAGTTGTGAGGAAAAGACAACCTTCACCAGTATCCACACCTTCACCTAGAAGAACCAGACAAAAACAATAGGAAGTAAGGCCCCCGGCTAAGAAGACAAATCCAAAAAAAAAAAGTTAACACCAAAGAAAAGGACTCAACAAAATATTACTCCGATTGACAGACTGTTGGGTGAAATAACAGAGGAAGGAAAGCTTAAGAACATCAACAAATTATATGATTCACTATCAGTTGATGATAAAGAAAATATTGAAAATAGTGTAATTCTACACTTGGATATCTATAAGAAATTTTTGATGCAAATTGTAGATGAAGTACCGGTAGAACTATTTAAGAGACTTGAAGCTCAAAGGAAAGTTGTTATAGAGCTTGACAAGAAAATAAATATTGAGAAACTACTTGTTGTTTATCCTGTTAACTCACCAAAGGAGATAGATGATATGATCTCAGAGGCTAAACGAACAATATTCTCAACTACACACCGACATGTAGCACTTATGGTTGGTAGAGTAAATGAGGTTGCAGAGGAAATTGCTAATGCATGGGATATATTCCTTGTTGAGAAGGAAAAAAAAGAAAAATATAGAAACCCCAAACCAATCAAGGTATATCAGAAAGACAAGGATAAGGGAAAATGAAAGGTTGGTGGACCTCCAAGCATCAAAATAACAGATAATCTACCCCTACCATCTCAAGATACTCCACCGGTAACAACAACTGAAGATCAACTGGTTGATGAGAGTATGTATATATCACAAGAGGATACAAATCCTAATTCTAAGGTATTATATATAGTAGATGTTGATACTTAGAAGGTCAAAATTGTGGTAGATAAGGACACAACCAGTAAGATAGATATGGCTAGTGAGCCACCAATAACTGATAACATAGATAACAATAAAGGAAAACCAGTAGATAGTGCCATAAAACAACAGGTAGAACAACAAACACAACAACAAGCAAAGCAACAAACTCCAGCATAGGAACAGGTTAATACAAAATCAGTGCCACCGACAACTGCTAAGCAAAACAAACCATTGCTTAAGGAAATGGAAACATAGACTGACCTACCAGAGGTCACTGCAAACAAGGATATTGCTCCCACCAGTGGAATTCAGAGTGTTGGCTCTTCAACTATAGGATTCAAGACAACAAATATAACTGAATTTCTTTTAGACTCTATAAAGAAAATAACAGATTGTAGTTCACAAGCATATAAGGCTATAGATGACACAATTCCAATTTTGAAGATGATATCTCCAAAATGTAATGTAGATAATAAGGATTATTTGAGTCAACTTGACACTTTGTCTAAGTACATTACTAACAACACAGTGACAGTTGAACAAATAAAGGAGGACGTATTCAAAGAGAGGTTAGAAAAGGAAAAACATAAATTCTTTGAGGAACAAATAAAGAAGTGTACAAGGCAGTTTGACACACTTCTACCAGAATTATGTAGCACATTAAAGGAATTCAAAACTTTGTACAGAGATACTTGTAAGAATAACTTTTTGACAGTTGATATAGACAAGAAGATCAACAAGATACATGAGGAAATAAATCAACTAGCTGACAATTTTATTAATTCATCTGAGTCATTATTAGTTTTTGAGCAAAAGATAACAGGTTTTGAGGAAGAATTACTAAAGCTAGAAAGAGAAAAGGAGAGAATAAAAAGTAAGGCTAAGGATTTGAAATTAAGACTAAGTCCAAAACTGGACTAACTAGCATCCTTAAGGAAAGAAATATCTGATGCATTGGTACAAGGATAGAAAACACTGGCAGAGAAAATGCAACACCTCACCGGTATAGCTCAAAGGATAGAGGCCACAATAAAAGACAATAAAAAGTTCATTGAGAACTTGAATCTGGTTTGGGCAAATCTTTTTCAGATTGTAACCAACTAGTTACAAGGTTGAGACAGGAAACTACACTCTTTTGACTCTTTGACAACCTTTGTCATTGATGCCAAAAAGGGAGTAGTGGTATGAGAAAAATCCAATAACTTAGGGATCATCTGCTCAAGGGGAGCACACATTTTTGGTAACAATTTTTGGACTTCAATTTTTGATACACTTCAGAATTTTTCTCATGAGTGTTGCCATCAATGCCAAATGGGGAGATTGTTGGAAAATGCACACTCCAATGAGACATTGTAGGTGATTGAAGGTTTTGTCATTGATGGCAACCTTACAATCCTATGTCACCGGCAAGGCAATCCACCAGCACCAGCAAAGTCAGATTCTACACCGGCACACAGACCATCACCACCGGTAGTGAAAGGAAGCATACCGGCACAGAAGCCATCATGAATTTTGTTGTTAATATATTTTGTTTATTATTATAAAATCATTGTAAGCCAACTTGGCAAGTTGTAAAATGACTCTTATATAAGAGACTTCATTGAAGAACATTGTAAAAAGATATATGTAATGAATGGAGGAATGTAATTAAGCGAAATAAGGTAGACTTATTATGCGAATTATAGGTTAAGGGTTTATGTATGAAGCAGAGCTATAAACCGGTACTAGATCTGGCATAGTAGATGTTATTTTGATCCAGTTGAAGACATTGGATTTATATAATCCATTTTGTAAGTCAGTGAGACTTCCCATTTTGTAATTGAGTAGTGAGCTCTAGGCACTTGGCCTTCCTGCATGTGCAGGCCCCTCTTGTAGCAGTAATATTCTCCTATTGGCCAGTAAGTGAATATTGTGGGTCACAAATCCCACTGAGGGTTTTCCCACATAGAGTTTCCTCATTAAAATATTGTGTTATAGTGTGTTTTTCATGTGGTTGATTTTATCTCTGTTTATTGCATTACTTTTTGTTTACCGATACACAGTTCTAATTTTCTCTACATGTTTTAAATTAAGAAAATCTTATTACCGGTTACATACGGATTCACCCCCCCCCTCTCAGTATCTATGGGAATCCTAACATTAGGAAACTAAATTAACCCTCTTTTGTAATATATTAGTTTAATTAAGCAAATTGAGACTAAGTGAATAAATTAAAAATAAACGATTATATTTTGAGATAGAGATGTGGGATGAAGCTATGCACCTGGAATTATTAGTAGAATGTCGAGATGAAGCTTCCCTACAAATTTGAGAAAAAGTTGCAGGGACCATGTGTAAGTTATGCATGGTCCTTTGAAAAATCCACATGCCAAAAATTACAGCCACACACCTACAACCTACACACATAAAAGAGAGGGAAATGTTGTTGGGATTGGGGGTTTTCCTTCAGGTCAAACCCCATTTTGGAATTAACCAAGTGGTCAAAAAATGATGCAAGTAAATGAAAGGAAGTGTCTAAGGTAAATCCACCTCAAGGAGGGGATGTAATTTAAAGGTTGATACCTTTGTAGATGAATTTGCTTGAATGTATATGTGAAATAAGATGTGGTGCAGGAGCACCTAGTTTTATTGATGCATTTTCAAAATTTTGGAGTGATTGATCATGTTTAGGATTAATGAATGAATAATGGACCATTGATAGGTCCATAAGTGTTTTTTGGAGTTATTTTAAGTGTGTTTGTCACCAAGGTTTTCTTGTCTTCTCAGTTTTGGCCAATGTACCCTTGTAAGCCAAAAATGGCATCATTTTCCAAAACAGTGTAAAAATATTTGTAAGGCCTCATAAGGATTTTAGACATATGATTTTGATGTTACAGAACCATCCTAGGGGGTTTAGAGTGAGTACAAATGCATAAGTTACAAAAATGCAAAATGGAGCAAAAGTTGTCATTGTTGCTTGACAACTTTTTGCAACTTTTCAAAACTTGATCAATCCGGTGGTTAAGAAACTAATGGGTGGTTGGTTATGAGAAAGAAGGAATACAAATTTTTTTTGAAATCATTGTAAATAGGCTAGATGATCCAAGAGAAAATTTTTGAATAACAATTAGAGGCAAGTTTTAGATTTTTGCATAAGATTTGTAATTTTGGTTATAGCGGTCCATACCAGATGGTTTGATCTTGGTACTATCCTTTCATGGTGGTTTAGTAGATATTGTTGTGGTTCTCAGGAAGTGATTTCACTCTTTTTTAGTGAAGGTTTAGTTCTTGTTTACAAATTTTCTTCAACTGAACTGCTCTTGGTCTGAGTAAGGGATTTGGACCCTAGCTATGGCTCCAACTTGAAATCTCATTGTGTTTGTTCAATGGACCTTGGGATTCAATTAATGGAGCTTGTGTACAATTCTCATATCCATTTTGGTGCCTTGGAGGTTTCTTTGAAATAATTTTCTATCAAGCCCTAGGAAAGCTCTATCATAGCCTAGCTAGGGAACTTGATTGTTATGTGCACTTTTTATTGTAGGGATGATCAAATATGGATTTGGAAAGTGTTTGGAATGGAATAAGGAAGCCTCATGGAGTCTCAATAAAAGAAAGGAGGTGTGAAAAGGTGTGGAAATCAACAAACCCTACTAGACAAGACTCTTAAACCGTCAAAAAGGGCCATTTTGGGGTTCATACCTGTACGGATGTATCAAACAACCTTAGCTCCTAATTCTCAAAGAGTGTCCAAAAGGGTATTCAAATCACAAAATATCTTAGTGAGTTCTTTGGAAGATTTTTGACTAATTGGGAAAAGACCGTGAAGGTAGGGCTACTAGGCCTAGAAAATAGGAACAAGAGAAAGCAATGGGGAAATGGAGAGAAACCAATCAGAGAACCACATGAAGGGAATTAAAGCACCCTCTCAACATCATCTTAGATCCCTGCAAGTGAATGTTGGAGATTTTGACAACTTGATAGTTCGATTTACTCTAGTGAATTCCATCCATAATTTTGAGTAATAGGAGCAAACAAGTTGATAGGGAGCATTCCAAAGGAATTTAGTTGTTTGACTTGATACTAGACAATAGCAGGGTGTGAACAAGTATGGAAGCCCACTAAAACATCTTTTACCTGCCTATTAATCAAGGTGCAACTCTTTTGTGAGATCCTCCCTATCAAAGTGGTATCAGAGTGAGTTAAGATTTGGGAAGAAACTTGTTGATGTTAGAGATTGAGTCAGTAGGTAAAAATAGCCTCAGGATGGTGAATAATGTGGAGTTATCCAAAAGAGTAGAAGACCAAGAGGAAGAAAATAGACTCCTCAGGGTAAGATTGAAATAATTGGAGAACAAACTGGGTGAAGTAGAAGACAAGACTAAGAAGGTAACTATCAAAATCAACAAAGAAAATGGTAAAGAAGTGGTAGAAGAGGATGCCACACTTGAACCAAATCCTATTTTCCCCTGAAGAACCTTTCCTTAGAGCCATCAAAGCCTTAGGAGGGAATTCCTTAGAAGGAGTTCCACTTTTTTGTGGAAAAATGGAACCAAAAGTGGTCATGGAATGGATTGAAGGGTTGGAAAATCACTTTGAATGTGATGGAATTAGTGAAGAACAAAAAGTGAAGGTAGCCAAATCTAGATTGAGAGGAGCATCCTTGACTTGGTGTAAGTTCATCCAAGAGGAGAGGCAAAAGGAGGATAAGAACCCAATTGCCACTTGGAAAGGAATGCAAGCCAAGGTGAGAGAAGCCTATATCACTGACGACTATGAAATTCAATTACACAAGAGGAGACAAAGAAATCTAGATGTGAATAGCTACACTAAAGAATTTCAAAAGTTGTGTTTGAGATCCAAGGTGGTGGAAGATGAAAATATCAAGGTATCCAGGTACTTGAATGGTTTGCGGTGGAATATACAAGAAGAGATAAGTTTGTTGTGTCCTAGTACTGTCCATAAGTTCTATCAATTAACACTAAAGGTGGAAGAGAAGAGTAAAAAGAAACAAGAGCAAATCAATAGAGGCAGAGGTAAGGGAAGAGATGGTAGAGGTCATAGAGGTAGCTATGGTGGAAGAAGTGTAGACCAGAGATCTGAAGGGGAATCCAAATTGCTAGAGCAAAGTGGGGATTCCAATAGAAATAGCAGCTATAGAGGAAGGGGATCTAGCAACTCAAGAAGAGGAAGGTCTAGTGGATCAGGAAGAGGGTCCTATTTTGTGACAATGAAGTGCTGCAATTGTCATGAACCTGGACACCCAGCCTATAGATGTTCTGAGAAGACTTCTTCATCCCAAGGAGGTGAAAGGAGAGTAAGTTATGTTCAAGAAGATGAAGCAAATGTGAAGACATCATAAGTAAGCTTAGATTCTGAGGTTGGAGAGAATCTCATGATAAGAAGACTTTTGATCAAAGAAATGGTTAAGGAGGAATCTCGTCAAAGAAGATCCTTGTTTAGGATAAAGTACAAGGTCATGGGTAAAGTGTGTAGAGTGGTGGTGGATTCAGGTTCCACTGACAACATAGTGTCAGAAGAAGCAGTAAGAAAACTCAACATAAAAAGAATTCCACATAGTGATCCTTGTAGGATTACTTGGCTCAACAAGGGACAACTTGTTTTGGTGAATGAAAAAACTTGGGTGGAGTTCACTATAGGAGGCTACAAAGACAAGATTTTGTGTGAAATATTGCCAATGGATGCATACCACCTACTCCTAGGTAGGCCTTGGCAATTTGATAGAAAAGCAATACACCATGGAGAAAAGAATTCTTATACTTTTAAAAAAGATGGAGTTACCTATAAAATTCAGTCCATAGGAGATCAAAAAGAGAGAAGATCTAAAGGTTCCAATGTGCTACTAGTTGGTGAGAAGGAGTTCATAAACACTCTCAAAGAATGAGGAGTGGGGTTTTCACTTGTTGTGAAACCAAAAGAAGAAAATAAGGACAAGAAGGTATGTATTCCTGATGAAGTGCAACAGATACTAAATCATAAGTGATGGAACACTTGCAACCTTGCTTCCTCAATGTGCCATAAGTCACTAAATTGACTTCATACCCAGAGCCTCATTGCCTAATAAATAAGCCTACAAAATGACACCATAGAAGAATAAAGAAGTAGCTAAACAAATCCAAGAAATCTTGGACAATGGTTTGGTAATGAAGAGCATCAGCCCATGTACAGTTCCCACCATTTTGGCACCAAAGAAGGGGGGTACTTGGAGACTTTGCACTGATTCAAGAGCCATCAACCAGATTACAATCAGGTATAGGTTTTCCATTCCAAGAATTGAAGATTTGATGGATTGTTTAGGGGGTGCTAAGTATTTTACCAAGATAGACCTCAAGAGTGGCTACCACCAAATCAGAATCAAGGAGGGAGATCAATGGAAGACAACATTCAAAACCACAAAAGGACTTTATGAATGGCTTATTATGCCATTTGGACTCGCAAATACCCCTAGCACATTAAAGAGACTCATGAATGAAGTACTCAAGGATTACATTGGTAAATTTGTCATTGTTTATTTAGATGACATCTTGATTTTTAGTAAGTTTAAAGATGAACATCTTAAGCATATTGAGATTATATTGAAGCAATTATGTGATGAGCAACTAACTATCAATTTGGAGAAATGTGAGATCATGAAACCGGAGTTGGTATATCTTGGGTTTGTAATCTCAATTGGTGAATTGAAGATGGATACCTCAAAGGTGGAAGTCATAATCAGTTGGCCTACACCTAAAACAACAAGTGAAGTGAGGATTTTTCATGGTTTGGCACAATTTTACAAGATGTTCATTAGAGGGTTTAGTGAGATGTGTGCACCTATGCTTGATACAATTAAAGGCGATGTAAACCTGATGAATACTAAGAGGGAGGGTGAATTAGTATGCCAAAAATCTCTGTACTTAAACACTTTACGAGACTAGTAGTAAACTAGTAAAATAGTTTAGCAAACAAACCGGTTAGCACACATGCAAACCAAATAGCAAATAATGCATTCACCCATAGAAGCACAATCACCATAACACAAGGTATTTTGATATGGAAACCCAAATGGGAAAAACCATGGTGAGATGAAACTCACAAGTAACTATCTGCAGAATAGGAACCAGACTGGTTAAGGTCATACAATGCTCTTTACTGAAACAAATCCTATTAGGAATCTCAATCTTTGTTAGGAGATAAGTCCGATTAAAGACTACCTTGCTAGAGGATTTTAGATCCACAGATGTGAACCACCTTGTTAGAGGATTTACAAAAGGCTTTTTGGGCCTACCCGGTTAAGGGCTTCAGAGTTGTCGAAGATGTGAGTAATCAACAAGTGAGTGATTTAGCAAATAGCATAGATTGCTTGGTTAGATCCTTGATAGCTCATTCCTAATGCATTCCAGCATTACTTTTGTCTTCAACACATTCACACTCTACTTTTTCTCATAGACTTGAACTTCTCTTCTATATTCACACTTACACAAACTCATCAACCACCTTAAACCCTCGCAACAACCTAAAACCCTAGACATGATGTCCTAATAAAGGAATCTGATTTCATGTCAGTCCAATAGGATTACAATACAATTTCCTAGGTTCAATGCATCTAGACATATTTGGTAACATGACACAAAAAGCACCGCCAGAATGTCAGCACCACCAAACAATCGGTGGATGGTAACTCATCACAAAATGTCAGTTGGTAACTCATCATAGAGTATTACCAGTTCAAACAAAATACCGGTTTAAGAAAAATACATGTTGCTAGTTTGACAAAATGAAGACTGGGAAATATGAGTTGTGTCGCTTCATTCCTTCATACTGCTTGAGATCCTCAAACCGCTTGGGGTCTTCATACCGCTTGAGATCGATAAACACTTTCTATAAAACATTGATAGTCTAAAGACTATTACATCATACCGGTTGGAACAAATACCAGTTGAGCTTTAACTTATACATACAAAAAGTGATCTCAAATCAAGTGTGTGTCCATCAATGACAATCACAACATCAATCATCAAAAATGCCAACAATCTCCCCCTTTGGCACTGATGGCAACACTTAGGAAAATTTTGACATCTAAGTGTTTTACAATAAAATTATGCCATAAACAAAATTACTCCCCCTAAGCATATACACTATCCCTTTTGTAGAAAATACAATGTATACCATTCCTTAATAGAAGTAACATGAAAGTATACATAGTATGCATCAAAATTTATATACTTCATCAAAACTTATATACTTCTCCCCCTTTGCCAACAATGACAAAAATATTACAGACTAACCCCTATTTCATTAGTATTAAAATAATAAGTGTTTATGACAGTAAAGAGTAAAACTTGTCAAAAACTGATTTAAAGTCCTGCAAAAATTGCTTCATGGATAAGGACCATGAGTCAAGTAGGGAGATAGCCACCTCTTTCTCTGTCTACATCTGGGAGACCCATTCTTCCATGGCATCTATCATGCTCATCTCTTGAGTGACTATTAGGGAATCAATATTTAGATAGCATTTCTGGAGAATTTGCAGTCTTAGTAGTAGGACCAATTGAAGTTCCTACAAATTTCATGTTCGGTTGCTTATCTCTACCTCTATTCTTGTAGACTGAAGTTGAAACCAGTGAGCAATTTGTCCATATATGGAGAAGGAGTCATAGGGCATCTTGAAGGTGCTAATAAATGACTGCATATCAATTTGCAGTTTGTCCTTCTGAGTGAGCACATCATCACAGAATAACTGAGGCTAGAAAATCTTGCTGAGTAGTAGATTGCCCTCATCCATTGCATCTCTAATGCCCTTCTGTGCCTTCTAAAGATCAGACTGGAGCTCTGTTAATTTTCTCACCAAGGCAATGCCCAGAGCCTTTTGATGTTCCTTCTTGGCATTTGTTTCTACAACCTCTTCCAGGCTTTGCACCTAGTCTTCTACAACTGTACAGAGGAGGTTCAAGTATGCAAGTGAGGAATCAATACTAGGAAGGTTCCTATCGGGTATCAAACCGGTAAGAGTGTCCACCGCAGCTTGGATCACATCTTGCTCCTTTTTCCTCCTTATCACTTCCAGACGTTCTTGAGCAACCTTAATTCTCTTTAGCAACTCAGATTCATTTGTGGACTGGAGGTCAATGGGACTAGTAATGTCAGCCAATTTAGCCTAACTACCAGTTGCCATTGGGGTCTCCACTTGTGTGCTCTTTACCGCTTCTTCCTTATCCTTGGCTTTTTTCCTATCTTCTTGAGCCTTCCTCTACTCCTCTAATTCTTTCTTTCTTTTCTCTTCTTCTTGTCTCTTCTCTTCATCTTTCCGCTTCTTCTCTTCTTCATCCTTCTTCTCTCCTCTTCCTTCTTCCTCTTCTCCTCTTCCTATTTCTTCTCTTCCTCTTTCTGCTTCTCCTCTTCTTTCTTTTCCTCTTCCTTCTTCTTCTTCTCTTCCTCTTCTTTCTTATTTTCCTCTTCTCTTCTCTTCTCTTCTTCTCCTCCTCTTTTCTCTTGTCCTCTTCCTCTTTCTTCTTTCCTCTTCTTTTCTCTTATCCTCTTCATCTTTCTTCTTTTCCTCTTCTTTTCTCTTATCCTCTTCATCTTCTTGTTTCTTCTTTTATACTTCCTGTTGCTTCTTTGCTTCTTCTTCCTGCTTCTCCTGTCATGTTCCTTCTAATGGTGTACCCTGAGTAACATTTTCACCATCTAAGGTGTCAACATCAATGGGGTCCATTTGTTCTATGACCGGTTCTGCTTCATTGTTATACACCTCATCCGGTTTGCCAGTTTCTGGGTTTTGCTTAGCTTTCATGTTGGCTTCAGCCACTTGATGCATCTTTAGAGCTTCTTGAGCATGAGTATGTATATCTTTTATCACTTCATGAACCTTTCCTTCTAGTAACAGGAGTCTTCTTCTTCTCATGAAGAAGAGGCCTTTGTATTTATTCATAACTTCGAAAAGTTCTAAATTTGATACATCAGGAAAATCTTGAGAAAATATTTCCTCCCTTATTTCATGTTCTTTTTCTATGGCAATGCACCATTTATTATCTAAGGAATTATACAAAGAATCCGGTGTCTCAGATCTAATTTCTGAAGGCGACTGATCATTAACACACAAATACTTAATGATTTCTTGTTCAACTTCTTCCTTTTCATCATCATTGAAGTCATCAAAACAATCAATTAAATCATTCAGCGTTTTTATCCTAATATTCTTTATAGTTCTTTGACAATGTGTCAAAGGTTTTTAAGAAGAAATATCAATATTTACTGGTGCAGATGTTGTTGGTTCATTCTTTGCCTTTTTCTTTGTTTGCCTGATCTTCTTAGATGGTTCTTCTGACATAGTTTATTCAGATTCCAGTGTATTGATTTTTGTCTTTTGCTTCCTCTCGAAGACTTTGGTAGGTGCAACTTCTGGTTTCTTCTTAGCCTGTGACTGCTTGGTCAATTTGGGACTGGCTACAGTAACCGGTGCCAATGTTGAAGCACTGCCTTTCCTTTCTTTTCTGAGGGTTCAGCAACTAGTGTAACCCTTTCCAAATAGGTGTCAGTTCTCTTTGCCTTAGGATCAAGGGGCGAGATGATTAGGGTAGAGGCATACCCATCTAACATTTCATTCATTACTTCATAGCCCATAGGCTCCACTTCTTCCTGTCTGGGCAAAATGACCTCCATTATGCATTCATATACTTTGATGGTGAAGCAGATGTCTTCCTCATACTTTTTGACTATATCATCGGATATCCTTATCCTTTGGCTCATCTTGCATCTGAACTCATCAAAGTATTTGTTCAGTGCTTTCGGATAGCCGGTTCCAACTGCTTGTAGACTTTCCTTGATTTGTTTTGTCACCGGTTGGTCAGTAGGCCACTGAATGTCACCTACTCCTGGAAAGTAGCCTTGGAAGTAAAAGAACAAACCAACCAGTAGTTGTCCGAACTTAAATCTCAATGCATTGTCTTGTTTGATCGACTTAAGATTCAACATAAGTTGTCTTTGTATACAAGTTCACAGATCAAATGATGCATCTTCCTTGATCATCCTGTAAGCTACATTTACCATTGTAGTAGAGACAAAATTAATTCTACTAGTAGAGAACATCCAGTAACCTATCACCATGCAGGCATACTTGACCAGATCGTCCTTGATTGAGTTGACGGTCATTCCATGTGAGTCACTCACTAAACTGATGAGCTTGGACATTACAGTCTTGCTGACCTTCCTTAGGGCTGGTACTTCCCCTATATTACAGAAATTGGTGACAACATGAATTGCTTCCAGTGTGATATCATGCATTCATTCTAAGTACATCTTATTACTGTGTACCCTGCTTAGAATAATGCGAATGTGATCATCCAAAAATTCTTCAAGAAAGTAAACTGCATTTTGAAGTTTCTTCTTTTCTAGAGTGCTGAATTTCGGTTTAATCTTCTTATCCTTTCCATAGAATAAGGTCAGCTGGGAATGGATCACAAGAGACACTAGGTCTTTGATTTTGAAGTCTATGTAATCGGAAATGCCTTCTTCTACTATAACACTAGCAGGTACTTGAGACAGGACATTGTATTTCGACTTTCATTGAATAAAGTCCATAGAACCAACAGTTGCACTAGAGCTATCATGAGATGCAGAAGCCATGATAAATAAAGAATTATGAAAAAATACCTTCGTAGATCAAAATTTAGGGCTTCAAAATTTGAACTTTACCACACACTCCTTCAGTTGCGCAGATACCGCTTTGCACTCTACACTTCTCCATAGATGATTGCCTCAAATTCTTCTTCTGGATTTTGATAAATTCTTTGAATCGCAGTGTAAATTGCTTTTCTTCGCTCTGCACCTGAAAAACTTCTTTGCTCGAAAAATGATAAGTGATAGATGATTTGAAAATTCCTTTTAAACAAGTTCTCCACCTTTCATAATAAATGCTCCACTATTAGTGGCATAAACCCTAATTTGCCTTTTATCATTTTCGGTCTTCTACCAACTGATAGGTATCTCATACCAGTTAAGGTCTTTTTACTGGTGTAAACTGGGGGTTTGAAGTATTTCACTATTTTCTCCCCCTAAGATTTTTTGATGCTTAGTTTATCGGTTCTGTGATTTCCACACTAGGTGCAGAAACTGGTTCTTCATGCAACGCCGCTGGTTTCTTTTTCCAGGTTTTGTTCATATCTACTTGAACAGTTTCAATATCAATCTTTCCTTCTGGAGAGATCAATATGTCATCTGATATGTTCTTTCTAGTTCTGCAAAATCTGGAAATGTGACCTGATTTGTTGCAATGATAGCAGACCATTCCAGGTGCTCTCCAAGGTCCATTATTCATGTTACCATTCTTCCTCTTGCATGTTGCAGCAGTGTGACCATGACAATGATAAATCACATAGATTGCTCTCCATCTGGTTGCCACTTGATAGCCACTACTACCTGACTGATGACTATAGGTATTAAACCGGTTGGGATTCGGGTTCACAAAAGGTTCCGGACCAACTCCTTAAGTCCTTTGAGGATATCTTCCAATGTTGTTCATAACAGACCTACATTCAGATGCTCTATGCCCAAACTTGTTGCATGCATAACAATTACCATTGAACTTATTGGATCTAGGTACATTGTTTATAAAGTAAGGAAAATTATTGTAGGCTTTTCTCCTACACACATTAGCAGTATGTCCTTCTTTAAGATAGTTAAAGAAAATAGGTTTGAACTTTTTCTTACCTTTACCTTTGAATGTCAGTTGTTTCTTTGATGCTCCATCTTTTGTTCTAGAGGTCTCACCTTACTCATGACCAGAGTAACCAAGTCCATCAGTATTCTTGATAGGTTTGGCCGATTCAAGCTTTTGCTCTAGCTTAACAGTACTCTTGTTGAACTTAGCAAGTATTTCCTTTGACTCGGAGAGTTATTTGGAAATAACAGCATTTGCTTCCATCAAGTTTGCATTCTCAAAGATGGCTATGTTCAGTTCTCCTTGCATGTCTTCCTTTTCCACTTTTCTCGCATGGAGTTAAGCAGTAAGTTGACTAATCTCTTTCTTTAGTTTGGAGATTTCATGATCTTTGTCTTTTACCAGATCTTCAGCTTTCCTCCTATTCTCAAGCTCTTGGCACATTCGAATAGTTAGTCCTTCCAACTCTTTTCTCAAGTTGGAATTGGATTCATTCAGCTTTTCTACTTCTTGAATTAGGGCTTCCATGTCTGCTTCATTAGAAGAACTATTTGTGGATAGCTCCATCCGTTTTTTAGCATGCTCTCTTCTTTTTTCCTGAAAGGCCTTATTTTTGACCATAAGTTCATCATAGGCTTGATCAAACTGAGTGAGCTGATGAGTAAGTTCCCTCATAGTGTATTCCCCCATATCTCTTTCCAAGTGGTTTGACTTATAGAAAGGTTTGCTCTGATACCAATCGATGAATACTAAGAGCGGGGAGTGAATTAGTATGCCAAAAATCTTTGTACTTAAACACTTTACTAGACTAGCAGTAAACCGATAAAACAGTTTAGCAAACAAACCTGTTAGCACACATGCAAACTAAATAGCAAATAATGCATTCACCCACAGAAGCAAAATCACCATAACACAAGAGATTTTGATGTGGAAACCCAAATGGGAAAAACCATGGTGAGATGAAACTCACAAGTAACTATCTATAGAATAGGAACCATACCGGTTAAGGTCATACAATGTTCTTTACCAAAACACATCCTATTAGGAATCCCAATCTCTGTTAGGAGATAAGTCCGATTAAAGACTACCTTGCTAGAGGATTTTAGATCCATAGATGTGAACCACCTTGTTAGAGGATTTACAAAAGGATTTTTGGGCCTACCCAGTTAAGGGCTTCAGACTTGTCAAAGATGTGAGTAATCAACAAGTGAGTGATTTAGCAGATAGCATAGATTGCTTCGTTAGATCCTTGAAAGCTCATTCCTAATGTATTCCAGCATTACTTTGGTCTTCAACACATTCACACTCTACTTTTTCTCACAAACCTGACCTTCTCTTCTATATTCACACTTACACAAACTCATCAACCACCTTAAACCCTCCCAACAAACTAAAACCCTAGACATGATGTCCTTATAAAGGAATCTAATTTCATGTCGGTCCAATAGGATTACAATACAATTTCCTAGGTTCAATGTATCTAGACATATTTGGTAACACGACACAAAAAGAACCACTAGAGTGTCGGCACCGCCAAACAATCGGTGGATGGTAACTCATCACAAAATGTCGGTTGGTAACTCATCATAGAGTATTACCGGTTCAAACAAAATACCGGTTTAAGAAATATACCAATTGCCAGTTTGACAAAATGAAGACTGGGAAATATGAGTTGTGCCGCTTCATTCCTTCGTACCGCTTGAGATCCTCAAACCACTTGGGGTCTTCATTCCACTTGAGATCGATAAATACTTTCTGCAAAACACCGATAGTCTAAAGACTATTACATCATACCGGTTGGAACAAATACTGGTTGAGCTTTAAATTATACATACAAAAAGTGATCTCAAATCAAGTGTGTGTCCATCAATGACAATCATAGCATCAATCATCAAAAATGCCAGCAAACACTAAGTTTCAATGGACAAAAGAGGCACAAAAAATATTTGATCTTTTGAAGACAAAGGTGGCTACTCAACCTATCCTTGTTCTTCCAAGCTTTGACAAGCTCTTCACCATAGAATGTGATGCAAGCAACATAGTAGTTGGAGCGGTTCTAGGTCAAGACAATAGACCGGTTGCATTTTCAGTGAAAAGCTCAATGAAGCCAAGAAAAGGTATTATTCCTATGATTTGGAGTTATATGCACTTGTTCAATCACTTAGGAAGTGGTGGCATTATTTATTGCCTAAGGAATTTGTAGTCTATACTGATAACCAAGCTCTTAGTTTTCTCAACTCCCAATAAAAGTTGAATCATAGGAATATCAAATAGGTAGAATATTTGCAATCCTATACTTTTACCATTAAACACAAGAAAGGTCAATGTAATAAGGTTGTTGATGCATTAAGTAGAAGGTTGTTAACAGTTCAAGAAGTGCAGCTCAAGAGCATTGGAGTTGATAGTTTTAAAGGGCTATACCAAGATGATGAAGATTTTGTTGCCATCTACAAGGTTTGTCAAGAGTTTAGGAATCACTTTCATGGTGAGTATGCAAATTTTACCTTACAAGATTGCCTTGTGTTTAAAGGAGGATAGATTTGTGTTCCAAGAGGGTCCATGAGAGAAAATTTGATGCAATAAAAGCACAATGGTTGTTTAAGTGGACATTTTGGGTTGAATAAGACTTTGGAACTTGTTCAAAGATTCTGCAATTGGCCAAAGATTCAAAGGGATGTCAGAAATTATGTTGAACAATGTTTTTTTTGTCAAAGGCCAAAGGGAACCTCTTCTAATGCTAGACTCTATTAGCCTTTACCTATACCAAACCGGCCATGGGAGTGTGTAAGTATAGATTTTGTTTTTCGTTTACCCAAGACCAAATCACGATTTGATAGCATCTATGTTGTGGTACATAGATCTAGTAAAATGGCCCATTTAATTCCATGTAAGGTGACTCATGATGCTATTTATATTGCTCATTTTTTTCAAGGAACTCATTAGGATTCATGTCTTACCAATCAGCATAGTATTAGATAGAGATACCAAATTCATTGGTCATTTTTGGAAAACTTTATGGCAGAGATTGGGTACTAACTTGTCTTTTAGCTCATCCTACCATCCCCAAAAGGATGGCCAAATAGAGGTGGTAAATAGAAAACTTGGGAACCTTCTCAAATGTTTGACAAAGGAGAATGAACAAGCTTGGGATTAGATCATTCATCAAGTTGAATTTGCTTACAATGACAGTGTGAATAGGTCCACCGGTAAGATTCATTTTCAAGTAGTTTATGGGCTTCATATAGGAGGTGTGTTAGAGCTTAGAGATATTGGGAATATGGTACAAAAGAGTGGATGTACTGTTGACATGGCTTAGTCCATGAAAGAGATTCATGAGCAAGTTATGTAGGCTTTACTAGACAACTCTCAAAGAATCAAGGACAAAGTGGATGAAAAGAGGAGGGATGTTCAATTTGCTGTTGGTGACTTATTAATGGTGCATTTGAGAAAAGAAAGGCTCTAGAAAGGTGTCCCTAGAAAGCTTCAAATGAGGAGGATTGGACCTTGTAAGGTCTTGGCTAAGTATGGGCAAAATACCTAGAAACTTGATCTACCCAGGGACATGGCTTTATCTCCTATTTTTAATGTTGCAGACTTGGTGCAGTACAAAGGCACACCTCTAGGGGAATGCAGTAGAGTCTTAGAGGTCTCTCAATAACTTTCAGACCTACCTTTACCACCTACATCTATGATACAAGTTGAGAAGGTATTGGATTCAAGAATCCTTAATAAGACTAGGTATACCACCTATATGGAACATTTGGTCAAGTGGAAGCATCTTCCAGAACCTGAGGCAACTTGCATACCTGAAGTATACTTTAATAAGCTTGGAATTTCCCTCTCTTTGTTACTTAAAGGAGTCACTTGACTTCTTTCTCATTGGGGGAGTATGGTGCAGGAGCACCTAGTTTTACCTAGTTTTATTGATGCATTTTCAAAATTTTGGAGTGATTGATCGTGTTTGGGATCAATTAATGAATAATGGACTATTGATAGGTCCACAAGTGTGTTTTGGAGTTAATTTAAGTGTGTTTGTCACCAAGGTTTGCTTGTCTTCTCAGTTTTGGCCAATGTACCCTTGTAAGACAAAAATGGCATCATTTTGCAAAATAGTGTAAAATTCTTTGTAAGGCCTCATAAGGATTTTGGACATGTGAGTTTTATGTTAGAGAACCATACTATGGGGTTTAGAGTGAGTAACAATGCATAAGTTGCAAAAATACAAAATAGAGCAAAAGTTGTCATTGTTGCTTGACAACTTTTGGAGCAACTTTTCAAAAATTGATCAAATCGGTGGTTAAAAAACCGATGGGGTGTTGGTTATGGAAAAGGAGGAATATAAAATGTTTTTTAAATCATTGTAAATGGGTTGGAAGATCCTAGAGAAAATTTTTGAATAAATCTTAGAGGCAATTTTCAGATTTTTGCATAAGATTTGTAATTTTGCTTATAGCAGTCCATACCAAATGGTTTGATCTTGGTACTATCCTTTCATGGTGGTTTAGCGGATATTGTTTTGGTTATTAGGAAGTGATTTTACTCTTTCTTAGTGCAGGTTTAGTGCTTGTTTATAAATTTTCTTCAATTGCACTGCTCTCGGTCTGAGTAAGGGATTAGGACCCTAGCTATGGCTCCAACTTGAAATCCCACTGTGTTTTCCCAATGGAACTTGGGATTAAAGTCATGGATCCTATGTATAGTTTGAATATCCATTTTTGTGCCTTGGAGGTTTCTTTGAAACAATTTTCTATCAAGCCCTAGGCGAGCTCTATCATAGCCTGACTAGGGAACTTGACTATTATGTGCACTTTTGCTTGCAGGGATGATCAGATATGGATGTGCCAAGTGTTTGGCATGGAATAAGAAAGACTATTGGAGTCTCATGAGAATAAAGGAGGTGTGATAGGGTGTGGAAGTCAATAAACCCTACTAGACAAGACTCTTAAACCCTAAAACCCTCAAAAAGAGCAATTTTGGGGTCCGTACCTGTACAGATGTATCAAACAACCTTAGCTCCTAATTCTCAAAGAGTGTCCAAAAGGGTATTCGAATCACCAAATCTCTTAGTGGGTTCTTTGAAATATTTTTGAGTAATTGGGCAAAGACTGTGAAGGTAGGGCTAAAAGGGGCTCTTAGGGCTACTAGGCCTAGAAAATAGGAACAAGAGAAAGCGATGGGGAAATGGAGAGAAACCAATCAAAGAACCACATGAAGGGAATTAAAAAAAATTCTCAACGTCATCTTAGACCCCTACAATTGAATGTTGGATAATTTGACAACTTGATGGTTGGATTTACTCTAGTGAATTTCATCCATGCTTTTGAGTAATAGGAGTAAACAAGTTGATAGGGAGCATTCCAAAGGACTTTAGTTGTTTGACTTGATACTAGACAATAGCAGGGTGTGAACAAGTATGGAATCCCACTAAAACATCTTTTACCTACTTATTAATAAAGGTGCAACTCTTTTGTGAGATCATCCCTATCAGAATGTCTTGGACGTTGATAGAAATCTCCTCTTCAATGGTTGAATCCTTGTCTTGAATGCAACACCCAGCCTTGAAAGGAGACTTGAAATAATTAATGCATGAATTCTTGAATGTTTGAATGCTTGAATGCTTATTTTCACTTATGATCAACTTCACTTATCATCAACTTATGCGGAGAGGAGGGGAAGTGCTCCTTATATACTTGCCAATTAGGGGTATTTAGGTAATTTCCCATCTTAGGCCAACATACAAAAACTTTTCCTGCTTCACAATTGAGAACCCCAATGCAAGGGGGGACCAAAGGGGGCCCAAATTAGGGCTAGGATAAGGGTGATGTTGATGCCCAAAACCATAGATTGGAAAACTTAAGGGTTTACCAAATCCTCAAATAATCTAACTAGCCTTGGCCAACGAATAGGGATGGTCGAAGACCAAATCCCTCTGCATTTATGGATCCACTAAACCTAGGTAGGTATACCTTTCCCTCTCAAACACAAAAGAGTTATTTAAAGTGGATTTAAACTTTATGATTAGCAAATGCAAAACTGGCAAATGATTGTTTTGCAATTATGCTTTATTGTGTGCTTTAAGTGAATGCCTTTTGAAACATAATGAAAATGATTATGATTGTATATTAAGAATAAGAATGCTTTCAGGACTTGAAAGAAATATGCAAAGGTTGGTTCATATAGGATTTTGCAAGAATTCCTTCTTCATTAAGGACCTTAAATGCATAACAAACCAGGACCTTAAAAGATGAATAAGAGACCAGTGCCTCTATCCAGGGATATTTATGATACTTTGTGGATAATAGATGTTATCAACTCCAGAGATAATATTAATTATCAACTATGAAGGCTTTAGTATGTGTTACACAAACAATGAAAACCCAATCTCATATTTAATGCAGCAACATGTGATGGCACATCATGGAAAATCAAATGACAAATTTATCAAGAGGACAAAGAAAACTCATCCCACAAAAGCATGCACAATATTTGGAAAAGAATATTGTGGAAAAGAAACAATGAACCTTGCATATTAATCTTTAGGAAATTATTGCATACATAAGGTGCACCTAAAGATGCTCCATTATAGTTTGTTTGCACAAAAAAAATGATTCGTGTTCGTATAGACTTCCCTGATACATATAACTTACAACCCTTACACGCAGAAGTGATTGTTTCTTTTTTGTAATTCTTCTAAAAATCCTAGATCCTAGATTTTATCTACATACAAAATAGCTCACTACAAATATGTGAATCAACGAGCATAGATAAAAGGACACAACCTTTCATTTTGCTAAACTAAAATCTAACTAGAACCTAACACTTAACAACTTAACTGCTAAGATAACATAAGACAATTATAAAAGCATGAGAAATAAAAACTTCAATTCTTTGGATACAACCTCTTCCCGCATTTTCTGATGTGTTTAAGGTAGCCTTCATCCTTGTATGTAACTTCATTAAAAATTGTATCCCTAAGTCCCATCTCTATCCTAATTAGGTTCTCTAACTGGTCCACTATCTCATTCATATCCAGGGCATCTACTTGGGCGACACTGAGGGCTACACTAAGGAAAGCCTTACATTCTGAGAGCCATGCACCTTTATCCTTGATAACCCCTACATCATCAACCAAACTGGGAATCTCATTCTATAAAACCTCTTGGCACTCCTGGAACTCTTCCTTCAACTCTTTTGTATACTTTTCATGAATTTCAATTAACTTTGTTATCCTTCTGATAGTCTTTTCTTTCAATGTCTCATCCTATAATACTAGATTGAGTTTGTCATAAATCCTCTAGTTTGAGACTATATTATCCATGTTTTTCTGGTATACACCCCAAAATTCATCCAAAACCTTTTCCAGATTTTCATATCTCCTTGTCATGAATACACAAGCAACATCCATCCTGATAGTTTTCATTTGCTTCTTCATTTTATTTTATTCCAAGGCTAGTTTCTCAAACTTCCTTTTCCATTGGGCACTAGAGTCAGTGATTTGTGGTACTGGATGACCTCCTTTTTTTAAAGCTTCTTCATAAAATGCTTTGTATTTATGCTTTTCAGCAAGTTCCCATTTCAACTGAGCCTTATTAAACTTGTAAATGTCAATCCCTATATCTGCAGTGACCATAGGATCCACCTCTCCGACTTTCAACCTCATCATATGACCGAAAGCATTATCTACATCTATTATCTTAGGTCTCTTATTGAGAGGGTATAGGGCCCATAGAAACATTTATTCCTCATTTGGATCATACCTTGATCCAATAAAAGTATCTTTTACTCCTTGGATATCTAATTTCATATCCCTATTATCTGAGTGTAGAAAATTATCAAAAACAAACGAGGCACTCAAGTCCCATCCTGGAAACACAATTATACCAGCCTCTACTAGTAATTGTCTCCCCTTCTGTGGGGTCATATTATCAACATCTACATTGATGTCTTCCTCTTCTTCGCAGCCTCTCCTGCCTTTGATTGTTTCAATGTGTCACTAGATATTTCTGTGACCTTCCTTTTTCCTTTCGCACTTGAACCCCCCATTTTGCAAATCCTCTATTTTGCACTCTGTAACTTCAATTAGCACTTCACAGATAACAAACTGCTTATAGATTACTTTGTGAAAGAAAAATGTACATGAGACCTCATATATAAATTTATCTCCATCATAGTTAACATCTAAAACAAAATCCTAGTTATATTTGCTTCTTGTGATTTCAGGGCTATCCATTGGATGCATTAAATAATGGTTGTCATGTCTGTTTTCACACCAAATTCCTTAATGGCTAATCGGTAACTCTTCTCGAAAGCTTAATTATTTGGTGCCACCCATAATTTACACTTCTTTAATTTCTCTTTTGTCCTTTTGATTAGCATAAGTTACCCTGATAGATCCGCTTTTTTTTTCCTATGTGGCGTCCTGCCCATTGGAAATTGGTATAACTCAAGAAACACTCATCCAATAGTATAAGCTACCCAATGAGTTCTCTTTTATGGTTCTCACTTTTTTCCTCTCAGTTTCTTCATTGGGTGTCAGAACAACCCGGTTGATATTTTACTGATTCCTGATGACACTGACTTTTATCTTGCAAAACCCTTCTACCGCTCCGCTCTATCGACATAGTTTTTCCTGATGAGGTCTCCTTGTTTGCATTCTGCTTTAACTTCTTCATCAGGCATAGGGACAGTATGTAAACATCTCTCACCAATGGATATAAGTTACCCCGATAATATTTTTGAACTCCACATTCAACACTTCTTTATCGGGATAACTCCAGCCAATATTGTCACTCGCCTAGCTTTTCTTTATCGGGTATTGGTGTAGATATTTTGGTTCACTCCCGAAAGTTAACATTTTCTCCAATGAAACCACCTTACTATTAGGATTCCCATAGATACTGAGAGGGTGGGGTGAATCAATATCTTGCTGGTTAACAAATTTTCTGACCTTATTAAATAAATTGCATTCCAGAACAGTGTACCAATAAACAAGAATTAATGTAGTAAATATGAACAATAAACACAACATAGAAAGCACACCATAACACAATATTTTTAACGAGGAAAAACGGTGTGGGAAAAACCTCGGTGGGATTTGTAACCCACAATATTCACTCACTGGCCAATGAATGGATATTACTTACAATAGGGGCACGCACATGAAGGAAGGCCAGCTGCCTAAAGCTCACTACTTAGTTACAAAAGAATGTCTCACTGACTTACAAAATGGATTATACAAATCCAATATAATGTACTACTTTAGTTCAGCATCTGCTATGCCAGGTTCAATACTGGTTTAAGCTCATACACTAACCATAAACATTACTCCAAAATCTGCCTTAATATTCGCATGTTACTTCTGCAATAATCTTCCCATGTCTGCATCTTAAATGATCTAAAAAATATCATACTTATATATGAGTCTTATTACAATAAGCCTTGTCGTCTTACAAAAATATATACAAAATACAAAATACAATAAACAAAATCCTATCGGCCAGGGTGTCGGTAATCATCTTTGTCGCTGCTGGTAAACTATCTGTTGCCATCAATGACAATACCTTCAATCACCTACAATATCTCATTGGAGTGTGCAATGCCAACACTTACTTCCAGTTCGCACCTTTTTCCTCTTGGCTCCCCCATTCATCCTATTAAACATTGAGGTAACCCGATATTCCCATCTCTCAATACTCTGATAATTAAAATATTGTAATTGCACTCTTCCTTATCGATTAAGGTTATACCGATAGCTCCATCAGCTATTGGTGTAACAACTTGCTCGCACTTCCAATATTGAAATATTTTTCTGATGGATACATCCTCTTACTTACTCCTTGGTATAAGCTAACCTGATAATAACGTCTCACTTATTTTGCACTTGGCTATGCAGTCCTATCGGGATAACCTATGCTGATAATTTAAATTTTGTAAACTTGAAAATTACCATAAATGTTAATGGCTCCAATTCTTCATATAGGGTATATGCAAGCTAGAGGTACTTCTAATTTCATCCTACTGACTCCTCTTCTGATATCTGCCAAAATGCTGATATGATGGACTCTTTATGCCCTTAGTGTGTCCAACTGATACCTTGATACTCCTGAAATAGTTGATCCTTACAGAACTTTTCTCATGCTAATAAGGTTCCTGCACATGCAAACTGACAGTAAATGCTCATATGATAGGAAAAAAAGGCCTCCATATAGCACAAAATGTTTTGTTAAAATTTGTGCTAACAGGCACCACACCCCTTTCCTGAGAGGATAGGGGGGCCATGCCTTTGTCATGCCCTGATTTAGGACAAGCAGCAACAAAAGGAATTGCAAAATGATGGAAAATGCAATTTTTTTATGGCATGAACATGTTTCAGGTCTCCAATCAGGCTTAGGGATTCTTCCGCTAATGCAAAGACCCAAATGCGGTCAAAAATTGCAAGGGTCAAAATTTTATGATGCTATATTTAACCCCCACTTTAGCAAGAGTATAAGCATACACCAATACTATTGGCAAAGTACAAGGAGACAAGATTGAAATACTTTCGACACGTCAAGGAGGTAAGATACATCAAGCCCCCAATGGACTAAGGATCTTACGAATTTGATTGAAAAAGTAAAAGGGAAGATCAGGAGGGAGAACCATGATTGGAAGTATTAAAGTTCCCCTCATTATGAGTCATGAAAAGAAAGGATACCAAAATTTACAAAGAAAAGCCAAAGTCCACTAAGAAACTTTAAGTATCAAGAAGGAAAATATGAGCAGAGTGTATGCCTCCATATTAAAGTGATTGTGCTTTCCTTATTAGGAGTGATTGCTTTAAGGTAGGATACACCTAAAAGAGAGAAAGAGAAGGAGCATGTTATTTTAGGGATTTTAGCCCCCAATTGAGGAATAAACCCAAGGATAATAAACACAAAACACAAAGAATGAGGTGGATTCACTTTCCTCGGGGTCAGTATGTTGTATGATAACTCATGTATATCATGTATATATATGCATATAATAGTCCTCATTCCTCAAAGAAAGGAAACCGCCTTGGAAGAAAGGGAACATAGGAGTCTTTTGAGTCAACATGAAAGAGACCAAAAAAGATCTCAATGCTTTGCATCATCCTTAAGTAGACATCACTAGGGACAATAAATAGAAGAATAGGGATACATATATAAGAATGGTCATAAAAGAGAAAGAAAGGAGAGGTGGAGGATCTATGGTACTAATGCAGCTGGTCTAGCATGACATCCACCTCCCGATCTTGTTGATCATTATTTCGGGAAGGTGGGAAACCCACCAGAGGAGAGACATTGAGCATAGAACATGGAGCTATCACAAGATCCAAACAAAGAGTATGCTCATGTGCTAAGTCACTTTGTTCATTTCTAGGAGCTATGATTAAGGCTTTTGAAAATTCTGCAGATAAATGTTTGTCAACATCAACATATTCATATTCACTATCAGAAGCATTAGGAGTTGTATTGTCATTATGAATAACATTTTCACCTATTTCTTCATCAAGATTTATAAAAAGAGGAGCTCTAACATGAATAGAAATAAAACCATCACATGTTTTCTTCAGCTTATGATTTAGAGATTTAGGTTCAACATCTTGCTTAGGAGAAAATAGAATCATGTCAATTGTTGGTGTTTTGGGAGATTGAATAGTTTGAGAAACAACTTCACAAGCTCTAGCATGACATTTTTGTCGGTGTTCTCTCGCACAATGATTTCATCTAGTCTTAGTGGAAGGCTGAGAAGATTGAGGTATATTTATTGAAGGAGGAATGTTCTCATCTTTGGTAGTCAGATGGATAGGTTGAGATATTTTAGGTTGGACAAGAGGAGAAGAAGGTCTCTTCTCTCTATAAGAGGAAGGAGGTGGAACTGCACCATATAAAGGAGGAATGTTTGGTGTAGGAAGGAGAACAGGTCCATCATGAGGAGGAGGTATAGGTATAGCCTTAGCTGGAATATTATTGTTCTTCTTAGGAGAAGGAATGGTTTCATCCATATGAATAGGTTGGGAATCTTCCTTAGGAGGAAGATTAGATCTATCTGCTAGGGGAAGAACTTCATCTTCAAGAATGATGGGAATATAAAGTGTTGGATTTATAGGCTGGCTTAAGGATAAGGTCATATCTCTCTTTCATTTTTTATAAGATTAAAAGAGAGCATCACTTCTTGGTGAAAGAGATCCGAATTATTGAGGCCAAAAGTAATCAATAGGAAAACCCGGGCTTCTTTCAGTTGGTTGAAGTAAGCTATGGTTAACAGTTATGATTTCTCCATTGTGGGGAAATTTCAAACACTTATGGATTGGAGAAGCAATAGCCTTCATAGAAGATAGACAATGGTAGCCTAACTTCACACAGAATTGTTCAGATGAAGGAATGATAACAAAGTTGACATCTATAGATCTAGTATGAACCCCAGTAGGAAGTGTGATAGAACCAATAGTAGGACAAGAAAATCCATCAAATAACTTAATGATCATATTAGTATCATCATAGATTGGTTGATACAAATATAAAGTATAAATATATTCTTCAGTGACGACATTAACCATGCAAGAGGGATCAATAAGCACACCACAACAACATTTGCCTTGGATCTTCACAAATATGTATAAAGGGCCATCAAGTTCCTTAATGGTCTCACTAGGATAAAATGTGATGCATGGATCCTTAGGTGTTTCTTGTTTCTCTACCAAATTAACCATATTTTGAATTGTGAAAGTGAAACCGGTGGGAGAAAGAGAAGTGTGTTCAGTCTCAATCACGTTAGAGGTATGAGAGGGTAAAGGATCAGTGAAAATCTTAAGATTTTAATTAGGAGGAGCTACTAATTTGTTTTCCTTATCATTCACACCTACCACAAATATAGTATTATTTTCAATCAAGTAATGAATCTTACATTTTAATACGAAAAAAATTTCAGTATCATGACAAGGTTGACGATGAAATTGACAAAAAGACTTAATATAAAAGTTAGGTGAAGTTGCTTTAGAAGGATCAATTGGTTTTATTGGAGGAAGTTTGATAACATTTCTTTGTAACAACTAAGACATGATGCTATACAAAGATTCATTCAAAGGAGTAAATTATTTCTCTCTTTTGAAAAATTTAGAAATAGGAGGCACACCTGTTGTAGCATTCACATTGATGGTGTCACTGAATTTGATGGAGCCTTTGTTTGGTTTGGACTTTACAAATGGTTGTTGAGAACTCTCACCCTTATCACTCGGAGCCATAGGAGTAGATTGTTCCATTTGACTCACAGTCAGTTGATAATTGTGAAGTATTGTGCACAACTGTGGAAAGGAAGTAAACTTAGAAAAGATAGGTTTTTCCATAATGTCATTTTGCAAATTAGAAATGAAAATTATTTGAATATCATTTTCAAGCACTAGAAAAGAGATTTGAGAACAAAAATGCTTGTATCTACCAATGAAATCAGTCACTTTTTCTTTAACACCTTGTTTACAATGAATTAAATTAGTCAAAGTAGTTTTAGGACCTATGTTGTTTTGAAATTGTTGAATAAAAGAATGATGAGGGGAGATTAAAATGTAATATGAAAAAACGATGTGGGGAGATCAAGTGGAAAGCTTTACTCCCCACAAAAGAGGGATGAAAGTTTCACAAAGGATTCCCTTCAAATTTTCACACTTTACATTCAAAAGAGGCGTTGAATTCACTAGATCCAATCCCCAATGGTAAGAGATTGAATACTAAGTGAATTGCAGTGAATTTGGAAAGTTTTAGGAAAGTAAATTACCCCTCTTTTGTAATAGGTTAGTTGAATTAAGAAAATTGAGACTAAGTGCAGAAATGACAAAGAACTAATTATATCTTGAGATAGAGATGCGGGATGAAGCTGTGTATCTAGAATTAGCAGTAGAATGTTGAGACAAAGCTTCCCTACAAATCTAAGCAAACATTGCAGGGACTATCTGTAAGTTATTCACGGTCCACCAAAAAATCCACACACCAAAAAGGGTTTTTGCATCTTTGAAAATGAAGCCTAAACTTGCAATTAAAGTCGCACACCTGCAACCTACACACATAAAAGAGAGGGAAATGTTCTTGGGATTGGGGGCTTTCCTTCAAGTCAAACCACATTTTGAAATTAACCAAGTGGTTGAAAAATGCTACAAGTAAATGAAAGGAAATGTCTGAAGTAAATTCACCTCAAGGAGGGGATGTAATTGAAAGGTTGATACCTTTGTAGATGAATTTGGTTGAATGGATATGTGAAAGAGGATGTGTTGAATGTTGATAGAAATCTCCTCTTAAATGGTTGAATCCTTGTCTTCAATACAACAAATAGCCTTGAAAGGAGACTTGAAATGCTCAATGCTTGAATGAATGCTTGAATGCTTATTTTCACTTATGATCAACTTCACTTATCATCGAATTATGCAAATAAGAGGGGAAGTGATCCTTATATACTTTCCAATTAGGGTATTTAGGTAATTTGTCATCTTAGGCCAACGTAGAGAAACTTTCTCGCTTCACAATTAACAATCCCAATGCAAGGAGGGACCAAATGGGGCCCAAAATGGGGTTAGGTTAAGGGCACCATGCCCCTATCCTATCTTGATTGAGGATAGGAAACAACAAAAAGAAGTGCAGAATGATGGAAAATTCAAGTTTTTGATGGCATGAGCATGTTTTGGGTCTCCGATCAGGTTTAGGGATTCGTTCACTAATGCAAAGACCCAAATGTGGTAAAAAATTGCAAGAGTCACAATTTTATGATGCTGCACTTCCTTCTACAAGTGTCAACTTGAAATAATCAATTTTTGCATTAATGAGCTCATATCCTTCCTTTGTAGTGACTCTAAAATCATGAAAACATAAAGTAGCAGGTATAAAGGATGCCTTTCCCTTTTCCTAAAATGAAGTTTATCAGAGTCATTTAATTGCCTCACAATCTCAAGAAAAGTAACTTTGATAGACATTGTCCTTGCCAATATGTGGGGGACACCTTCAAATCCATAGTCTCTAATTATTATGCAGCCATCATATAAATACCAATCTCCCCAATTATGATCAATCTTGACCTTGTTATCATAGACCTTGTGCCTCAAGAACTTCATGATTATATCTGATAAACTCTAATTTCAGATATACCCTAGGCCCTTATAAACCATATTTGACGAAGAATTATTCTGTAATAGAGGGAATCCAACACCCCAGGAATGATGAGTCCTTAGAGAGCGAATGGTCCTTCCGATACCTCCACAAACTAGTGCAAGGCTAGGACAGGGGATAATAGAATGTTTTGGACCTATTGGGGAATTGAGATAGACCTTTGACAAACTCTGCAAGGCTTTGTGGCAAAGATGACATCGCGGGTCTGAGACTACAATGTGGTTAGCAGACTATAGCGCGGCACGCTAGTATCTAGGTCAGACAGAGTACAAAGCTAGACAAAGACGTCTAATTTATATGGACAAAATGCAGAACTCAATGGATGCTAACTAAATAGACATAGTGCAATGTACAAAATATTAACTATTAAAAAGAATAGATAAATAGAAGAGGAAGTTAAGAATGAACTCACCAAGATGCTCATTGAGATGTTTACTTTTGGAATATGACACTCAATCCTACAATGTAATCCCTACACACATACAAGAGAGAAAATGTTGGGGGTTGGTTTTTGGAGTCTGCCTAAGTTAGACCCCCATTTTTTGTTTCCACCTCCATGGACAACCCAAAAATCCACAAGAAAGGAAGATGATGAAGAAGTTGATAAAGAAGAATGCAAAGACAAATACAAAGACAATGCCATGCTATTTGGTAATTGGAAAATAAATGAGATATTGGAAATGCAAGATAGAGTTAGATTACTCCCATAGTGCTTGGATAGTGTTGGTATGCTTGGTAAACTTGGTAGCTTGATGATGATGCAACAATGGTGGTGGTGTCTCCAAGAGCTTCAATTTCCAAGAGCAAGTCTCCAATCTGCCAAAAGAACCCTTGTAAATGTCCCCCAAAAAGGATATATGCTAAGGTATGAGTTTGAATGATGGTGGCCATGTAAGGAGGCATTACGATTCCTTCCCAACATAGGTCGTAATGTCCCAATGGCCACCTATTGGTTGGCAGGTTAGCAGGACGGTAGTGCACCACACAGATGTATCTGTGTTGCGTCTGCATCCACAAATCTATCAGATTGATAGAGTTGGTAACACCTTCAGGGAAGCTAACATGGACTTCTTCAATGGAATTAACCTATCCTCCAAGCAGCGTGGGGGAGGCGCCACATATCACAATTTCCACTAAGGGTGATGAGGATGATATTTTTGACTCTACATTTTACCCCCACTTTAGCAAGCATGTCCTTGTTAAGAGATGCAAAGCTAAAGTAGGAAAGGTAGAAAAGGTGAAGAGGAGAAAATATCACAATAGGGAAGTAGATGCTCATTGATTAGATGAAGTTGCCCCCGATGATATGATGCTATAATTTTGGAATAAAAATTGGTACTTGGAATGTCAACAACATGCTAGTTGCAATCTAACCTGATGGATGATAAGATATGATAAAGAAGTTGGAACAAAGCGCAACAAAAATAAGCCTTGCCATGGAGGAAAGTCCCTGATAATGAAAAGATACAAGATAGGGCGGCTACTATTGGTACAAGATATGTCGATATGGCTAGCGTGATGCACCATACTGAGAGCCATATGATAGTGCGTGATAAGCTGGTATGGATGACCATACAATAGGACAAATGGGAATGCTGATATGGATAACCATATGATAGGGCAAATTGGAACATCGATATGGATAACCATATGATAGGAAAAATTGGAACGTTGATATGGATAACCATATGATAGGGTGAAATGATATATCGACATGGGTATCAAGGTGCTAGATCACCATTCGATAGGGCAGATAAGTTAACCAACATGGGTAGCGACATGCTAGATTGCCATGCAATAGGACAATTGGAATTGGAACATAGTAGATTGGCCTCTACCAAGGCAATAAAGATGATGCATATTGGAAAGATGGTTTAGCCACCATGTAGGCAATCTTTGGAACAAATCAAGTGGTTTTGCCCCCACCTAGGTGATCTTGGAAAGAAAAGATCAAGTGTTTTGGCCCCTACCTATGTGCACATGATAAAGAAAATGCATGAAAAAGCATAAAAATAAAGGCACAAATATGTAAATGATGATATGATGGCCCCCCCTTAGAATGATATGCATGGAAGGCACGTTATTCGAAGAAGAAGAGAAGTTGTGGCACGTCAACATAGCAAGATGTTTCCCTAGAATGCCACCAATGAACAAATAGCACATAGATATCCATTGTTAGACAATTCAAATAACTAGAAGACAACTGAGAGGGGGGGTGAATCAATTTTCACAGATTACCAGAACATTTAGCAATTAAAAATTTAATATCAGAACCCAAAACATTAATACCAAAATTCTTAAACCAAATATTGGAATAACAGTTAAACCAATTAAGCATAGATAATAATCAGAGAATAAATACCATCCACATGACACCAAGATTTATACGTGGAAAACCTGATAAAGGGAAAAACCGCGGTGGGAAGCCTACCCACAGTCAGATAATACTTCTATAGTAAGTATGTGAATTAAAATTGAGGGGCCTACACTTGTAGGAAGGCAAATAGCTAGAGCACACTGCTCATCACAAAAGGAGCCTCACTGACTACATAGAAATCCATACTACAATCCAGAAGAAGGAATGAACTACAAAGATAGTATCTCTTATGCCTGAGTACAGTTCTGGTTAAGCTCAATACTGGAGGACTAAATCCTCTTACATAAACCCAATTCGATCACCAATGATCAACCAAATCCTCTTCCTAAATGATATTACATTATTCGCACATTACATATCCATATCCCATTCCTTGACCTTATACCTATCATGATCTACAATGAGATCTTACATCATATATATACAAACCCTCAACCATAAGCAATCAAGTCGGCCACTAGACAATAAACCAATTACATAATTACAAAACATGTTGGCCTTAGACCAAAAAAATAATATCCAACACATAAGACATCTTAGAAACACATCGAGAGGTCCAATCCACACATTACATTAAGCCGGTCCATAACCTAGATCAACCGGGACCCAATATAGGTCCACATGCTAAGGAAATGATCTCCATCCTCTAAGTCTCTAACATGATCACCAACAGAATTTTGAATCTCCACCAGAAGTTGCACCAACACCACTTATGCAATTCATCGAAGATCTTCAACAAAAGCTTTGTTGGTGAAACCCTTGCTGGAACTGCAAGCCAAGCTTCCAAGAAAACAGGATAGCATTCGATCACCAGACCAAAACCAAATGACTGTGAATGAACATGAGTATCATGAATAAGCCAATTTGATAACTAAATCATATCGGAGCCTGCCGAATCATGCCGGATCCAAACCAACTAGAAACTACTCAACCTACCAGGACTAGAAGGGTGTCGGTTGTTAGCATCCCCTCAATTTTTCATTAAAATTTCAAGCTTGCGGGTTTCCTAATGGTGTCTCTTTTATTTTCAATCTTTGTATTTCCTTTCTTTGAATGTATGTCATTGAACCTTTAATAAGTTCAAAAGGTTCAAGGTTTAAAGCATGCTTTAGGTAATATCTTTAGTGGCCTTTATCTTCACTAAAGCAAGCGCGTTGTCGTTATGTGTTTTGAACTTTGAACCGATGAACCATTTTTTGGTTCAAGGTTCAAAAAGTCCTTTTGCGTGAGTCATGGCTATGTAATGTTATTTAATGAGCAAGTGTAAATGTGTTTAATTTGGTATTGAACTTGAACCTTGAACCTTTTGTATTCTCGGTTCAAAGATTGAAGTCCTTTCACTTGTTAGTTATCATTATTGCTCATTTCCGGTATTATTTTGAGCCGCTAGTTCACTGTTGTTCTCACTGAATGAACTTGAACCATTGAACTCTTTGTGAGATGGTTCAAGGTTCAAAAAAAATCACTCTAAGTTGATTCTAAGGATTTTGATAACATTGGAGGCAGCTCAGTAAGAAGGAATATTCTCAGCATCTAATAGTTTAAAATTCTAAATTTAGAAAGTAATCGTGAGGACATTAACTATATGTCCGAAGATGATGGGCAATTAAGGAAGTGTAAGGTTTTTAGTCATATCACTATTACTTCACACGTTTGAATGAATCATTATGAAGCATGTGTAGATTTCTCTTGATTTTCCTTCCCATTTGCTTAAAAAGACATGTAAATTCATAGGCAAACTTGTAAACGTTGTAGCTATTATAATTGAATGAACTGGAGATGTCGAAGGTAAATTCAACTCTATTGAGAGGGTTTTATAGATTCATGGTGGTAACAGGGGAGTTCAGACAATTTCCCTATACTGTATTTCTTTAGTTCAGAAGATTTGTCAGTGTAAGAAGAAAATCTTTGGTTTGTTGGAGTACAATCTCATCCTGCTTTAGAATTGCTTGATAAAAGTATAAGTAGGCATTATGAGGCCGATACTACCAAAACTAGGCCAGGCAACATGTTTGGTGAGCATATTGCCAGAATTAGATGATACTTCTTTACCTCATGCCTACCTAGGAGATTTCTTAAAAAGAGCCAAAAACCTTGAAGCTAGTTCAACGATGGAGAAAATTATAAGAAGCGGTCTCGTTGAAGCAGCCACATTTCTGCTTGCTGCCCCATATCCAGATTTAGTAATAGCCTGCATGAATAGGTATGATGCTACAAATAGATGTATAAGAACCAGTAGTGGTGAGCTATTAGTTGATATTAACAGGGAAACAGTAATGGTGATGATGAGAATCCCACATAAGGAGTCATATAAGGATTGGTCAATTCGGACCTCATACGCTTTCTTCTCTGAGAAGAAAAGTAAATATAGAAGTGTAATTGCAATAAACTGGCTCCTCAAAGTTCAAGGGATCACTTCATCACAGAAGTACGAGACATTGTTATACTGTTGGATAGGCTAAAAGGGAATTCACACTCCTTTTATTGGGAGGACTGGATGTATTTTTATATTCAGGTGCTTCTATCAGGTGACAGATATCTTGACTAGTCGCAAGTAATTACAAAGAGACTCCATGAAGGTTTAAGTAATTTTGTGGGCATGTCTAGATTTTATATGTCTTCTTATCTATTCTACATATTATCCTATACTAGATATTGGCATGACCTACTCAATGAACCATGGGTGGATGGTATGAAAGTCTATGATTACTATCCTTTATTGTAGCAACATAAATATGTGGAACATATTGTCAAATGGAATGGTGTCTTTGCAAGAAGACTTGCTTTTGAGCTATAGGGTGATGTAAATAAAATAATGTCAGTTGAAGCTATGGAATTGATAAGTATATATGGTAGCTTCTACATTCAATTTCCTAGGTTTACCTATCTTTGGGTAGGTGGTTTTGAAGGTGAACCATTCAAGCTACCTAGGTATGCCTTTGATAGCATTGAACTCATTGAAGTGAGCAGACAAATAGCTCATGTTGATAAAAGGTTAGGGGGAAAAGGTGAATCTGGAGTTGCCTTTCCCATTGAACTTGGATACTACAGTTGTAAGTCTATGTCTGATGCTTTGAATTTGGAGTTGGAATTTAAGAAGATGAATTTGCAGCCCTATGTTGCTAGACAAAAGTTTGATAGCAGGGGCTATGTTGTTGAAAACCTAAATGTAGATGAACACTTTTGTTATGAACCCCAGTTGGAAGATTACTGGGAAAATTATAGTGATGAGTATAAAGTAAGTGTAAAGCGGAAAATCACGATCGAACCCTAGTTGCTCTCCCCTCTTCCAACTCCGAGGAGAGAGAAGGGAGGCTCGCTAGGGTTGATGGTTTTCACTTAGGGGAGAGACTTTACATTCAAAAGAGGGGTTGAAACCCACAAGATCCAATCCCACGCAATGCAAGATTGGATGCTAAATGAGTTTCAAGGGTTAAGACAGCAAGGCTACCCTCTTTTGTAAAGAATGTTGATAGGAAGATTAAGCTAGGAATGCATAGAAAGTGACAAAGATTTGCTTTATAAACTGAGATAGGAATACAGTATGAAGCTGCGGACCTGGAATTAGCAGTAAAATGTCGATACGGCGCTATCCTGCAAATTTGAGCAAAAGTTGTCAGGACGATGGCGCCCGGCGCCACGGTCCTCCAAAAAATCCACGAAACAAAGGGGGATTTGTTCGTCTCTACACAAGGATTCCAGATCTTCAATTTCAGCCGCGTATCTACAACCTACACATAGAAAAGCGAAGATGATTGGGGGGTTAGGGATTAGGGGTTTCCCTTTAGGTCAAACCCCAGTTTTGGAATTAACCAAGAAATGAGCAAGTGCTGTAAATGTAAATGTATGTAATGTAAAACAAGTACTAATACCTTGTTGTAAGGATGTTTGTATCGTTATGTACGAAGGTATAGATGTTGTTGTTTTTTGTATGTTGTATGTTGTATGTAGCATGTAGTATGTGATCTTCTCTTCAATGGTTGAATCCTTGTCTTGAATGCAACACTTAGCCTTGAATGGAGACTTGAAATGATCAATTGCTTGAAGGAATGCGTGAATGCTTGAATGCTTGAGTATAATTTCCACGCCTTTTCCATCATATCGAATGAAAGAGGAAAATGTAGTTTATATACTTGTCATTTAGGGCTGATAGACTGATTTTCCCGACCTTAGGCCAACCAGGAAAGTTTATTTTCCAAATTGCAAACAAAAAGACCCGAAGTCCAAAGGAGACCGGGCCCAAAATAGGACCCAGGGACCAGGGCGCTGGGCGCCATGGTCCTGGGGGACCAGGGCGCTGGGCACTCTGGTCCCACCTCCCGGGACAGCAGGGTGCAAGGAGGTTCAGGCCAGGGTGCTTGAAAAATGCAGTTTTCAGTGTCGTAATCAGGTTTCGGGGTCTCCATTCAGGTTGCATGTTGCATCGCCATCGTGAAGACCGAAATGCAGTCGAAATTGCAAGTGTCACAATTTTAGGATGCTACATTTAGCCCCCACTTTAGCGGGAGTATGTATGCTCATACTTCCGGTAAAGTACAAGGAACAATCATTGAAAGACTTTCACCACATCAAGGAGGCAAGATACACCAAGCCCCCAGTGGACTAAGGATCTTACGACTTCGATTGACAAAGTAAAAGGGAAGATCACGAGGGAGAACCATGACTGTCAGTAGTAAGGTTCCCTCACTATGAGTCATGCAAGAAAGATATCAAAAATTTTCAAGGCAAGGTTAAATTTGCCAAGAAATTTTCAAGTATCTTGAAAAGATATGAACGGGATGTATGCCCCCCTACGTTAAAGCGATCGCACATGCCTCACCGGGGGTGATTGCTTTAAGGTAGTGATACATATAAGAAATGAGAAAGGAAAGGAGCACGTTATCACAAGGATTTAGCCCCCAAGTGTGAGATAAGCCCAAGGATAATAGACACAAAACACAAAGCACAAGGTGACTTTGCTGTCCTCGGGGTCAGTATGCTGTATGATAAGTCATGTATATATATCATATGTATGTATGCATAATTGTTCTTCATTCCCCAATCAAGGAAGGTCACCTAGAAGAAGGGAACACATGTGTCTTTTGAGTCAACATGAGAGAGACCAAAAGAGATCTCAATGCTTTGCATCGTCCTCAAGTAGACAACACTAAGGACAACAAATAGAATAATGAGAATAACATATAGAAGAAGTAACACAAGAGAGGAGGACAGAATCTGCTATGCTAATGTAACTAGTCTAGCACGTCATCTACCCCCCGATCTTGCTGATCAATGTTTCGGGAAGGCAGGGAACACGCTAGAGGAGGAACATTCAACACAGCAGATGGAGCTATCACAAGATCCAAACAAGGGCTATGTTCATGTTCCGAGCCACATTGTTCTTGTCTAGGAGCTAGGATAAGTGCTTTAGAAAATTCATTAGATAAATGGTTATCAATATCAACAAGTTCATATTCACTATCAGAAGCAAGAGAAGTAACATTTTCATCATGAATAACATTTTCATCTATATCATCATCAAGATTTATAAAAATAGGATCTTTAACTCGCACAGGATCAAAACCATCATGCATCTTATGTTTAGGAGATTTTGGCTCAATTTCTGGCTGAGGAGAAAATGGAATAATGCTTGTTGAAGGTGTTTTTGGAGATTGCAAAGTTTGAGCTCTAAGACGATGCTTTCGCCGGCGTTCACGTGCAGAACGATTTCATCTAGTCTTAGTAGGAAGTGGAGAAGATAGAGGAGGAGGAATGTTCTCATCCCTATCACTTGGGTGTTTAGGTTGTGGTCTCTTAGGCTGGATAATAGGAGAAGAAGAAGGTCTCTTCTCTCTATAAAAGGAAGGAGGAGGAACTGCTCCATATAAAGGAGGAATTTTTGGTTTAGGAAGAAGACCAAGTCCATCATGACGAGGAGGTATAGGTCTACTTTTAGGAGGGTTATTAGATATAGACATAGTCACATCCATAGGGATGGGTTGGGAATCTTCTTGAGGAAAGATATTGGTTTTATCTTTCAAAGGGAGAACTTCCTTCTCAAGAATGATAGGGATGTCAAGTTTGGGTGTTCTAGGTTCACTTAAAGATAGGATCATATCTGTTTTCCATTTTTGATAAGATTTGAAAAGATGATCACTTCACGGAGGAAGAGATTGGAATTGTTTAGGCCAAAAGTAATCAAGAGGAACGCTAGAAGCTCTTTCAGCTGGTTTAAAGAGACTATGATTGACAGTAACAACTTCACCATTATGGGGAAATTTCAAACACTTATGAATAGGAGAAGCAATAGCTTTCATGGAAGATAGCCAAGGATAGCCAAGCTTCACATGAAATTGTTCGAATGAAGGAATAATAGCAGAGTTCACATCAAGGGATTTGTTATGGACCTCAATAGGCAATGTAATAGAACCAATTGCAGGAGAAGAAAATGCATCAAATAGTTTCACAATCACATCTGTTTTGTCATATATCACTTGATTCAATTGCAAAGTAAAAAGAAATTCTTCAGTAATAACATTAACCATGCACGAAGGATCAATAAGCACTCCACGGCAAGGTGTATTCTTGACTTTTGCAACTATGTATAAAGGACCATCAGGTGCCCTAATGGTTTCACTGGAATCAAATGTGATGGAAGGTTCTTTAGGGTTTTCTTGCTGCTCTACAAAGTTAATCACATTCGGAGCCATAGACACAAGACCAGCAGATGAGAGAGAGGAATCATTAGCCTCAATCGCATTAGAGGTATGAGAAGGTAATGGATCAGTGAAAATCTGAAGATTTTGGTTAGGAGGAGCTACAGATGTATTGCCTTTATCATTCACTCCAGAAACAGAGATAGTATTATTATCAATCAAATCTTGAATTTTACCCTTTAAAGAAAAACATTTTTCAGTATCATGCCCAGGCTGACGATGAAATTGACAAAAGGCTTTGTTATCAAAATAAGGTGAAGTAATCTTTGCAGGATCAATTTGTCTTATAGGAGGAAGAGTAAGCACATTTTGTTCCAATAACTTATTCATAATACTATGCAATGATTCATTCAAAGGAGTATACTTTCTTTCTTTCTTGAAAAACTTAGAAATAGGAGGCACACCTGATGCTACATTCACATTGTTGTTGATGATGTTTTCATTGAATTTGATGGAATCTCTGTTCGGTTTAAACTTCCCAAATGGTTGTTGACTGCTATCACCCTTATCACTCGAAGCCATAGGATGTGATTTTTCCATTTGACTCACAATCAGTTGATAATTGTGAAGAGTTGCACACAACTGTTGGAAAGAAGTAAACTTAGAAAACAGAAGTTTGTCTCGAATATCTTTTTGTAAATTAGAAATAAAGATTCTTTGAATATCATTGTCAAGCACTGGAAAAGAAATTTGAGCATACAAATGCTTATATCTACCAATGAAATCAGTCACTTTTTCTTTAACACCTTGTTTACAATGCATTAAATCAATCAATGTAACTTTAGGACTTATATTGTTTTGAAATTGTTGAATGAAAGCATTTGCAAGTTGTTCGAAAGAAGTAATAGAATAAGAAGGCAACGAGCAATACCATTGTAGGGCTTTGTCTCTTAATGTTCTAGTGAATAGTTTTGCAAGCAACCTTGGGTCATAAGCAAAATCAATACAAATTGTTTGAAAAGTCTTAACATGTGTTAGAGGATCACCTTTACCATTATAAAGCTCCAAATGTGGGATTTCAACATGTTTAGGGGGAATAGCTCGAACAATGTCAAGAGAAAGTGGGCTCGCAACATCAAATGTGGGCACACTAAACTTAGATTGATTCATAGAGGCAATTTGTTGCTGTAAAGAAGAGACAGTTTGTGCAAGATTGTTAATGGTCGCTTCAGTCGAAGAGTTCATATTAGATGTGTTAGATTGAGATGGAGGTGTTATGTTATTGAAAGAAGGTAAAGAGTAAGGTGGTGGGACTCTATGATAATTAGTCATAGGAGATGATTGGACAGGAGGAACACTACAAGGAGGAATGGAATGATTGAATGAATTGCCCCCTTGCGTCATGTTCATTTGCGAAGATGTAATAGGAACACTCATTGAAGGAATGAATGAAGAAATCGGATTGAATGAAGGAAGAGGGTTAATTGAAGAAGAAGGATTGCCCCCATGACTAATGATCACAGGAGGAATGTCTTGTGTAGAAGTAGCCATTATGTTTGATGTAAAGGTAGGTATGCTAGCAATAGAAGTCATCAAAGGAATAGAATGATTGACTTGAGTAGGAGGTTGTGTATAACCCAAATTTTCAGCACAACTCTTCATAGGCATCACATTCGAATCCACAATGTGTGCAATACCACGCAAAATATCAATTCCATTCTTATCACTTTGAAGCATACATTTTAGACCCTCAATTAAAGGAAGAGCTTGACTATCAGGGTATTCTTGAGACATCCATTGTCGAAAATCATCAAATTGGTTATCCAATTTTGAAAGTTGTTCTGCAGAAACCTCATGGAGAGCTTCTTCATCATTAGGAGGATTAGAGGAATCACCCATGTCCTCGTTAAAAAGGCTATTCAAATTAGGTTCCATCTCCTCGGTAATTGAACCTCGAAAAGACTTAATTCTATGGCTTCGTCTAACGGGAATAGTGTAAGTAGGGCTTATTGTTGTAAAACTCATGCACTAGAAAGAGAGAGAAGATTTTGAATTTAGAGGTAGCAATTTTCAATAAAATCAGCCAATCTTCTGGATTTAAGCTATTAAATGCAATCACGACAATCTCCCAAAATTTCGAAAAAAATGTCTGGGACCGTGGCGCTCGGAGTGCAACATGGTCCTTGCAACTTTTTTCGAAATTTGCAGGGATGGAAGTTATGATGATTTTAGAGCTAATCTGAAAAAATTGAGCGATTTTATGATCTGTAGATAGGCCAAATTAAAGTTGCAATCTCAAAATTGAACCCTACCCAGATTGTCGAAAAATGCAAAAATTTGAATTTTGAAAAAGAGAGGGAAACTGAAATTTTGAATTTTATGATTTTAGAGGGAATGCCAAAAGCAATGCAAGTTTTGAAATTCAAAAGTTGACTCAATTTCACTCAAAATTCAATTTTGAAAGCGGAAATTAAAGTTGTTGTAATTAAGCACTTAATTTCAAAAGTCACGAATTGCAAGAATTTGAATAAAGCACTGAAATTTCGAATGAATGCAAACATACTTTTCAGATTTAGGACAGTAAGAACACAATTTTGACACAAAATTTCAGTTTCAATGATTTTTGAATGATTAGAAGCGTTAATCCAAGCAATCCCTAGACCAACTTTGACTTTAATTTTGAAGGTGTTAAAATTGATAAAATCAGCCAAAATTCTGGATTTTAGCAGGAAAATACAGTAAGATCTAGCTCCCAAAATTTCGAAAAAAATGTCGGGGACAATGGCGCTCGGAGTGCACACGGTCCTCGCAACTTTTTTCCAAATTTTCAGGGATGAAAGATATTGTGATTTTATTGCGGAATCCAAAGTTACAGCTGATTTGGAGATGTTTTGATCAGTGAAATTGTCGGACAAAGGTTGAATCAAGAGGGTTTTAAAAATTAGGGTTTTGACACTTAACCACTTAATTTTCAAAATTAAAGCACCAATATGAATTGATAATTTGTAATAGAAGGGCAGATCTAAAACAAGCAGTAACATTTAGACATTTCGCAAGTTCAATTACTAAAAGGAAAATTTAGGGTTTTCATGCAATCAACCTCTAAAATTTGCAAAAGATCAAACATGGAAATGTAATCAAGGAATCCAATTTTTAGATCTAACCATGAATAATCAGAAAGGATGTTCACGTCGGGTTCACCAAAATGTAAAGCGGAAAATCGCGATCGAACCCTAGTTGCTCTCCCCTCTTCCAACTCCAAGGAGAGAGAAGGGAGGCTCGCTAGGGTTGATGGTTTTCACTTAGGGGAGAGACTTTACATTCAAAAGAGGGGTTGAAACCCACAAGATCCAATCCCACGCAATGCAAGATTGGATGCTAAATGAGTTTCAAGGGTTAAGACAGCAAGGCTACCCTCTTTTGTAAAGAATGTTGATAGGAAGATTAAGCTAGGAATGCATAGAAAGTGACAAAGATTCGCTTTATAAACTGAGATAGAAATACAGTATGAAGCTGCGGACCTGGAATTAGCAGTAAAATGTCGATACGGCGCTGTCCTGCAAATTTGAGCAAAAGTTGTCGGGACGATGGCGCCCGGCGCCACGGTCCTCCGAAAAATCCGCGAAACGAAGGGGGATCTGTTCGTCTCTGCACAAGGATTCCAGATCTTCAATTTTAGCCGCGTACCTGCAACCTACACACAGAAAAGCGAAGACGATTGGGGGGTTAGGGATTAGGGGTTTGCCTTTAGGTCAAACCCCGGTTTTGGAATTAACCAAGAAATGAGCAAGTGCTGTAAATGTAAATGTATGTAATGTAAAACAAGTACTAATACCTTGTTGTAAGGATGTTTGTATCCTTATGTGCGAAGGTATAGATGTTGTTGTTTGTTGTATGTTGTATGTTGTATGTAGCATGTAGTATGTGATCTCCTCTTCAATGGTTGAATCCTTGTCTTGAATGCAACACTTAGCCTTGAATGGAGACTTGAAATGATCAATTGCTTGAAGGAATGCTTGAATGCTTGAATGCTTGAGTATAATTTCCACGCCTTTTCCATCATATCAAATGAAAGAGGAAAATGTAGTTTATATACTTGTCATTTAGGGCTGATAGACTGATTTTCCCGACCTTAGGCCGACTAGGAAAGTTTATTTTCCAAATTGCAAACAAAAAGACCCGAAGTCCAAAGGAGACCGGGCCCAAAATAGGACCCAGGTACCAGGGCGCTGGGCGCCATGGTCCTGGGGGACCAGGGCGCTGGGCGCCCTGGTCCTGGGGGACCAGGGCGCTGGGCGCCCTGGTCCTGAAGGACTAGGGCGCTGGGCGCTCTGGTCCCACCTCCCGGGACAGCAGGGTGCAAGGAGGTTCAGGCCAGGGTGCTTGAAAAATGCAGTTTTCAGTGTCGTAATCAGGTTTCGGGGTCTCCATTCAGGTTGCGTGTTGCGTCGCCATCGTGAAGACCAAAATGCAGTCGAAATTGCAAGTGTCAATATTTTAGGACGCTACAGTAAGAAAGAGGCTATGATAAAGATTTACTCTGTAGCAAGTAATAACCATGAGACTTCCCATCAATGTGTCAGGGGGATAGGAGGAAACAGGGGAGGATGTTCTAGATCTTGAATTTAATAAGGAATTTCAAAGGCAGCCAATCCCTAAGATTGACTGGGATAAAAAGGAAGACAAAAACATTCAGGCCATGACTTTCAATGTTATAAGAAGAACTAAGAAATAGTTAAGGGATTAGAAGTTTAGAAAAAGGATCACTCATGTCTTCCCATGAACTAAGAGTTGGTTCGCATACAACAACTCAACTTCCTATTTCAACTGCTAACAAGATTGTTGATGTCGCAGGTGATACAAAGCCAATTGTTGAATAAATTAAACCCAGAAGATAAAAAAAATCCTTGTTGAGTTCCTCACTAGTCCAAGTGACTTGGGCAAGAAGCAACAAGAAGAATAAAGATCCAACATTGAGCCAAATTGTAGTAGACCTAGATCCAAGTGAGGAAGTTGAAATAATAATGGAGCAACATGAATTGAATGAACCCCTGACACAAGATATGGACACAAGTAAAGAACCAGAGTGTGAGCTGAACCTAATGAGCACCCTAGCTATTGTCAATTCACCCAATACTCAGACAACCCCTCCGTCTAAAGAACCTTCAAGCACTCCATGATGGTTAGAGGCTTCCATTAGGAAGAAACAAAGTGTAGTCCCAATGACAATTCCTATGGGAGATATGGTTAGCAAGTGTCTTGGAAAAGTGTCCAAGCTAAAGAAACTTAAAACACGAACAATGCTTGAGGTAGATGAAGGAATAGGTCAATGGACAACCAATATAGCTAAAGCTATCCTAGGCTGAGACTCGAACAAAGCCACTAAAGATGACTTCACTCTGGATAAAATTGATTTGGGGGTTGCTTCACAAGCGTCTGATGTCAAACACTTGGAATCCTCCACAAAGAGGATGATTTCTAGGATATGGAAGGATGAAAAAGATAGAAAAGAGTTGAAGCAAATCATCACTCAGATAGCCAAATACATTAATGTTATACACCATCCAAGTCCTCAACCATTGTCACAAGTTGCAGTATCCTTCAACCCCAAGTCTCCAGCAAACCAAAACATGTTAGATCAGGTTTAGATGAACATAATGGTGGCAGCGATGTTCAATAAATGGCTTGATCTCATAATACAGCAAGGCTCAGACTATATTGTCAGTCTAGTAAATGTATACAAAGATGTTGTGACTGTAAGCAAAGAATTGGAATTAGAAGTTATTGCCTGGGAGAAGGAAAGGACTAAGTGGGTGGCAGTACTTGTGCAAATGAACAATGTCCAAAAATTTGGTGTGATGAAGTTCTTGGCTGAGAAACCTATGGAGAGTTTGGATGACAATTTACTATATGTGTCGAAGAAGAATGTAGAGTGGCAAAATTCAATCATCAAACAAGGCCACGAGGAATCTACAAGATTGCTGAAAGGATTGATAGATATAATCAACATAATGCAAACAGATCTTAAGTGCATTGAAATCCACCTTATGAAAGAAGATGCTCAGACAATCAAAGCTACTATAGATATGGCAAAAATCTTCCAGGAAAGGATATAGTTCATCAAGGAAACAAAATCTTTGACTACAAATGATTTCTCGATGGTGGCTAGAATAGAATCAATGCTCACAGTTCGTTTTGATCATCTGGAGGCACACAAGGAAAAGGTGTCACAGGTAAACATGAATAAGGAGGTCTAGAAGCAATGTATTGCACATATTGGACTCCCCTATTTTCAGTTCATCCTAAACTTCTCAGTTGCACATTTGGAGTGGCAGGGCATGCACAGTTCTACAACAAAGCAGGATAAATAAGTGGCTTTCTCTGCCACGACGGAGTCCTAATCAACCAAGGGATGAGTTGTCAGCCGATCTATGGCTATTGTCTTAGTTTCTTTCACCTATGGATAAAATTAAAGTTTGAGTTATGATGTAACAAACTATTAGCCTAGAGGATATTTATGTTAGAAGTTAGTTTTATGTAAGGGTCTAAAAAACTGTGGTTTGGAGGAATAGTTTTGATTTCCTTGAATTTCTCTGAACAAATATCTTTGGTATTTGAATGAAAAATGATATTTTGGATGGAATCTCTTAAATCTGTGTATTTGATGGATTAGTGATCTCTGTTGGGATATATGTGTTGATGCATGAAATATATCATTTCATTTACTAGTTCTTTATGTGTTCTTGAATTCATTGATTTCATTATTTGCAAGTAAATTCATAGTGGATTAAGTGGTACTGATCCCCCTTGTCCTACGAGGCATGAGAGAGAATCGACTAGTGCTCATACTGCTATGCGTTTGCTTTGTTTTGAGTTTATGAAATGAACATGTGTGGAAGTAGGGGCCTGTGAGCTCTTCATTTGAAGTAGATCTTCAAAATGTTCTTTCAGTTTTTTTGGGTTTTGTAAGCATTCATTTGTGTTGATGAATGAATGCAAAAACCTTTCGCGCTTTCCAGTTAAAAGTATATTCATTTCAAAGTTTTCTGCATAAAAATTCATTGTAAATATCATGAGGAGCTTCCCTCTAATGCAGAGGATGAGCCTATAATAGATTCACCCAACTGTTGGTCTATTTGTTTTCCTTTCATAAAGGGGTGTGCATGAGTCATATTGTAATTCAAAAATATAATTTAAAGAAAGGGGCAAATCTGTTAACCAACACCGATAAAGTATCCAAACAGCTAGTATTGACATCAATGAAAAAACATCAATGAAACACATATGGCCAAATACATTAATGTTATACACCATCCAAGTCCTCAACCATTGTCACAAGTTGTAGTATCCTTCAATCCCAAGTCTCCAGCAAAACAAAACATGTTAGATCGGGTTTAGAGGAACATAATGGTGGCAGCGATGTTCAATAAATGGCTTGATCTCATAATACAACAAGGCTCAGACTATATTGTCAGTCTAATAAAAGTATACAAAGATGTTGTGACTGTAAGCAAAGAATTGGAATTAGAAGTTGTTGCCTGGGAGAAGGAAAGGACTAAGTGGGTGGCAGTACTTGTATAAATGAACGATGTCCAAAAATTTGGTGTGATGAAATTCTTGGGTGAGAAACCTATGGAGAGTTTGGATGACAATGTACTATATGTGTTGAAGAAGAATGTAGAGTGGTGAAATTCAATCATCAAACAAGGCCACAGGGAATCTACAAGATTGCTGAAAGGATTGACAGATATAATCGACACAATGCAAAAAGATCTTAAGTGCATTAAGATCCAGCTTACGAAAGAAGATGCCCAGACAATTGAAGCTACTACAGATATGGCAAAAATCTTCCAGGAAAGGATACAGTTCATTAGGGAAACAAAATCTTTAACTACAGATGATTTCTCGAAGGTAGCTAGAATAGAATCAATGCTCACAGTTTGTTTTGATCATCTGGAGGCACACAAGGCAAAGGTGTCACAGGTAAACATGAATAAGGAGGTCTGGAAGCAATGTATTCTGCATATTGGACTCCCCTATTTTCAAGTCATCCTAAACTTCTCAGTTGCACATTTGGAGTGGCAAGGAATGCGCAGTTCTGCAACAAAGCAAGATAAATAAGTGGCTTTCTCTGCCACGACGGAGTCCTAATCAACCAAGGGATGAGTTGTCAGCTGATCTATGGCTATTGTCTTAGTTTTTGTTTTTTTTAAGCAAATGGTTTCTTTAACCTATGGTTAAAATTAAAGTTTGAGTTATGATGTAACAAACTATTAGCCTAGAGGATATTTATGTTAGAAGTTAGTTTTATGTAAGGGTCCAAATAATTGTGATTTGGAGGAACAGTTTTGATTTCCTTGAATTTCTCTGAACAGATATCTTTGGTATTTATATGAAAAATGATATTTTGGATGGAATCTCTTAAATCTGTGTATTTGATGGATTAGTGATCTCTATTGGGATATATGTTTTAAAGCATGAAATATAGCATTTCATTTACCAATTCTCTATGTGTTCTTGAATTCGTTGATTTCATTATTTGCAAGTAAATTCATTGTGGATTAAGTGGTACTGGTCCCCCTTGTCCTATGAGGCATGAGAGAGAATCGACCAGTGCTCATACTGCTATGCATTTGCTTTGTTTTGAGTTTATGAAATGAGCATGTGTGGAAGTAGGGGTCTATGAGCTCTTCATTTGAAGTAGATCTTCAAGATATTCTTTCAGATTTTTTTTGGTTTTGTAAGCATTTGTTTGCATTGATGAATGAATGCGAAAACCTTTCACGCTTTCTGGTTAAAAGTGTATTCATTTCAATTTTTTTTGCATAAAAATTCATTGTAAATATCATGAGGAGCTTTCCTCTAATGTAGAGGATAAGCCTATAATAGATTTTGTTGGCATTATGTGAACTGGTATGAGGACATAATGACATTGTATGTTGTCATTGATGTCAATATGCTGAAGAAGTGAGAACTAGCATATGAGAGAACCGGTAGAACAATGTGAATCGACATTTGTGCCAAAGTGAAGTGGTGTGTTGGTTCATGATGAATCGGCATTAAGTTATGAGAACCGGCACATGGAAGTATTGTATGACTACCAGTTGGTAGTCTCAACTTTAGGGTTTCCGGTTTATGTGCTTCAAGCCTGTGTGGCTCAACCGGTGACTTTGTGTGATGAGTTAGCATAGTAACAAAGAACAGATCATGTTGCTACGTAAGACTTGTGTGCATGAAGGATCTTGCATGAAGGATCTTGCATGAAGGAGATTGTTCCTATATACCTCAAGAATGTGAGAAGTCTATAAAATAGTGATAATGTGTGATGGGTTATCAACCGCCATAAAATCAGTGGAAATGGACGATGGAGAATGTCTTGAGATTGAATCAAGAACTACTACATTTAATGCAGTGTGCTCAATGATCAGGATTGAACCATTTGAATTCCTTAACCTAACAGGTTTAGGGTTTAGGGTTTATGCTATTGACCTATCTTTTTTCCTATTAGGTCAATGTTGTGTCTCTTTCTAAGGTTGTTGGCAAAAGTTGTGTGTGTGTATCCAAGAGAAGGGATACGTGATTCTTGCCAGACCAAAAGGAGAGAAGCAATACCTGCAGAGTGTAAGTGCAGAAGGTGAAGAGGAGCCTGAGCAGATCTACATTGGCATTGAGTGCTATTACCAGATCATTGTAATACCTGTTGATCTCTAACCACCTCAATAGTTGGAAAATCCCTTAATAGGGTAGCCTTAAACGACTTGCTGTAAATCCTTTAACAGGGTAATTCAAAGCTATTGAGTTTGAAATCCTTTAGCTATTGAGTTCTTGAAATCCTCTAACAAGGTAACCTTTAATAAGGTTTAACCCTTAACCGAGTATTCTAGCCATCCCTTCACCGAGTGATCCCTAACAGGATCGGTTCCTAGCAGAACCTATTGTAATGTCTCTAACCGGACAAGGCTCCTAACAGAGCGGACTTCTAAAGATTTCAAAAATAGCTTGTGGGTATTCATCCCCACCATGGTTTTTTCCAGTTGGGTTTCCACGTGAAAAATATGTGTGTCATGTGTGATGCTTTTATCTTGTGATGCTTTGCTATTGTTTGTCGAGCATATGATGGTTCTATGTTTTATGCCTGTCAATAAAACATGTTGAACTAGCTATTATTATGATCTAATGATAGATTACCTATTTATGCATAAGGGTGAAATGGTAGTGTAGTCTTGAGTTAAGTGAAATGCTAAGTGAGTAACCAGTTAATGCTTGTCTTAGTCATTCTTAACTTTACCGATTGCACTTTGTTTCAAACCAATGTCACTGTTTGCCAGTCATTTGAAGTATCTATTGTCAAACCGGTTTAGGACTGTATTTTGGTCTATACTGATTCACCCCCACCCCCCCTCTCGGTACCAGGTTAGTACTATCCATTCATCATTGAGTTATCAATTGGTATCAGAGCATCCTCCAGGTCCTCTATGCTATAAGCTTAACTGCTTGAGGTAAAGATCCCAGTCTAATGATGAAGAGGGAAGGTCCAAAGTTTAACAGATAAAATTTCAGTATATGGAAAGACAGAGAAGATATACATCAAAAGCATGGGTGCTCAACACTAGACCTATGTTGAGACTGCCTATGTTGCTCCTACCGGTACTCTCATCGATGACCAAAAGAGAGAGATGCAAGAGAATGGGCAAGTTATGGAAGCCCTAATTAGTAGTTTATCTAACATTGAGTTTATTGATGTTCAGGATAAGGTAAATCCCAAAGAGGTATGGGATACTCTTGAAAATATCTATGGCGATGATGAGCATGTAAAACAGGCTAAGCAAGAAAGCCTTAGAGGGAAGTTTGAAGATATGCGGATGGTTGAAGGTGAGACCATTCAATAGCATGGAATAAGAATCAAAACCGTTGTTGGAGATATCAAGAGTGCAGGTGGTAAAATAGAAGATTCCACTATGGTAAGCAAAGTCTTGAGATCCCTATTGTTGGTCTATGCAATAAGGGTTGCTTCTATTCAGGAGCTAAGATCAATAGACAAGACTAAGGTATCCCTAGACTCCATCATTGCAAAGTTGAAAGCCTATGAGCTAAATAGTTTCGATGGCAGTATTCAAAAGACTGATTCAGCTTTTAAAGCTTTTGTAGTACCATCCAAAAAAGGAAAAGAAGCTAGCACTTGTGGTGAACCAAGACAGGGTAGAGAAATGGATGATGAGGAGATTTTGATGGCATTTGAAGCTCTCCTTTCCAGGAAACTTCCTAAAGGAACCGACAAATACAAAGGTAAGCTACATTTGAAATGCTTTTCTTGTAACCAGATAGGACATATTGTTGTAAACTGTCCTAATGGCGACAACAAGGACAAACCGGAAAGGTTCAAGAAATTCAAAGGAGGAAACCAGAGAAACTATTTTGTGGCAGTTGATGAAGGTGTCACAGATGAAGAATAAGAGGATGAAGAAAATGAAGATATTGTGTTTGTTGTTGTCAAGGAAGATGTGTCAAACAAGAAGGCCCTTGTCTCCTAGTTTGATAATTCCAATGAGTGGATCATTGATAGTGGCTGTTCTCACCATATGACTGGTGACCAGAGCGAGTTTCTATCCTTGGAGGAGTATGATGGTGGTGTGGTTTTCTTTGGCAATGATGCACCATGCATGTTCAAAGGAAAAGGTTCTATCTCTCTAAATGGAAAGAGTAGTGCTGACAATGTGTATTGGGTTGATGGTCTTAGACACAACCTTTTGAGTGTAATCTAGCTGAATGGCAGTGGCCTCACTCTGGAATTCAAGAATGGAGTTTGCAGAATCAAAGGAAAGAATGGTGAATTGGTGGCCACCGGTATGTAGACCAAAGGTAACCTATTTCAGCTGAATGCAAATATAAGTACATGTCTTATGGCTAAATTTGATGATAGCTGGATATGGCATAGGAGACTCTGCCATGTAAACTTTGATAACATTGTGAAGGCTAGTAAGATCAAGGCAGTTAGCGGGTTGTCGGTGCTAAGAAAACCGGATAATACCTTGTGCAGAGAGTGTCAATTGGGGAAAATGTCTTCCTCAACCTTTAAAGGTAAATCTTTCACTGCTGACAACTTTCTTGACCTTGTGCATATTGATTTGTGTGGTCCTATGAAAACTAGAAGTATGTAGGGTGATAGTTACTTCATGATTCTCACTGATGACTGCTCAAGAATGATGTGGGTCACATTCTTGAAAGACAAGTTTGAAGCCTTTGTAAAGTTCAAATCTTTCAGAGCATTAGTGGAGAAGGAAAGCGGTAAAAGGATCAAGTGCCAACTAATCAAGGAGGGGAATTCACTTCCGGTGAATTCAATAAGTACTATGAAGAACATGGCATCAAGAGGCAATTGTCTACCCCCTGGACTCCATAGGAGAATGGCCTAGTAAAGAGGAATAACCGGACTGTGGTTGAAGCAGCTAGAACCATGTTGATTCAAGGAAAGGTAGCTCACACCTTTTGGAGAGAAGTAGTGAGCACTACAGTCTACACAATGAACCAGGTACTCAACAAGAAAGGTAAGGATAAAACTCCTTATGAGTATTGGACCAGTAAGACACCTGTGGTTAGCTACTTTAGAGTGTTTGGTAGCAAATGTTATATCAAGAGGAGTGAACACCAAAGCAAATTTGATGTGAAATGTGATGAGGGAATATTCCTAGGATATTCCACCAAGAGCAAAGCTCTCAAGTGTTTCAACAATAGGACTCAAAGAATTATGGAAAGAATCAATGTAAGAGTTGATGAAACCTCTAAGAAAACTGAGGAAACCGGCAGTGAACAAGTGGTAAACGAACCAGTTGCAACCTTCTGGAAAAAGAAAGAGGAATCTATCAAGACCATTCCTCGGTATGTCAAGCTAAATCATGATCCTAAGCAGATCATAGGAGATAAGGATGCAAGAATCCTTACAAGAAGAAAGGTCAGAGAAAACTCATGTATGATCTCTGAATTTGAGCCTAAATCATTCAAAGAGGCACATAAGGATGAAGACTGGATCAAGGCAATGGAAGAGGAACTTGACCAGATAGAGAAAAATGGTACATGGTCTTTGGTACCTAGACCGGAGCTCAAAAATGTCATTGGTACTAAATGGGTTTTCATAAAATACTGAATGAGGATGGCATAGTGATTAGGAACAAAGGTAGATTAGTGTGCAAAGGATATGCTCAAGAAGAAGGAGAAGATTATGGAGAAACCTTTGCTCCCGTAGCCAGATTGGAAGGAGTCTATATGCTTCTTGCATATGCAGCTTTTAAAGGTTTCAAAGTATATCAAATGGATGTAAAATCTGCATTCCTAAATGGTGTACTTGAAGACAAGGTGTATATTGAACAACCAGATGGGTTTGCCCTATCTGAAGATAGTGACATGGTATGTAGGCTACATAAAGCCTTATATGGACTAAAGAAGGTACCTAGAGCATGGTATGAATGTTTGCATTCCCATCTTGTGAAGATTGGATTTGAGAGAACAAGTGAAGATAGTAATATCTACTTAAAGTCTGAAGGAGATCAGATCCTGATCTGTGAGGTATTTGTTGATGACATTATCTTTTATGGAGATGACAAGATGAGTCATGAGTTTGTAGATGAGATGAAGAAAGAGTTTGAAATGTCACTCATAGGGGAGATTAAATTCTTCATTGGACTGCAAATCGAGTAGATGAAGGATGGAATATTTATCACTCAATCCAAGTATTCCAAAGAGGTGTTGAAGACCTTTGGCATGGAAGATAGCAAACCGGTTGGTACTCTGATGGTGACCGGTTGTAAACTATCTAAAGAAGATAACTCAAAATTGGTTGATGAGAAGGAATATTGATCAATGATTGGTAAGTTGCATTATGTAGTGCATAGCAAACCAAATATTGCACATGCAGTTGGCATTACTGCAAGATTCCAGAAAAGCCCAAGAGAATCTCACTTGGTTGCAGTCAAGTGGATTCTTAGGTATCTGAAGGGAACTGTTCACTATGGATTGTGGTATCCTTATAGCAAGGATTTCAAATTGAAAGTATACACAGATGTTGATTGGGCAGGCAATATAGATGAGTGGAAAAGCACAACCAGTGGTGCATTCTTTCTCGGTGGTAGACTGGTCTCATGGATGAGTAAGGAGTAGAGTTATATCTCTCAGTCTACAGCGGAAGCAGAGTATGTTGCAGCTTTCATGAACTGCACTCAAACAATCTAGATGAAGAATGTATTAAATGGCTTCAAAGTTCCTGTATCTGAACCGGTAAGTATATATTGTGATAACACAAGTGCTATCAATATCTCAAAGAATCTGGTTTTACACTCTAGAACCATGCATTTTGAACTGAAGTATCACTTCCTAAGGGAAAAGGTTTAGAACAAAGAGATTGCACTGGAACATGTTTCCAGTCAGGAGAAATTAGAAAATATATTCACCAAGCCTCTCCCAAAGGCTATGTTTATGTACTTAAGAGGTGAATTAGGGGTGTTGCCCCTTCAGGAGGTAAACTAAAGATATATGCTCCACATCAGTCAGGTATTGCATAGTCAAATTTTTCTTCAGGATTGATGTGTTGAAGGATGTTACTCCTCAAGGAGAGCAGCAAAATGGAATAGGGAAGCTTGTGCCTCCACTTTGGCATTGTTGTCAAAGGGGAAGAAGATGTGAAGCGGAGAAGATATCTGCAGAAAATGGGGAGAAGATATCTTTGTTTATTGCCATCAATGCCAAAGAGGGAGATTGTTGGCATTATATGAACCAGTATGAGGACATAATGACATTATATGTTGTCATTGATGTCAATATGCGAAAGAAGTGAGAACCGGCATATGAGAGAACCGGTAGAACACTGTGAACCGACATTTGTGCCAAAGTGAAGCGATGTGTTGGTTCATGATGAACTGACATATAGTTATGAGAACTGGCACATGGAAGTACTGTATGACTACTAGTTGGTAGTCTCAACTTTAGGGTTTTCGGTTTAAGTGCTTCAAGCCTATGTGGCTCAACCGGTGACTTTGTGTGATGAGTTAGCATGGTAACAAAGAACAGATCGTGTATCCATGTAAGCCTTGTGCGCGTGAAGGATCTTGCATGAAGGAGATTGTTCCTATCTACCTCAGGAATGTGAGAAGTTTGTAAAATGGTGATAACGTGTGATGGGTTATCAGCCACCATAAAATTGGTGGAAATGGATGATGGAGAATGTCTTGAGATTGAATCAAGAACTGTTGCATTTAATGCAGTGTGCTCAACAGTCAGGATTGAACCGTTTGAATTCCTTAACCTAACAGGTTTAGGGTTTAGGGTTTATGCTACCGACCTATCTGTTTTCCTATAAGGTCGATGTTTTGTCTCTTTCTGAGGTTGATGGCAAAAGTTGTGTGTGTGTAAACAAGAGAAGGGATACATGATTCTTGCCAGACCAAAAGGAGAGAAGTAATACCTGTAGAGTGTAAGTGCAGAAGGTGAAGAGGAGCTTGAGTGGATCTGCATTGGCATTGAGTGCTGTTACCAGATCATTGTAATACCTATTGATCTCTAACCACCTCAACAGTTGGAAAATCCCTTAACAGGGTAGCCTTAACCGGCTTGTTGTAAATCCTTTAACAAGGTAATTCAAAGCTATTGAATTCAAAATCCATTAGCTATTGAGTTCTTGAAATCCTCTAACAAGGTAACTTTTAACAGGGTTTAACCCTTAACCGGGTGATCCCTAACAGGATCGGTTCCTAGTAGAACCTATGTAATGTCTCTAATCAGACAAGGCTCCTAATAGAGCGAACTTCTAAAGAGTTCAAAAACAACTTGTGGGTATTCATCCCCACCGTGGTTTTTCCCAGTTGGGTTTCCACGTGAAAACTATGTGTGTCATGTGTGATGCTTTTATCTTGTGATGCTTTGCTATTGTCTGTCGAGCATATGATGGTTTTGTGTTTTATGCCTGTCAATAAAACATGTTGAACTAGCTGTTATTATGATCTGATGATAGATTACCTATTTATGCATAAGGATGAAATGGTAGTGTAGTCTTGAGTTAAGTGAAAAGCTAAGTGAGTAACCGGTTAATGCTTGTCTCAGTCATTCTTAGCTTTATCGGTTGCACTCTGTTTCAAACCGGTGTCACTGTTTGCCAGTCATTTGAAGTGTCAGCTATCAAAACGGTTTAGGACTATATTTTTGTCTGTACTGATTCACCCCCCCCCCCCTCTCAGTACCGGGTTAGTACTATCCATTCATCATTGAGTTATCAGATTCACCCAACTATTGGTTTATTTATTTTCCTTTCATAAAGGGGTGTGCATGAGTCATATTGTAATTCAAAAATATAATTTAAAGAAAGGGGCAAATCTGTTAACCAACATCGGTAAAGTATCCAAACAACTAGTATTGACATCAATGACAAAACATCAATGCAACACATAATCAATTCGTCCAAATGACCAACAATCCACAACATCAAAATATGCAATGCAAGAGACAAGGGGGATTTGATTATTTGGCATCAGAACCCATGGCAGTGTCGGAAGTATAGACATCACTGCGAGATGGGTGCATTGTCATAGTGCCAAAGATCTCAGATCTGAAGAAAGGCACATGAAGACAAAGAGAAAATAAATAAATAAAAAATTGGGTCAACATGGAAGAAGGCATAAGAATGCCCTTGACGGTTTGCATCATCCCCAAATGTTAAAAAGGAAAAGATACGACAAAAAGAGGAAATAGATATACATATAGAAGAACTGGTACAACAGAAAATCCCTTGTATCCGAGCACCTACAGAGTAGCTCGGGTCCTGTAGGAGAGAATAATAGATAAAGACAGTCAACCTCCCATATCCACGTACCTACAGGGTGACCTGGGTCCCAGGGAGAGAACAAATAGATAAGAAAGCACGGGGGAACACATTCATGCATAGATGCAAGTAGATGTAGAAGAAAAAAATGATAAGCTAAGGGTCATCCCCAAGGAGATCATTGTTTTGAAGGAGATACTTGTCCTCCCAAGATAGGTCATAGGGAGAAGGTGGAATAACTCAGATGGGAACAATAGCCAAAGTGACCCCTAATGCCTCACCCATAGCAAGATTGAGGGACGAAGCTGCATCAAGATTGGCATCCGCAAGCTTGGAGGAGGAGAGGGTCAACAATTTTGTGAAGATCAAAGATAGTGTTAGGATCTCCTCCAACGAAGCGGTCATGCATCCCTCAAAGGAGGAAGCAGGTGACACTCTCGGAGAAGATGAAATAAAGATAGGTCTACCAGCCTCTAGAAGAGGGGCAGTGACAAATTCGAGAGAAGGTGGGGCCTTCTCAATCGCACACATAAACACAGGCGAAGCAGAAAACAGAGAAGAAGGTAATGGTAGAGATGAGGAACATACCTCTGTTGGACAACGATGTTGGAACTTCTAGACAGAGCTCTTCTCAAACTTGCGCTTGAACGAGATAGGAGTATCGGGCCTCGTATTGACTGTCAAAGGCTGAAGGACCCCATGAAATTTGTGATGGTGAAGGGGTGGCATAATAGGTGGAGTAGCGGAAGCTCCGCTAGAGACCACTTATGTGTACAACATATCCAAAGGCACGGACAAGGCTAGAGTGTCCGACAAAGAACTGATAAGTGGAGGCTCCAAGGAAGGAGTGATGAAGACCTGCACTCGCTTAGGGGGAGGTTCATCAAAGGTCCTTGGAGCAGCTGGAAGCAAAACCAAAACTGATGCAAAAGCGAGAGCCATCGAAGGAACAGGCTCTGAAACAACAACACTGGAAGATGCACCAACGGACAGTAAGGAAACATCACGCGCTCGAGCCTGGGCCTGTCGGAAACATTTATGCACATGTGCATGCTAGTTCTGATGGAGGTGGGGACCACCAACCACAATCTGAGATGAATCAGGAGCATCATGCTCCATAGGAGAGGCCTCTGGGATTGGCTCAAGGAGAGGAGAAGGCCCAACCAATGAAACATGAGGGACATCCTGAATGGGCACCACATTCACAATGATAGGCACCTGACCTCACTTCACTCGAGGAGCAGGTGGAGGGATAGGAGGTGTTGACATGGTCTATGATTTAGATGCAAGCGAAGATGAAGGAACCTAAGACGAGTGCTTCCCCTTTGCATAGCGAGATGACTTAGGGATATCGACCATGAGGGGAAGCTCGAAGGAAGGGCGGGACATGGACTTTAGCAATGAAGGTGCCTTTCCTTTGGTTGCACTAGGTGCAATTGTAGGAACAGAGGACACCATTGGGGTCTGCATGGTCCTAGGCGGACAAAGAGGTCTCAGTGTGGGAGTGGGTTTAGCCCCAACCCCCTGTGATGGAGGGACATGTGGCACAACCCATTCCACGACCAAGATCTCAGGTGCAAAAGTTGATGCAGGAGGCGACAAAGGTATGGTAGGCTGCATCAATGTAGAAGTTGACTCCCCCGTCTTGTACTTTTAATACGCATGGTATAAAAGGTCACCATAGGGAAGCATTGGCCCAATCGAGGCAAGCCATAAGTGATCCAAAGAGAAGTCCCCACGAGAAATAAACGGTCGATAGCTAGTGTCCTGGATGACATGCACTGTGCCCTCATGAGGGAAACTTAAGCACTTGTGAACCATGGAAGGAACTGCCTCCATGGCGATCAACCACGGGATCTTGAGTCTGACTCTAAAGAGATCAAACTAAGGGATGATAGCAAAAATAAAGGACACCACCTTGGGACCTACCATTCAACCGTCAAGGTGATGCTGCCCAATGGGCTAATAGAGAATCCATGGTGGGTCCACAAGGTAGTGCGACACTCATCATAGACCGGCCTATGCCATCCATTCACGAAGAGTGTCTCCTCCGTCATGACATCGACTCTGCTAGAGGGGTCAACCATCACACCTGTTATAGTTTGACCATTTAATCAAGCAGGGATATAGAGAGGAGAAGGATGTCCGCAATATGGGGCATCGAGTGGTGTGAATGAGATAATAATGTCAAACACCTTCCCCTTCTAGGAAGGGGGGAGATGATAGGGGTGATGGTCACCATATTCACATATGGACCACCATCCAAGGCCAGATCAGATGCAGAAGTCACATTTGTCGAGTGCGGAGGAAATGGTTTGGTACAGATCTACAAGTCACTATTGGTTTTATCCATGGACTTGTTTGACTTGTGTTTCCTTGCATCAACTTTGATAGCCCCACTATCGATGTTGACTTGGACAATGTGTCTAAGATGATAACATCTCTTAGTGTTGTGACCATGCAAAGGATGGTAATGACAATACTTCAGCCCATCAAACTAGCGGGGGTAGGGTTAGCTATCTGAAAGAGGTTTAGGCTTAGGTAGGGTGATCAAGTTGTCTCGCAACAATTGCTGCATGATACTCAAATAAGTCGTTCAATTTTGTGAAAACTTGGTTTTGCGAAGATTGAGAGGCAACTATCAGAGGAGTAGCGACTATATTAGCCACAACTTTATTCCTTTGAGACCCATCTGAGGGCTTGCTATAAAAAGACCCACCACGAGGGTTCGAAGAAGAGTCTTTGAACTGCTTCACAATATGCTAATAATTGGTCAAGGCAGAGCACCTGCTGGAAAAGTTCTGATAATGATTCAAGGACAACTTCTCCCTCAATGATGGTTGTAGGTTGCCTATGAACATATAGTACAAGTCGTTATCCGAAAGGGAAAAGAGGATCTTAGTTGAGATCGCCGGATATTGTGAGATAAAACCTGTCACCTTCTCATTTGGTTTCTGCTTACAATGAACAAGGTCGGATATAGTGATCTTGTTGCCTATGTTAGCCTGAAACCTCTTGAGAAAGATATCCATTAGCTAGTCAAAGGTGTAGATGGAGTGGTCAGGTAGAGAATTGTACCACTCCAACACAGTTCCTTTTAGGAAACAAGCAAACAACTTAAGGAGAACAAAGTCTAGATTGTGATAGTCAATACACATGGTCATAAATGAATTGATGTGTGTTTGGGTCACCATCGCCACTAAACCTATCAAACTTCAATGTCTTGGCAGCCATTGGAAGGATGGCATTCAAGATAGTGATGTCTAAAGGGCTCTTCCTATAGTACGTGGGTGAAGATGATTGGCCAGAAGAAGAATCCAAAGAAGTGTGCTGCAACTGAAGCTGGCCCATGTTCTTTAGTATAGTATTAAGAACTATGTTTGTAAGCGGAGGAGGATGTGGTGGAGCTACACCACCTCCCCCGCCAAACGACATGTCGGCTGACATGGAACTAGTAGAGACAACTGCAATATGGGCAACAGCTGAAACAATAGTTAAGTTAGTAGCCATACCCGTGTAACCTAAAGGAACAAAAGAGGCACTGATACTCAGGATGGTGGAATCCACCATATACCTCCCAATCTCAGGATGATAACACTGACTTGGGACCCAAATAGATCAAATTGGGTGTCCATAGGGGTACCTCGACTAGGGGCACATGGCTTTTTACAACCATGGATAGGGCCCTCAATATCTCCAGGCCTCTCCTGACGGATATCAACATGTCTCTCAACGTGCTGATGACATTCTTGACCTGGGGGAAGAGGTTCTCTCAGTTCAGGAATCCCTCAAAATCTCTCAGATTCTTCTCTAAAGAATTGATCTGCTCAAAATTGATAGAGACAAGAGAATCATGATCGATAGCAGGAGGGGAAGAGGGAGCATAACTCCTAGGGGAGTTAGGCTATGAGCTGGCAAGAGAGAGATCCTCAGTCTGAATGGGCTTCAGATGATGAGAGCCCAATAGATCATCAAGATGAGGACCCTACATGGTGCCAGGTAAAGGAGGGCTATAATGATCAGGAGGAAAGCTCCTCCTGGATGACCTCCTAACTACGGCTCCTATCATAGTTTGGGTCATAAACCTCATAAGTTGATTGACAACCAAATCATGGAATAGGGACACCTATGCAAGTCTTTGGAAAAAGATGTAGGACTTTTTTTTTTACGTGTTTAAGATAAAAACGTTAAAGGGAAAAAGGTGTTTGCTGTTTTTAGTTTTTGTTTTGTTCTTTTTTAATTTATTTTTTTTAATTTTTAAGTTTTTAAATGAGGGTGATGAAAGGTAAAACAACCATACGAAATTGGAAAAGGAAATTAAATAAAGCAACTAAGTTATAATAGAAAAAGCAAACACACATGAATCCCCCTTCACGTTGGGTTCACCAAATTGTAACAGAGGAAATTCTACACCCTAGGAATGATGAGTCCTTAGAGAGCGAATGGTTCTTCTCATACCTCTGCGAACTAGCACAAGGATGGGCCAGGGGATAATAGAATGTTCTGGACTTATCGGGGAATCGAGACAGACCTTTGGCGAACTCTACAAAGCTCTATGGCCAAGACGACAACGTGGGTCTGAGACTACAGCGTGATTAGTGGACTACAACATGACACACTAGTGTCTAGGTCAGATGGAGTACAGAGCTAGACAAAGACGTCCAACTCGTGTGGACATAATGTAGAACTCAATGGATGCTAACTAAATAGACAGAATGCAATGCACAAAATATTAACTATGAAAAAATAATAGCTAAATAGAAGAGGAAGTTAGGAACGAACTCACCAAGATGCTCATCATGATGTTTACTTCCGCAATATGACACTCAATGGATGTAACGTAATCCCTACACACATGCAAGAGAGACAATGTTGGGGGTTGTGTTTTGGATTTTGCCTAAGTCAGACCCCCGTTTTCGTGTTTCCACCTCCACGAACAACCCAAAAAGCAATGGGAAAGGAAGATGATGAAGAAGCTGATAAAGAAGAATGCAAAGACAAATACAAAGACAATGCCATGCTATTTGGTAATTAGAAAATAAATGACATATTGGAAATGCAAGATAGAGTTAGATTACTCCCCTAGTGTTTTGCAAGTGTTGGTATGCTTGGTAAACTTGGTAGCTCAACAATGCTGCAACAATGGTGGTGGTGTCTCCAAGAGAAAGTCTCAAATCTGCCAAAAGATCCCTTGGAAATATCCCAAAACCAAGGATATAGGCTAAGGGACAAGTTTAAATGTTGGTGGCCGCATAGGGAGGCATTACGATTCCTTCCTGGCATGGGTCGTAATGTCCCAATGGCCACCTGCTGGTTGGCAGGTTGGCGGGATGGTAGTGCGTTGCACAAACATATCCATGCCACGTCTGTGTCCGCAAAATCTGTCAAATTGACAGAGTTGGTAATGCCTCTAGAGAAGCTAACATGGACTTCTTCAGTGCACAAAAGGACAAGTTGGCAAACCTGTCCTCTAAGCAGCATGGGAGAGGCGCCACATGTCGCAATTTCCACTAAGGGTGATGAGGGTGATATTTTTTACTCTACGTCTTCAAAATACATGTAATGTGCCTAAGGGCACCCACTATCCCACATGTATGTTCACTCCTAGACTAGGCATAGATTACCTTGTTTATCCAATGTTGTCAATCTTAGAGGAGGTTTCCAAATACCCAATTTCGATCCTCTATACAACAAAATGTGACACAATAGGGAATATGACTTAAAATAGATAATAGACTTTTCTTTCTTCACATCAGCTAAGGTCATATTTACCCTATCTTCTAAATATATAAAAAAAGGCATGTCTGCCAAGTCAATACAAGTATTACAAAAATGTGGCATATTTCTTGTCCAAATTGATATACAATAAAAATGTAGAATATATATACATGTATTGGTCATTCTATGACCAAAACTAACACTATATGATCCTAAACTTGTGGTGGATCATCAAAATCAAGCCTTTTCGATGCAGTACGCGACTCTATAGATGGTTGCAAAAACACAATTCAAAAGCCAAGTTAGAATTCTTTTGTAGAAAATAGTTCACAATTAACAACATAACTATGCATTTAACTTTAATTCCTTTGCAATTGAAATATAGATTAACTCATCGACTGATCTAGGAGCTAATGTCTTCGCTCTCCTCTCCTAGTCACTTTTAGGAGGTTTCTTGAAGACATACTTAAATGGATCCACGTTATGGTCGCACCGCGAAGGGATCTAATGTAGATTAAATTTACAATTAATATAATGTACTAACATAAAAATATCAAAAACACTAAAAAGCTATAATATAGAGAACAATGACATACCTGTGTCTAGATGCTTCTCCAATGGACTGAGGATGGCTCACCATCGATGTAGAAATTGTCGCTATTACCTATACAAAAAAGTTCAAAGATTAAATATAATTAATATAATGATAAGTATTGAAGGTTAAAAACAATTAATTTTACATATCAAACAAAAGTGTACCGGATCCTGAGATGATTCTCCAATGCATGGAGGAGGGTTCACCATTGATGAAATAAGTATGGATATTTTCTGTATGAAAAAATTATAAGATTATAATATATCACAAGTTCACATGTACGCGTGCATATAATCATGAAATCAAGAAAATAAAGTAGAGATGCATACCTCTGCCCTCTCTTGATCCACGGGCAAATCAAGTGCATTCAACAAATCCACATAGCTCAATGGTCATTGTACATGTGAAATAGATAAAAAAACACTAATCAATCTACAAACCCCAACTAATACTTGATTTCAACATTTTCAAACAATTGTACAACTAAAAATATGTTCAATTACCTTCTTCTCACGTTTTGGTGTCTTCGAGAAATTCTTTTTCCTAGGATGAGCCCTAGACGCGGAGGGGGTACCCTAAAAAAACAAAATTAACATGAGATATTAGTACAGATAATAAATGAAACATAATTTTAAAAATATAAAATGAAATGACTTGCATATTCCATCAAAACAATACATAAAAAGGGTTGTACAAAATATGATACTGTATAGCCTTGAAGGCCAAAATCGATCACTGAGAGCATGATGTCATCAATCTGGGACATTTTGTCCCCTGTCAACACCTACAAACCAAAAATTGGACCAAGCATTAAAGATAGTTAGTATATCTTGTTTTTTTTTTAATTCAAAGTGTACTATTCTATTTTAACATGTTACAAAATTTATACCTCAAGCATTGAAGTTGCAGCTATAGTAACTGGGGGAGGAGTATGGGATACCGTTGTTGCATCCTAAAATGCATATTATTTGTCTCAATTTAAATCGATGTATAAATGAAAATTCATTTATGTAATTACAAATTTAAAGTGACTGATAAATAAAATGCTATGAATTCAAATCAACACACCTGTGTCTCTTGCTCATGGGAAAACATCATATCCATCAACTCATCTGTCAGTGCAAAATCCTCAATCATGCGAGCCTAACATATACTCCTGCAAATCATGCACATATGAGATGAGGATCCATCTGCACTAGCTGCATCATCTATCCCCAAGCATATCCCTGAGAAATTGACACACATATGCTAGATGGTCTCTCTGTCACCACCTAATGGCTCATCATCCAATACAATAGGGTGTGCTAATGACATCCCATGCTAGATGATGGCACCAGTCAATGTTGTGGCTGCCTAAAGAGTTTGTAGCTCCATCGACTCTTTCAGCTCTACTGGTATAGCCTGATGCACCTTGGTTTTGGGTGCTAGGGGGCAGTGACTCTCCACAGGTAATCACCTATAGGCTCCAGGTCTATCTTGGGCAGAGCCACCACCTCTACCATGGAACTCTCTCATGTCAAAATAGTTTGGGCGCACATTGAGCACAAACTCACAATATACTTTTCTCAAAAAATATAATGGCACCTCATAATTATTACAAGGTGGATCATCAAAGACCATCCACCACCTCTGCCAAAAAAGATTCTTCATTTACACATTGGTACACCAATGTATGGGAAACCTCTTTGCATTAAGAGGTAATGACTGGCCAGTTTTGGGATCAACGAAAAGGGCACATATTTGTTGTTTAGTAATATTTTTATTTTTTACTCCATTGTATGATAGCCCATCAGCATAGAATTGACGACACATATCCCTAAAGATTCCCCATTTGGTAATTTGTGTGGAAACAGCTATGGCACCGCTAGCTAATGTTTCTAGGCTAGTGGCGAGGGATTGATGATGCTCAAGTTTAGAGTTTTCAATTTAACAATCAGTCTATTGATTTTAGACGTATGTTTTCCTAACTAATTAATTAATTGCTCCCATGTTTCAGGTGTGCGGTCAAAAGGAGGAATTGGGGGTTGTTCTTGTGTGTTTTCAGGAGGTGCATTTGATTGTTCTTGTGGGTTTTCAAGAGTTGCATTTGGTTGTTCTTGTGGGTTTTCAGGAGGTGCATTTGGTTGTTCTTGTTGTGGATTATAAGAATCTGGTTTTTGAAAATAAAAAACGAAAAAACCTAATCAAAATTAATGAAATTAAATTCAAAATGTAAAACAAATTGAACAAATGGTAAAGAAATACAAAAATAAACAAAAACTAACCTTGATCCATAGTTTGGAGGACAAATCTAGCAACGCATTTGCGGTTTAGGAGAGGAAATGAAAAAAAACAAAGTAAAAACTCACTATTCACGGGTAAATGAGACCCAGTTTTTTTTTAACTTTTTTTAACAGGCACCGTGTACGCGGTTATATCTGGATTATTAGCGCGTACGTGCTCATTTTCCTATGAGCAGTGCGTACATGTTCATTTTCCTAGGCATAGCGCGTACAAGCTCATTTTCCTAAAAGCAGCGCATACGTGCTACCTTCTCTAGGATCGAGAAGAACAAACCTAAGCAGGTACATGGGAGTTTCAAATTTTAGAACCGCATACGCACTGCTTGTTTTTCCATTTTTTTTGGGTGGAGTCCACTTTTCTGACCACCATCTTTGTGCACATACCCGGTATTGGAGTTTGACTTATCTTGGATCCGGCATTAGCAGCTTGTTTTAATGTTTATACATTTGTGATATATGGCCGACATGTAATCTTATATTGTGTATATCTTTGTAAGCTGACATAAGGCATAAATTTGTATAGGGTATATAGGGAAGATTTATTAGATCACTTTTATATAATAGGGATGTAATCTAATGGATATGTAACTTTAATATGATGCAAAATATATCAGAGAGATTATGTATGTGAGGAATTTATTGTAAGGGTTATTCTGGTAAAGGGGTTTTTAGGGTTTCAATTGAAATAGACAGAACTTAAACCAGAACTGTATTCTAGCATAGAAGATGCTATCTAAGTAGTTCACATTTATCTAGATTGTTGTTTGGAATTTTATGTAGTCAGTGAGGCTCCTATTGTGATTGAGCAGTGTGCTCTAGGCTGTAAGCCTTCCTGCAAGTGCAGGCCCATCTTATATATTGTAATATCTCTTCATATGGCCAATGGATTGATATTATGGGTCAAAAATCCCACCATGTTTTTTCCTCATTGAGGTTTTCCATGTATAAATCTATGTGTTATGGTTCTCATTTATGTGTTTGCCTTATTGATTGCTTTACTTCTTTCAATTCTATTTATACCAGTATACCGATTGGTGCATGAATGTTTTCTTAAGGCTAAAATCTACTATTCTGGTATAAAACTGATTCATCCCCCCTCTCAGTGTTATTGGTTTCCAACAACATTACCCCATGTTGATAACATCCATCCTATAAAACCATAGAAATAGAGCCCCCCCACCAAGAATAATAAAAAATATTCTTATCCATGTAGTTTAACCTGCTAATTGTAACTAACTTCAATCTACCTATCTTTCTATCAATATTATAAGTATCAATAAAAACCATGTCACTATCAGTATTATGTAAAATTAAGTCTAAATACATAGGCATGCAGGCCCAACATAATAACCATATCAAGATCATAATTAAAAAACCCAAGCAAGGAATAGGAAATAGAAACCATAGAGGAGTTAATCCTTCTTTATTAGGTTCCAGTTTCGCTGGAGCCTATCAATTTGATTTTCCCACGTGTCCATCTTTTGCAAGTGTTTTTTTTAGTCCCATAGAGCTTTCATCAAAGTTGAAGAACCACCAACCAGCTTTACTTAACCACTGATTAGTAATATCATTGGCAACAACATTACCCTCCCTATAAATATGCTTTTCTTGAATATTTTTTAAAAAATCCAAAGAGATTTTTTTAATTTTTTCTTATCCCTCGTATCTCCCAGGGGGTAGCAGTGATACCTTTCAGGCAATCAATATCAATTTGGAATCACCTTCAAGAACCACATTCTCACCTTTGTGATGTTGAAGCCTAGTTAGACCCATCCAAGCTGCCATAGCTTCAACTCTATTATTTTATCCTCTCCCCAGATTAGTGCCATATCCTTATCATCTGTCCTTTGTGATCTCTAATTAATCCCCTTTCTCCAGACAATCCTGGATTACCCTTGGAGCAGCCATCAAAATTGCATTTGAGCCAGCCTTCCTCAGGAGGGGACCAATAGCATCATTTTCTTAGTAACATAGTTTGCCAATTTAGCCTAAAAAAAATTGGGTTGATGCCCCATTTTTGCCTTAGACGAATGTCCAGCCCAGTAGGGAGGATGTTTGAAGTGCTTGGAGAGCCCGCATTAATATTTTCTTTGATTTGTTGTTTAATAATCTTGACGAGAACTTTGTTGTTTCTCTCTTCATCCCTAAAAACTCTATTGTTTCTCTCTTTTTAAGATATTCCAGGCCATTATTGGGGAAGTTTGAAGCCAAAGGTTTCTTGCCACAGGATGATGGTAAGGAGATAGGGGCCAAAGCTTCATGAAGTCTCTCATCATTTTCGGGTGGGTCTAGCATATTTTCATATCCTCCATAACATCATTCTAGATTTCCTTAGCATAATTACAGTGAAAGAATAGGTGATCAATACTTTCCATATCCTAGTAGCATAGAACACGTCTATTAACAAAAGAGAATCCTCTTTTGTTAAGATTATCAATAGTAATAATTCTTCCATAAGTCGTAGCCCACAAAAAATAGTTTAGTTTTGGGGTTAAGCCTTTAATCCAGATCTCTTTCCAATTATTAAAGTCTTCTATAGATTCATCATCTAGATTTTGATAAGCCAATTTCACTATGAAGGATTCTAAAGAATTGAGTTTCCATATCCATTCATCCTCTACTTGGTGCAAGAAGGAGAAGTCTGGCATGAGTTTGAGAAGCTCTTTTGCCTCTTTGATAAGCTAATCTCGATGAAGGATTGGAATATCGTCTAACTTAGTTATCATCTCTTTAAAATTATTCTAGGTTGCTTTATCCCCTTGCCATTCTATGTAATCTTGAACCTCCTTCCCACATCTTCTACTTAAGAAAGACATAACTTTCTTAAATTGAGGTAGATCAACAAGAGCATAGGTCTGAGCCTAGAATTCATTCCAGAAATTAGTTTCATTTCCATTCCCTATGATCATTTTCCCATTCTTTTTTATGAGATTTTTAGTTTTAGCAATATTTTTCCAGATGGGAGATCTAGAAGGAAGTTCTAGCTAATTTATGAATTTGTTGCATCTCTCATTGTTTAGGTATTTTTCTCTCATAATTTATTCTAGTCTTTTTCCCCTTCAGATAGCTGGCATCCAATTTTAGATAACAAATCTCTATTGAAGGTTTTGATTTTCCTTATCCTTAATCCCCCCACCTTTAAAGATCTGCAAACCCTATCCTAGACAACTAAGGAGAGTCTATCCCTCTCTTCAGTACCCGACCAAAGCAATGTTTTTTGAATTATTTCAATCTTCTCAGCCACATTCCCGGGAATTTTACAAAGGGATAGATAATATATAGGGATATTTTGGAGGCAAGATTTAACCATCTAAATTTTACCAGCCATGCTGAGAAGCGTCCCTTTCAACCCGACTATTTTTTTGTGGAATCTTTCAATAATGTCATTCCAAAAAGCTAAAGAGGGGGATTTGGAAATAAGGGGTAACCCTAAATAAGAGTTATGTAGAACAGTAGTTTGACAGGATAAGATAGTGGTTTTTCTCTTAAAGGATGATATTTACATTCATAACTTTAGAAAATATTACTTTTTTCATAGTTAATATGTTGACCAGTGATCTAAGCATAATTATCCAAGGTTCTCTTCCAGTGTTTATCTTTTGAAACATAGGCTTCTCCAAAAATGATAGTGTCATCTATGAATTTCTAGTGTGAGATGGGATCAAGCGTAGTATCAACCTTGACCCCTTTTAGCATTCCTCCCCTTATAAGTTTGTCAATATTTATGTCCAAAACTTCCGCAACAATGATGAACAAATAGAGTGAAAGAGGGTCACCCTGACGGAGCCCTTTTCCACAAGAGAAATAGCCCTTAGGGGAACCATTTAGGAGAATAGAAAATTTTGAAGTAGTAACACATTGCTCTATCAATTTTTAATTTTTTTTTTTGGACCCAAACCTTTTAAGAACCTTGAAGAGTAAATTTCATGAGACCCTGTCATAGGCCTTAGAGATATCTAGTTTGAAGGCCACAGATGGTGTTTTGCTATTTTTTATAGAGTGGACATGTTCATGAGAAACAATAATAGCATCTAATATATGTCTCCCTTTGACAAAACCTTTCTGGTTACCTAATATTATCTTATCAAGAAAGGGTTTTATTCTATTAACTATAACTTTAGAGAGGACTTTATATAGTGTATTACATAGACTAATAGGTCTGGAGTCTTTAGTAGAAACAAAATTGTCATTTTTAGGGACAAGGGAAATGAAAGTTGCATTAATTTGTTTGAGGATTTTACTTGATTTGAAGAAGTCCTTCACCGCATTTTAGATGTCCACACCCACAATATCCTAGTGGTCTTGGAAGAAAGAAGGGGGGAATCCATCAAGTCCCGGGGCTTTGCAGGGGGCAAAAGAAAACATAGTGTCCTGCACTTCCTGAGGAGTGACCTTTTCTATCAACTTTGATAAATCTTCTTTTGTAATGACTTTAGGGATAACTTCCAGTAAGCTATTGGGGCCTTGAAAACAACTTTGAATATTAGGATTATTTAAGCTTGGGAAGTTAATGACTAATACAACCATATCTTCCTCATCCTCCACCCAAAAGCCATCCTCTTTAAGAAGTTTTATAAATTTATTCCTACTTCTATGTTTCATAGTAGATTGGTGGAAGAACTGTGTTTCTGTCTCCCTCATTAAGCCATTTTATTCTTTATTTTTGCTTCCAAAATCTCTCTTCTTTTTAATTTAGCTTAATCCATTGGTTTCTTAAATTAGTCTCCTCCTTGTTTTCTTCCTCTGAGGCCTTGCTCTCTTCAATCTTTTACTGTATCATTTCTAAATCTGAAATGATGACTTTTTTTTGTTCAAAGATGTTACCAAATGAGTAACGGTTCCATCCTTTGACTTTGTCTTTTAGGATTTTAAGCTTTTGGGTGATTTGATACATAGGGGTACCATGGACAAGATTTTTCCACCATTGTTCCACTAGAATTTTGAAATCGGGATGATGAGACCACATAATCTCATATTTGAAGGGGTAAAACTTTTTTTTCTCTAGGTCCATCCATAGATAGGATTATGGCATTATGATCTGAGCTTGATCTGGGGAAGGAGGACAAATAAAAGGAGTCATAGTTTTCCCAATTGTTGGTAAACAAGAACCTTTCCAGCCTAACCTGAATCAGATTTTCCCCTTGCCTTCTATTGGACCAAGTAAATTTAGAGCTAGTGAGGTTTATTTTCATAAGAACAGAGGAAGAGATAAAGTTGGCTAACTCTGTCATACTATCAGAATTGTCCTCAATACCTCCATATTTCTCCGAGGGGTAAAGTGGTTAGTGAAAATCACTAGCAACCATCCAGAGAGCATTCTTCTGATTCCCAATGAAGCTTGTTAGAGAAGACCAAAGAAAATCCCTAAGGGATCTTGCATTGGGGGCATAAATATTTATAAGGAACCATTGGAGCTAAGATCTAAGATCCTTCATCTTAATAATCAAGAATTTTTTAGTAGAGTGAATTAATGTACCCTCAAAGTACGTAGGATTCCAAAGGGTGGCGATACCCCCAGAAGCACCATCAGAATCACTATTAAGAAAAGAAGAAGTGGCCCAAAATGAATTTATAGCCTTCTTAAGGGCCTCATTTTTCATTTTTGTCTCTTGAATTATTAGGATATCAACTTTTTATTCCATTAACTTAAATCTAAGCATATTTTGATATAGAGAGTTATTCAAACCCCTTACATTCCAAGAAAGAATTTTTATTTTAACCATTACAAAAAGCATATCTACTCACCTAAATAGAGATAGTTCCCTTAGGTAGGGAGAGGTTAGATTTTCTTCTTCTCATTTTTGGAGAGACCATCCAAGGTTCTTTGTTTCCCTACTACTACCTCATGGGTTGCATCCTTCTATCTCGCGTCCTTCTATGTAGGTCTTCCTAATTTGCCCTTTCCCCCTACATCTATTTTTTTCTTCTTTTGGTTCTTTGCAGCCATGTGTGTCCATTCTTTGTTCTCTGATAGCCAAAACTTTGGCTTAGTTATCAGGGATGTGGAAGAGAATCCCAACATTTGTAGGTTTTCTTTAAGATTTCTGAACCCTCCCTTTCTTTTCTTCTTTGGTGTCTCCATCTAGTTTTCCTAGTTAATGTTCTCCTTATCTTGAATAGAGATTTTTTCTTAATTTTCTATTATTGTCTTCACTTCACCATTCTCTCCATTATTATGTCTTTGTCCTGGGATCTGGCTCTGGTCAATAAACATTTCTCCTTCCTCTGTATCAACCTTAAATAGTTGATCTTCAGTTTCATTATTCTGAGAGAGAGGGGGTTCCTCAATCTAACCTCTTACACCTAAAGAGGTAGCCGAGTGATCATCGATTTTATTTTTCTTTTCCTTGGCCAAGTTGTTTTCAATCTCCTTATTAGAGAGGCCAACCTCCATAGGGGGGTCCAACTCTAGACAAATATCAGGTTTTTTAGCTTATTCCTCATTTGGATTTTCCAAACCCTTAGGGGGTTGTTGCTTCAGCCTCTCATTTCTTTTATAGGCTGAGCTAGCATGACCATATCTACCATAGCTTTGACAGAAATCTTTGGCATTCTCATACTCTATTTGTTGAACCCTGGACCCCAGCCTAGAGAGGAGATTCACCTTGGTTGGAAGCACTGTATTGATGGCAACATTAGCATAGACTCTCGCAAACAACAAACAAGATTTACTTTGTGTAATTTTGTTAATAGCAAGGAATTTCCCAAAAGAATTAGCAATCCCCTTAAGGATGCCCAAATTCTTGAACTCAAGAGGCAAACCGGTGAGATGTATCCAAGTGGGAGCCACAACACCAAGATCAAGTTAAGGGTCAAAATTTGGTTTACATTTGAATAAAGAGAGATAGTTACTGCTACAAAAGGCCCATGGACCATCTATAAGGATGCAGGCCATTTCTGCTTCATTGGTCAAACTAAAAAGGAAAAGGCCATTAGCCATAGCATTAGTAGTGATGCTTCCTTTTAGTTTCCACTTAGATGTTACCCATTTTTTAGGAATGTCAGGAACTTTCCTACCAGAGAAAGCCTTAGTTCAGAAATTGCCAAATTCAACAGCACATCTAGTACCTCCACCCGATGTTCATTGAGCACACGGGTGAACTCACAATAATGGTTCCCACTTTTTTGCCACTTTTGACACTGAGATGAACAATTTTAAAATAATCTTCAACTTCCGACAACTATAACTTTTAAACTATTAAGAATTTGAAGATGATGTAAATTAGTGATCTGTAGAATTTTGTCTGTAGATTATATATATATTTTTTTCAAATTTTTTTGAAGGATTTTTTTTTAATTTTTCCATCTCCCTCAAAAAGTAGTTTTTTACAAAAAACTACATTTTTTAAGAGTGATGTGCCTCCCGAAACGCATAACTTTTTTTCTATAAATGATAAAAACTCAATTCTTTCGAATTTTGGTTTGTAACATCAATATCCAAGGCTTACAGTTGGTTTGATAGTGATATGTTCAATATTTTTCATTTTATTAAGTTTTGAAGTCCGACTAGTCATAATTCAGACATAGGTTTACGTTTGAACACATAACTTATTCTATATATATTGAAATTCAATTTTATTTTTTTTGTTAGAAAGAAGACATCAATACTCGGGGCTTAGATATTTTTCAGAATTTTTTTGAATTAGTTTCCTATTTTTCCCAATGCATTGAACAAAGAAGTTCATGTTCGGTGAAAAACCTATATTTGGTAAAATTAAAAAAACAAGTTCATAATAAACTCAATATGTAATAAAATTATATTCATTGGAAAGCTTGCTTCGAGGACTATAATACTACATTTTGGGTTGTCAAGATCATTCCATTTGAGCCTTCAACCAGAGATTTCAAGGCCAAAAATCTGCAAAAAAATGTACAAAACTTTAGAGAAGTGTTAAAAAAGGGGTTCGAACGAAGGGGGGTTTGAGCGAACCCCCCATTTTTAGGGGGGTTCAAATGAAGGGGGGTTCAATCGAACCCCCGCGCTATAACTAAAAAATGACATAAACGGGCATTAAAGGTGCTTCGCTCGAAAGATGGGGTTCGAGCGAAGTGGGGTCTTCGCTCGAACCCCAAAGGGTATTCCGTTCGAACACCCCCACTTCGCTCTAACCCCCCGTAAACAAAATTTTCCACTTTCGCCAATTTCCTTCGTTGGCAAAAGTGGGAACCAGCTTTGTGAGTTCACCCACACAATCAACTTGGGGAGCAGGAATTTCAGAAACTTTCCCCATCTTTTCAAGGCTTCCACCTAGGAATTTATCCGCATAAGTGGAAGGTTCCACTTTTGCAAAAAAAGAATCATAGCGGTACATAGGGGGAGCAGTACGCTAGAACGAATCTATCACCAAAGGGTCCACATGGAGAGCAGACTAATCTCGGGGCTCATGGTTTTGGATCCCCAACTACTGGGAAGCCCGAAGAGGGCCCCCTCTAGTAGTGGACATCGCAGGCAGCAACAAGCAACAGACAGGCGGTAAGTAGCAAGCTTGATCTCATTTCATATATTATTAAGTTACAATAATATTATCCAAAATAAACCTAAAATTTATGAAACCAATTTTCTTAGGGAAAAGCAACTACAAAAGCATATGATGAATCTTGCGAGCCAATACTTTGGAAATAATTTTGTAAGAAATTTAAAAGGGTAATGATCTTTCAATTGTAGATGTCTAGTGACTCTCCACATTAGGTAGGAAAATTTATGTTTCCCTTGTTAATTAAATTCAATAAGGACTTGGAATGAATAGTTTCAAAATATACTTTGTGAAGGTCATCATTCACAACATTCCAAAAGACTATATATTCTATATTAAAATTATCATTATCGTGTGCCTTGTCATTGACAATGGTGAAAAAATTAAAATAGAAAACTAAAAACAACAAAATATCTGATTGATTTATTCATCCAAAAATTACAAGTTTATATGTACAAGATAAGTCAACAACTTCCTGTAAAATTTCTAACTATATTGATAACAACGTTGATCAATAATTAACATGAGTTGTTTCACAACAAATAAAAGACTAATAAAAAGAACTCAAAATGATAGACAACTAGATGAATACATCTACAATATCTATGGCATACATATAGAGAACAACTATAATTTAGTTATAAATTATATTCTCTCACACTCTCCCTTAATGAACAACTAAATTTTGATGATCTCCTAATATATCCCTACACAATAAAAATAGACTAACAACATATAACAAAATAGTACATTATGTAGAAGCTATCCTTTGCAAATAGTTCTCAAACTAGTAAAAAACTTTCAAGCTATTCCCCAAGCATAATTGCCTAGTTGTAATCCAAGTTCCCAACATAATTAGACAATATTTGCACATGAAGTGTCTCATCACCCTCATAGAGGTATTTCATTGAACTTCTATATTTTGGATTTACCTCTGAACTATTGGACACAATCCTCACATCTATACATGTCTCATAAACCTAATAAGGTATAGTTCTTTTCATCCACAAGCACCTTAGACTATTGAGCATCTAACTATCTTATGATGCATCCTTTCGCATCTTGAAATTTTTAGCCTCTTCAAAAAATGATGTATCTTCAATAAAGTCATCATCACTATCAATATTAGGTAGTTTTTCCATAGGCCTCATCACACACCGGCTGTATTTACACTCTTAATGTGGAGGCTACATCAGATAGTGCTTATTTACATGATTTCAACTTGATATGACATGTCATGTTCTTAATCATCAATCATGCATCATTTCTTCCTCTTTAATATATTTCATAACAGATACAACTCCACTTGCTTCTAACAGTTCACATCCTTCGTATCAAGGCCAACATGTGTGGGTGATCTATTGTAAATCTCAGAAACTTTGTTTCTAATAGTTAAAACCTCAAACCACATGTCAATTAATGGCCACCAATATAGGTCCACACAACAAAAAATTTAGAGGCTCTTATCAAGCACTTGGTCCATCAATTACTACTCCCTCAAAATTATTATTAGCAACAACAACAAGAGACATAATAGAACATTATTAACTAACACTAGATATTAACTCTTTCTATCACCTTTCTTTGAAATTAAATAAAAATAGAGAACTATGAAAAAAAAAATTGATCAAAATTTAATCATCAACAAATTACAAATTTATATGTACAAGATAACTCAACAACTTCCTATTAAATTTCTATTTGTATTGACAACAACTATAGTTGACTTATGTACAACTAGCATGAATTGTTTGGTGGAAAACAAAAGAATAATTACAAGAACTCGAGCTAATAGACAACGAGATGAACACATCTATAAAATCTATGATGCGTACATAACATGAATTATATTCTCTAACAAAAGCAGCCTCATCTTTCGTGAGAAGTTATTCATAAATAATGCATTGGGAATTGAAAAGATAGAAAGGAATCACATTGAAACATTGTTAAAGAGCAACAAATTGAACCAAAATGTTTTCATAAGAAACAAATGCTAAATTTTTTCAATTTCCCTATTATTTATGACCAATCAAATAATATTCTTTTAAGTAAAAAACCAAAATCTTTGATAAAAAATACTCATGGAATGAGAGATATTGTCATTAACTATCATTTATAAGTAATTAAATAATGTTTTTTTTTCTTTAAAAACATATAATATCCTCCAAAAAGTATAATCTTTTAAGGTTGACTAATATTATTTTGAATTTGCATTTGAAAATCACCTCCATTGTGTGAGTGAGAAGATCGTTCGTAAGCCAGAGTTTGTGCAATCAGGTTTTCAAGTCCTTACATGAATTCAACAACTTTGTGTCAACATAATTTTAATTCAAAAAAGGTGTCTTTGATAGTTGTGTATCAACACGACTTTCACGGCTTTGTGTCATCGTTAAGTAATAATAAATCCTAGAATCTTCAATTCTTCTTTATATAGAAACTTTGTAATGTAGTACTTGCACCTAGTACTACTACATTCACTCAAGCCTAATTAGTCGTTTTTTTGTACCAATCAAAAGTGATTATTATTTTTATTCTCAAAATAGACATGATTTTTATAAAGTTGAGATTTATATTTTTTAAGTAGAAATTATTTATCTACAATATGATTGGATGAAAAAAATTGGTTTTATAGGAGTAGGAATGATAGAATTTTATAAGCTTTTTTAAGATTTCTTTATATTAAAAAGAATAATTTAACTAACTTTTTTATTCTTTATTGACAATCTCGTAAATAAAGTGATTTTTCTCTATAAATATATATTAAATTTAATTATTTTTAATTTTGAAAATATAAGTAATAAAATCAATTAACTATTGTATAAGATGGGATTCACACCATTTAAATTATATAAAATAAAAATTTAAATGAATACTTAAACTATTTCATTATACAACAAATATTTCTATTAAAAAAAAAAACCAAGTATGTATTTTTTTATAATTATAGTTTTGTTTTGTTTTTGGAAATCATTCTACTTTTTATTAATACTTTTTTTAAATCATAATTTTATTTTTTTAATCATTTTAATATATACAATATAACTTTATAACATGTAATCATAAATTTAAATATTTTTCAATTAGTCATTAAAAATATCATTTTTTTACTTTATTATTTATATTATATAATTTAATAATTATTAATAGTTATTTTATTAAGATCAAATATAATTGATATTACATAAAAATATTCTTGGTCTCATATTAATCAATGGATTGGAGAAATGTGCTTTATAGGCAGGGGTGGCTCGTTGTAGAATTTTTGGTTGATCCTTCTGGTTTTTTTAGGATGGATGTTGTTCTTCTTGATGTTTCACAATGACAGTTTACTCTTGTATGCCTCTTATGGCAGCTTCCTTTATATCTAATGACATTTTTATGTAATTTGGGAGGGTTTGGGTGGAATGTGCCAAAGGGGCCTTTGTAATGGGTAGGTAGGCTTGTGTATTTTGAGCAATACTGAAGGGTTTTCTTACTGGTTCTTTCCCTTCAGTGCTCCTTGAACAGAACACCTTGTAAATATATATATTAATATAATTAAGTAGTTTACCCACTTTTGTCATATATATATATATATAGTCTTAAACTAATAATTAATAATTAAATTTAAGATTAATTTTATTATTATAATTATAATTATGTAGATTTTATAATTAAATTAGGATTATATTCTTAAGAAAAATGTATATTTTCACTCTAATATTTATGTTGTATTTTTTCAAGGGTAATATAATATTTTATTAATATTTAAATTTTGGATTTTTAAAAGTATTTGTAAGTTTATAACTATAAAATTCAAAGTACTACAAACCCTATATACCCCTCCATACACTAAACCACCACATCAATATCTAACACATTGCAACATTCCCCATATCAACTGGCTTCCGTATTCATAAATAAATGAAATATACCCGATAGTTACTAGAATTGGGGATTCATAAAAAATTATAAAATATCAACAAAATTGGAGACACATATATACGAACTATAAAAAGCCTAAAAAGTATCTACGAAAAATTGTCCATTTCCCTTCCAAACTATTTTTGGCTACCTTGATGGGTCCATTGACATAGTAATCTTCAAGTTTGAACTTTATATGAGCTTTCTTTATCCGCTCCTTCATCTTGCCAACACAATCTTAGTCTAGTGTTCATTCATGGAGATAATATTTCAAAGCCTCCAGCCAATATGGGCTTCAACTTTCCTTTCATCCATATTACTCAGCCAACTCCACCAAATGAAAGGTTGAAGTTATGGATTTTGATCTCTAATTTTTAACCAGTCACCCTCCAATTCCATGAGACCTTCACCCAGATGCTCCCACTCAAAGCCTCCTCATCCACACATTCCTTTAGGACCCACTAAATATAATCCTTGCTTCCTAGCTTCAACCCCCATGCTACAAGTAGTGATATCGGTGCTTTGTTTTCATAAATTCTTCCCCCAAAAAGGATGTCCAAAATCTAGACAAATAGAGGAGCATCATGCTTGAGAATCCTCCATAGTCTCTTCTTTGATATTTGACCCAAAAATGCCAATTGTTGCTTAGTAGTAACCATGGTAAAATTCACCTCCATCCTACAACTCCTTGCCACCAATCATTTGCATGCCACCTTACACCAATTTCAAATAATTATGCAATAAAAATGGCCAAAATGCCTTTAAAAAAAAGTGCATGTCCCATCGAATTTAAACTACACACCTTTCCATTATGGTTTCTGCAATTGGCAGTGTACAACCTACCACTATTAATCAAGCTGGATCTCTTAAAGATACTCCCAATAAAAATTCATTTTCTCTTCCATCAATGACAACGTCCACTTCGGCAACCTATCTACCACCATATTTCCACTTTTCAACATATGAGTAATTTTAAAATCCTTTAAATTTATTAAAAGTTCTTAACATATTTATTTAATTTACATGAATTTCACCCCTAATAATGGCTTTGATAACAATTAGAGAATCGTCCTCCAAATGCAATTGTGATACTGGTAATTTCTTGGCCATCTTGTCTGCTAATAAAGCTACTTGCATTTCAACTTCATTGTTTGTACTTTCTTTCAATCTTTTAGCTCCAATTGTCAAAATATTTCTTCCAATCTCTTGCCACAAAGCCTACAACTAAAGGGACCAGATTCCATCTTGATGCTTCATCAAAGTTGACTTTCACCCATCCCACATCTTGCTTCATCCAATCAACAACTTCTTTCCCCTTGGACTCTAGATCAACCTCGAGAGGCCCATTAACAAGCCAATGATTATATTATATTATAATTATTAATACCATTGTATTGAAGTGAGAGTTATAGTTAATTTTTAAAAAATATAATTAAATAATATAATTTTAAAATAAAAAATAATTCAAAATTATAATAATTAAGAATTACAACAAATATTGTAATTACAATACTATAAAGGCAAGTACTTGCCACTAAGTGGCACTTGTTCAATTCTAAAATTCTATAATTCTTTTTTGAGATTTTTTAATCTATTTATTTTATAAATTTCTACCTATCTTTAGAGGAATGTAGATAAAGTATGCTGAAAGATGCCATATTTGTTAATTATTACACTTAAAAATTTATTATATTATTATATTATTAAATTATAATTAATATTAAATTATTATTATATTATAATATTCTAATTAATATTAAATTGTTATTAAGATATGATTATATGATTATGTTTTAATAATATTAGATTGAGATAATTACGAAGTTAATTGATTGCATGATGGAGATAGACAAATTGATTGATCAGTTAAACTCAAAGTGAGTGACACTTGAGAGGTGGAAGCAAAGATATAATTAGCATTAAATAGTTAAAATTTTATTTTTTGATTAAGGTAAAATAGGTTTTAAAGGGGCCATGAAACACTTTGTAGCGTTAAAAGGCTATTAAAAAAAAAAAAACAATACTTGATAGCCAACCAACAGCATCAGTAAAACCATAAGAAAAAAACACCAACCATCACAGGGACACAAACCCAAACCAACCTATTGTAATTCCTTGAGAATTTTAGCAACTTCTAGATCATTTTGAATAATGTGTGTATATGGTAAAAATAGAAACAACAATATTGAAAGACTAAACTAGATTCAACCACAAAACCCTAGCCTAACAACAACAAAGATCCACCATAACGTATGAAGATTACCTAACACAATGGAAATCAACAAAATAACCAAGATTATACCATCACATGTCCACTAGGGTTTGAATCTCCATTATTCCTATCTCCATTGATATTGTTTGATATATTTGCTCTCAGATTTTATGTATGCACAAGAGCTCAACAAAGAATGGAAATGTGGTTGATAGCTTGATCGCAAAAGGCTTGATTGTATATGAAAGTTTGAATGCGTAGTTGAATAGGGTTGATAATGAAGGAGAGTATCCTCTTATATAGAAGACACAGTAGGAAATGGAGGGATAAGATTAAGAGGTGTAAAGATAAATGGTCGGCAAGGATTAAAGGGTAGGTAGAGGAAATAAGAAAACAATGAGAGGGTAGGTAGTGTAGGAATTAAGAGATGAATGACATGTGTCATGGGTAGAAAAGGCTAATGAATTAATTAAATAAATAAAGATTTATTTAATTAATAGAAGAAGTGGGGATCAATTAAATAAATAAAAGTATTTATTTAATTTAGGAAGAGGATAATTTAATTAAATAAATGTATTTATTTTAAATGAGGAAAAAGGCTAGAAGATGATAAATGAATTAATTAAATAAATAAAGATTTATTTAATTAATATAATAATTAGGCTAAAATAATTAAATAAATAAAAATATTTATTTAACTAGACAGGACAATTTTAGGTGTCTACATTTTGCCCCTCTTTGAGACAATGCAGCTTGTCACGTTGTTTCAAAGAAGATAAGATGAATTGATACAAAGTTGCCCCAAGACAGGCATGATATGCCCCCTCGAGAGATTGGATTAGAATGTCTGAAAAGATCATAGACAATCTCTCGATAAGAAAGAAAGGCTAGAAAGGAATGACAAGATAGGATAGAGTGACAGAGTCACTGGATAAAGAAGACTGACATAGGAGACTAGGGATAGGGTAGTCTATAAGATAGACTATGAGAGAAAACATCCTCATTATCATCCACACACCTAAGAGATCAGAGTGCAGAGAGAGCAGAGAGAAGTCAGCAATGATGGCATTGGTGCACAAATTCAATCATGTTCACCAATATCAGAGACCAGCAGATGCAAGAGAGATAGTGAGTACCACAAAACCTCCATGTACTTTTTTGTATTAATTGTTGTCATAAATGCATGTTAGGTAGGTCAAAAAAATGTCAAGCAAGGGGAAAAATGTTAAGGCACATCTACATTGGTGCCAGGCGAGTCTAGGTAGGTTAGGCGCATCTGTGTTTGGTCTAAACGCGTCTATGGTTCCAAAGGTGTTTATGTCAAATGCGAGCGTGTTTGCAAAATGCAGGCATGTCTGTGTGTTTCAGGCGCATCTTTGAAATGCTAAAACATCTATGAAGTATGTAATTATGTGTGTGTCATAAGTACGTGTTTATGTCTTCAAGGTCGAATCAACAGTTTTGTGATAAAAATATGTTGTCAATTGGATAAGCTGCTGAGAGGATACACTCAAACGGGTCCTCTAGAGAAGACTAGGATAGTAGATAGGGCTGGGATTGACAATTATGTGATAGAACATACATTGTTAATCAGGAAACTACTCAAGAGGATACACTCAAGCAGAGGCCCTAGGATAGGATAGAGCGAGGCACTTTGTGATGAATAGGGAGTACCATGGAAGTTGACAATTCTGTGATAGAACATACGTTGTCAATTAGATTAGGCTGAAATTGACAATTTTGTGATAAAACATACATTGTCAATTGGATAAGATACTCAAGAGGATGCACTCAAGTAGGGGCCCTAAAAAATAAGATAAAAGCAACACTTTGTGATGAACGTGGAGTACTACTAGGATAGAGTGCCATATGATAGATATAAGCACTAGGATAAAAAAACAACACTTTGTGATGAACAAGGAGTACTACTAGGATAGAATGCCATATGATAGATATAAGCACTAGGATAAAAAGGAAGCACTTTGTGATGAACAGGGACTACTACTAGGATTGACACATTTTATTCGCTTGACTATAGGAGGACCTACTTATGTTGGAGTCACAAGAGAGATTCCCTTCGACTCAGGGGTTACGAGCAGAGCTGGCATTTGAGGATAGAGCATCAGTTGAGGCCATGGGGTTATGATATATTATGTATATGCCTGAGTTTCAGGTGAACATGGGGTTGCTGACTACATTAGCTGAGAGATGGCACTCAGGGACATGGACTTTTCATTTGTCGATGGGTGAGATGAAAGTCACCTTAGAGGATGTGTACAAGATATTGAGGATATTGATCGATGGGGAGTTGGTTCCTTATGATTGAGAGGGAGACTGGGATGCACTGAGATGAGTGTTCCAGGATCCAGGATTGGAGATGGGGGTAGGACATGTGGCCTGGGATACCATGATATCTATAGGATTGGCTCTATCGGCTGTGCTAGAAAGAGTTATCAGTGGTTTCCTCCATCCAGATAGGGTGACATGAGGTTTGGTTGTGGGATGGGGGAGGACTCTAGAGACATTGGTGATGAAGCACACCAAGTTTGCTTGGGAGTCGTGTCTGCTGGCACACTTGTATTATGAGTTGCATCAGTTTGTATATCATGGATCAGTAGGATTAGGATGCAAAGTGACATTACTGCAGGTATGGGCATATGAGCATCTTCCGATTACACGGTCGATACACTTTAGAGGTAGGGGACATGGGCATAGTTATGTGCATCTGTATGATATGATTACTTCCCAGCTGCAGATTGGGAGGCTAGTGTATTAGCGCCCAGTGATTGATGAGGTAGATAGTGTAGTATGGAGGCCTTATCAAGATTGTGAGGAGTGGAAGGATGATGCAGTGGAGCTACCATATGTGTTCAAGAGTAGGTATCTGATAGGGCGGACACCATATGTTATTGAGTGGTGGTTGATAGATAGAGTATGCAAATAGTTAGGCAGGATACAGTAGATGCCATAGGGTTTAGGTATGTATGCACGGATAGTGAGAGATCAGACAGTGACACAGATGTAGGAGATTGTTCTCATGCCTTGGGATATTTGGGCAGATGTAGAGGACACAAGGATGGATGCGGAGTACAACGCATATTGGGCAGAGCATCCATTTCCATAGATGACGGATCCAGGGGAGTCGATAGAGGGGGATGGTGGAGGCAAAGGCAGATGGTAGAGGCAAGGTGCAGTAGCTGAGAGGAGGGTTTCTCGAAGGAGAAATGGAGGAGAGGAGAGACAAGCTCATGTAGTCAGAGGTAGAGGTGGATTTCCTTTACAGTTGCTAGCAGCACAGGTTCCCAGATAGGTACAGGGATAGGGACAAGGATAGCCACAGGAGCAGCCATAGGGACAAGGGGAGGAGGGAGGAGGGAGGAGAGGAGGATGAGCTACTATCCTTGAGAGAGATATGCCATGGATAAGCAGATGAGATCCAGGACCTAGAGTGGGATGGGGCAAGGCTCAGGAGACAACAAAGGGACACTAAGCGAGAGAGAGAGATCAAGCTATTCAACGCTTCATGGATGTTGAGACAACACTGAGGGCAGGAAGGCAGGTAGCAGAGGACACAGGGGCCAGATATTCCTATGTTCTACAAGTAGGGGAGGAGATAGCCTACTAGAGAGACCTGTATTATGGATTTGTGCCTCCAGATCAGTGGGCTAGGAGCTTCCAAAAACCATCGCGAACTACGGCGACCACTAGAGGGAGAGACAAGAGACAGGCATCTAGTGGTTGGGTCATGGGTCCTCCACCACCACCAGATAGAGGGAGTATGAGAGATGATCCTGGGGAGAGGACATATAGCGCTCAGACTCCATCGAGGCTAGCTGGCTCTAAGGGAGGGAGTTCATCATAGCCTTAGAGGGCTCCCTATATATCAATTTTGTATCATTTTTGTATGATGATGTAGACACCTTTGGGTGATTTTGTAGTCATATGTATTTTGATATCATTGTATCATGAAACTTATGATTTTGACATATATATGAGATGATCGATCCTTGTGATAGCTATATGCATTTGTAACTTATGTGATGCTTATGAGATACATGTATCTAAGATGCTTATGATATGGATGCATATATATACATTATGAAATGCAATATTTTTGTTCTTTTATGTTTTTAATATGTTATGCATATGTGAATGTGAATGTATGAAATGCAAATGAATATGATAATATACAGGATGAGATGCATGATGTATATTATGGTGAACTCACAATAATGGTTCCCACTTTTTTGCCACTTTTGACATTGAGATGAACATTTTTAAAATAATCTTCAACTTCTGAGAACTATAACTTTTAAACTATTAAGAATTTGGAGATGATGTAAATTAGTGATTTGTAGAATTTTGTCTTTAGATTCTATATATTATTTTTTCAATTTTTTTTGAAGGATTTTTTTAAAAAATATTCTTCTCCCTCAAAAAGTAGTTTTTTACAGCAAACTACATATTTTAAGAGTGGTGTGCCTCCCGAAATGCATAACTATTTTTCTATAAATGATAAAAACTCAATTCTTTTGAATTTTGGTTTGAAACATCAATATCCAAGGCTTGCAGTTGGTTTGATAGTAATATGTTGAAAAAAAATTCATTTTATTAAGTTTTGAAGTCTGACTAGTCATAATTCAGACATAGGTTTAAGTTTGAACACATAACTTGTTCTATATATATTGAAATTCAATTTTATTTTTATTTTTTAGAAAGAAGACATCAATACTTAGAGCATAGATATTTTTCAGAATTTTTTTGAATTAGTTTCCCATTTTTCTCAATGCATTGAATAGAGAAGTTCATGTCTAGTGAAAAACCAATATTCCATAAAATTAAAAAAACAAGAACATAATAAATTCACAATGTAATAAAATTATACTCATTGGAAATCTTTCTCCGAGCACTACCATCTTATATTTTTGGGTTATCAAAATTATTCCATTTGTGCCTTGAACCAGAGGTCCGAAGGCAAAAATTTCTCAGAACTCTAAAAAATTTGGGGAGAGACCTCTAACAAGAGGGTGCGAACGAACACTGGTTCGACCGAAGGGGGGTCCGATTGAACCCTAAGGGTTTCCATCGGACCCCCCTTCGCTCGAACCCCCTAGCCAAAATTATGATGTGTACATTCATATCACGATCGGGTTTGAACAAACCCGACCTTTTGTAACTATCGGCATTCGTTCGAACCCTGGCCAACCCAATTTTGTTTTTTCACATTTAAGTAGAGTTGTATAAATATACATAATTTTTTTCATTTTTTTACACACAAATGATTAAAACAATTTGCATTTTTGGATGAAAGAAGACATTTGAAAATTATTTTGAGGGCAATAATTTGAAGGTATTTGAAGGTTATTTTAAAAGCATGGGGAACAAGAAGAGAAGGCAAAATAATACTTCAAGGAATTATTCTCCTGAAACGGAACAAACATATCGAGAGCAAAGAAGGCAAAGATATCATGCAAGTATGTATTTTTATTTTTATTTCTATTTAATTTTATATGTATTACATACCAAAAATTGTGTTTATTTGTTAGTATTAGTTAAATATTTTTTATCTAATATTTTTAATGAAAATTATTTTAAATATTATTAATCAAATTAAATTAATAAAATTAATTTAATTTATATAATAATTATATCTTAATTAATTCTAAATGATGTTATTTTTCTTAAATTAATTGGAAATAGTAGGATTAAAAATAATCTTGTTTTAATTAAAATTAATTATGACTTAATTTGAAATAATATGTGTATTTGCAAATTTCAAATTCCATTAACTTGGTTGTTCTGTAATTGACATTCCCCCCCCCCCTTAAGTCCATTTATAATAGATCATGGTTTTAATTTAAAATTTAGATCTTTAGGACCCCTCTCTTTCCCATTTATTATTTATATTTTATAATTTAATTTAGATAGTCCATAAATATATAATTTAATTTAGATTTTGAAACCACGTGTCTGTATAGTCTAGCAAACACTTCAATTGGTTCTCTAAAATTAACAAACATGTATTTTGTGTCTTTAGCAATAGGCTCTTTTTGTTTTATCCTTAGAAAGGGGCCTGCCTCCTGAGTAGCCCTTAAGGCTTAGTGAGAGGGAATGACCCAAAGTGGTAACAAGCTAAAGCCAAGCTCTTCCAAGCCACTATAAATAAATGTGTTTGTGACAAAATTTGCAAGCAATGGGTGTTACATGCTGCTATAACGACATTATGAGTCCCCATAAACCCTATAGAGCACAACCTCTATAGGTTGGGATGCCTTCCATTTAACGGAGCGTAACATGCTACCGATTATAGCCACTCGAACGGATGCCCTTACTAGACACCTTTTGTGTTAGAAGCCCAAAACCTTCTAGTTGTTGGCACAGGAGGTCAGGCCTCTGAAGTGGTTCACATTCTTACAGTTCTTAGTAGAGATACAAAGTTTGCCATAGGGATTTTTTGTGGGGACTGGTGCTTGGCTGCCCCAGAGAAGTGAGTGTCGTGGAGGGGAGCTAGTGGGGTCAAGCACCTAAGTATCCGCTCTGAATTGCATAGCTCGAGGTAACCCCCCAAGTGAGATTCAACAACTATTATCTCGTCTAGCCCTCGGATTTGTGCTTGCATGATCAAAACAATCAAACACTTTCAAACAAACAAACATTGTGTCTTCTTTGTTTTCAAGTGTATGAAAAAATATTTCACATTATACTTGAGTCCCCTTAAAACCTATATTATGTGATACTAGGACCTATTATGTGATATTAAGACCTATTATCTACAATAATAGCTATCTTAAATATGACATAATAGAACCTATTATGACATAATAGGTCTTATTGTGACTTAATAACATGATCACGTATGCAAAAAAAATTCACATTACAAATTTGAGTCTGGGCCTTAAGACCTATATTTATGATATATTAGGGCCTATTATGTACATGTGATAAATTAATGACCTATTATTTCATAATTTAGGTCCTAATATAACATACATAATAGGTCCCAATATTTGCATAATATAGGTCTTAAGAGGAGTCAAGTATAATGTGAAATGTTTTTGCATATGTGGTCATGTATTAAGTCATAAAATTAATAAGACATATTATGTCATAATTTAGGTTCTAACTTATATCATATTTAAGACCTAATTAATTTCATGTGATAGGTCCTTTAATATCACATAATATATATGTCTTAAGAGGAGTCAAGTATATTAATGTGAAATGTTTTTGCATGTGTGGTCATATTAAGTAATAATAAGGCCTATTATGTGATATTAGGACTTATTATGTGATTATAGTTCTTAAATGTGACATAAATTTAGAACCTGTTATGTCATAATAGCTTCTATTTATATGACTTGATGTATGCAAAAAAAATCACATTATACTGAAGAGTCCCCTTAAGACCTATATTATGCAGATCATATTAGGACCTATTACATGTGATATTAGAAGGTCTATTGTGCAATAATAGGTCTTAAATATGACATAATAGTCCACCTATTATGACATAATTTTTTGGTCTTACTAAATGTCTTGAAAATTTGGTTTCAAATTAAAATTGGAATTTCATTGCATTAAAAATATTCCCTATCGTCTTAAATAATGTGCAAAATAGGCTCGAGAAGAAGGGAGTTTGGAAGTGGGAGTCGAGGCAAACGAACCTATTGAAGAACACAATATAGTTGATGAACATAGGGAGGAGCTTGCCCAAGTTGAACCAATGGAGGTTGAAGGAGAGGGGTCAGGCTCCTTACCTCCTACCACTGATATGGATGAGCATATTGTGGATCTAGCTAAATAGGTGAACAGAAATATTTCTTATAAAAATTTAGATCATTTACTTGAAATGGATGTGGATGAGTTGAAACGTCTCAGTGAAGAACCTAGACATACTAAAAGGAGGTCAATGAATAAAAGTGAAAAAGAAATAATGTCTCATTTCTATAATCTTTACTACACTAGAGAAAGCTTAATTGTTATCAATTGTACTTACTCATAAAGACTTAATAGATCCACTTAAATTGTTGGGTATAGATACAACAAGTCAAAAGAGGAAAACTTCTCAGCTACAAAAATATAATGTTGATAATGTTAAGAAAGGTTTGGTGAACATTGGTAAAAAATCTCGAATAGTAGATAAGACCATTTCAAGAAGAGTGATGTTGACATCTTTAGTAAATGAAAGATTGCCTCAAAAAAGACAAATCTCTTCATTGTCATCTGAGTTTGGTTTTAGTAGAAGGACAATATCAAAATATGTTAAAAGGAGAAAGAGTTTGGATGTTACTACCTCAAAAGGTAATTGAGCAATTATGTGTAGAGCTCCTCATTCAAATAGAATTGAAGACGTTGGGTGAACTCACAATAATGGTTCCCACTTTTTTGCCACTTTTGACACTGAGATGAATACTTTTAAAATAATCTTCAACTTCCGACAACTATAACTTTTAAACTATAAAGAATTTGAAGATGATGTAAATTAGTGATTTGTAGCATTTTGTCTCTAGATTCTATATATATTTTTTTCAAATTTTTTTGAAGTATTTTTTTAAAATTTTTCCATCTCCCTTGAAAAGTAGTTTTTAACAACAAACTACATTTTTTAAGAGTGATGTGCCTCCCGAAACGCATAACTTTTTTTTTCTATAAATGATAAAAACTCAATTCTTTCAAATTTTAGTTTGCAACATCAATATCTAGGGCTTGCAATTGGTTTGATAGTGATATGTTCAATATTTTTCATTTTATTAAGTTTTGAAGTCCGACTAGTCATAATTCTGACATAGGTTTAAGTTTGAACACACAACTTGTTCTATATATATCGAAATTCAATATTCATTTTTTTGTTAGAAAGAAGACATCAATACCTGGGCCTTAGATATTTTTCAGAAATTTTTTGAATTAGTTTCCTATTTTTCCCAATGCATTGAACAGAGAAGTTCATGTTTGGTGAAAAACCTATGTTTGGTAAAATTAAAAAAACAAGTTCATAATAAACTCAATAAATAATAATATTATATTGATTGGAAAGCTTGCTTTGAGGAATACAATACTACATTTTGGGTTGTCAAGATCATTCCATTTGAGCCTTCAACCAGAGGTTTGAAGGCCAAAAATATGCAAAAAAATGTAGAAAACTCTAGAGAAGTGTTAAAAAAGGGGTTTGAACAAAAGGGGGTTCGAGCGAACCCCCCATTTTTAGGGGGATTCGAATGAAGGGGGATTCGATCGAACCCCCCCTACATAATTGAAATATGACATAATCAAGCATTAAAGGTGCTTCGCTCGAAAGAGTGGGTTCGAGCGAAGTGGGGGATTCGCTCGAACCCCAAAGTGTAGTCCATTCGAACACCCCCACTTCGCTCAAACCCCCCCTAAACGAAATTCTCCACTTTCACCAATTTCCTTCGTTGGCAAAAGTGGGAACTAGTTTTGTGAGTTCACCCTGTTGTTAGGAACTCCATGACAAGTTTTTGGAATGATAATACTCGTCCTTCATCAAATAGTAGAGATATTATCAAGAAAAGGATTGGCCCTGATCATTATGATCTCCATGTAAAACATTGGTTAGACACAACAAAACATTAATTTTATGTGTTGTTTACTAAAACAATCCCTCATATAAAGATTGGACAAACCATGTTTGAATAGTTAAGGCCATATTATGTGAAGGTAAACAAAGTCTTTGAAACTTGTTGTTGTCGTTATCATATTGAATTTGATCTATACTAAGATTAGAGAAGATAGTGATGATTATGAAAAAGCTCCTCCTAAACAAACAAGTCACTTCATAACATCCATCTTATGTGATAAATCATATAATAATGCAACTGATCAAATAAATTGCATAAAAGGAATTTGTGGAACATACAGAGAGTTGGCTAAATTTCTTTTGAGAGATGAAGATACTGACATGAGGAAGATGGTAAATTGCAAGAGTTACAAAATTGTACAAAAAAATTGAAACAAAATTTGGAAAGGAAATTTACAAGGTTAGATTATGTAGAAGAGAAAATACCTATTGGAACATTTATGAAAAAAATTCCGTAAGTTGATAAAACCATACATATGCCATGGTTCTTTTGCCAAGTGGAAAGAAGAACAATTTAAAATATTAAGAGACACTTTACCACTTGGAATTATTCTATCCGTAGTGGACTTCGCATAAAATTACTCTTTTGCACATCAAAAAAAGATTCAATCAGAGTATTACTTTTCAAAGCAAATCACTACTATGTTGCATGTGTGTTATCGACATGCACAGATGGATTTGGATGGTGTTGATAGTAAAATTTAAAATCATGTCATTAAGAAAGAGTACCACTTCTATATCAATGATGATAAGGAGCATGACACACTTTTTGTACAAAGTTGCTTTAAGAATTTTTTTGAATATTTGAAAGAGAGAGGCATAACAATAGTTAAACATTTTGTTTGGTCTGATGGATGTGTGGCACAATTCAAATCTTTGAGGCCATTTTATGCACTATGTAGATATCATCTAAATGACAAAATACCACATGTTTGGAGTTTTTTTTAGAGTGGCCATTGGAAAGGGTGAACATGATGGTGCAAAAGCTTGTATCAAACGTGCTCTAAGAAAGCATCAAATAAATTATATAGGAGATCATATAGATGATGCACATGATGTTTTTGAATGGTGTAAGAAACACTTTGAGCAACCTAATTATCCTGGTGAATCATCATCAAGAACATACAGACCCATTCCATATAGAGTGTTTTGGGAGATAACCGGTACATGTTCTCTTTTAGTGTTTTATTTAAATGTTTTTTAAATTTTTTAAAATGTTCCTAGTTCAAATGTTTTAATTTAACAACTTGATCTACATGTATGTTTGTGTACACATGTACATTTTGTAGATGTGGATAGAAGATCAATGCATGGATTGAGGAGCATGGAGAGGACAAGATCTTTGCATTGTGTCATGAGTACAGATAATTGCCTATGAACATTGTACACTAGGGATTATTCATGTTTTTATTTTGATTGCATTTTGGAAAACTATGTTGATTGCAAGAACCAAGAGCTTGGACATGTTAGTGAATGGAAATTGGTGCCACTAGATATTTCTGACACATACGAGGATTCAAATGAGGATAAAATCTTTGAAGACATTCCTTTGATTTCTGGTGATTATGATCATATTTTAGGTTTGATTAAAAAAGGTATATGACATACACATATATTTAAATTATATATATATATTTATTTCCTTAAAAAACGTTGCGTACATGTAAATAAATTATATATAAGTTTTTAAATTGAGTACATGATGTTTTAAATTTATTGAACTTCTTTCAAATTGTAGGAGATATTTCTTCAGTCATAGCAGAAGATGGAAATATAGAAGGTGTTAGTTATTATTTATTGTGTTGCATAGAAGAGAGAAAGAAGTTAACAAAATTTGAAATGAGCGATGGAATGTCCTTTCCCACAGGTTTGAGCTGATTCAATTTATGTTTAAATTATTTTAAACATGCACACATCTGCACATGTTTTCTTTTTTATATGTACATAGCTCGCTTATGTGCAAATTTTTAATTTATCATTTCTTATATACATGTACATGCAGGCTCAGTTGTAGTGCAAAGGACATATTTCAAACAAGATAAAATTCTTCAACATGGGATTCATTTCATTGAATACCAAATTGACAACAAGGTATATCAGTATAGCCACTTGGTCATTGCTATTGGCCTAATTCTTCATACAGTTCCATGTTGCAGGTGGTCTCAAAAGTGGAGACTAGATAGTGAAGATCATGAGAAAATATTAAGTGTTATTGAAGAGCGGTCTGAACCACTTGATGTGGTATGAACTATTTAGTAAACCAAAGTACATGTGGTTCAACCCATGAATTGAATTAATACTTGATAAATTAGAACTTAACTTGTTTTGAAACTTGTATAAATTATTATTTATGTACATTAAAGTGTTTGAATTTAATATTTGATATATATATATATATATATATATATATATATATATATATATATATATATATATCGCTTGTGTGGACCATATATTGTTTAGTTAAATATGAAATTTTTAATTATATTAAATTAGGATGTATGAAGTTAATGTATAGCCACTTGGTCATTGCTATTGGCCTAATTCTTCATACAGTTCCATGTTGCAGGTGGTCTCAAAAGTGGAGACTAGATAGTGAAGATCATGAGAAAATATTAAGTGTTATTGAAGAGCGGTCTGAACCACTTGATGTGGTATGAACTATTTAGTAAACCAAAGTACATGTGGTTCAACCCATGAATTGAATTAATACTTGATAAATTAGAACTTAACTTGTTTTGAAACTTGTATAAATTATTATTTATGTACATTAAAGTGTTTGAATTTAATATTTGATATATATATATATATATATATATATATATATATATATATCGCTTGTGTGGACCATATATTGTTTAGTTAAATATGAAATTTTTAATTATATTAAATTAGGATGTATGAAGTTAATGTATATATGTTAAATAATACTTACATGCACGTATGTAAAGTAAATTGGGACACGTGGATGAGTTGAAAATGTATTAAGGCCCGATGTATGCACTTGATTAGGATGTATAGTCTATCTAATTCTAAATGCATGTATGCATATGTAATTTGTAAGCTGTTAAAATAATTTAGCATGTATGTAAAGTAAATTAGGACATGTATTTATTTAATTAAAAATGCACATGTGTAAATTTAATTAAAAATGCATATTAAATTAGAATGTATGTGTAAATTTGATATTAAATTAGGACATGTGTGTATAAAATTGAAGAGTGATCTGAACCACTAAGTGAAGTGTTGTGAACTATTTAGTATGTACCTAGAAGTACATGGTGTGAACTATTTAGTACACCTAGAAGTACACATAGAATTTAAATTATTGAATATGTTCATTAACTTGAGTTTGTTCATTTGATATGAACAAGTGTGATTTTTATATTGTTCATGGCTTTCATAGTGGAGTGGATATATATTGTTCACAAATTCTTTTAAATTAATGCATATCTACATATATCTATCTACATGTACACAAATTCAATCACAGATATATATATAAATTTGAAAGTTTTAGAGAACATGTGCATGATCATATATATAAAGTATGTAAGTAATCTAACATGTGTGAATGATCATATATAATCTAAATACAAATGATGCAATATATAATCCATAACCAAATGTACAAACTATAAATATATAAAGTATAATCTAACCGTACATGCACATGATATATATAATCCAGGATCAAATACAAGCTGTATAAAGTACACAATCTAACATACATGCATGAAATATATAATCTGATAAAACACAAACTATTTAAAGTATAATCTAGTCTAAACTTCATACATCCATGAATATATAATATGAAAGTCTAAAATGTACATGTATATAAAAAGATAAACAAATGAGCTATAAAGTCCAACAAATCACCATGCATCATGTCGGCCATGAACAGAGCGATCATTTGAGGGAGAGTCTTGGTGAGAGTCTGGATGTCCAATAGACCCCTACAAAAGTAGAATTTATTTAAATATTAAATATAGATCTCTAGACACATATATACATATGTGCATATTTTTAAAAATAATCAAATCCGACTAGTTAAATTTAAATTAAAATATAAATTGTAACTCACATACATACATGTCAATATATACACAAAACCATAACTAACATGTCCACTAACAGCTTGTGTAGCATCGAAAGAATCTCTTCTACGCACATGCTCGGAGCTCAAGCTAGGAGTGACATGAGCTAACTATTATACATATACATATATATGTATGTATTTAAGGATTAGACCAAGATCAGTTTAAATGATACAAATTAACTTTTATTATTTATTAAATGATCTATATATAAATTTATCATACATTACAATATATACATCTTGCAAAAATTTAAATGCACATGTACATACCTATAAATCAGGAGTAGGTTGTATAGTTTGATCATGTCATGTGATCATATCAACCACATCACTCGTACATGCATATCTCTCTCTGGCTGTACATATGACTGAGGAGTGTAAGGGGCTAACTAGATGACTAGGCATCGTGGATGAAGTATCTGACTATAGTAGCATATCCATAAACCTAGTATGGCTCAAACCCCGCAACTACTCCTGAAATGAATCCAAGCCCTCATATGTGATATGGACCTGATCAGCTCGTATCTCCTCCTCTGCAGCAACAGAGTGATCTGTAGGTGGTTCAGTTCCCGGAGCATGTGTAGAGTGATGAGAATGTTGTGACTTCCTCGAGTTATGCATCTATGTAGTGGTAGCCTTCCCGTCTCTGAGAATCTCCTCTATAACAGTAGCCAATGGTATCCCAAGTTGAGATGAAATAAAACGGTAAGAATGTAGTAGGTCCTTGGATAAATACTGCAACATTTGTACATGTCTACCACCTCCTACTATAGCCACTACCTCATCTAGGGAGGGGATGCCAGTAGTGATATACTGATCATCTAAATCTAAAGCCACCCCGTGACTAGAAGATGCATGATTTGTGGATGATATCGAACATGTTCGGTTCATCATATATCTGCCCAGTCTATCAGATGATATGGTGGCTGCTACTGATGCAATCTGTCCAATCCTATCAATTGCTTCTCTCTAAGAAAAAATCACAACATGATCCTCTATGGGGGCGAGGGCTGGGACTACTACCGAAAATATCTCACCAACAAGGTCCCTATGTCTAGGTAGAACTATATCATGCCTACGATATGCATCTCTATCAGAAATCCCGCCCCTCCCCTGTCCATAATATGCTGGAATATCAAGGTAGTTTGGTTTCATCTGACAATGAACCTCAGCAAATATCTGTTGTGCAAATTATAACACTATCTGGTCATTATTAGGATAATGCCCATGGGAAGCTAAGAAGTGTGGGTAAATCAATGATACAACCTATGGATCGATACATCTCGTGGCCTGATATCCTCTCACCTTACTCTTCTCATGATACTATGGAAAAAATCTCTCCTTGATGGTCTCCTTTGAGACCACCCTCACCACATCAGCAAAAGGATCAACACCCCTCACCTGACTCCTCAATTGTCTATAAATATCATCTATAACCTGAAGTGAGAATGACGTGTGAGAAACTAAGCGGTCCCTCAATGTCTGCAAACTATCAAAAATGGATTTGCGTGTACTCTTGTACATGCCATCAGTACGGGGGTCATCTAATATGACCCTCAACCTATGTAGCTCATGATCACTGTACTGGAAAATGGTAGCAATATCGGGCAACGGGGGATCCTAGTGTGGAGGATCTATATCATCAATGTGTGGCTCCTGATCAAGAGCCTGTGCAGGTGAATCTTGGGATGCCATCTATCTAGGTAGGTCATAAAGTTAAAATAAATACGTAAGAGCACACACATGAAGTGCATTCAATTTAAAACATTAAAAATTAAAATCAGTTAAATTCTAGAGAGAGAGAGAGAGAGAGAGAGAGATTATTAATCTTGAGCTCATTATAAATTAAAATGTACACATGTGAAGTTCTCGCATAATTAATATATATATGTGTGTGTGTGTGTGTGTGTGTGTGTGTGTGTGTGTGTGTGTGTGTGTGTGTGTGTGTACATTTTAAATTATTAAAAGATTAATGAGAGAGAGAGGGAGATCATTTTCATGACAGAGAGAGAGAGATAACATTAATTTTAGAGAGAGAGAGATCATTAAAGATATATATACATCATGTACTAAATTAAAACATATATAAATTTATCTATATAGATCTCATACATACATTTTAAATTATTAAAACATTAATTTGAGAGAGAGAGAGATCTAACATTAATTTCAAAGAGAGAGAGAGATCATTAAAGATATATACATACAACTTTACTAAATTAAAACATATATATATTTGTCATTTAAATAAAATACATAAAAAATTCAAGAACACGATATATATTTTTATAAGTCAATAACAAAAAAAATTAGAGGTCTATATTTTATTGTAACGTATAAATATTTTTGTGTATATCAAAATTAATTTTTTTGTTCTCTAAAACACGGGCATTGATAAAAAATGGAATGTAACTTCGCTAAAAAAATTTACATTGTTTGTTATTGAACTCCATATCTCAAAAAAATAGAGGTCATTGCATTTTTGTAATGGGCATATGATTATAAAATTATTAAATCTATAATATATTAAAAAACATACTAGATGTAAATTATACTTTTTAGAAAGCTAGCACTAACCTGGTTGCATACTTGTAAGATTAGATAATTTTGTTTGGCCCTTAAAAATATGAAGCAAACTAACATATTTTATTAGTATGTGGATGGAACCATATATGACTATGTTGAGGGCTCCACAAAGGGTGGTTATATATAACCTCCTAGGCTTAGATCAAACTTCTCCTTCTTTGATACAACATCATACACTTTTTAATCATGTGAATATTTAAAAATAAAATAAAATAAATGTTGGACCACTAGTAGGACACACTATTATGCTTCAATTCAAATATAATATCATATGTCATGACTCAAGCTTGCACACATTGATACTATAAACTTCCCAACATGACATTAACCATCATAATTAAAGTCTACATTTGGTATTTTAGTATAACTTCTTGCATATTAAATTAATAATATAACATTGATCATCGTGGACACTTTTCAAAAAGATAACATCGAATGCTACATTCTTATAAAATTAGGCGATTGATTTGACCCTTGACCACATGAAGCAAACTAACATTTCTTGTCAATATGTAGAGATGAGAAAATAAGATTATGTAAGAGGCTCCATAGAGAGTGGTTCAAGCTCTGGGGATTTTAGGCATATGTTGTTCTAAGGGGTCACGCATGTGTTAGAACACATGCATGACCCCTTAGGAGCACATATTATTGACCCCTTAGGACACTAATGTATGTGATCTTAAGGGACTGATATGTCATACACACTAGGATTTTATAAGGGGTCATATGTGTTTCTAAGGGGTCACATGTGTTAGAACACACACGTGACCTCATAGGGCCACATATGACCCCTTAGGACACTATAATATGTGTTTCTAAGGGGTCACATGTGTTAGAACACACACGTGACCTCATAGGGCCACATATGACCCCTTAGGACACTATGTGATCCTAAGGGGAATGTCGTATGTACAGTAGGATATTATAAGGGGTCATATGTGGTCCTAAGGGGACACGCATGTGTTAGAACACACGCGTGACCTCTTAGGACCACATATGACCCTTTAGGACACTATGTGATCCTAAGGGGAATGTCTTATGTACAATAGGATGTTATAAGGGGTCATATGTTGTCCTAAGGGGTCACGCATGTGTTAGAACACACGCGTGACCTCTTAGGAACACATATGACCCCTTAGGACACTATGTGATCCTAAGGGGAATGTCGTATGTATAGTAGGATGTTAAAAGGGGTCATATGTGGTCCTAAGGGGTCATGCATGTGTTAGAACACATGCATGACCCCTTAGGACATTGTACATGTGATCTTAAGGCATCGTATGTTGTAGACACTAGGATGTTATAAGGGGTCATATGTGGTCCTAAGGGGTCACACATGTACAGTGTTAGAACACACATGCATGACCCCTTCTAGGACACTATGTGATCCTCAGGGGTACATGTTGTATACAATAGGATGTTATAAGGAGTCATATGTGGTCCTAATGGGTCACACATGTGTTAACACATGTGTGAACCCTTAAATCACATATGACCCCTTAGGACACTATGTGATGGACTAAGGGGTATGTCATTCATAGTAGGATTTTATAAGGGGTCATATGCGGTTCTAAGGGGTCACGCATGTGTTAGAACACATGTGTGACCCCTTAGGATGACATATGACCCATTAGGACACTATGTGATCCTAAGGAGTATGTCGTACACACTAGAATGTTATAAAGGGTCATATGTGGTCCTAAGGGGTCACGCATTTGTTAACACATGTGTGACCCCTTAGGACCACATATGACCCCTTAGGATACTATGTAATGGACTAAGGGGTATGTCATACACAATAGGCTTTTATAAGGGGCCACATGCAGTCCTAAGGGGACACGCATGTGTTAGAACACATGCGTGACCCCTTAGGACCATATATGACCCCTTAGTGTCCACTATGTGATCCTCTATGGTCCTAAGGGGACGTATAGTGTCATCAGAGGCATATGTGGTCTTAAGGGGTCCTAAGAGGTCATGTTGTGTGTGTAATAGGATGTGAAAAGGGGTCACATTTTAGAGGATTTATTTTGTGTAATTTGTTTAAATTTGTTATCTAGGTTTTATAATATTTTTTTTAATTTAAATTTATTAATTTTTATAATATTTTAATTTATTATATTTATATTTGTAACATTTTTCTAATTTATTTTTTTTGCTAATGTTTTTCTTAATCTTTTTCTAAGTTCTAATTTACTACCTTAGTTTTCTAAGTTTTTCATAACATTTTTTTTAAAAGTTGAAAAAAAAATACATATATAGTTATTTAATTTTAAAAACAAATTGACATTAAATCAAAACATTAAATTTTCAAAAAAATTTCTAAAATGCTGAAAAAACAATAAATATTAAATTATTTAATTAAAATAATAAATTAACAAATAAATTATTTATTAATTTTTAAATAAATTTAATTAAAAAAAGACATTATTAAACAAAACAAAAAAGGTTATGTTGTGCACCTGAAATAATGTAGGCCGAAAGTTGAAAGGTGAAACACCCTGGCTGCTGCAGACAGGGCATGCTGACGTGGTGCTGACGTCGGGTTCGCTCTAACCCCTCTGGACACATAAAAATACAAATTTGAAAATGACAGTTTAACTGTCGTTTTCAATATTTATAGAAGTTTAAAATAAAATAATTTTAAAAGGGGTTTGATCGAACGGGGAGTTTGATCGAACCCACAAACCCACCTAGGGTTTGATTGAACCCGTGTCCGATGGTGGGTTGGATCGAACCCTAAGGGGGGGTTCGTTTGAACACCCCTAGTTCGTTTGAACCCCCCCAAAAAAACATTCTCCACCTCCACCAATTTTCTTCGTTGGCAAAAGTGGGAACCATTAATGTGGGATAACCCATGATATACTAATTAGTGGTGTGTGCAGAATGTGATGTAAGTGTGATATCTATATGTGTGTATGAAAGGAGATATGCTAACATGTGATGATGCGGATGCAGACTACATGTAGTGAAAATATTTTTGGTGCATCATTATACTCAATCATGCGATAGCGGGCTACACGGACTCCAAAAGGACAATGGTGGTCAATTAAGAAAGGAGGATGGAAGATAGAAGATATGGAAGTGAAAGAGATTCTTGTGCTATTATCATCATTGAGCTTTATCATGGAAAATAGGTTATGACAATCGAGGCATAGGTTCGATCGAGAAAGTCGTTGTACCCGTTTGCATGGAGATCAGACAGTTGCAAACAAAGAATGCCCCAGTTCATACTAGACTCGTAGTATCCTCATATCCTTGGACAAGTCATAGAATTGCTAAGAGACAATCCATCAATAGCAAAACAATAAGTGAACATATCCCATCCTCTCCTTTCTAGTCAAAGACATCTTGGAGATTAAATCTCTAGTTAGAGACATCCTAAAAAAGCTAAAAGACGTGTCACCAAAAAAGATAAAATCAAAAGGAAACCAAGACTCGACACCAACATTCACTATAGTCCTCAAGTTTAGTGTCTCTTGTCACTTGTATAAGTCTATTCAATTGTGGTCACAATGTTTTCCTTCACAAAAGGATAGATAGCACTCAACCATAATGTTGTCTGAGACTGTTGAAAGATTTGATTTGTTGAAGCCCATTGCTACTGTTTACATCTCATCTAAAACTAACTGAATCCATGAAACTGATACTTTTTAGCAGAGAAGATGAAACTTTATTGTGGATCCGTGATGCAAATATTGCTTTATTGTGGATTGTGCGTGGATAGAATGAAGAAAACTGGAAGAAATTGTACTCCTCAAAACATGTAATGCTCTTAGTTCCACACCCATCACTAGACTTAGGATTTTCCTTAGCCACATATAGGATCTGATTTATTATGGATGGAAATGGAGGAAAAGGAAGAATTATTATGAATGGGTAACCAATCTTAGGTAGATCAATAAAAAGCCATGATGGGAATGGGTAAGTTTATTATGAATGGATAGGATGTGAGTGTGTGAAAAAGTGAAAGGATGAAAGTGAATCCTGAAGGAGGGAGGAGCAATGTCTCTACACATGGTGTCGGTGACCCGATTTTCACCATGGTACTTGCCTAGGGCACCACCGAAGTGGTTTTCACCGTTGGACGAAATTATTTCTTTTTACGTTTTTCAGTTTTTAAATTTTTTTTTGTGTCACAAGGCGCCTGTTTGCTAGGTTTTCACCAAGTGATGATTTTTTTTTATTTTTTATGATTTTTAATATTTTTTATTTTTTTGTATTTTTGATATTTTTTTGATTTTTTTGTATTTTTGATTTAGGATATTCTTAAAGGCTATGTGTAAAACCTGCGAAGGTGCATGTTGTTGATCGGATCTTTCAAAGGTTCTCCATCTGGTGTTGAAAGCTAATAGCACCTAATCTATAGACGTAAGGACCAAGCCAATTTGGTTTGAACTTGGCCTTCTTCTCTCTGTCTTATTTATTTCTAGGATTCTCCTTGAGAACTAAGTCACCCACCTCAAATATGCGAGGCTTTACTTTGTGATTGTAGTTGTATTGTTCCTTTACTGAATTATATGTTGCTCGAGGGACTGTCTTCCTTGATGAAGGAGTTGAGATAAAATTACTAGTGTGTGGACTACACAGGCTTGTATGTGTGTCACCTAAAGAAGTTTGGGTATCCCTGATAACAAACACCCTCAAGGAATTTCCATTAAAGGTCCATTGATGTGATGTATCACTGGAAGGGAAAGGATGTGTGAAACAATTGGATGAGTGGTGAAGGCTTATGATTGCAAAAAGAAGTGAAAGTATCATGACATGATGGAGACTTAGGATCAACAAGTAGCTTTTTTTACTTGAAATTGTAAACTTTTGCCCCCAGTTATTTTGGTATTAGGAGAGATCATCTCTTGCTCTTTTTTCTTCATAGTATTTTATTCTTGACCTTGATTTTTGTAGAGTCCAATAGCTTTTGATTTTGGTTTGGAGTAAAGGACTTTTTTTTATTTTTTACTTTTCAATTTTTCTTTACAAAGCTTGATTTGTGATCCCCAATGAGTAAGGGCTTTTGTGATTCTTGTTGATCCAAGTCTAGGAGTGGAGTGGAAATGGAATGAGTGGATGAGATGGTAAAGTTGTGTGAGTTCTCAAGAGGGCTGGTGATACGCTCAATAGATTCTTCGTTGGAACCACTCTTAGGACTATTGATATCAAGAGTTGCTTGCACCACTAGAGGAGATTTGCATTCAAACTTAGTAGCCACAACACTAGGTGGTTCACACCCAATTCCTTGCAAATTGTTTATAGATTGTTCCTGTCGACTGAATACCTTAGGAGATAGAGGGAGTTGATCAATATGAAAGATATACTCACCACATCCCATGTCTTTAATGTTGAAAAAAAAATTGATCTATGCATGTTTTGACGTAGAAGCTTTCAAGGATTCTAGATCAAAATATGTTGATGAAGGAACAACCTCTCGATTGACTAGGATTGTTATTTCTGATCTAGGTCGTAGATTATTGCAATATATGAATGGGTTTGGATCATCTTTGACAGTCACTTCAACTCCATTGTGTGGAAACTTGATACATCGATGACATGTTGAGGGAACAAATCTCATTTCAAGAATCCAAGGGCATCCCAATAGTATATTGTATGTGAGATCTAGATCAAGGAATTGACAAACCACATCCTTTGTGACTGACCCAACTCTAAGAGGTAAGGTGACTGTGCCCTTAGATGAACTCTCTTCGTCATCATATGCCTTGATGGTAATTTTGTTTGTAGCATTCACATATTTTTTAGAATATCCCAATTGCTTAAGAGTATTCAATGTACATATATTGAGACCAACTCCTCCATCTATCAGGACTCATTCTATTTGATGTTTGTGTAGGAAGGCTTCAATGTGTAAAGGTGCATTATGCAGTTGGCTTATGGAGGCATCGTCAGCTTCGGGGAATGTAAGGGAATGTGGAATGGAAAGGTATCCCACCATGGCTTGAAACCGATCCATGTTCAGATCAGTGGGTACAAAGGTTTCTCTTAAGACTTTATCAAGTATGACTTTACGTGAAAGAGAGACACACAACAGTTCTAGGATTGAGATAAGCATGGGCGTCTTCCCTAACTATTCTACTAGGTCGTACTCAGGTTTGGCCGATGAGGAAATGGTGGTTTTAGTTGGAGCACCTTGCAGGGTGACGTTACCTTGATGAGTTGTGACATTACATTCAGAGGTAGATTCAAAAGGAGTTCCAATGCTTTTTAGGACAACTTTGGCTCTTTGAGTAGAACTTTTAGGCATTTTGTTCTTTATAATGATAGTAGAAACATATTTGTCCATCAAAATGTGATTAACGGTTGAATCATAATCATAGGACACTTTGGTATAGTTAGATTGCTCATTTATGGCTTTGACTTTTCCCTTGTCATGTTTAGGGAATGGTTCCTTAAACATATCATGTTCTTGATTAGATGTATTTCCTTCAATATCAATATCACCTCTATCAATAAGATCTTGTATAATGTTCTTCAAGTGATGGCAATTTCCTGTTTTATGTCCCTTTCTCTTGTGATATTCACAATACTCATCATCATTCCACCAATTTGGTTTGACTTTTGAATCATATGGAGGATTGTCTTGAATTGTTATTATTTTGTTTGCCATTATCTTCCTAAAAGTTTACTCAAGTAGTTCTCCCAATGTGGTGTTTTTCCTTCATGGTTTTAGAGTTGCTTGAGTATTTACTTGATTTCTTGTAGAGGAACTTGATCTTGAAAGAATGATTTTTGCTCTCCCTGTGTTAGCATCAACAACGCCATCATTTAGTGTGTTCTTGTTCTTTTTCCAAAATCGTGGCTTGTCCTTTCCTTTAAAATCTTCTTTATTTTCTTTGAATATCTTGATGATTCCTTTCTCAATTAAGACCTTCTCTGTTGCTAAGCCTTTCTCAATGACATCCTTGAAAGTGGACAAACAAGCTTTCCTCAAGTCATAACCAATTTCTCTGTTGACATTTTGTGTAAACATCTCTACCATTTGTTTTTGTGGAATTTCACAAGAGCATATTCTAGCAAAATTCCTCCATCTTTGTAAAAATGATGAAAATGACTCCCCATCTTTCTATTTAGTGTTGCATAAAGTGGTAACTGATATTTCTATCTCTATGTTATATGAGAAATGTTGTATGAAAGCTTCTGCTAGATCACCCCATGACTTAATTCCAAGTGGAAGTTGGGAGAACCATTCCATAGCTTGTTCACCTAAGCTTTGTGGGAACAATCTCAACAAGTATGTTTCTTCTACTGCTGCCTCAATGCAAGATGTGAAAAATTGTCTTATATGTGCCTTAGGGTCCCCTTTGCCTCTGTACTTATCAAACTTTGGTGTGACGAAGTGTGTAGGAAATGGAGGCATTGGAATGCTCTTATCAAATGGATAGGGACATATATTTCTCATTGTGTAAGCTAATTTTTGTGTATTGATGTCCTCCATCTTCTTTTGTAAGTCCTTTATCTGTTGTTCCAAATTGTTTTTGGGTAGAGACCAACTTCTTGGACCATATCCCATGCCTGAGCCATTGGGTGGAGGAGGAGGATACTGCATATCTAGATAGTATTGATCATAAAGATGTTCATCTGGAAGAGATCTATAATGCTAATGCATGTAGGGACCACTTGATATAGAGTCATAATGAGGAATGGAATATCTACTTTGTCCATCCATATCATATTCTATAGGCATGTCATGAGTTTTTTCTTGTGTAGTGCCCCCAAATTTGACATGAGGTTTTCTTGTGTCCAAATTTTGATCATGCCTCTATGTATCCAATTGCTATTGAGTTTTGTCCTTAGTATTAGTATGCAATTGGGTGTATTTATATGCATAGGATCTCCATGAGGGTCTACGTAGATGGAATTTCTCATGAGGTATTCTTTATTGAGTATCAAAAGCTTGACCATATGTATTTGGGATCTTAGGTTTTTGAAACAAGGATGATGGTCACTCAGGCACGAGACATGGTCTTCTACTGCCTCCACTATTAGGTCTCCTTTGATCCATGTTGACTTGATTTCCTTGAGTAGGCCGATTTTCTATTATTTGAGACATGTCAAAATCATGAGGTATCTTAGCTCCACTTTGTGCCATCACTTGTAAGAAATATTGTCTATCTCTTCTCATGATCTCTTCAACCAATCTATTAAAATGGGATCCATGATAGAGTCTTCCACTTCTATTGAATGTACTAAAATATTATCCACATTGTCATTTTGTGCATCATTGTTGTTTGTATCATCCAGGTTCTCAATATTGTGAATGTTTGTATAGATGTCCATGTCTAGGAAATGTGGTATGATCAGAATTGAAAAAGATATTGTTGTTGTACTCATAGCCACTCATGTTTGCAGACTCTTGAGCCTCTTTAGCTTCCCTCCTAGATTTTTGTGAACGGGTTTCAACCATGAACTAGGTCTTGACCAAGATGTGTGAGACTAGATGAAAATGGAAAGAGTATGGAAGACCAAGAGTTGGATGGAATGTAAATGAATCTGAGGTGTACTTGCAATGTCCAAAGTGTAAGACCAAGTATGTATGTAGTAGAGTAGGTGTGACTTCCAAAGAGATGATAGATCTCCTGATGAGTTAAGTTGACCTTGACTCTAAGTAAGACCAAATGAGACCCAAAGGTGATAGACCCTAATGAGGGACCACTTAGAAAAATGTTGTTGTATGTATTGTGTTGACAAAGCAAGATGAGGACAAGCAAGTGACCTTTTGAATCAATTTTAAACAAATATGAATGCAATGCAAGGCGTAAAGCAATGATGAACTTTGTGAGACCTAAAAATAGGCTGAATGTTAGATGAAAACCCAAAGAAAGAACCTAGGAAGCTCAAGAATTCTGAAACTGATTACTCTTGTTTGTTGGACTATAAGTTTTTTTTCAATACTAAACACAAATGTGCCTGTATACTTCACATACACGGTTATCCAACACAGATGTGATTAGACACTGCACAAATGCATTTCTAAGATTTTGTGAATATAATTTTTGATAATCACAAAGATGTGTTTCTGTCCTACACAGACACGATTACAGGACATAGATGTATTTCTATTAGACATAGACACGCTTCCAGAATCTGAGTGCAATTTTTCTAATTTGTAAAGTTATTGTTGTGACCAAATTTGAATTTGTGATGATTTTCATGATAAGAGGACACAATATTGATGAGGAATCAATGTTTGCAGGTGTTTAGACTCAAAATAACTCAAAGAAAAATGTGTTGTTTGATGTAAAAAATGTTTGCATACACTTTAAGACACAAAAGACACAATGTTTTGATGTTTGATCTTGAATGTTTGAATGTTTAAAAGAAGACAAGCACAATTCTTATGGTTGGCCAGGACAATAGTTGTTGATCCCACATGGGGTTTCCCCCAAGGCTATGCTATTCAAAGTGGATACTTAGATGCTTGACCCCATTGGCTTCACCCTCGCCACTCACTTTTCTGAGGCAACCAAGCACGAGTCCCCACAAAAACTCCTCGTGGCAAACTTTGTATCTCTACTAAGAACTGTATGTGTGTGGGTTACTCCAAAGGTCCAACCTCCTGCCCCAACAACTAGAAGGATTTTGACTTTCTAAACCAATAAGGTGCTAGTAAGGGCATCCGCTCGTGTGGTCATACATGCAACACTTTCAACTCTATAAATACAGAAGGCTCCCAGCTGGTAGGGGTTACGCCCTACTATTGATCAAATAAATTTGATCAAATGGGTTTATGCGAATACATAGTGTCAGTATGAACTAATCAACACACATTACCCATGTCTCTTACCATGGATACAGTTATTTATAGTGGTTTGAAAGAGGTGGGTTTTCCTTGCTACCACTTCGGTCATTCCCTCCTCACTAGTAGTCCTAATGACCACATGGGAAGGCATGCCCTCTAAATATTAAACACAAAGAGCCTATTGCCCAAGACACAAAAGACACTGGTTCAATTTTAGTGCACCAATTGAAATCTTTTCTAGTCTATGAAAACAAGGCATGTAATGAAAATCAAAAGAAAAACCCTTGCCAAGATCCTGCAACAAGATTTGTTAGTAGTTTGGGTTGTTTCAAATGATTACCCCTTCCTACAAGAAAGCAAATTAGGTAAATTTTAGATCCAAAAGACTTTGTAAAATAGGGGCCTTCGACAATGTGATTCGCTTCAAAGACAATTTGCACCAATTTGTTAGCTAGATCACAAGATATTAGCTCGAATAAACCAGATTTGATATCAAAATGACAAAATGAAACCCTAAATGATGAAACAAAAATTGAAAAAACTAAAAAACCGAACACAGATGCGATTATATTCCACACAGACATGATTCTGCAACATAGACGTGGTTCTGCAACATAGACATGGTTAAAATTTGCACAGACGTGGTTATAAGTCACACAGAGGCAATTATATCAGGCAAAGGCGATTCTGCAATCTAGAAAAGAAATATAAACATTGTTGGGGACATAGACTCAATAAAAGGGCACAAATGTGGTTGAGAAACAAAAACGCAATTCTAGAATGCGTACACACGAAAAGTCAAAATTTTGTCAGAAAATGTCAGATCTGCAACTTCAAAAACACAAAATCTACAACAAAAGATGTTAAATGCAAAAAAGACAAGAGTCCCACCGGATGTGCCAAAATGTATATGGTAAAAATGGAAACAACAATATTGAAAGACTAAAATAGATTCAACCACAAAACCCTAGCCTAACAACAACAAAGATCCACTATAACATATGAAGATTAGCTAAGACAATGGAAATCAACAAAATAATAAAGATTATACCATCACATGTCCACTAGGGTTTGAATCTCCATTCTTCCTATCTCCATTGATCTTGCTTGATATTTTTGCTCTCAGATTTTATGTGTGCACAAGAGCTCAACAAAGAATGAAAATGTGGTTGATAGCTTGATCGCAAAAGGCTTGATTGCATATGAAAGTTTGAATGCTTAGTTGAATAGGGTTGATAGTGAAGGAGAGTATCCTCTTATATAGAAGACACTATAGGAAATGGAGGGATAAGATTAAGAGGTGTAAAGATAAATGGTCAGCTAGGATTAAAGGGTAGGTAGAATAAACAATAAAATAATGAGAGGGTAGGTAGTGTAGGAATTAAGAGATGAATGACATGTGTCATGGGTAGAAAAGGCTAATAAATTAATTAAATAAATAAAGATTTATTTAATTAATAGAAGAAGTGGGGATCAATTAAATAAATAAAAGTATTTATTTAATTTAGGAAGAGGATAATTTAAATAAATAAATGTATTTATTTGAAATGAGGAAAAGGGCTAGAAGAGGATAAATGAATTAATTAAATAAATAAAGATTTATTTCAGTAATAGAAGAATTAGGCTAAAATAATTAAATAAATAAAATTATTTATTTAATTAGATAGGACAATTTTAGGTGTCTACAATGTGATCATGAAGATCTGTCACCTCTTGGATGATCTGAGTTTGGTTACTGACAACTTTAGCTTGACTTCCAATCCTGGCTGAAGGGCCCCATGCCTTAACTAACACCTTTTTACATTGACCAAAAATATTGGCAACACCACTAGCATTGGTCCCAATAATATCCTCCTAATCCCCCCTAAGCATTCCCTTCTTTAAGTTATCATCCATCCTCAAGGCCTTGGATTTCTCATTAAGAATGTAGAGACATATAGCATTGTTCTAGGCAAAAGAAATTGGCTAACACTAACCACAGTGTTAATATTTTTGTGAACCTTGGTCACGGTATCTTTCAACAACATGATCCTCTTATTATGATACATTTTCATAGCCTTGACATCACTGGCCACCTCCTCAACTAAAGTTAGCATTCTGACTTTTTCCTCATTGAAAAGACTTCAATTACCACTATTCTACATAGCGTCAATCCTATTAGAAAGGGAATTCATGCTCTCTTTAATAAGGCAAAATTGACCTACCCCTCAACACAGTGACTAAAAAGCATTGTGACATCCTCAGTGGTAGTGGTCTCCATAAGTTTCTCTTTAGGGAACCCCTCCTCAGCTCCCCCCATAACCACATTACCAGGAATAATGTGTAAATTTGGGCACACTTCACCTTTGGCAGTGATAACCCCCTCAATACTTAGATCATCCCTCTTAGTATGGCTCTCTTGAGTCACAACACCACTCTTCCACACAACTGCATCACCTTTCTTATCTTTTTTCCCTGCATTCCCTTTCTTAGAATTTATGGTTCTAGAAGACACCCCCAAATCCATATTCTGAACATCCCTAATCTTCTTCCCTTTCCCCTTTAGCCCATGTGTAGCCTTAGTATCAGGATTAGGCTTATAAGCTAAAATAGAGTTAATCTCCTTAGCATCACCATCAGTAGCACTGAAACCATTAGACCGCAAATTGTTAGGTTTTGGAAACTTCTTAGAACCTTTCCCAAAGATTGACTTCCCTTTATCACCAAAATCAACCCACTCTTCCTCCCCTTCTGACACCATATCTAAAAAACCCATGGACATGTCAAAGTGATGGACCCTAACATTTTTAGAAAATTCAATATTTTAATTGGACTAAAAGGGCTTTAGGGGAATATAAACCAACTTATCATATTCCATAAGAAGCAAAATGAGACCCTCATAAAGCACAGGAGAGGTGGAGCTTTTCTTATGATCATTAATGTTACCAGGCAAAGAAGATAAAAGATAAAAAAAGGAAATGACACTAGCCTCTTATGTCTAAAATGATAGAGAAAAATGAAGAATAATAAAAAAATAGTTAATTAAGAGTGTGAGAGGAGAAAGTAAATTAGATTAAATTAAAAAATAATAAATATTTCTTTTTCATATTCATACATTTGTGTGTCACAAACACATCAAGTTAAATGTTTCTAGTTTTTATTGATGAACATTTTTGCATCCATATGTGAGTATGATATGCCTTTAGTGTAATTATTAATTTTATGAGAAGTCTTTGTCATGGTGAAATATAGATTATTCATATTATTCTTATTTTTATTTTTGTATATCTTGAGAAAATGATTTCATATATGTATATAATGATAAATAACACAATCTTGTGTGAAGTTAGGTTCATCATCCCACACTTATATATTCCTTCATATGCATACACATTCCAATAAACTCAATACCTACCTTATCCTTACATGCACTCATACCTATATGTTCTAAATATGTGTATTCCACAAGTAGATGCTATATGTTAAGAATATAAAACTAGTCAATACATTCACTATAATAACATATTTAAATACACATGATCTCCCTTATTTTATTTGCCACACTAGAGGAGCAAATAAAATGAGTGCAATTTAATATGGGTTTTAAATAGAGTAATAAATCTACATAGAACATCTTGGAAGGCTTTCATACCATCATTAAATCTTTGTACACGTTGCTAGGGGTTGAACTAAGAGAACTTATCTCCTTGTGATATAATGTTAGCCCTATCATGATATTTTTAAGTACCCCCAACTCCTGAAATTAGTAGGAAGCATAGAAATTAGATTAACAATTTTGTAGTAAAAATAATAGAGCACATATCTATATTGAGAAAGGATAAGTATGGAGGTATTGAAAAACATGTCATCATGGATCCAACCAAGGTCTAGTTTGACTTTACCGGGGCATCTATTACAAAATATCAACATAGAATCTAAAGCATTTACATGATACCAAGGTTAAATTTTCATGTATAAATTTGACAATATTTTTAAGTGTTCATCAAGTGACATTCATTCTTTGGTCCATGACCTAATTATTACAACCTAATTCATTTAATTCCTAAAATAGCAAGTGTTCTACTCCAGTTTTTTAATCACTAGTTGTCATTAGTTAATATAGGTTAATTCATGCCTAATTAGTTTTTCTTGTTTAATAAGACAGCTGGTTAACCCTTACCAAACCTTAATTCTATTTTAATTTTGATAAACGAGTTCAATCTTACACAACCTAGTTTTATTCTAAGATTTATTATTAGTATTAAGGTTTTCTAGATCTACAATTTACTATATTTGAATCTTATCTTTAGATACAAAATCTCTAATAAACATTCATCTTTTTTTCCTCTTTTAAGAATGCTCAAATTTGTGGTTGAAATAGCATGAAAAATAGAGGCATAGTACTAAAGAAGAAAATATAAAGGAGAAAAATAGGTAATCAAAAGTCTAAAGCTAGCAGTTGAACAACTAAAGATCAAACAAGAAATATTAGCCAAAGAAGATGGTCATTAGGAACTATCACTTGTAATGAGAGGAAAAATTTGGTGCATATATTTTTTATTCAGCAAGGGACATTTGATAAATGAGTGTCTAGTATTGTAAGAAGAGAAAAGTGTGGAAACATTAAAAATGAATAGGATACAAGTATTTGAAAGTAAAAAAGTTTACAATTTAGAATCTATGGAGAGTGGGGACAACCATGATGGTTGCCCATCCCTTATATTATAGATAAGGGAAGAGGATGAAAATTAGTCTTGGTGTAATCTCGATTTGAGGATAATGGAATAATGCATAAAGAATGGAAAGAGTCAAAAAATTGAAAATAATAATAATAATAATAATAATAATAATAATAATAATAATAATAAACATCATTACAAGCTTCCACAATAGAGAAACTTGTGTAATATCAACATAATATAAAATACCACCCACAAATAAAGAATGAGACCCAAACCACTAACTATCCCTAAAATAAAAATAAAGGGCACATGAGTGAAGTCATGGACACGTTGAAGAGATTTAGAAACTTTTAGAATCTCTAGTCTAAACTTTATGCAAAGCTTCAGAAAATTGTTACAATGTCAAACTTGTATAAAAACTTAGCTATTCATTCTCAGAAATAAGTTACAATGTTAGGAAACACTTCATTAAATAATTGACAACCCCATTCAAATCCTCCTAGTCTAGTGTTTTGGTGTATTTAATAGAAGCTCATTTATGTGTTTGATGCATTTTATATTTCCTATTTCAGGATACCAAACTTCTAGAGGCCATAACTTGTGAACCATGTGTCCAATTGACAAACTGTTTCAAGTGTCAGAAAATGCTCTATCACCTCATAACCCACTACACCAATTTTTCCCACCTTTCAGGGCATTTCAGAGCCTCTAATATCCAAAAACTTAAATTTAAACATTTCATCTTCAAAACTACTTATGATCTTATGACAAAAATTTACTAGCATGCTTATCTAGCCAATCTGAAGATTTGGGGAAAATTTCACACCATTTTGTGCTCAAACAAAAAATTACTATAAATAGTAACCTCATGTAATTGCAAGGTTGAGACACCATTTTCCTAGTATTCTCTCACTTGTTGAACACCTTGTTAGCAGCAATCAAGAAGGAAGACTGGGAGGGGGAGTGAATCAGTCTTCCCCATATCCAAAAAATTAAACTCCAAAACAAAATTGATAAACTGTAGCAATAGACAGATAAGAAAATTAATAGCACAACACACAACACCAAGATTTTTGACGTAGAAAACCCGATTAAGGAAAAAACCACGGTGGGAACCTACCCATAGTAAGATGATAATTTGCAATAGTATGTGAAAAAATTACAATGGAGAATGCACATGCATTTAGGCGCATTTCCTAGAGCTCATTGCTCAAAAGATATTTTCCTAGAAGGCTACAACCCTTAGTGAAGTCTCACTAACTTACAATATGATGCAGGAGCATCCCCGGTTAATGAACAATCTTGCATCAACCAAAAATATTTCATTTCAGTTTTGTTCTTGTCTAGTTATTTATGTTGTTTTATGTGTTCTTACCGGTTGGCACCAGTAGTTGCTTGTTCTTCATGGTAGATCTTATTTTTGGTTTCCAGGAAAGTTCATTTTCTTAATTCTTTATTTTTCAGTTCATTTGGGTTCTTTTTCAATCAGTTTTCACTTTCGGTTGATTGTTTCTAGGTTTCGGGACAATTTGTGTGCTTACCGGTTGGTTTTCCTTCATTACCAACGTGATTCTTGGCATGTGGATCTATCTTGGGTCTTGTCTGATGTTCTTTGGTGTGTGGCAGACCTTCCTGCTGAACTGCATTTCTTCGTTGTTATTTTCCGGATCTATTTATTTAATTCTTAGGGTCGACCTAGTTACATGTTTGATTTTCCTACATTGGTAAATATAATCTTATGAGGTCGACCCGGATATGTTTTGGTGGGTATAAATATGATGTTATTGATAATATGATGAAACTATAAGGATTCGGTCAACTACTAAGAGGGGGGGTGAATCAGTAGATAGAAAATAAACTAAACTTTCACCAAATTTAATTCCAACTCAAAAACAACTTTCTAAACTAACCGGTTTAGTCACTGTATCCAAAACTGCAACTACACTATCAAACTTTACCGGTTGACCAGAACATCAACGATACAATGCAATAGATCTAAAACTCAAATACCATTTAACCAAAAAATTAAAATACTTCACTAATATGAGTAATAGATCATTTCAGATCATTTCCGGTCATCTAAACATATCTAAGTGGATTTAGCAGTTATTCATATCAACCATATCAAAAGCATATCCACAAAATTATTCACCACTTGACACAATGATTTTTCACATGGAAACACAAATGGGAAAAACCAAGGTGGGGATCAATAACCACAAGTATTTTAAACTCTTCTAAAGCTTTCCCTATTAGGAGCCAAGCCTTGTTAGAAGCTTATACAAAAATGTCCTGGTAAGAACAGATCTAGTTAAGGGCCACCCGGTTAAGGGATTGACTACAATACCCTGTTAAAGGCAATACCCTATTAAAGGTAACCTCGGTGGAGCATTTAAAATCCAAGCTAATGGATCACCTTGTTAGAGGATTTCAACAACACCAAGCATGTTAAAGCTTACTCGGTTAAGGGATTTAACTATTATAATGGTTAGAAAACAACAGGTTCTTTGTTGATCTGGAAATAGCACTTGCTTTCTTAATCAAATACTTTGTTGCTCCTATCTCCCTTCACAACATTTTGTAGACACTCCTTCTGGCTTGGCAACAATCACACTTAACCAAATTTTCCAACACACTATTGAAATAAATCATTGACCTTATAAACAAATACAATAGGTCGGTAACACAACACAAAACCTACAAATCTTATAGAGATTACAGACATATTGGTTCAATCATAACCATTGGATTACATAGCAATCAACTACACGTTTTTATAGACAACTTCAACTGCTCCTGGATCACTACACATTGGATCCTATAGCTCGTCATGTGTTTTCCACTTCATGCTATGTATTTGATCGTTTCCAAGATAAACAGTTATCTCTATGCGCCAAATCCACTTTGAAACTCATGATGTGCATCATGCATATGTGGCACCTTCATCTCCGATCACCATTTTGTCATAAATCATCACAACGGATTCTCCAAGCTCCATCGGTTAGGAAAGAGTGTTCCCAAACCATATGTAGTTTCACACTATGAAAGAAAGGAGCGTTTGATTGAACCTTTCCAAATGAAAATGCTCGGGTGGGTTAATGAACCTCATCAAACGAAGTGAGATGCTATCCGTAGTTGATGGTCCCAAGGGTTGGGTGGGAATAATAAATAGTTTTACGTTTCGCTATGTCAAAGGTATAAGCCACCGCCTTATCGCTCTAACTAAAAGGAGGCTATCCGGGTTCGACGATTGAAACCCTCTCCCTTTCTCCATCTAGGCAGCCCCTACTATTCTAATGGGCATTCCACTAGATAGTTGGTACCCTCGGATGGAGCAGAGATAGTTGTGGGAGGCTATCCAACTAATCTAGCTCGAGCATACTGGCAGGAAACAAAGTAACATCAATCCTAACTTTGTATGTATTCTTGTCCATCCTTCAGCGTTCAGGGGTGTATGGGTAGGTAGGGAATTGTAGTCAGTATCTGATGTCAAAGTAGAGCCACCCTTCCTTCCACCCCCGCCTAGTAGAAACATTGTGAAAGCTGGCCTACCTACATCCCAGTAAGTCACCAATGTAGTGTATAGCTCGGGCGCCCGCCAGCACCGCTTCGACGTTCTGCTATTCAATTAGTTGGTCGGTGTACCCACCCACGTAAATCTAGTTGGGGTCAACCAGCTCCTCCACTAATAATATAGCAGGTATGTATGTGACCCTCCTATGGGGAAGGGCCAACCAATAGAAAGGTTTGGATGGCGAAGGCAGTCAAGGACGTTAACACGAATTTTGAGATATGAATAAGACCAAGTTCTTCTTATCAACTAGTTAGGGTTACGGATTGATCTCTTTGATTTAATAATAATATTAATATCGGTTGCCTTCACTACATTACTACCGATTTCTTTACTGCATCATTACCGGTTGCAATACATATCCATTACCAATTACTATTGACATCAATGACAACAATATACTTCATCAATGCAATCTTCATGCAATGCCAACAATCTCCCCCTTTGGCATTGATGGCAATACAAATATCAATACCCTTGATTGTGATTATTGAGAGTAAAGGACATACACAGGTATAGGAGTCTTGGTTTACATTTTTCCATATTCCATATACTCTCCTTAAACTGTATCTTCATATCTTCAACTGGTAACTGGCTATCAATTATATATAGTTCTTCTCCCCCTTTGACAAGAATACCAAAGTGAAGGTAAATTATTCCATGCTTCACCAATCTGCAACTAGCCACTCCCCATGTGGAGTAGCTCCAGTCTACACCAATCCTGCTTCATGATTTTAAATAGGCTCCAAGATTGATGGATTCCCCATATGCTTAATTAACTTCATGTAGGGGTACAACCCCCAACTTACCTCTAAGATACTCAAATGTAGCCTTAGGTAGAGGTTTAGTAAAGATATCTACTATTTGTTCTTTAGTAGATACATCCTCCAGTGACACATCTTTACTTTGCACTTTCTCTCTCAGGAAATGATACTTCAGCTCTATATTCTTTGTCATAGCATGCAACACCGAGTTCTTAGAAATGTTTATAGCACTTGTGTTATCACAGAAAATCCTTACCGGTTCTGATATCTTCAACTTGAAACCTTCCAAAATGTGTTTCATCTAGATTGTCTGGGTACAATTCATGTATGCTGCAACATATTCAGCTTATGTTGTTGATTGAGAGATACAACTCTATTTCTTGCTGCTCCAAGACACTAGTCTACTTCCAAGAAAAAATGCTCATCCGGTTGTACTCTTCATGTCATCAACATTACCTGCCCAGTCTGCATTTGTATAGACTTATAAATCAAAGTCTCCTGCATATGGATACCATAATCCATAATCAATTGTGCCTTTCAGATAGCTGAAAATTCTTTTGGTTGTAACCATGTGTGTCTCCTTTGGGTTTTTCAAAAATCTGTCAACCAATCCTACCACATGATCAATGTCTAGTCTACTATGGACAACATAATGTAGTTTACCTATCATGGACCTATAGTCCTTTTCATCAACTGATGCAGAATCATCTTCCTTAGACAGTTTACAACCTATAACCATTGGTGTTCCAATTAGTTTACAGTCTCCCATTCCAAAAGTTCTCAACACTTCTTTCACATATTTGGACCATGTGATGAAAACACCTTCCTTCATCTGTTGGATTTGTAGACCTATAAAAAAATTTATCTCACCTACCAGTGACATCTCAAACTCATTGTTCATTTCATTAGCAAAGTCATGACACATATCATCATTTCCTCCAAAAATGATATCATCCACAAATACCTCACTTACCAGTATCTTATCTCCTTATGTCTTGAGATATATGTTATTGTCTTCACTCGTTCTTTGAAAACCTATCTTCACCGAGTGAGAGTGCAATCTTTCATATCATGCTCTTTGTTCTTTCTTTAATCCATATAATGCCTTATGTAATTGGCACACCATTTCCTTTTCTATAGTTAAAGAATAACCATCTGAGTAGACTTCCTCTTCCAATATTCCATTTAGGAATGATTACTTCACATCCATCTGATATACTTTGAATCCTTTGTATGCTGCAAATGCAAGTAGAATCCTTATTCCTTCCAATCTAGCAACTGGTGCAAATTTCTCACCATAATCTTCACCATCTTCTTGTGCATATCCTTTGCATACTATTCTAGCTTTATTTCTGACCACTACTCCATCTTCATTCGGTTTATTTCTGAATACCCATTTTGTACCTATTACATTCTTGTTCTCCAGTCTGGGTACCAATGACCATGTATTGTTCTTCTCTATCTGGTTGAGTTCTTCTTCCATTTCCTTGAATCCAGTGTTCATCTCCAAATGCTTCTTTTATAGTTCTAGGCTCAATGGTGGAAATCATACAAGAGTTCTCTCTAAGCCTTTTTCTTGTTGGCACACCTGCATTCATGTCTCAAATAATATGATCAATGCTATGATTGAGTCCAACATACCTTGGAATAACATGAACTTGTTTTCAGGTTCTTCTTCACTTTCTTCATCTTCTGTTGGGCCTTCCAATTTCGATTAAACTGGGGCTTCTTTGTTCTATTCTCCAACTTCTGGCTTCACCGGTTCTAGTTCCAAAATAGTGTGTAAGGTTCTTCTTCTTCCTTCTCCTTGTTGGTTTCACCTGATCTTTCAAGAAACTCATCAACTCGGACATTTACACTTTCAATGATCTTCTTAGTCTGGTTGTTGTAACACTTGTAAGCTTTTCTCTTCGTGAAGTAACCAAGAAATGTGCCTTCATCACTCTTGGCATCAAACTTACCAATATAATCACCTCTTTTGATAAAACATTTGCTACCAAAATTTTTGAAGTAACTCACATTAGGTGATCTACCATACCAATACTCATAAGGATTTTTGTTCTTACCTCTTTTAGCCAGTATCCGGTTCATTGTGTAAACAGTTGTGTTGACAACTTCTCTCCAAACTGTCTTAGCTACACCTCCTTGAATTAGCATAGTCCTAGAAGCTTCAACTACTGACCATTTGTTCCTTTCTGCAATACCATTTTGTTGTGGTGTCCTAGGTGCATAAATTTTCCTCTTGATTCTATTGTCTTCATAGTATCTAGTGAATTCCTCTGAAGTAAATTCACCACCTTGATCAGTTCTCAAGCACTTTATCTTCCTTCCACTTTCATTCTCAATTAAGGCTCTGAATGCCTTAAACTTGCTAAAATATTTTGTCTTGTCTTTTGAAGAATGTGACCCACATCATCCTTGAGCAATCATCAATAAATATCATGAAGTACCGATCACCTTGAATACTCCTAGTCCTCATTGGTCCACAAAGGTTGGTATGAACTAAATCTAGAAAATGTTCTCCTAGAAAGATTTTCTCTTGAAGGTTGAGGATGTCATTTTTTCCTAACTAACATTCCTTGCACAAAGCATTCACTGGTTTGTCCAACTATAGAAAACCTCTTACTGATTTGGACTTATTGACACTTACAGTGCTATCAAAATTTACATGACAGAATCTTTGATGCCAAAGACAACTATCTTCTACTTTTGCAATTAAACAACTATTGACTTTAGAGTTTAAATGAAACAAGTTACCTCTCATCTATTTGTTGGTTGCAATCAATTCACCTTTGCTTCCATAAATCTTGCAAACTCCATTCTTGAATTCTAGTGGGTAACCTTTGTCATTGAGTTGAGCAAAACTCAAAAGATTATGTTTAAATCCTTCAACCCAGTAGACATCATTTGCACTGCTTTTACTATTCAGAGAGATGGTTCCTTTTCCTCTCACCATGCAAGGCGAGCCATTCCCAAATCTCACAACCACTATCTATAATCCAATCATTTGAACTATCCATGCAAGAGACTAATGCCTTCTAATCTGATGTCTCTTCTTTAATAGCAACAAAGACAATGTCCTCATTTGCATCTTCCTTAGATTATTTATCTGTAATTCCTCCATCCACTGCAATGAGACAATCTCTTTTGCCTTTGCCTTTATACTTCCTATACTTCTCACATTTTTGCTCATTATCTCCATTTGGATAGTTAGCAGCAATATGTCCAATCCGGTTACATACAAAACACTTCAATGCTAATCTACCTCTGTACTTACCGGTACCTCTGAGTAACCACTTGGCCAACAATTCTTCAAGCTCATTCAAACTATCTTCATCATATACCTCTCTGTTGGATCTAGACTCATGATTGTAGCTCACTTATTTTCTTTTCCTTACTGGTGGGGTTGAAACTCAGGCTCTAAATGCAGATTCTGATCTCTAAACACTTCCATCAAAACCATTTAATTTAAATGCAGTTAATTTACCAATGATAGAGTCAATATTTACCTTTGTCTTATCAATAGACTTGAGTTCCTAAATGGCTGCAACTCGGATACCATAGACTAGTAGAAGGGTTCTCAACACCTTTCTAACCACTATGGTATCCTCCACTGTACCTCCAACACTTTTTATTTCTCTGACTATCTCCTTGATCCTCTGACCATACTGTTGAATGTTTTCTCCTTTATCCATCCGTATATCATCAAATTTTCCTCTAAGACTCTCTTCTTTGGAAATCTTCGTTGGCAAATGCACACTCCAATGAGAAATTGTAGGTGATTGAAGGTATTTTCATTGATGGCAACCTTACAATCATGTGATACTGGCAGGCACCAGCACTGGTAGAATCAACACCGACACACACAGTTCACCGGCATAGAAAAGATTGATCACCGACACCATGGTCGACAAGAATTTTGTTTAAATGTATTTTGTATTTAATTGTAAAATATTTTGTAAGATGACTTGGGGGATTGTAATATGACTCATATAAGTATGAGATCATTGTAGATCATTTAGGATATAGAAGAGGGAAGGATTAATGCAGACCTAATATGCGAATTGTAAGGCAGATATTGGATAAGGGTTTATGTATGTTGCAGAGCTTAAACCGGTACTGAATCTAGCATTGTAGATGTTGATCTGAAGTAGTACAAGATATTGGATTTGTATAATCTAATTTTGTAAGTCAGTGTGACTTCTTTTGTAACTGAATAGTGAGCTCTAGGCAGTTGGCCTTCCTACATGTGCATGCCCCTATTGTAAATAGTAATATTCCCTTATTGGCCAGTAAGCGAATATTGTGGGTCACAAATCCCACTGAGGTTTTTCTCACATCGGGTTTCCTCGTTAAAATATTGTGTTATGGTGTGTCTTTTATGTTGTGGTTATTGTTCTTATTTACTGCATTATTTTTGGTTTACTGATACATAGTCTTGAAATGCTTTTCATGTTATAAGGTAAGAAAATTCTTATACCAGTCAGATACCGATTCAGCCCCCCTCTCAGTATTTGTGGGAATCCTAACAATTGGTATCAGAGCCTGGTCCTCTATTTTCAAAATCCTAATAGCTTGAGGAAGATCTTGACAGTGGTAGAGATGGAAAACTTGAGAAAGCAATTGGAAACAGCTCTTTCAGACTATGATGCAGAAAAAGTGAAGAATATCAAACTTGAAAATGATCTGAAGGCTGCACAAGATATTATTTGAGGACTACAAGAAAATTTCAATATAGCAAGGAATAAGAGAAGAGAAATTTGTGAAAAGATGCAGAATGATGAAGATGAAAAAGAAACTCTTAATGATCTAGTGAACAAATTGAGACAAGAAAATAGTACAATGAAGAATGAGATTCAAGATATGACTATGAGATTTTGTAAAGAAACTAAAAATCAGAAGAAGAATGAAGAGGACTTGTTTAGAAGACTAAATGATGCTAGAAATGAAAACACAAGACTTAGTCATGAAAATGATATATTGAAGACAGACTTGATGCATACACAAAATGACAGAACTGAACTCATGAGACAGAAAGATTTCTTGGAAAATGAGTTGGCTACTGCAAATCAACACAAGGATAAATTCAAGAAAAGTTCAGAGGAACTTGATGACATGCTAAAGAATCAGAAACCTAATGGTGATACAAATGGCATTGGCTTTGAAGTTGGTGAAAGCTCTGGTACTGCAAACAAACATGATCATAGCAAACCGGTAAGACAACCTAATGCCTACAAATTTAATGGGAAATGCTTTAACTGTAACAAGTATGGTCATAGAGAAAATCAATGTTGATCTACAAATTATCAAAACACTAATATACCCATCGGTCAATGTTCTAAATGCAACAAAGTTGGTTATAATTCAGAAAATTGCAGAATGAATGTAAGATATTATGTTTGTGGAATATTTGGACATCTATCTAATCAATGCAGAACACATATCGGCATAGGATATGGGAAAGCTATTCAGAAAAATAATGTGACTTGTTATGCTTATAACAAGATTGGACATATTGCAAAATTTTGTAGAAGTAAGGCATCATCGGAAAATAACAAAGGACCTAGCTTGAAAGGTAAAGAAAAGGTTGAACAGGTAAAGCAAGAATTATCAAAATAATGGATCAGAAAGTCAGATCAGAATGTTGATGGGAATACTCCTCCACCGGCAAAACAAAGTATCACTCCACCGACAAGAGACTCTCCATCTAACTAAAGGAAAATCCTTTGGGGGTTTGGCAACAAATTGAAAAACATGCTAATATGCCCTCGGTTGATGGTGAGAAGGTGAATTACTTCTTTACCAGCAAATGAGTTAAGTTGTGACTTAACCGACAAGCATTAAATGTGGTAGCTAAAGAAAATAACATTATAAAGTAAGTGTTTTGGCTCTTTTTCATTTCACCAAACATTCAAATCTCCCAAGAGCATGAAAATTTTGAGCAAGGGTATCCATAGCGAGAAGGAAGTAAATCATTCAAGCACACATACCTAAAGGCAGATTAAGGTATTTGTAACCATGGCATCCTCCTCAGTTCCTAAATTCATTGCGAACCCTATTATTATAGAAGAATCAAACCAGAACATAAGATAGTGGAAACTCTAGGTTTTACTAAAATCCTTAGTATCTTGGACTTTCCCAAGGATGTTATAAGGATCATGCTAAGCAGAGTGAATGGTGAATTATTTTGGTTAGATTGAATTCACAAGATCACGAAAGAGGCAGTTAGGGCAGTGACAAGCTTACCCTCCACCGGTAGCAGGCCTGACAAAACTAAGAAGGTCTCTAATGACACTGTAAAGACCCTAACAAACGCGACATTTGACAAAAGATCACTTAGAGTCAATGATGTTAAGGATGAAAATGTCAAATTCATTAGCATGGTACTTGGCTACAAAGCTACTCATACAAACAGACTAAACTTAGTCTCTAGCTTGTGTATTAAAAGTGCTTATGATTTAGTGAACAACAATGCTAAGATTGACATCTGTGAATGCCTGAAAGATGAACTAATAGAAAACCTAAAGAAAATGAATGGTGACATGAAGAGAACTTTTAGATTTGGAAATCTGCTTGTATTCTTAATGTTGTATATTACCAAAGAAGTACCTGGTACTGGCAAGAAAGACTTTGGATTTGATATACCGATAGGAAAATAGCTACTGAACCTATTGAACAACATGGGAGAAAATAGAGATAAGAACATCAATGAATATTTCCAAGCATTTAAGTCAAAGATGAAATATAGAACAAGGCTGTCCTAAGCAATTGTTGAAAATACAAAGATGACATATGCTTTGTGGTAAAGAAAGGTGAAATCTGGATGGAAGTGTCCCAAGAACTATTTGGGTAACCGAAATGAGATATGAAGCTAATGAGAACATAATTGAGACATATGCAAAAGCTCTACTTGAGGCACCAAGAAAACTGGATGAGAAATTCTTTGGCAATGCTGAGACAATTGAAAGTGGTATTCAATCACAGAAGAGAGTCAAGAAAACTGAGCAGATAGTAAGGAGAGGTTCAAGGAAAGCTAAAGAAATTAAGGAATATGTATTGACGCAAACCGGTATCAAGGAAAGTGAGTTGGAAGGACTTCAACTAGAAGCTCATCTTTCACCGGTTGTAACTTCTTCTGAAAGTAATATACTAGCCGAATTGAAAAGGGTAGTAAGGAAAAGGAAACCTTCACTGGCACCCTCACCTACACCTAGAAAGACAAGACAAAAACAACATGCAGTTAGGTCTCCAGTTAAGAAGTTAACTCCAAAGAAGAAGAAGATAAAACAAGATATTGCTCCACTGGACAAACTTTTAAGTGAAATAACAGAAGATGGAAAGTTGAAAAATATTAGCAAGTTGTATAACACACTTTCTACTGATGATAAAGAAAGTGTAGAGAATAGTGTAATCTTACACTTGGACATTTACAAGAATTTTTTGATGGAGATTGTTGATAATATACCCACTAAGTTATACAGAAGACTAGAAGTCAGAAGGGTAGCTATTGTTGAGTTAGATAAAAAGATAAAAATTGAAAAATTACTTGCAGTGCACCCACTAAACTCACCTGAAGAAATAGATCAATTAATCATTGAGGCCAACCAGACAGTATTTTCAACTGGTCACCGGCATGTTGCACTTATGGCAACCAGAGTGAATGAAATTTTAGAAGAGACTACGAATCAATGGGATATATTCTTTGTTGCAAAAGAGGAACAAGAAGAACTTAAAAGACCTAAGACTACCAGAGTCTACCAAAAGGACAGGGATAAGGGGAAAGGTAAGGTAGGTGGACCTCCAAACCTAAAAATAACTGATAACTTACCCCCACCTCTTTCTAATACTCCACTAATAGAAACCATTGACACACAACCGACAACAGAGAGTATGGAGACTCCTCAAGAGGATACAAATCGTGAGTCGTAAATTTTGTACACTATGAACATAGACACCCAAGAGGTAAATATTGTGGTAGATAAGGAATCAACTGAAAAGATAGATGTGGCTACTGAGCCACTGGCTGCAGATGTTGAGATTGGGGTTAGTGATACTATAAATATAAGCATGGAAAAACCCACTCAGATAGAGAAATCGGTAGAGGACACCACTGAGAAACCATCAGAAACACCGATAGATAAAACTGAGAAACAATCAGAAAAACCGGTAGTAGATAGTGCAGAGGTAAATATAGAGAAACCCTTTGAGGCACAGATTGAGAAACTAGAACAAAAACAGTTAGAGTCACAGGTTCAAACTGAGATAGTGCCACCGACAACAGCTACAAAGCCTAAACCTTTGCTAGTAGAAATGCAAACACAAACTGACCTACCAGAGGTTGAAACAAGCAAAGTTATTACTACAAACGGTAGCATGAAAATTGTGAAAACAGTTGGCCAGACATCTGGTACTTCAATGATAGAGTTCAAACCAACGAACGTGATAGAGGTATTATTAGATTCTATTAAGAAAATCACTGAGTGTAATGCACAAGCCTACAAGGCTATTGATGACACAATTCCTATTCTTAAATTGATAGCACCCAAGTGCATTGTGGAAAGTAAAGATTCCTTAGGTCAACTAGACACATTGTCTAAATACATCACCAGTAACATTTTGACAGTTGATCAGATAAATGAGGACACATTCAAAGAGAGGATGAATAAGGAGAAAGAAAAATTCTTTGAGGAAATAGTGAAGAAGAATAAGGAACAAATAGAAACCTTATTACCGGCACTAGGAGAAACAATTTTGAAATTCAAGAACCTGTATAGAGATACCTGCAAAACTAAAATTTTGACAGAAGACATAGATTCGGAGATCAGCAAAGCACAAGAAGAAATTACCAATATTGTTGACAATTTAATAGGAACATAAGATCCATTTTTGGAAATTGAAAAGAACATTGCAGATCTTGAAGAGAAAATAGAGAAGTTAGAAAAAGACAAAGAAAAGATAAAGGTTAAAGCAAAGAATTTAAAATCCAAACTAGGTCCTAAACTAGATTACCTCATTTCCTTGAGAAAAGAAATTTTTGAGACTCTAGTTCCTAGACTTAAGACACTGGAAGAGAAAATGCACATACTAACCGGTACAGTTCAGAGAATAGAAGCGGCATTATAGGATAGCAAAAGATTCAGCGACAGTCAGAATTTTGCATTGGCGAATATCTATCAAATTGTAACCCACCGGTTACAAGGATCTAGGTAGGAACCACACTCCATTGCTAGTGAATGACAACCTTTGTCATTGATGTCAAAGGGGGAGTAGTGGAGATGAGAAAAATGACCATTAGCTCAGGGGGAGCACACAGTTTTGGTAACTGTCTTGGTCAGACAATTTTGGCAAATCATTTTTGGATATACAGTTTTGATTTTTCTCATGAGTGTTGCCATCAATGCCAAAGGGGGAGATTGTTGGCAAATGCACACTCCAATAAGAAATTGTAGGTGATTGAAGGTATTGTCATTGATGGAAACCTTACAATCATGTGATACCGGCAGGCACCAGCACCGATAGACTCAACACCGGCACACATAGTTCACCGACACAAAAAAGATTGATCACCGGCACCATGGCCAACAGGAATTTTGTTTAAATGTATTTTGTATTTAATTGTAAAATATTTTGTAAGTCGACTTGGAGGATTGTAATATGACTCATATAAGTATGATATCATTGTAGATCATTTAGGATATAGAAGATGGAAGGATTAATGCAGACCTAATATGCGAATTGTAAGGTAGATATTGGATAAGGGTTTATGTATGTTGTAGAGCTTAAACCAGTACTGAATCTGGCATTGTAGATGCTGATCTGAAGTAGTAAAAGAAATTGGATTTTTATAATCCAATTTTGTAAGTCAGTGTGACTTCTTTTGTAACTAAGCAGTGAACTCTAGGCACTTGGCCTTCCTGCATGTGCATGCCCCTATTGTAAAAGTAATATTCCCTTATTGGCTAGTAAGTGAATATTGCGGGTCACAAATCCCACTGAGGTTTTTCCCACACCAGATTTCCTCGTTAAAATATTGTGTTATGGTGTGTCTTTTATGTTGTGGTTATTGTTCTTATTTACTGCATTATTTTTGGTTTATCGGTACACAGTCTTGAAATGCTTTTCATGTTATAAGTTAAGAAAATTCTTATACTAGTCAGATACTGATTCACCCCCCCCTCTTAGTATCTGTGGGAATCCTAACAATCTTATCATGCTCATCACTGCTATAGATATCTTCCATTTTCTTCCATACTTCATATGTAGTCTCCAATCCATGAACATCAACATACTCTTAATCAAACAAGGAACTGATGATGCCCTCCAATGCTTGATTGTTCTCTTGTTTCTCCTTCTATTGATCATTTGTTAGAATCCCACTAGGCAAGTTATATTTAGTAACATGTTCCCAATATTGACTTCCTAAGCTCTTGATATAGATCTTCCTCCTATCACTCTAGATTTTGTAGTTTTCCCTGTTGAACTTTAGACCTTCTTTCTTCATCATGTTCTCCTATATCTTTTCCTCAAGCTATTGGGCTTAAACACAAGAGGACCTAAAATGCTCTGATACCAATTGATAATATGATGAAACTATAAGGATTTGGTCAACTACTAAGAGAGGGGGGTTGAATCAATAGATATTAAATAAACTAAACTTTCACCAACCTTAATTCCAACATAGAAACAACTTGCTTAACTAACTGGTTTAGTCATTGTATCCAAAACTGCAACTGCACTGTCAAACTTTACCGGTTGACCAAAACATCAATGATACAATGCAATAGATCTGAAACTCAAATACCATTTAACCAAAACATTAAACTACTTCACTAATATGAGTAATATCTCATTTCAAATCATTTCCGGTCATCTAAACATATCTAAGTGGATTTACCAGTTATTCATATCAGTCATATCAAAAACATATCCACAAAATCATTCACCACTTGACACAATGATTTTTCATGGGGAAACCCAAATGGGAAAAACCATGGTGGGGATGAATACCCACAAGTATTTTGAACTCTTCTGAAGTTCGGCCTATTAGGAGCCAGGCCTTGTTAGAATTTTATACAATAATGTCTTGTTAAGAATAGATCCGGTTAAGGACCACCCAGTTAAGAGATTGACTACAATACCCTGTTAAAGGTAACCTCAGTGGAGGATTTCAAATCCAAGCTAATGGATCACCTTGTTAGAGGATTTCAACAACACCAAGCTTGTTAAAGCTTACCCGATTAGGGGATTTAACTATTGTAATGGTTAGAGAACAACAGGTTCTTTGTTGATCTAGAAATAGCACTTCCTTGCTTAATCGGATCATTTTCTTCTCCTATCTACCTACACAACATTTTGCAGACACTTCTTCAGGTTTGACAAAAATCATACTTAACTAAATTTACCAACACTCTATTGAAAAAAATCATCGACCTTATAAATAAATACAATAGGTCGGTAACATAACACAAAACCTACAAATCTTATAGAGATTACAAACATATCGGTTCAATCATAATCGTTGGATTAAATAGAAATAAACTACATATTGTTCTAGACAACTTCAACTACTCCTAGATCACCACACATTGGATCTTGTAGCTCATCACGCATTTTCCACTTCATGCTATGCATTTGATCATGTCTAAGATTAACGATTATCTCTACTCACCAAATCTACTTTGAAACTCATCACATGCATCATCCATACGTGGCACCTTCATCTTGGATCACCATTCGGTCATAGATCATCACAACCGATTCTCCAAGCTCCATTGGTTAGGGTTCTCCTTATCAACTGGTTAGGGTTACCAGTTCATCTCTCTTCTTCAATAATAATATCAATACCGATTGCCTTTACTTCTTTACTACCAGTTGCTTTACTACATCATTATCGATTGCAATACATCTCCATTATCGATTACTATTGACATTAATGACAACACTATACTTCATCAATGAAATCTTCATGCAATGCCAATAGTTATGTAATCATTTGTAGGGGCAGAGGAATTAGAATTGAGAATAAGGATTGAGATTTCCATTTTGTGATTTGGTTGATTCTTAGAGTCCCAGATTGGATTGTATTTGGCTGATAGCTTGCATGTAACCGGTTAATTGTTGGATGTTCTTTGATGATTATATGTGATAGTCGGATGATTATCGGAAGTTCTAAAGAAATAATATGATATATTTTTGCAATCTTGTTATGTTTTCTTGCTTCTTTCATTGTTTTACTCTTGCTGCATAAGTCAATTGATTCTCTTTGAGGGTTTTACCGATTATGGCTGCATCAAGTGGTATCAGAGCTGGTTATGGATTGGCTAGTGGAAGAATTGTTTACGAGCATTGAGGCATTCCTTTGGGTGGACAGATCGTTGATTAGAGGCAATTTATGTGTGTGTTCAATAGATCACCAAGGGGAGGCAATTGAAATTGACAACCAAATCATCAAGTTGAGGTAGTTCACCAAAGTGGAAGAGGGGATGCCACCTAGAAGGAGATACCCTTGGAGGGTCGAGAAGATGATAGAAGACTTCAAGAATGAAGTGAGGAATGAAATCCGAAATGCTTTGGCTAGTTTGTAGAGAAACACTAATTCTGAGGATGAATATGAGGAAGCCAATGAAGAGATTGAGGAAGCTGAAGGACCAAAAGATGAAAGAGAGAAAATATTCTTGAGAGTAGTGGTGCAAGTGAGTAAAGTTGAAGTTTCTAGCTTTTCTAGAACTTTGAACCCAAAGGATATAATCTATTGGATTGGAGAGTTGGAGGATTACATCGAGTTTGAGGATGCCAAGGACCCGCAGAGAGTTTGGTTGGCTTAGAATAAGTTGAAAGGGCATGTTTCCTTGTGGTGGAAAGAATTGCAGAAAGATAAAGTGGAGAATGGTGAATTTAATATCACCCAATGGAGATAGATGGTTGCAAGATTGAAGGCCAAGTTCATACTGGGAGACTATGAATTGGAGTTGTCCAATAAGTTGTAGAACCTGAAACAAAGAAACATGACTATGAAGGAATATACTGAGGAATTATATAAGGTGGTTATTAGATTTGGACATAGAGAGATGGACAAAGAAAATATGGCGAGTACATCAATGGACTTGCTTTTAACATTCAAGATGAAATGAGTATTTTGAGGGTTTCCACAATTGAAGAAGCTTACCAATATGCTTTGAAGGCTGAGGAGAAGATAAGGAGAAGACAACTGAACAAAGGGAAGGAGAAATTCAAAAGATAGATGAGTGATAGTATGAAGAAACTAGTTGAGGAAGATGAATCAAAACCTAAGCGGAGTAAAGAACCAGAGAGGAAGATATAGAGGAAATGTAGCAGTAGTACCAATAGAGAATTTCCTGGCAAATGTTACAAGTATGGAGAAATCGGACCTAGATTTGATGAATGTAAGCAGGGAATGGAAAGAAGTTATATAGCAAATGAGGAACCAGAAGGTGAAGATACTAGATTTGATTGTGCACTGGAGCAAGGAGAATCCCTTATGTTCAGAAGAAAGGATACCGGATCTACTCAAAGGAAGAGTCTTTTCCGGACTCTGTGTAAATCAGGTAGTAAGAATTGCAACATTATTGTAGATAGTGGAAGTACTAACATTTTGGTATCTGAGGAGATGGTTGTGAAGCTTGGATTGAAGAGACTTGAGAATCCTTGTTTTTATGAGGTAAGTTGGTTACAAGATGATCAAAAGATAGAGATAAAGGAACAGTGTTTGGTGAATTTCAACATTGGGCCTTTCAAAGATGAAGTTTTGTGTGATGTTGTATCTATGAGTGCTTGTCATGTCTTATTGGGAAAACCTTGGCAATGTGATAGAGGAGATATTTATTACTATAGAAGAAACCTAGTCACTATTGAGAAGGATGGGTAGAAGTTCACATTGATTTCTTTGAAGGATAAAGAGAAGGAGGTGAATAATCCGAGTCCTGAGAAAAGTTGCAGTATTGACAAACTAGTGGTAGAGGTTATACCGAAAGGTGACATGAGTTTGGAGAAGGATCTGATAGTTGAGCCTAATGGACAGATGGAACCAGATGATAGAGATCTTATGATAACAAACCGGATGAAGTATTATGGCAGAACCAAATCAGAGTTGCAGAAGAAAGAGAACAGTAAACAGAGACAATGTTCAGATCTGAAGAAAAAGAAGAGAAACAAAGAAAGTCAGAGGTTAGAGAAGCTGATTGAGGTACCGGAGGAGCTAAAGCAGAGGTTGGCATATAAAGAAGATGTTAGGATTAGAAATGAGCATGGGGTCTTTATTCTGAATCCTTTTAGATATTCATGAGTTGCCTCTCATGGAACATCTTTTTCTACCTGGGTTGTCTGATGTAGGAGCATCCCCGGTCGATGAGCAATCTTGCATCAACCAAAAATATTTCCTTTCAGTTTTGTTCTTGTCTAGTTCTTGATGTTATTTTTTTTCTTCTTACCAGTTAGCACTGGTAGTTGCTTGTTCTTCATGGAAGATCTTATTTTTGGTTTCCAAGTGGGTTCATGTGCTTAATTCCTGATTTTTAGTTCATTTGGGTTCTTTTTCAATCAGTTATCGCTTCTGGTTGACTATTTCTGGGTTTTAGAATAGTTCTTGTGCTTACCGGTTGGCTTTCCTTCATTACCGATGTGATTCTTGGTGTGTGGATCTATCTTGAGTCTTGTTTGATGTTCTTTAATGTGTGGCCGACCTTCCTACTAAACCACATCTCTTGGTTGTTATTTTCTAGAAATATTTCTTTAATTCTTAGGGCCGACCTAGTTACACGTTTTATTTTCTTGCATTGGTAAATGTAATCTTATGAGGTCGACTTGGATATGTTCTGGTGGGTATAAATATGATGTTGTGTAATCATTTATAGGGGCAGAGGAAGTAGAATTGAGAATAAGGATTGAGATTCATATTTTATGATCTGGTTGATTCTTAGAGTCCCGGATTGGATTGTATCTAACTGATAGCCTACATGTAACCGGTTAATTGTCGGATATTCTTTGATGATTATATGATGATAGCCGGATGATTGCAGAAAGTTCTAAAGCAATAATATGATTTATTGATGCAATCTTGTTATTTTTTCTTATTTCTTTCGTTGTGTTACTCTTGCTGCATAAGTCGGTTGATTCTCTTTGAGGGTTTTACCGGTAATGGATGCATCACAATATGATATGGACTACAATCCGAAAGAAATGAACTGCAATGATAGCATCTACAAATGCCTAATGACAGTTCCAATTAAGCCCAATTGTCATCTCTGCAACACCAATCTCACCTCAAGACTTCACTGAATGATAAACATCGTGTTTACACATTCACCTCTCTCTGATAATGTAGACACAATACTGATACTCAAATTACATTAATATCTCTCCTATATATACAAATCATGAACCTTGATAACATGGTCAGCTAAACCTTCAACCCTCAACTCACAATTATAAAATTATATTACACAATACAAAGATTGGTCATTAGACCAATATAATGATTTCCATTACATAGCATGGATCAATTCAAATTCCCAAATGATCACATCCACCTAAAATCACACCAAGATCAACCGGAAAATACGCTACACCACCAAAAATATTGCATAACACAAAAATTACCAACAATTCATAGAAATCACCAAAAAATCACACAACGATCAATGTGGATTGCCAGAAAAAATAAGACATGAATAGGAAACACCACCAAGCATGTTATTGTCATCCGAAATAGTTACACCAATGCCACTTTTCAAATCTTCATCTATCAACGTCTAGAAGCTCAAGGACACAACCAATCAATAATTACCACGAAGAAAGATAACTTGTGGAGCATAAAATCATGAACCATCTGAAATAAAGATACACAAGATCATCTAGAACAATATCCCAAAGTCTCAGCACCAGATCTAATCACACTGAAATATACCGAAGGAAATACCAGATTCTACAAAATAGTGATCAACAAAACCAAACTACAAAACCAGATTAGAAAATCTTCCCAATTTCACCAGAATAAATCACAAGAATATGTTGACATCAATGACAATAACATATCCTAGTAGCAGTAATGAAAAACCATATCCAACATTCTCCCCCTTTGGCATTGATGGCAATATATGAATGTGAAAAACAACCAATTCAAAGAAAGAATATATCACCTGCAAACTCCCCCTTAGATCAAGATAGATAATGCAGTTTTTCACATTATCTCTCTCCCCCTTTGACAGCAATGCCAAAGATCTCCAAAATAGAAAACCAAACTCTCTCCCCCTAAAACACCACCGAAAATCTCAAAAATCTCTCCCAAAACATAGACTACTCCAGCAGAGGAGCAACACCAACTCATAAATACAAATAAAAGAATAAGGCTCTGAAATCCACCAGATCGATGCAACTCAATGCATCTAGTTCTCATCAGGAGGGGTGGATACCCCTAACTTGTCTCTCAAGTAGATAAATGTATCTACAGGCAAAGGCTTAGTGAAAATATCAGCAATTTTTTCCTTTGTAGATACATATTCTAGCTTCACCTTCTCTTCATTGACTTGATCTCTCAAGTAATTATATTTGATTGATATATGCTTAGTCTTTGAATGTTGCACTGGATTCTTTGACATGTTTATAGCACTAGAATTATCACAGTATATAACAGTAGGCTCATCATGAATAACTCTGATATCTTTCAACATTTGCTTCATCCAAACTATCTAAGTACAATTACTAGTAGCAACAATATACTCATCTTCAATAGTAGATAAGGACACTGAATCTTGTTTCTTGCTTGCCCATAAAACCAACTTCTTACCCAAAAAGAATGCTCCACCGGTAGTTCTCTTTTAGTCATCAACATCACAAGCCCAATCTACATTAGTGTAGGAACACAATATGAAATCATCATTCTTTGGATACCATAAATCATAATCCATAGTTCCCTTTAGATATCTAAATATCCTCTTAACAATAGTGACATGATTCTCCTTTAGATCAACTTGATATCTAGCAGCCATACACATAGCGTGCATAATGCCAGGCCTAGTCTGAGTAAGATATATCAATTGACAAACCATAGATCTATACAAACTATGATTAACTTTAGGAGATTCATTATTTTTAGAAAATTTACAACCAGTCACCATAGGTGTTCCAACTGGTTTGGAATCATCTAATCCAAACTTCTTCAACAGATCCTTCACATACCTAGTTTGAGATATAAATATGTATTTTCTTGTCTGTGCAATTTGCAAACCTAAGAAAAACTTTATCTCACCAATCATAAACATCTCAAATTCTTTCTAGGTGAACTCACAATGTTGGTTCCCACTTTTTTGTACATCCTGATTTTTGCTGAAATCATAGATTTTTTAGAAAATATAATGATTTAAGCTTTAAGAGGTCCCATTGGAAGTAATTAATTGAAGAGAGTTATATCAAAAGCTCTTAGATCAAATTTCCTGGATAAAACCTCTCTACCTCTAAATCATACTTCTCAATGGAGTCTCCTTTGCATATATCAAATGCTGATAAAAAACCAATTTTACATTAGCTTTTGGGGGGTCCAATGAATTCATTTAGAAGTTTTGTTTTTTTAAGTATTTAGCCCTTTTTTTTTTTAGGCAAAAGTGGCAAGCCACTTATATATATATATATATATATATATATTAATAAAATAACTTAACTGGTTCAAAATATCAATAGGGAAAGAACCAAGAAGAAAACCCTATATCCTTGCTTAGTTACAATGAACAAAGGGAAATCAGAGCTATAAGAAGAAACCCCCCAAAGATCCTAAGAAAAAGATGAATTTTACCCATTGTACATTCCTCATAGAGGCCAAAATTGAGTCTAGTTAATCTAGATAAAGTCCTTATGCACTCATAAAGAACTGCCACCACTACTGGTTACCACTAAACTTGAGTACTGGAATGCCATTCTATATGTTGGTTCATTGTAGAGCTACCACGATCGGTTACCAGTGAGTAGATGTGTATACCAGTCCACTGAAGAAAAAGCCATTGTTATCAGTTGTGTTATATCGGAACTTGAATACCGGTATGTTGTCCTATTAACCGATTCACAAGAGAGCCTCCATTACCAGTACTACAATACTAATTTACAAAATGTCTCCACTATTGGTTCTACTATATTGGTTGGATTAAAACCCAAGAGTCTAAAACCTGTTTTGCTAAACCGATTGGCCTAAAACAGATAAAAAGTTTACAAAATGCCTCGTCTACTGATTCTGCTATACCAGTTGGGTTAAATTGAATAGTCTAAAGCCTATTAGGCTATACCGATTGGCATCAAGTGGATAGTCTATACTGCTTAAGCTATACTCCATTAAATATGCAAAAAGAGATTAAACCAAATACAAAGATATAATTCATTGTTAAGAAAAAACTTCCATTTAATCACCAGGGGAACCTTAAACTTGAGATCATCCAAAAAAGACAACATTTGAAGACAATATAACCAACCAGTTACTATCATTCCTCATTGGTTGTAGGTCATCCTCGTTCTCAGCAGAAAGTTGTTGATTTTCTTCTTGAGCATTTCCCTGTTCCACCCAATTTCTAGCTATATACTGTGAAGAGGAAGGAATACCAGACAAGAGAGCTTCCCAATTAGAGGAATCAACAATAAATGGGTTATTCTGGGATTCATGATGGTAAGGAATGGTAGGAACAACAAAATGCAAAGAATCCCTACCCTCAGGTAAGCTATACTCTGGTACTAGAGGTGATACATCATGTTCATGGCACAAAATAGTTAACAAAGCTTGAACATTCGACAAAGCTTTGCCTCTAAAATCTAGCTCAAGGGAACACCCTAAATATCTTAACACAAGTTGCAGGGGTCTAACATTTTGAAGTTCCAACGACCGCTTGATGATATCATATAAATCAACAAATGCTTCCTTATGGAGGAGAAAATGCCTAAGGAAAATCCCTCTGACATGAGCTTGTCCTCTCTAGAGATCATATTTTTGTACCGCCAACTACATTTTTTTGCTTGCACAAAATTCCTTCTTAACCATTTTTCCTGCAATAAACTCCAAATCCCTCCAAGATTGCAATAAATACAAGGCATTAGACAAAAAGATGGAGACTATCTATGAAGGTGAATATTGAAAACTCCACCCACCAGCTCATCTACAATTTGATCTTCAAACGGCTCTTCCCATTCTTCAACCAACATTGTGATTCTAAAATTTTTTGGCCAGAATTCTCTTGTAGAAAGGATAGTCGAGAACTGCAACTCTGCTAAACTAGACGATTGACTCTACATAGTGTTCTAACCGGTTTCACCACCACGAAGCTCTTAGAAAATTCTTAGCTTGCTAATGAAGAACAAAAGGAAGAGGATAGATAAGTCTCTAGCTAAAATGGCCACACTTCACACAAGAGTAACGTCATATGGATATGATATTCTTAAAAGCTCATAAAGAAGAATGAGGTCGCATGAATAAAGACAGAGAAGATCACCGTGAAATATAAGAATTGTCTAGAGGATTAAGAAGCTAAATGACATCAATCGCCACTTGGATGTACTTCGTAGGAGCATTAGTCCCAAAACAATTAAAAGTTCATCAAAAAATGTCAAGCATCTCAAACCATTTCATTGTGAATAATTTACACCAACGATGAAGAGAAGGAATAAATAGAATCTTTGTGCATTGATTCCATTAGAACTTTATCACAACCCATGTTGGCAAGAAAATTAGCTAGTTTATTGCCCTCTCTATAAGTATGTGAAATAATGACCTCTTTAAATGAGTCTAGTCATTCCCAAATATTCCTTAGGATATAGGCAATTTTCCAATTAGAGGTATGTCTCTTAATGCAAGCATTAATAATTAATGAAGAGTCACCCTCAACGTGGAGTTGAGATATATTTAATTTTTTTGCTAACATTAATCACATTAGGAAAGCTTGAGCTTCCTAAATATCATTTATATCGGGGGGGAGGGGGGCTAGATAAGGATTTGACCACCATCACATGACCCAAATGGTTTCTAATGCAAGCTCCAATACCTAATATTCCAGGATTACCTCTAGATGATCCATCAAAATTAAGTTTTAAAAAACCCACTGAAAGAGGCTGCCACTTGATAGAAGATTTGTTGATTGGCTGTTGTGTGTGACTAGATAACACAATGGGGGAAGGTATGGTTATATGCTTCCATTGTCTTATGATAGAAGCATCCGAATGTCTAAGGAAAGGAATTGACTTGGTATTGATATGCACATACGCATTGACCAGTTCTGATATAGATTTTTCAATTCCTTCAAGTACTCTGGCCAGGGAAAAAGAATCTTTCCTAAATATATGCTTGTTTATCTCCCACTAGATAGACCAAATGATTGAAGCAGGAGAAAATCTCCAAATACACTCAAAGAGTGAAGAAGAAAAAAGGGTTGGCCATGACTGAAAAATATCCCATAATGAGTTAGGAAGCAGCATAACAATGTTTGATTTATTCATAACAGAAAACTAGCACAGTTGAGAAAATGTACATTGAAGAAACAAGTGATCTACCATTTCAAACTCTTCATTACACAAGACACACTTAAAAGGCTAAGCAATGTGGAGTATTTAGTCCTTATTATAAGCTTTCCGAATAGTATAATTTCTTATATATTTAATTTCTTTAATATATAAATATATATATATATATATATATATATATATATATATTTTATTTATGAATGTAGGTTTTTCACCGAACATGAACTTCTTTGTTCAATGCTTGGGAAAAATAGTAAACTAATTCAAAAAAAATCAGAAAAATATATATGCACTAGGTATTGATGTCTTCTTTCCAACAAAAAAAAAACTGAATTTTGATATATATAGAACAAGTTATGTGTTCAAACATACACTTATATCTAAATTATAATTAGTTGGACTTCAAAACTTAATAAAATAAACAATTTTCAACATGGCACTATGAAACCAAGTTTATGGCCTAGGTATTGATGTTACAAACCAAAATTAAAAAGAATTAAGTTTTTATCATTTATAGAAACAAATTTATGTGTTTCGGGATGCACATCACTCTTAAAAGATGTTGTTTGCTGTAAAAAAACTACTTTTTCAGGGAGATGGAAAAATCAATTAAATTTTATTCAAAAAAATTTGAAAAAAAATATTTAGAAACTACAAAAAAGATGTTACAAATCACTAGTTTACATCCTCTTCAAACTATTAACGATTTAAAAGTTATAGGTGTCAAAAAATGAAGGTTTTTTTTCAAAATGTTCATCTAAGTGTCAAAGTTGGTCAAAAAGTGGGAACTGGTATTGTGAGTTCACCCTTCTGCATATCACCGACAAACTTCATACATATATCATCTTCACCACCAAAAATAATGTTGTCAATAAAGACTTCAACAATTAGGATGTCATCATTTTCAATCTTAAAGTACAGATTACTGTCAGCAGCACCTTTAGTAATCCCAATTTCAACAAGTATTTGTCTAATCTAGCATACCAGGCTCTAGGAGCTTGTTTCAATCCATAAAGTGCTTTCTTCAACTTACATACCATGCCTCCATCATCCAATAGTGAAAATCCATCAAGTTGCTCAATGTAAACTTCTTCCTCTAGATCACCATTCAAAAATGAATATTTGACATCCATCTAATATACCTTGTAATATTTATAAGTAGAATAAGAAAGTAATAATCTAACAACTTCAATTCTGGCAACTAGAGAAAAGGTTGATTCATAATCAATTCCTTCTTGTTGTGAATTTCCTTTGCAGACCAGTCTAGCTTAATTTTTTACTACTTCACCGGCTTCATTCAATTTTTTCCTAAGAACTCAATTAGTACCAATAAAAAAGTTATCCTTAGGTCTACACATAAGTTCCCAAGTGTTATTCTTTTCAATCTGATCTAACTCTTCTTCCATGGCTCTGATTCAGTTATCATCTTTATAGGCTTCTACAACATCTTTAGGATCAACTTTAGAAATCAAACATGCTTCTTCAATAGCTAACCTTCTTCTAGTCATCACACCTTTATTCTTATCACTAATAATCTAATTCTCAGAATGATTCAATCTTACATACCTCGAAGTCTTATGATTGTTCAGATCCTCAGGTTCTTCACTAGCAGTAGCAACATCCGGATTTACAGTCTCTACCAGATCATTCTTGTTTGGCTCTTCAAGCTGAATAAGAGCTAAAACAACATGTTGACCATCATCATAAGCTTTGATCTCCTTCCCAAGGTTCTTATCCACCTTCACATTTTCACTTTCAACTATGTTTCTCGGTCTCGTATTATAGCACCGGTAGGCTTTTCTCTTTATAAAATATGCCAAAAAGATACCTTCCTCACTTCTAGCATCAAAATTTCCAATATCCTCATCTCTCTTGATATAACATTTGCTAGGGTAAGTGCACCAAGATGGTGAACATAAAAGTGGCCACATGCCAAAAAGACCAAATTTTTCATAACCTATGCGGGTTCTGAAAATTCAAAAATATGTTAGGCTTGGTAGCACCAAGCCTAGCCAAAAACAATTTAAAAAACAAAAAGTTCCTCAAAACTCGTATGGGTTTTGAGGAACATTTTGTTTGTTAATAAAAAATCAAAAGTTTCTCAAAACCCGTATGGGTTTTGAGAAACATTGTTTTTTTGTGTAGGCCATAGGTTTTGGCCATTTTAAATGCAAAAACTCATGGAACAGCAGCAAGAGAAACCCAAAAATCCACAAAACCTGCACGAGTTTGTAATTATTTTGGATTTTCCTAGCATTGAGAGCAATTTTAAACAATGGCACCTCATCAAACAGGTAAGATTTGATTGGTTTGATTATTTTTGTTTGCATTTTAATTGAAGTAGGGTTTTTTAATTTATTTAAATTTTTTTTTTATTAATTTGATGTCAGATTCTTCAAGCAATCCCCAAAAATGAAATAGACAACAAAGACCTCCTCCTGCACAAGCAACACAAGAAAACCCTGTAAACATTGCACATGAGCAACAAGAAAACCCTCAAGATGTTTCTCCACAACCACAAAATCCTCAAAATATTGCTCCTCAACAACCACTGCCACCCTGAAACCCTTGACATCCTTCATTAGATCATGTACATGCCACACAAGAGGATCTCATCAATCGCCTTACACAAAATAGTGCCCAAATTTCTATATTGGTGATTAGGTTGAGGTCCTCTAGGATTGAGCACCACTCAACCCTCGCCACAACACTAGAAACAATGGCCAATAGTGCAAATGAGTTATCTAGGGAGGTTACGAAATGGGGTTCATGGAGGGATAGATGTCAAAAATTTTATGTGGATGGGTTGTCATATGATCAAGTGAAAAAAAGGGCATAGCTAAAGTTGACATATGTGCTCTTTTCATCGATCTTGTTACCAGTAATAACCTAGAACTAAATATGACTCAGTTTCCTATACATTGGTGTGTTCATGCCAGGTTGAAAGAAGATTTTTGGGATAGGTGGTATATGGTCTTTGACCAACCACCTTGTAATAATTGGGAGGTGCCTCTATATTTTTTGAGAAATTTTTATTGTAGTTTATCCTCGGCGAGAAGCCGAATTACTTTGACATCCAGCAATTTCAAGGTAGAGGGAGAGGCTCTGTGTAGGATAGACATGGGGCCCATAGGGTGGTAGAGCCACGGCATAGGAGGCATACAACTCCTAAACCCATGGTTCATGTCACTATCCTTGTATCCTTGAAGAAGTCTATGGAATTGCAGTCTCTTTAGGCAGCTACATCATTGATTGATGTCATTGTTCAGCATGGCACACAATTGGTTAGAGCAGAGGATGTACTAGCACCTATGGCACCTCCTTCATCAATGACACCTCCTTCATCAACAACACCTCCTTCATCAGCGGTGCCTCCTTCATCAATGTCACCTCATGCATCATTTGGCATGGGCCAACCCATTCAGCATATGTGCCCCACCTACCAGGGTGTATGTTCTAGTGTAGACACTAACACGGATGAGGATGGTTCGACATCTCATTCATGTACATGTTGTGGGAGTAGATGCCATGCTTCCACTGCCAAGGATGTGGCCCTCACCGACGATCTGATCAATATGTTATACCCTCTCTATCAGACACAGGTGCATTTAATTTTGTTTATGACATGTTATCAATTAAGTGACTAAATCTTATAAAAAGAAATGAATTTTTATTTTTAGAACAATTTAAAGTGACATATAAATAAATTGCATTGTAGGGTGCAATAGGTGGTGGGAGTATGTACCACATACTTTTCAGTCAACTCCACGGTCACGAGTAGTTTCGCCACTAGAGGTAAAGATTTGTAAATTTATTAAAAATATAATAATGCATTGGTTTCAAAATATCTTTTGTTAATTATATGTATCATTACTTGGTGTTTTACAGGGCTTATCAGGGGCTGAGATGTCCCAACTTGATGATATCACTCTTTCGGCCATTGACTTTGGCCAAGATAGCTATGTGGTACCATTTAGATTTATATATTTTTGACTTAAGTGATTCATTAAATATATGCTCTTTTCCCTTATGTTAATTTTTTCTGTTAGTTTACCCCACCTGCCTCGAGGACATCTTGTGTGAGAAAGCCATCCTCTACCACTTTGAGGCAGAAAAAGATATCCTCTTGGACACCTAATTTAGTATAATTTAAATTTATTTGTTGAAATGTATATGATTAAACATGTATATGTAGATATTGATAAATGCACTTAATTTATTTGTTCTATATGCAGGAACATATGGGGTTTACGGAATTAATGAATGCACCTAATGTCGATGAGGTTAAGCAGAGGGAAGAGGTGATATCTTCATATTCACTTTGGATTGCATTCTTGCTTGTTTGAAATAACTAAATCCTTTTATGTCTATATCATATGTTATCATTTTTCATATAGGAAATGCTAATAGCTGCATCAGATTCGACTAGGCCTCCTAAGGTTACAGGAGAACTATACAAGACTTCGGTGTGCATTTGTTCTACATATGTTCAAAATATTTGTTCTATCTAGTTTGTCAACAAATTTGGGTTATTAACTTGTATAATTGTCTTTAATCTATTACAGCCCCCTTCCAAACTTCCTATTGATGTTCTACCATTCCATTTCAATAGAAGTCCTACACGTATAACATGGGATCCAAAATGACCAAGGGAAAAGGTATGTCTATCTTAGATCAACTCCTTCTCACTAAGTGCACAACGAAGTTGAAACACTCTAGTTAACTCCTTTTGGATCACTTACCATGGATATAGGAAATGATCGTAATTGATTCATCTGTGACTTTGCCTCCTATGACCACAACACATCCATCTGAGGCTCTGGTATGCTTTAGTTTTTTATTCTATAAATTTTTATTTATTATGTGTTATTTGAAATATATGTTATTAACATGTATTAATGTTGTTTTACCAGTTACAGCCCCCTTCAAGACATCCCATGGATCCTCAGCCTCACCCAATTGCAAAAGATAGAGATGAGGTAATCAACATTTCAACTTCAAACAATTTAGAGTTCATTATTTAGTTATTTTGATGTTATATTGAGAAAATATATCTAATTTGACATTTGAATTGTCCTTGTGTAGCCACTTGCAAAGCCACGTATTGCTTCGAAGAGGCTTGATTTTGATGATCCACCACAGTCATAGATACTGATAGAGACATATAGTTATATTTGTGGTCATTGAAGACCAATTTTTTTATATATTTGACATTTGTATATGTATATATCTACTTTGATAGACATGGCACATGCCACATTTTTGTAACTATTATTGATTTGGCATGTATGCCATTTTTTGATATGTACACGATTATTGTTCATTTTGATATATATGAAGCTTGATATTCGATCCAATTTGTTCATTGATATATATGAAACTTGATATTCTTGAAACTTAGTTATTTTCTATTGAAATGTAATCAAACTTGTTCATTGTGTATATGTCTTGAAATGTGATCCAGTTTGTTCATTACTTGTAACTCATATGGCATATACTTTTAAACTATCTATTTCTCATATTGTGTATACCCAAGTATCGACATCGGTAATGATAATATTGTGCATTTTGATTGAGTGAATTTGCTTTGAGTCCTTTGTGCATGAAGAGATTGGAGTGAAATTATTATTTCATAAACTCATGCTTATGGAGAAAATTTCATCATTTAAAGAATATAGTGATAAATATAATAATGCATGGAAAATTCAACATATATAGCGATAAATATCAAAATACATGGAAAATTCAACATGGACCCTACAACAACATGTAGTACATGCATAATTAATCCTAACATAAAATGGTTTTGTCATCTCAAAAAATATTTGACTAATTTTAATCTGAGGAAAGCTTTGAAGAAACCTTTCATAAAATTGTGTTTGAGTTGTATCTAAATAGTGTTTTGGATGTGGCTCACGATTACTAATTCCAATTCACCTTCTAACAACATCTCTTGGGTTGGGTTAAACCCTTGTGTTTTCATGTCAATATTTCTCAATTAACATTCTTAGTGCATCAACAATAGCGTTGTCCTTGTGTGGGAGTCTACCCGAGAATGCCCAAAGAGAATTATTGTTAGGACCCTCGATTTTCTCTTGCCTCTCTAAGGCATATTGTAATGTGGTTCTACTTATCCTTAATGACTTTCTTTTTTTGCTTATTAAATGAGATTTTTTCATTTCCTTTCCCATTATGGTTGATCTGAGGACACGATGAGTAACAATAGCATATTTAGTGTGTGATTTTGAACCAATGGCTTGGTATGCATCAAAAAGATTGCTCACAATGGTTCTTTCACTATTATTTTCAGATGTTCTTAACCCCAAAATTTTCATTGTCTCTCTAAATTTCAGATTTTTAATCATTTCAACAACTAACTGGCATCTTCCACTTTGATTTAAGTTTTTAAAATAGTTATTCCAAATTATTCTAACTGTTCTTCTACAAGTTCTTTAGAAATTTTATCATGCATTGGCTTCACAATATTTTCATCAATATATATTAGGAACTTTGGTTTTCTACGAATTATTCTAAGAGGTGTTAAGATTGGTGCATGCTCTTCATTTTCATTAGGTGCATTATGTGCATTGATCACATCAAATTCAAATGGTATATCTTCTTCAATTTCATTAACATGTGCACTCGCCGAATCATTTTTAAAAGATGTATGTTCATTGCTTTCATTAGGTGCATTCATCATATGCATTTCAATTGGTGTATGTTGATCAATTTGATTTGGTGCATTCATCATATGAATTTCAATTGTTGAATGCTCATCACTTTCATTAGGTGCATTAGATGACGTACCTTCATGTAATCTTCTCATACACTCCCTTTGTCTTTCCTTTGCTACCTCTCTTGTTCTTTCCCATTGTCCTACACATAACATCATGATGACAATCCACAATCAAATAGCAAAAAAACAACAAATGATCATCATTTTGTTATAATCTAAAGTAACAATAATAAAATAACTTCAAAAAAAACAAAAATACAAGACAAATCAATCATGATCAAAGCAAAAAAACAACAAATGATCATCATTTTGTTATAATCTAAAGTAACAATGATAAAATAACTTTAAAAACAATCCAATATATGAGACAAATCAATCATTTCAAAGAAAAAGTCACAAAAAAAATATGAAAACCTGACTGTTGTTGTCCTAGAAAATCATGTGCAAAAGCAGTGGGGCCTTCAAATAGCTTGCAATGCTAGTTTTTAGGCCGTTGGGACTAAAATATATTAAGATTTTCCCATAACCTGTATGGGTTATGGAAACCTTTAATGTGAATGTTCACAATTTCTCATAATCCATACGGGTTATGTAGAACTACAAGTTTTGTAGGAAGTGGGGAGAGAGGAGAGAGAGAGAGAGAGAGAGAGAGAGAGAGAGAGAGAGAGAGAGAGAGAGAGAGAGAGAGAGAGAGAGAGAGAGAGAGAGAGGAGAGAGAGAGAGAGAGAGAGAGTGAGGGGGGAGAGAGGGTAAGAGAGAGAATAGGAGATAGGAAGAGGAATAGAATAGGATAAGGAGAGGGGGGGTGGAGAGAATAGGATAAGGAGAGAGAGAGAGAGAGAGAGAGAGAGAGAGAGAGAGATGAATAGAATAGGCTAAGGATAGGGGGGATGGAGAGAGAGTTAGAATAGGCTAAGGATAGGGGATGGAGAGAGAGTTAGAATAGGATAAGGATAGGGGGATGGAGAGAGAGTTAGAGACAGAGAGAGAAGGGGAGGGAAATTAGGATTTGTAGAGAGAGAGAGAGAGAGAGATTAGGAAAAGGAGAGGGGGAGAGGGAGAGGGAGAGGGTGAGAAAGGGAGATTGGGAAAAATAAGAGGGGGACATGGAGAGAGAGAGAGAGAGTAGGGGGGAGGAGAGATGGAGAGAATTAGGATAACGAGAGAGAGAGAGATTGAGACTAGGAGGATAAAAGAGAGGAATAGAATAGGATAAGTAGAGGGGGATGGAGAGAGAAGGTGAGAGAGAGAGAGAGATAATAAGATAAGAAGAGGGGGATGGATGGAGAGGGAGAGAGAGGGAAATTAGGAAAAGGAGAGGGAGAGAGAGGGAGATTGGGAAAATGGAGGGAGAGGGAGAGGAGAGAGAGAGAGAGAGAGAGAGAGAGAGGAGAGAGAGGAGAGAGAGAGAGAGAGAGAGAGAGAGGAGAGAGAGAGAGAGAGAGAGAGAGAGTAGGGGGAGAGGGTAAGAGAGAGAATAGGAGATAGGAAGAGGAATAGAATAGGATAAGGAGAGGGGGTGGAGAGAATAGGATAAGGAGAGAGAGAGAGAGAGAGATGAATAGAATAGGATAAGGATAGGGGGATGGAGAGAGAGTTAGAATAGGCTAAGGATAGGGGATGGAGAGAGAGTTAGAATAGGATAAGGATAGGGGGATGGAGAGAGAGTTAGAGACAGAGAGGAGAAGGGGAGGGAAATTAGGAATTGTAGAGAGAGAGAGAGAGAGAGATTAGGAAAAGGAGAGGGGGAGAGGGAGAGGAGAGGGAGAGAAAGGGAGATTGGGAAAATAAGAGGGGGACATGGAGAGAGAGAGAGAGAGTAGGGGGGAGGAGAGATGGAGAGAATAGGATAACGAGAGAGAGGAGATTGAGACTAGGAGATAAAAAGAGAGGAATAGAATAGGATAAGTAGAGGGGGATGGAGAGAGAAGGTGGAGAGAGAGAGAGATAATAAGATAAGAAGAGGGGGATGGATGGAGAGGGAGAGAGAGGGAAATTAGGAAAAGGAGAGGGAGAGAGAGGGAGATCGGGAAAATGAGAGGGAGAGGGAGAGAGAGAGAGAGGAGAGAGAGAGAGAGAGAGGAGAGAAGTGAGAGGAGAGAGTGAGAGAGAGAGAGAGGTAGGGGGGATGGGGTAAGCAAGAGAATAAGGGATAGGAAGAGAGAGAGAGAGAGAGAGAGAGGGGGGGATAAGAGAGAGAATAGGAGATAGGAAGAGGAATAGAATGGATAAGGAGAGGGGGTGGAGAGAATAGGAATAAGGAGAGAGAGAGAGAGGAGAGAGAGAGAGGGGGGGGGTAAGAGAGAGAATAGGAATAGGAAGAGGAATAGAATAGGATAAGGAGAGGGGTTGGAGAATAGGATAAGGAGAGAGAGAGAGAGAGAGAGAGAGAGAGAGAGAGAGAGAATAGGAGATAGGAAGAGATTAATAGAATAAGATAAGGATAGGGGGGATGGAGAGAGAGTTAGAGATAGAGAGAGAAGGGGAGGGAAATTGGGAAATGTAGAGGGAGATAGATAGATAGACAGACAGACAGACAGAGACAGAGACAGAGAGATTAGGAAAAGGAGAGGGAGAGAGGGAGATTGGGACAAAAAGAAGAGGGGGGACATGGAGGAGGGAGATTTCGGGAAAGGAGAGGGAGAGAGAGAGAGAGAGAGAGAGAGAGAGAGGAGAGAGAGAGAGAGAAGAGAAGAGAGAGAGAGAGAGAGAGAGAGAGAGAGAGAGAGAGTAGGGGGGGAAGGAGAGATAAGAGAGAATAGGATAATGAGAGTGAGAGAGAAGAGAGAGAGTGAATAGGAGATAGGAAGAGAGGAATAGAATAGGATAAGTAGAGGGGGGTGGAGGAGAGAAGGTGAGAGAGAGAGAGAGAGAGAGAGAAAGATAGAGAGATAGAGAGAGAGAGAGAGAATAAGATAAGAAGAGGGGGATGGATGGAGAGGAGAGAGAGAGATGGGAAAAAGGAAAGGGGGAGAGGGAGAGAGAGAGGGAGATTGGGAAAATGAGAGGGAGGAGGGGAGTGAGAGAGAGTGAGAGAGAGAGAGAGAGAGTAGGGGGATGGGGTAAGAAAGAGAATAAGGGATAGAGAGAGAGAGAGAGAGAGATTGGGAAATGGAGAGAGGGAGAGGGAGAGGGAAAAAGAGGGATCTTGGAAAAATGAGAGAGAGAGACGAGAGTATCGGGGAGAGGGGGTAAGAGAGAGAATTGGAGATAGGAAGAGAGGAATAGAATAGGATATAGAGAGGGGGATGGAGAGAGAGGGAGATTGGAAAAAATGAGAGAGAGAGAGAGAGGAATAGAATAGGATAAGGAGAGGGGGATGGAGAGAGAATGTGAAAGAGAGAGAGGATAAGAAGAGGGGGATGGATGGAGAGGGAGATTAGGAAAATTAGAGTGGGAGAGGGAGAGGGAGAGAGAGGGAGATTGGGAAAAGGAGAGGGGAGAGGTAGAGAGAGGGAGATTTAGAAAAGGAGAGAAAGAGAGAGAGAGAGAGAGAGAGAGAGTAGGATAAGGAGAGGGGGATGGATGGAGAGGGAGAGAGAGGTAGATGGGGAAAAGGAGAGGGGGAGATGGAGACGGAGAGAGAGGGGGAAGATAGAGGAGAAATTGGGAGAGAGGGAGAGGGAGAGGGGGGAGGAGATGGGGAGAATAGGATAAAAGAGAGAGGAGAGAGAGAGAGAGAGAGAGAGAGAGAGAGAAGAGAGAGAGAGAGAGAGAGAGAGAGAGAGAGAGAGAGAGAGGAGGAGGAGAGGGTGAGAGACATGAGGTAGAGAGATAACAAGAAGGAGAAAAGGGTGAGAGAATCGACAAAGAGAGAAGTGTGAGGGGGAGGGAGATGAGATAGAACTCAAGGACGATAATTAGGGCTCAGAATAGACAGAGACGGTGATGGGGAAGGAAGATGAGAGAGAGAGGAAAATAAGAGATACATGCATGTATACAAACATATATACATATATATATATAAATATATGTATATATAACTATAGATATGCATATATATATACATAAACATATAGCATATATGTATGTCTATACATATGTGTATTAAATTTTAAGTTTACAAGCATACATTATTATGTCTTCATAACCCGTATGGGCTTTGTGAAACACAAAATAAAAGTTTTAGCTCTACATAACCCGTACGGGTTTTGTGAAACATTAAATAATGGTTTTAGTTATACATAACCAATATGGGTTATTTAGAATTGTGAATAGTACTTTTTGTTTTTCAAAACCCGTGCAGGTTTTGGCTTGGTAAGAGGGTTGGAAAATGACCCCAAGGCTTGCAAGCCCATTTTCCCCCCATTTTTGTCCCATTACACATTTTTTCATCGTCTAACATGATTTCTCGACTTCGTCGTCATCAGGTTTACAAATGATCAAGTGGGTATCTCTAAAAGTACCACCATAATCTCACACATCTTAGTTTTCTGACCATATAATTTTTTCTATTTTTCGACAACATTAGCATAGTAAACTTTAATTTTCTTTTTCAGTTCCTTGACATACCTCACAGACATATGTCTACCATTTTTTTAATAACTGTTGATATACATGACCAAATTCAAAATTAATTACATATTATTGTTCTACATTAGATTCTATACACTTTTTTAAAAAAAGTTTGTATTTTTTATTATTTTGATGCAAGTTATGCCTAGCGCACGAACAAGTACCAAATTTTCAAGATGCGGTCACTTCAAAAAATCATAAAAACAAAATAATCAATGGAAAATTACAAAAAAAATACGCAACTTATAGATCTCACTCTTATCTATCATCATACCAAAGGGTTTTGTAAAATACTAAATCTAACTATATATTTTGTATAGTGCACGAAAATAGCTATTTTATATTTTTTTGAAAAAATTAGGAACAATTTTTTGTGCGTGAAAGGTTTGACCCTCTTAATCTTATCCAATTTTAAAAAATTAAGTAATTTAGAAAATAGATTCAGAGTACTACAATTGTTATTATTTTCTCAACTCCTATCTTTGAGTGCATGACCTTCAAATATCTCTTTGAAGTTCAAGTTTACCCGGTTTTTGAAAAAAGTGGCCACTTATACCCCCCTTTTTGTTCACCATCTTGGTGCACTTACCTGCTACCAAAAAATTTGAAATATTTTATAGTAGGATCATGACCAAACCATAGCTCATGAGGGGTCTTACTGGTATCATCATTGATGTGAACTCTATTGAATGTATAAATAGTAGTGCTAATAGCCTCTCTCTAGTATATCTTTGGAACATTTCCTTCAATCAACATAGTTCTTGTAGCATCCAAAATAGTTATGTTCTTCCTCTCAACAACTCCATTCTGTTGTGGGGTTCTAGGATCAAATAGTTGTCTTCTGATTCCATGCATCTCACAGAATGAATTGAACTCACCAGAATAGAATTATCCACCTCTATCAGATCTCAGACACTTCACCTTCAATCCAAACTCAATTTCAACTTTATCTTTGAATATCTTGAATTTGTCAAATGCTTCTGATTTTTCCTTCAAAAAGACAACCCACATAATCCTGGAATAATCATCAATTAGAAGCATAAAGTATCTATCACCCTGCACACTTCTAATATTTGTAGGTCCATATAGGTCAGTATGCACAAGATCTAGCAATCCATCAGATGTATAATGTTTACTCTTGAAATAAATCCTTGTTTTCTTACCCAAATGACATTCCTTCCATACCAGATTAACAGGTTTAATGATCTTAGGCATATCTCTAACAACTTGTGTAGAACTGATCTTGATCAATGAGTCAAAGTTTGCATGACACATTCTCCTATGCCACAACCAACTCTCATCTAACTTAGCAATCAAACAACTTTTCTCACCAACATTCAAATGAAAAATGTTACCTTCAGTCTTAGTCCCAGATGCAATCTCTATACCAAAGGCATTTAAGATCTTTCATTTACCATCCTTGAATTGTATATCATAAGCCTTATCAACCATTTGTCCAACATTTAAAAGATTATGCTTCAAACCTTCAACATACAAGACATCACCGGTGTTATGCTTACCATCAAAAGAATTAGAACCTCTCCCATGGATTACATAGGCTTTTTCATCTCCAAATCTAACTATTTCACCATCATACCTTTCCATGCTTACAAATTTTCTTTTATCACCAGTCATATGATGCAAACAACCGATTTCAATCACCCATTCATCCTTCTCTTCTACCTTAGCAGCCAAAACTTTATCCTTAATAGAACAACTAGTGGAATCAATAGGTACAGGTCTATCTTCTTTAATGGCAATAAACGCAGCTTCATCTCCTTCTGATTCATCATTTGTAACACCTTCATCTGTAGCATAATAACAGTTCTTCTAGTTCCTAAATTCCTAGTTAGACTTATGTTTATAAGTAGGAGGCAAAGATCTCAGCACCATAGCAACAATCTCACCTTAATCCAAGAATGAGTTCATTCACCTTATCCATGTATGAATGTATGTTCTCATCATCTCCCATCTTCAATGTCTCATACTTTCCTTTCAAACTTTGCAACTTAGCAGCTTTCACCTAATTATCATCTTCATATAGGATCTCAAGCTTCTCCCAAATCTCATGTGCGGTCTAAAGTCCCATTACATTTGTCATCTCAGAATCAGTCAGGGTACTAAGAAATTCTTCCTTTGCTCTAATTTTATATTCAACTTCCTTAACCTCATCAAGAGTAGACGGTCCATTATGAGGAACAACATAGGCATTCTTAGTAATCTTCTAGTAATCCTCTCCAAGATATTTCAAATGCACCTCCATCTGGCTCTTCCATATAGTATAGTTACTTCCATCAAACCTCAGATTGTCCTTCTTGAAAAGAATACCTTGAGGTGTCACCCTGGATCTCCTCAAGCGATTAAGCTTCTACCGAAGGATCTAGCTCTGATACAAATTGTTAGCAGCAATCAAGAATGAAGACTGAGAGGGGGGTGGTGAATCAGTCTTCCCCGAATCCAAAATATTAAACTCCAAAACAAAACTGATAAACCGCAGCAATAGATAGATAAAAAAATTAACAACACAACACACAAAACCAAGATTTTTGACATGGAAAACCCGGTTAAGGGAAAAACCATGACGGGAACCTACTCATAGTAAGATGATACTCTGCAGTAGTATGTGAAAATATTACAATGGGAATGCACATGCATTTAGGCACACTTCCTAGAGCTCACTTCTCAAAAGATATTTCCCAGAAGGCTACAACCCTCAGGGAAGTTTCACTGACTTATAATATGATACAAACTACAATACGAAAGAAATGAACTGCAATGATAGCATCTACAAATGTCTGATGACAGTTCCGGTTAAGCACAATTGTCTTCTCTACAACACCAATCTCACCTCAATAGTTCACTGGATGATAAATCTCTTGTTCACACAGTCACCTCTCTCTGATAATGTAGACACAATACCGATACTCAAATTACATGAATATCTCACCTATATATACAAATCATCAACCTTGATAACAAGGTTAGCTAAACCTTCAACCCTCAACTTGCAATTACAAAATTACATTACTCGATACAAAGATCGATCACCAGACCAATATATTGATTTACATTACATATCATGGACCTAATTCAAGTTCTCAAATGATCACATCCACCATAAATCATGCCAAGATTAATCGCAACACGCTACACCACCAGAAATACTGCATAACACGAAAATCACCACCGATTCATAGAAATCACCAAAAAATTGTACAACAATCAATGCGTATCGCTAGAACAAATAGGACATGACTAGGAAACACCAGCAAGAATGTTAGAGTCATCCAAAATAGTTGCACCAATGCCACTTTTCAAATCTTCATCTGTCAACGTCTAGAAGCTCAAGAACACAACCAATTAGCAACTGCCACGAAGAAAGATAACTTGTGGAGCACCAAATCATGAACCATCTTAAATTAAGATACATAAGATCATCCAAAACAATATCCCAAAGTCTCAGCACTAGATCTGATCACACCAAAATATATCAAAGGAAATACTAGATTTTGCAAAACAGTGATCAGCAAAACCGGATAAGAAAATCTTCCCAATCTCACCGGAATAAATCATAGGAATATGTTGACATCAATGACAACAACATATCCTAGCAATAGCAATGAACAACCATATCCAACACACCTTGAAAGAGCAAAGGGAGTATCTACACAATAAATTAATTGCTAGGTGTCATGAGGCCCATAGACTCCGAACACCATCTAAACTTCTCTATGCCCACAACCTTAGTTAAAGAATCTACAACATTCATCACATTTTCTACAACTAGCTTCACCCTGCCATCTTCGACCATATCTCTAACAAAATGATATTGAACATCAATGTGTTTGGTCCAAACATAAAATTTTGAGTTCTTAGCTAGGCAGATCGCACTTTGACTATCACAATAAACTATCACTACACCTTGTTTTATTCTAATATCTAAACACCATCTCTTAAGCCAAATGGTTTCTTTACAATTATGACTAACTATTATATACTATGCTTCCATAGTGGACAATATAGCCACAGTCTATCACTTACTCATCCAACTAATTGCACCACCAAATAAAGTAAACACATAAGCACTGGTGGATCTTCGACTGTCAATATCACCTACCTAGTCTCAATCCACATAACTATGAATATCAAGGGAAATCATGTCTCTTACCAAATTTCCATGATAACATAAAGAATACTCTGAGATACCCTTCAAATATTTGAAGACTCTTTTGACTACACCCCAATGAACTCTACTAGGATTAGACATATATATGGAATGAACTCCCACTACTTGGGAAATGTCTGGTCTAGTATAGATCATAACATACATCAAACTTCCAACTGCACTCTAGTAAGGCACTTTTCTCATGTCTTTTATCTTTGATGGGGATGTAGGACAATTTTGTTTCAACTATAAAGGGAACACATAATGGTCTACAATCTTACATGTTGAACCTCAATAAACCTAAATTCACATACTTAGTCTATCCTAGCCATAGCTTTTTGTTCACTCTATCTCTTCTAATCTCCATCCCAAGAATGTATTTTGTTGCATCAAGATCTTTCCTTTCAAATTTAGCAGCGAGTTGAGACTTTAGTTCAGCAATCATGCCTTTCCCTTTACCAATGAATAACATATCATCAACATATAATGCAATATACATGAACTGATCACCATTGGATTTATAATAAACATAGTGATCTGAATTATAATGTTCAAATCTCAAAGTCAACACTTATGTATCAAATTTTCGGTACCACATCCTAGAACTTTGTTTGAGGCCATACAAAGATTTCTTCAATTTACAGACCAAATTACTTTTACCTTTTACCACATAATTCTCTGGTTGTGTCATATAAATATCCTCCTCCAAATCACCATGAAGGAAAAGCAATTTTCACATCCATTTCCTCAACCTCTAAATCATAAGCAGAAGAAATAGAAAGCAAAAATCTAATGGATGCCATTTTTGTAACAAGAGAAAATATCTCACCATAATCAACACCCTCAACTTGAGAGTAACCTTTCATAACCAACCTTTCTTTATAATTCTTAATACCTCCATTTAAACCAATATTTTTCTTGAACATCGATTTACAACCAATAGTTTTTTGTCCTTCGGGAAATGATACAAAAACTCATTTATCATTCTTTTTCAAAGCTATCATTTCTTCTTCCATAGAAATATTCTAGGATTCAACATCATTCATACCTAATGCCTCTTCTACAGATCTAGGTTCATCCACATTAGTATTCAAAGAAAAAATACATCTCCAATCATCAGGTGGATGTCTTTGTCTTGTAGACCTTTTAACAAGCTAAGTTGGGGGTTCTTTCTCCTCTTATGAAGATTCAGAGATAGATGAGATCTCCACAACTTCTTTCCTATCAAGTTGTCTTGATTCAACTCTTTCAAGCATACAAGGTAATTGAATCACATCTTCTTATTTAGTCTATTATGGCTGCAATGTAACAGAATGAGACATAATTTCTCTAAAAATAAAACTTCTACTATGCATTACCTTTTGTCCAATATAGTCCCAAAGCTTGTATCCCTTCACACCATAATTGTACTCAATGAAGATACATTTCACAACCTTGTTCTCTAGCTTTGTTCACTTCTCCTTTGGCACATGTGCATGTCTTGCACCCAAAAATTCTAAGATGTCTCTATTGGTATTATGGATGAATTGATTATGTGTTACATTGATTTTTTGTCATTGATGTCAACACTAGCTGTTATGGTTGGTTACCGGCAGACAGGTTTTGGTTACTGGTAGAAGATCTAGTGTTACCGACAGAAGAGACTATCTATTGGACACTTCCGTCATGTTTGGATCAATGGAGTATGTTTGATTTCATGTGTTACATGTTCCTTGAGCATGTTTTGGTTATTTGGTATTGAATTGGTAATCAGATGCTATCATACACTCTTGTAAACCCTTACCAACATTGGTTTAAGGTTTTACCGATAGAACTTTTACTGAGGAATCTTGACAGGATGCATAAGTGATGTTGGTGCGACTTCTACATGGATTTCAGGATGATGAAGATGTTCTTTGATCATCCTTCAACTGCTTGAAGACATTGCTTTGGCATGGTGGACCCAGAATAGGTCTGGTACCTATCTATGTTATGGACCAGTATCATGTTAACGTGTACTCTACACGTTACCAGGATGTTTCGAGATGTTCTATGAATTGGTTATTGTTTTTGGTCTTAAGCCAAAATGGCATATCATTATAATATGGATTTATGTAATGATCTTATTGTAATATCTTTTAGGTGGCTGACCTAATTAGTTTAGGCCTTAGGGTTGGTATAAAATTATGTAAGATCTCATTGTAGATCATAGGATGGAAATTTGAAGAGATATTTGTGGTCTTGGAATGCAATATCATATGTGAAGGAGATTTGGTCAATCATAGGTGATCGAATTGGGATTAAGGAAGAGGTCAAAGGCCTCCAATATTGAGCTTAATTGGGACTGTAATCAGGCATGGTAGATGCTATCTTTGGCAGTTCGTTATTCTGGATTGTTGTCAATTTATCTTAAGGTGGTTATAACCTCTTTGTAGTCAATGAGACTCTTTTGTAATGGGCAATATTCTCTAGGCAGTGTGCCTTTCTGCATGTGTAGGTCCCTCATTGTATCTCGTACTTTCTACAGAAGTATCATCTGACTATGGGTAGGCTTCCCACCATGGTTTTTCTCTTTCTGGTTTTTCCATGTACAAATTATGGTGTTATGTGGTATGGTTGCTTTGTATTGATTGTTTGTTTAATTGTTAAGTTGTATTGTTTACCGGTACTTAATCTAGTTAAAGGTTATCAAGTGAATTAAATGCTATAATCTATTAACAACTGATTCACCCCCCCCCCTCTTAGTTGTTCACTGGTTCTCCTAAAAATTGGTATCAGAGATTTGGTCGTCTTTTGCAAAAGCTTAACCGCTTGAGGTAGATCCTATGGCAGCTAACACTTCAAATCCACCGGCAACTATTTTTAGAAGAGAAAACCCTAAGCGTGATGGAAAAAATTATGGGATATGGAAAATTTGAATGGAGACTCATCTTAGATGTCTTGGCAAGGAAATTTGCGAGATCACTGAGAAAGGATACACACCTTATGATCCAGCATCTGCCAATCCTTCTCCTGCAGACTTGGACAAGAATATTGAAAAAGATTGCAGAGCTAGAGAAGCCCTCTTTTGTGCACTTATTGATCAGCAGATCATGAGATTGATTGATAAATCATCAGCTAAGGTAATGTGGGATAAATTTCAAAGTTTGAATAAAGATGATATGACTGTCAAAATTGCTAAACTTGATGGTTACCAGGTAAGACATGAAAACTTGAAGATGGAAGATAATGAAAGAATTGTTGTGTTTATGGAAAGAGTAAATGAGATTGTTATGGGAATTCAATGTTGTGGAGGATTTCTGAGTGAAGATGAAATAGTTTCCAAAGTCTTGAGATCCCTTCCACCATCTTGCAAGATGAAGGCAACTGCAATTAATGAGTTGAGAACAATGGCTAACTCTGTAGTTAACAAAGACATTCTGATTGGGAAATTATTTGCTTTTGAGCTTGAAGAATTTGGATCTTCTAGAGCTGTAAAGTCTAATCCTGCTTTTCATGCATCATCATCATCATCTATCGGCAAAAGTGATTGGAAAGTTCTATATGCAAAAGAATTGGAAGACATGAGGAAAGAAGATGAAGAATTTGAGAAACTTGAAGCCTTATTTGCTATAAGAGTACCTAAAGGTCCGACAGGAAGTAAGTATGAAGGAAAAGCACCTTTTAAATGTTTTGCATGTAATAAGATTGGTAATTTTACATCTAGATGTCTTGAAAGGAATGCAAGATTTGAGGAAAGAGTACTTAAGAAATCATTTAAGCCTAACCAGAACAAATATAGATTCAAGAAAATTAAACAATGCTACATAGCAGATGAGGAAGGAGTAAGTGATGACTTTGGAGATGAACTGGCAAAAGACTCTGCTAGTGGATCTGGCAATGGAAATGAATGGGTGTTCTATGATTTAAAGGAAGATGAACTGGAACAAGCTATAATAAATGAAGGAAAGGCCCTGGCAGAAAAAGTTGAAGATAAGGATGAATGGGTAATTGATAGTGGATGCTCACATCATATGAATGGTGATAAGAGAAAATTTCTATCCCTGCAACAATACAATGGTGATCAAGTTAGATTTGGAGATGACAAAGCATGTATGATCAAAGGTAGAGGTATTATTTCTCTGGATGGCAAGCATAATACTGATAATGTCTATTATGTAGAAGTTTTAAAGCATAATCTTTTGAGTGTTGGTCAATTGGTGGACAAGGGTTTCCAACTTTAGTTCAAAGATAGAAAATACAAAACATTAACAAGACTAGTTTGGAGATTGCAATAGGTACTCAGATTGGAGGTAATATCTTTCACTTGAACACTGGTAATAAGACATGTTTGATTTCTCATCTTGATGAGAGTTGGTTATTGCATAAGAGGTTGTGTCATGTTAATTTTGATTGTATTGTTAAGATCAGTTCAACTAAGGCAGTTAGAGATATACCTAAGATTATGAAACCTCATAATCTGATATGTAAGGAATGTCAATTGGGAAAGCAAGGTAGAACTTATTTTAAGAGCATACCTGATAAATCTAATGATGTACTTGATTTTATTCACACTGACTTATGTGGTCCAGCAAGGACTAGAATCTTTCAAGGTGATAAGTATTTCATGTTGATTATTGATGACTATTCTAGGATGATGTGGGTAACTTTTCTTAGGGAAAAGTCTGAAGCCTTTGAGAAATTCAAGATCTTTAAAGCAAAGGTTGAAATAGAAACTAGATTGAAAATCAAATGTCTAAGATTAGATCAAGGCGGTGAGTTCACTTCTCATGAATTTAGCAGTTATTGTGAGACAAATGGAATTAGGAGACAGTTATCTGCACCTCAGACTCCTCAGCAGAATGGAGTAGTGGAAAGAAAGAACAAAACCATTTTGGATGTAGCAAGATCTATGATGATGGAAGCCAAATTGCCTCACATCTATTGAAGAGAAGTAGTGAGTACAATAGTCTACACATTCAACTGAGTTCACATCAAAGGTGAACCGGTAAGACCCCTTATGAATTATGGTTTGGACATACACCTACTGTTAAATATTTCAGAATTTTTGGAAGTAAATGCTATATCAAAAGAGATGATTCAATTGGAAAGTTTGATCCTAGATGTGATGAAGGGATATTTCTTGGTTATTCAATTCAAAGATAAACATATAGATGTTATAACAAAAGATTGCAGAAAATTGTGGAGAGTGCTAATGTGAAAGTGGATGAGCAGTACAGAAATCAATCTATATCATATGACAGGGAATTGACAATGGAAATGGTCATAACTGAACCGGCAAGGCCTTAACCGGTACAAGAAACTGAGACAGTTACACTGACACAATAAAAAAATTCAACTGTGACTGATGATCAGAGTAGTGAACCTAAAGTTTAGAAGACACCAAGGTATGTAAGATTAAATCACTCTGAAGATCAAATCATTGGAGATGGGAACAAGGGGATTATGACAAGAAGAATATTGGCAAATGAAGAGGTATGTATTATTTCTCAAATTGAACTGGCATCTGTTATTGAAGCTTGTAAAGATTAACATTGGTTAAAGGCTATGGAAGGTGAATTAGATCAGATAGAGAAGAATAAAACTTGGACTTTAGTTCCCCGGCTTAAAAATAAGAATGTTATTGGAACTAAATGGGTTTTTAGGAATAAACTGAATGAGGATTGTCAAGTGGTAAGAAACAAGGCTAGAGTGGTTTGTAAAGGATATTCTCAAATGGAAGGAATTGATTAGGGTAAGACATTTGCACTTGTAGCTAGAATTGAAGTTGTTAGATTATTTCTTGCCTATGGAGCTTATAAGAACTATAAGGTTTATCAATGGATGTTAAATGTGCATTTTTGAATGGTGAACTTGAGGAAGAAGTATACATTGAGCAACCTGATGGATTTTCACTGATAGATGATAAAGATATGGTTTGTAGATTGAAGAAAGCTTTATGTGGATTGGAACAAGCTCCTAGAGCTTGGTATGCAAGGTTGGATAAATATCTTTTGAAGCTTGGTTTTACTAAAGGCAGTGCTGATAGTAATTTATATTATAAGATCATTGATGATGATATTCTGATTATTGAAGTATTTGTTGATAATATCATTTTTGGAGGAGAAGATAAATTGTGCATGGAATTTGCTAACAATATGAAGAATGAATTTGAAATGTCCATGATTTGTGAAATAAGATTTTTCTTAGGTTTGCAAAGTACTCAAATTGACAAAGGCATTTTTATCTGTCAAACTAAGTATCTGAGGGAATTGTTGAAGAATTTTGGTATGGATAATTCCAAACCGGTAAGTACTCCTATGGTGACAAGTGAGAAATTATCTATCAAGGATACATCTACACCGGTAAATCTGACAAGGTATAAGTCTATGATTGGTGGTCTGTTATATTTGACTCAGACTAGACCAGATATTATGAATGCGGTAAGTATTGTTTCTAGATATCAAAGTAATCCTAAATAAAATCATGAATGTGCAGTAAAGAGGATATTTTGGTATTTGCAAGGAGCAACAAAATATGGCTTATGGTATTCTAAAAATGATGATTTCACTTTATGTGCATATACTGACTCAGATTGGGTAGGAGATACTGATGACGGGAAGAGAACTTCTGGTGGAGCTTTCTTTCTTGGAAAGAAACAGGTTTCATGGATCAGCAAAAAATAGTCATGCATTTCTTTACCTACTACAGAAGTTGATTATGTTGCAGGGGAAACTAATTGCACTCAAGTCTTATGGATGAAGAAAATGTTGAAGGATATTAGAGTAAATTGTAGTGAACCGGTAGTTATCTACTATGATAAATCTACAGCTATTGACATGTCTAAAAATATGGTATTTCACTCTAAGACTAAGCATATATCAATAAAGTATAACTTTCTGAAGGACAAGGTAGAAGCAAAGGAAGTCAAATTGGTTTATGTGAACACTAAAGAACGTATTGCAGATATATTCACTAAACCGATGTCTAAGGAATCATTTGAGTATTTGAGAGATAGGTTAGGGGTTTTTGCCCCTCTGGCAGAGACTTGATTGATGCAGTTTGTCATTAGTCTGGCATGCATTATCAAAAATATTATTCATTCTGGCATTGATGAGTGGTGCTACTACTCAGGGGGAGTAGTCAACTTTGAGATTCAAAGGTTTATATTCTTGCTTTGATATTTTTGTCAGATTTCTGGCATTGATGTCAAAGGGGGAGAGATAGTAATGTGAAAAATAATTTCAGAACCTTACAGAGATATCATTCACAGGGGGAGAGTTACTGATATTCAGGAGATTGTTGGTTGTCTTCCACGGGGGGAGACTTGTTTGGCATTTCTTGGTACTTAGATATTTTCCATAGCTACTGTTGTCATCAATGCCAAAGGGGGAGATTGTTGGCATTATGGATGAAGTGATTATGTGTTACATTGATGTTTTGTCATTGATGTCAAAACTAGCTAGTTACCGGCATACAGGTTTTGGTTATCAGTAGAAGATCTAGTGTTACTGGCAAAAGAGACTATCAGTTCGATACTTCTGGCATGTTTGGATCAATGGAGTATGTTTAATTTCATGTGTTACATGTTCCTTGAGCATGTTTTGGTCAGTTGGTATTGACTTGGTAATCGAATGCTATCATACACTCTTGTAAACCCTTACCGACATTGGTTTAAGGTTTTACCCATGGAGCTTTTATTGAGGAATCTTGACAAGATGCATAAGTGATGTTGGTGTGAATTCTACATGGATTTTAGGATGATGAAGATATTCTTTGATCATGCTTCAACTGCTTGAAGACATTTCTTTGGCCTGGTGGACCCAGAATAAGTCTAGTACCTATCTACGTTATGGACTGGTATCATGTTAATGTGTACTCTACATGTTGCTAGGATGTTTCAAGATGTTCTATGAATTGGTTATTGTTGTTTTGGTCTTAAGTTGACATGGCATATCATTGCAATATGGATTTATGTATTGATATTATTGTAATATCTTTTAGGTGGCCGACCTAATTGGTTTAGGCCTTAGTGTTGGTATAAAATGATGTAAGATCTCATTGTAGATCATAGGATTGAAATGTGAAGAGATATTCATGGTCTTGGAATGCAATATCATATGCGAAGGAGATTTGGTCGATCATAGGTGATCGAATTGGGATTAAGGAAGAGGTCAAAGGCCTCCAGTATTGATCTTAACCGAGACTGTAATCAGGCATGGTAGATGCTATCTTTGGCAGTTCATTATTCTGGATTGTTGTCCATATATCTTGAGGTGGTTATAATCTCTTTGTAGTCAGTGAGACTCTTTTGTAATGAGCAATACGCTATAGGCAGTGTGCCTTCCTACATGTGCAGGCCCCTCATTGTATCACATACTTTTTGCAAAAGTATCATCTAACTGTGGGTAGGCTTTCCACCATGGTTTTTCCCTTTTCGAGTTTTCAACGTACTAATCATGGTGTTATGTGGTATGGTTTCTTTGCATTGATTATTTGTTTAATTGTTAAGTTGTATTGTTTACCAGTATTTGTTTTTGTTTTACCGATACTTAAGTTGGTTAAAGGTTATCAAGTGGAATAAATTCTATAATTTGTTAACAACTGATTCACGCCCCCCCCTCTCAATCGTTCACCGGTTATCCTAATAGTCTCAATGAAGGATTGTGACCTGACCATGCTTCCATAAGCATTTTATCAACAAGAGCTGATGTAGGATACTTTTTAATCAGGTTTCAAGCAGTGACAATAGCTTTAGCCCCAAAATTTTGTTCTAAACTAGCACCACTCAAAATACTCCTGACCTTCTCCATCAATATCCTATTCATTATTTTTGCAACTCCATTTAATTGTGGAGAATCTAAACTTTTATTTTTTCTATTAATACCACAATCTATATAGAATCTATAAAAATCATTAAAGAAAAATTCACCGCCACGATCAATCCTCAAACATTTTTTTTCCAATCTACAACTCAACCATTGCTTTAAATTCTTTAAATCGACTAAAAAATTTAGATTTACTCTTTAAAAAATATTCCCATGTCCTTCTACTAAAATCATCAATAAATGAAACATAAAATGTGGTTTTTCAAACAGAAGGAACATCTACAAGACCAAACACATCATAATGAATAATATCCAAAACACCACAAGATTTATGAGAACTCAAGTAAAATTGAACACTCTTTTGTTTTCCATAAGTGCAATGCTCACAGAAATCAAAGTCAAGATTACAATCATTCAAACCCTCAACAAGGTATTTATTTTTCAAGGTCCTTAGACCATTTTCTCCAATGCGCCCAAGCCTCTAGTGCTATAACATAGTCTTCTCTATAGCTAACTTTTCTTCAGAAGAAAGAGAACCATTAGATACCCAAAACCCATGTCCATCCACTAAAGGTGAAACCCTCAAATCTTTCGATGAAGTATTCAAAGATTTACTTTTTATAGAAGTGTTATTACACTCAATGTTCAGTGTATGTCTCTAGCTTATAGAAAGTGTCAAATCTAACACCTCTAGCAATCACTATAGCACCCTTAACCATTCTACATCCTGCATAAAAGACTACCTGCACACCCACATCTATTAGTTTGCTCATAGATAATAAATTTTGTAATAATCCAAGGATAAGAAACACAACGCTAATCAATTTTATTCTACCATCAGGAAAACCGATTCTAACTTTACCAGTGCAACCAACAATATCTAAATGTGAATCATCGCCCAAGTACACCTTACCTCCATTTAATTCTTCATATTTAGAAAACCAATCTCTATTGGAAGTCATATGAAAAGATGCGCCTGCTTCAATTAACCATGCATCATTACCTGCATGAGTAGCCAAAGCCGCAATAGTTAGGGCTTAGAATCAGAATCAAAATTCTTCTTTGTAGTCCTTATAGATGTGCCCTAATTTACTGCAATTCCAACAAATGACTTTGGACTTGGATTTATTATGCTTCTCATTCTTCTTGTATTTTTTCTTATGTCTTCCATATATAGTTAGGGCTTCCTTCGAACTAATGTCCATACCTTTCTCTACATCTCTTCACCAAGCAAAGCACCCACCACATATTTAGACTTCAAAATAATAGAAGTAATTTTGATAGACATAACAAGAGAATCCCACGAATCAAGCAAAGAACAAAACAAGAAGTGACATTTCTCTTCCTCATCCATCTTAACAACAATAGATACCAATTAAGCCACCAACATATTAAATGCTTCCAGGTGGTCTGTTATCTGTCCACCCTCTTCCATTCTCAAGGAATACAATTTCTTCCTCAAGAAAATCTGATTTAATAAATATTTGGCTTGATACATCTCGCCAAGCTTAGTCCATAGCTTCTTTGCAAAGGTCTCTCCATGGACATTAATTAAAACAGAGTCCTCCAAGCATAATCTAATTAGACCCTTGGCTTTACAGTTCATAACATCATATTGAGCAGACGTAATAGGATTTGAGGGTCTTGAGACATTCACATCAACAACATCCCACAGATCTTGATCTATTAGCAGATTCTACATCTTCAACTTCCACATCTCAAAATTACTTCTTGAAAATTTCTATAGTGCCTCTATTCTCCTTGATGAACTTTCCATCTAAAAATTCTTGCAACAAGATCAAAAATTATCTTCTGCACAAGCTCCCACTCAAATCTGGATTAGTTAAAAAAACCAAACAACTGACAACTGAAACCAAATGTGACTAGGATCTTATATCACTTATAAGGAAGTTAAGTAGTGTAACAACTTCCTACACTAGCCTTGAGAGGAGGATAATGCAAAAACTTTTATAAATCATTACAATAGTTATATAAAGTTGGTAGAAATGGGCATAATAGCATGCATACCACAACACAATGATTTACATGGGGGAAACCCTTTTGGGAGAAAAACCCCACACTCCAAAATTTTCCCAATATACTATTCAAAAATAAATAACAAATTCCAACATACTTGCAGAGCAAGCTCTTCATAGGAGTACCACCAATAAGAGATTTAGAGGTAACTCAATAGCCATAAGACTCTTACACACAACCTTTATCTCACGCACCTTTTATATAGGAGATACAATACATGAAATCGTCAAAAAGTATTACAAAACCATGGGCCCGGCCATATCTCCAATCTAGATGCCTTATGATGTATCAAAATACACATCAACACGTGTTTCGACCTTTCACAGCGCATTTATGTGTCTGATGCATTTTATATTTCCTATTTCAAGAGACCAAACTTCTGGAGGCCATAACTTGTGAACCATGTGTCTGATTGACGAACCGTTTGAAGCATCAAAAAGCTCGTGAAGTGCTATATCACCTTGTAATCGCTATGCTGATTATGCCCACTTTTCAGGGCATTTAGGAGCCTCTAAAGTCTTCAAAATTAAATTTAAACCTTTCATCGCACCCTTCAAAAATGAAAACTTTAATACCTTCAAAACTAGTTATGATCTTGCGATGAAAATTTATCGGCATGCTTATCTAGCCAATCCAAAGCTTTGGGGAAATTTTCACATCATTTTGTGCTCAAACAAAAACTTACTATAAATAGTAACCTCATGTAAATGCAAGGTTAAGATACCATTTCCCAAAACTTATTTTCTATCGGTTTCTCTTGCTTACCCAGCCATTCAACTAGCTTCTATACGCTATGACTCTGGGGTGGATGATTTGGTTCTAAATATAGATTTTCTAATACTAATTTGAATGTAATCTCAAACTGCACCAAACAATTACTCAATATCAAAACACAACTCTCAGATTTTTAGAAGTCTTATGATCTAGAGCTCTCGTACCATGTTAGAGTAAACTGGTAGCTCCACAATAGCCCCAAGAGCCCTGAAAGACCAAAATAACTTCCACGGGATAGAATGGAAATAATAAATTGCTTAAACAATGCAAGATTGGTTGAATATAACAATGAACATATGAAAGTATACAACCCTTGCTCATAAAGGTAAGGTGTGATGAGGTATGACAACTACCCTTGATATAAACATTAATTGCTTGATGCAAATATTAAATTCTTAGCAAACTAAAAGTAAATGTTGTTAACGTTGACCCATTATAACTAACATATAGAATTTCACCTAGGACCTAAGTAAACTTAAGTTATGTAAATAAGTCCCCTACTAGCAACTAGCTAGGTACAAGACCTTTACTAGGTATAAAACCTTAATCACACCAATAGATACAAGTTTATGTGCGACTGTAGTTAATAGATGCTTTTATGTTGACTTTCAATTGTGAAGTTGATAATGAAGGTTGGTTTGATTATTAATGATGTCTTATTTTTATACTCTTTCAATGTGTCTTTTTTATATAGAAGGCTCTTATGATGATGTCTTTAAATATACAACTCTTATGCAAAATTTAAGCTTTTGATGCCCACATTGATAATAATTAATCATATTATCCAAAAGCCATTTTATAAAATAGATAAGCTTATAGAATCTCGATTAAACTAAAGATGAGACTACACTTGAAAGCTAGTCTGTGTAATGTCCCCACTTTGAAATTGAATTTAATGGTAAATATTAATAATAAAAAGTAAACTTAATTGAAAATATTTAAAACTATAATTAAATATAATTAAAAATTAATTAAGTTGATGAATGTACAAAAGGCATGAAATGATAAGTTGTGATTCTCCCAAATATGAGGTATAAAAGGGAGAAGAGAGCCTTATTTGAGAGGGGATAATTTGGGGGGAATCAGAAGAGCCTTATTTGAGAGGGGATAATTTGGGGGGAATCAGAAGTGCAGAACTAACTTAAATAAGAATTCCAAATCTGATTGTGAAAGGTTTTGTCCCTTTCAAAGGGCATAATTAATGAAGAGTTGCACTCTTACAAAGAGTGCTAATGGTGAAAGGGCGTGTCTCTTGCTAAAGGGTATACATGATGAAGAGGTGTGACCTCTCCCTCATATTGAGAGATATAAAGGAAAGGAAGCAAAGCATCTAGTAACATCACCATCGATCAATTCATATCAGAATTGTTATTAAGTTACAGGCAGTAACATAGCGGATCATTTGATAAATGATCATAGTTATATAGTAAATAGATACTACAATCTGATACATGAACATTGTTAGATATAATAAGAATATAAATGTGATTGGAATTAATTCTATAATGATGATAACTTGAAATATAATATCATGAATTTAACTTATAAAGATGATAGTGAATGTAATTTAATGTTCTCACAAAATCGGATATAACACAATAATATGGACAATACAAGGAATTATTTGTTGGAATCAAGGATCATTGAGAGGGGGGCATGAATCAGTGATCTACCAGTGAACAATTTTTTTGACTTAACCTCAAACCACCGAAAGCATATGCAAGAAAGTAAAATATAGAAACACAAGATAATCAACCACAAAATCATAACACCAAGATTTGAACCCACAATATTATTCAACTATGGCCAGTAGAAAAATAATATTCCATGAGGAGAATTCACTTTGCATTCAGAAACATTGCCTAGAGTTCACTACTCAAGTTACAAAACAGGGCTATAACTGTGGAGGAAGGCTCACTGCCTTACAAGAGATTACAAACTGATTACAATAAGTGAATAAATGGAAAATAGCATCTGAATATGCCAAATATCAGTTCCGATTAGGCACAAAAGGATCCGCTGCACTGTTTTTCTTCTCTGCTCTGTTCTAATTTGCAACTCCTCATTAGATCAACCAAGATCAAAATGCACATGTAAAACTATGCTCAATCACTCCAAAATGGCCTATCGCATCACACTATATTCATAATACATCATCCAAATTGGTCTTATATATATCTAATTAGTAAGATTAATCTCCCATCGGTCAGCTTCCAAAAATTGCATAACATGCAAAATGAAACATGTAGATACAAGTCAGATTCAATCTTATCAAGAAAATTATACCGGACCCAAAACACATTATCAAATGCTTCCTATAGGTCTCACATAACTCCCAAACACGATTTCAACCACCAGAATTATCTTAAACAGGGTGAACTCACAATACTGGTTCCCACTTTTTGACCAACTTTGGCACTTAGATGAACATTTTGAAAAAAACCTTCACTTTCTAACACCTATAACTTTTAAACTATTAGGAATTTGAAGATGATGTAAACTAGTGATTTGTAAGATCTTGTTTTTAGATTCTAAATATTATTTTTTCAATTTTTTTTAATAGCATTTTATTGATTTTTCCATCTCCCTCAAAAAAATAGTTTTTTACAACAAACAACATTTTTTAAGAGTGATGTACATCCCAAAATGCATAACTTTTTTTCAATAAATGATACAAACTTAATTCTTTTGAATTTTGGTTTGTAACATCAATACCCAAGGCATACAGTTGGTTTGATAGTGATATGTTGAATATTTTTCATTTTATTAAGTTTTAAAGTTTGACTAATTATAATTTAGATATAGGTGTATGCTTGAACACATAACTTCTTCTATATATATCAAAATTCAATTTTATTTTTTTTGTTAGAAATAAGACATCAATACCTAGTGCCTAGATATTTTTCAAATTTTTTTTGAATTAGTTTACCATTTTTTCCAATGCATTGAACAAAGAAGTTCATTTTCGATGAAAAACCTACATTCATAAGAAATAAAATAAAAATATATTAATGAAATTAAATATATTAAAAAATATACTATTTGGAAAGCTTATAACAAGAACTAAATACTTAAAGAAACAAAACTTCTAAATGAATTCATTTGAGCCCCCAAAAGCTAATGTAAAATTGGTTTTTTATTAGCATTTGATAGATGAAAAGGAGATTCTATTGCAAGTATGATTTAGAAGTAGAGAGGTTCTATCCAAGAAATTTTGATCTAAGAGCCTTTAATATAACTCTCTTCAATTAATTACTTCAAATGGGACCTCTTAAAGCTTAAATCATTATATTCTTTAAAAAATGTACGATTTTAGCAAAAATTAGGATGTACCAAAAAGTGGGAATGAAAATTATGAGTTCACTCCATAATCTGGACACACAGTACATCATCAGACATAAAGAATAATCTACTTTGTTTCTCAACCAGATACCAGATCTTCAAACAAGTGACATAATCAATACCGGAGGGTAGATTTGCATGATAATAGGCTTCTGATACTTAACCAATCAACTCTAATCACAAAAACCAAAATCTGCTTCACTGAAATTGAAAAGTACTCTCAAAGTGATCATAGAAGACATACTCCAGATTACCGAATAACCAAAACTTCATACCGGATCAAATCAATAGGTTGAGTTTCCATCAATTCCAACTCATAAGCATCTGTAATCATCGGAGACTACCAATCTTCACCAGACCATCACCAGAACATCAAATGCCAACAATCTCCCCCTTTGGCATTGATGGCAACAAAGATGAAAAATGATGAGTATCCCAAGATTGTGCTAACACAAAAAATCTGAATTCTGTACACTCAATCTATACTAACTCCCCCTAAACTGATTACTCCATTTTTCAATAAGGGTGGGAATCCACCAACACTTATGAAAAAAAGAATGAATGAATGTACTTATTTACATAAATTTAAAGATGTCTAAGTAAGCCACCTTTAAGGACTTCAAATATTCATTCCATCCTCTCAAGAAACAATCAAACACATTTATTAAAGCACTATACATAATGCATAAATCTCAACACTCAGAAGTTCGGATGGTACTGGTTTAATTAATGCACTAATTGCATCCTATTATGCTTCCAGTAAGGTATCCATCCAGGGAGTTATCAAACTCCTTAGTTCACCAACTCTATTCAAAATTATATCCTTGTCTTGATTCAAACCCTTTATTTTAGTAGTGTAATCCAAAATTTGTGATTCAAGGGTACTTGGGAAAACTAATTGAGGTGCGAAAGAATGACCTAAACTGGCTAGCCTACCCTCAAGTTCTCTTATTTGTCGATTAACGTCTGTAGTAAATTTGCGCAAAAATAGACATGATTTGAAAATTTTCCTGCCTTCATCTAATGCCTCTTCTGCACTCTTCATTGCAGACTTTAGGATCGCTTTATCCCTCTCTACTTCTTTCAACTTTTCTTGTAGTCTTATCTCATTGAACCTCTTCTGTACAGATTCATTTGTAGCCTTATCTAATGATACAAAATTTGAGTTAACAATATTCAATAGGTTTTTAAGATTTCCAGAGGGAGAAGCGCTAGAGTCCTGACCAAAATAGGGCAAGAATTTCTCCAAAACCTCAGTGGCAAGAGTAATAACATCCTTTTCTTTTGACTGAGATTTCAACAAATCTTCACTTGCCTTTATTTGAGCTTGGGTGGCAAGTCTCAACAATTGAAGAGGGGAAAGTGTGCTCAAATCAACCGGACCATGAGAAAAGTCATCCTCTCCATCAATTTCCTTACCTTTGACGGTGACAACTCCCACAGGCATGGTTACCAGAGGTTTCTTAAATTTCTCATTACTCTTCTCCTTCTCAACCTTTTCATTCACACTCTTTTCAACCTTGGGAATCTCCTCTACTATCATCTCTACAATTACCTCAATCTCAAGAGGATCCTGAGTAGCATCACCAGAGACATCTGCAGCTAGATTTGCATCTTGTCTTGCTTCTTGCTCAACTTGCTCAACAAATGGCTGATCCATCTGATCACCAGAGACCTCTTCATGTACTTCTAGAATGGAAGTGTCTTTAGGAATGTCTTCTACCAGGTGGGTGCTAACTTGAGGTTGATTTACCTCATATTTCTACTCAAGCAAAAAATCTCTCATAATCTACTCAATCTCATTGGCAACTTCATCAATTTTACTGATCATTATTCGGTTGACCCTTTTCTTACTTTTGAACTTTCCTTTGGCCAACTTTAATAATTTAGTGATTTCTTCTCTAGAAATATCCGAACAAGAATTAACCAAAACATACTCCTGCATTTCCTAATCTTTTCAACAGGCAGTATTTCTCTGAATGTACAAAATATCATACAACTCTTTTGGTAACTCAGATGATAACTCAATTAAGGCTCTACTTAAATTATTCATATAATGAACAACTGCTTCCTCTAACTTTGTCCTCTCATTATCATCTGCATTCTCATAATATACAACAAGATTTTTCAAATTTCAATCCTTAATGATTTCATCCTTTATTTCTTCTAGGGACTTAGGAGTAATAATCTCAACCTTACCAGATTCCAAGGATTCATATTTTTGCTTCCTGGTTCCCTTGGTCTTCCTGGGTGGCTCGCCTTGAATCTTCATCTTTTTAGGAGGAGCACCACCAAATGGCTCTCGAAATACACAAGCATAGGTTGCAATCTTCTTAACTTTCCAAACTTCTTCATTTGACTCTGTTTCTTCCTCATCTCCAGGATACTACCTAGAAGGCTTCTCCTCTTTCCTTTTATCCACTCCGCCGGTAGATACTGCTAGTTTGGGCTTTGGTGGAGGTACTAGTTTCTTTACTCTAGAGACAGGTGCAGACTTACTAGGTTTATCTTTGGGATGTTTAAGAGGGTTTTCTGGTTGAGATTTGATTACATCCTCCTCCCTTAGAATTTTTTGAGCTCTTGCCCTCTACACAGCTTCCTTTGTTAGTCCCATCATTTCTACCACCACCTCTACTTCCTTTCGGATCTTCCTCTTCCAGGATAGTTCGAAGAACTTCTGATGTAAGCTTAAGTCCTTCTCCTTGAAAATACCAAATGTTTCTTTCTTTTGATCTACCGGTTGGCTCATTAAGTGTTGAGCATATACCTCAAGTGTGATAGAGTCAACTTCATACCCCATGAGCATGATCTAAACTATCCTAGGCTCAACCGCTTCCATTTGACATTGATCTTTATCAACCATGAAGCAAATAGTTTTCTCATACTTCTCCAAAATCTCCTTAGGGATTCTTTCTCTGCTCTTCATGGAGGCCTGAAAGGTTTTGAAATATCCCCATAATGCGGATATTCTTATTATGGCATCTCCTATTCCTCACAACGCCTCTTTGATTTGCATTGCCACTGGTCTATCATAGGCTCATTGAACCTTTCCTTTTACACCAGATATCTCATTCAAGAAGTATAAGACCAAACAAATAAGAAGTGACCCATACTTAAAGGTATACTTTTTGTCTTTCTTAATTTTCTTCAAATTACTCATCAATTCATTCAAAAGGACTATACACAAATCATACCTCATGTCATTCTTGAGCATCTAATATGCTATATATATGGCAGTTCCGGAGACGGAGATCAGTCTACTTGATTGATAGACTTTGTAACCAACCACCATCGATGCAAACCTCACATCATGCTCCAAAATATCACTCATAGTCATTGCTTTGTTGTCGAACTTGGAACTAGTAGCGGCTATCACTATGTTATTCAATACCTTTCTTAAGTCAAGTACTTAACCGGTTTCATTGAGGCATGTCACAACTTGAATCACCTTTTTAGTGATCTTATGAGGCCTATCAAGCCATATGAACTCATCATGAACTTGACTGAGGATATATTGGATCCACTCCAGTTCATCGAACAATGGAAAATGGACGAACTGCGAAAAACCCTTATCATAAAGAACCTTATATTCTGGTTTGAGGTTACCCAAGATATTCGCAAAATGTTTGTTGTATAAGGTCAGCATATCAACATTTCCAAGCTCCTCAAGATCATAATGGATGTATGCCCTAACATCCTTATTGTGAAGGATAACATAGGATATCGAAGAAACTGCTCATTCCAGATCATCTTCAACAGACTTGAATGGATGTTTCGTGAAAACAAGTCTGTCTCTATCCTTGATCTCAACAACCAACAAGGTAGAAATTCTAGATACTGATGCCATTTGAATCTAGGGTTTAAAACTGATAGCTTTGTGAAATAGATAAATACCTTAATTCACAACCGAGTGGAAGAATTCGCCTTTGGATCATTGTAAGCTTTGTTTAGATCACCAAATCACTTTACTTCACTGCACTGCTCTATTCTCTTGGTCGCATTGTGAGAAATGAACTTTGAAATACCCTTTTTAACTTCTATAAACCTAATTTTGTGTTGTAATAAATGCTTCACCTGATTACCATGATATTCATGAAATCACTTACCAGAGTCTCAAATCTTCATCCAATCTTTTAGATATCATCTACATACATGATTTAAACTTTCTGCAACCTTCCGAAATCAGTTACAAATCTCCAAAGAGGGGGTTCTATGAATTTGCATGAAAAGATCCCCCTAAAGCCAAAAAGCCTTAGTTACCAAATGAAGATCTTGCACCGGATTTAGGTGCAGATCCATTGTCTATCTTGGATTCATCCTTTTTAACCCACATCTTCTCATTCTTGTCTCTTATCTCTTCTATCTTCGCTTTGCCTTTTTCATCTAATTTGCCTTTTTTTACAGGACCATTATTCTTGCTTTTGCAATACTTTGCAAAGTGACCGGTTTGGTTGCATGTACGACAAACAATATTTCTCTGCATAGGTCTGAAATTCATCTAATTTGGTCTCATCCTGCACTAGTTAGAGATATGTCCAAATATCCTACAAGCATAACATCTCTTATTTTGAAAATTGTTCATTACTGCTCTGCACATGTTTGACTTGTGACCAAAATTATTGCATATGAAACATTGACAAGTAAAGGTAGGACCATTGTTCATATTATTCATTCCATTATTCATCCTACTTCTGCATTGATTTGCCATATGACCAAATTTATTGCAAGAAAAATATCTACCATTGAATTTCCAAGCATTAGGCTATCTTACTGGAGGATTCTTTCTCTTCTTGTGATTAGGTTTTGCATTGCCTTATCTAGATCTGGAGGATTCTCCCTTCTCAAATCCAATTCCTCGCATGTCCTTTCCATGTCTCTGACTTTACAGCATCTCATCAAGCCTTGTTGAGCTACAATTGAATTTGTCTTTATATTCATTTGCAATAGCAAGTTCATCTCTTAGGGAAACAATCTGTCTCTCAAGTTCTTGACCATTATTCCTTGATTGTGTCAACTCAAGCTTCAACTGATCATTCTCATAGGTAAGCCTGAAGCATTATCTGCTCTGTCTTTCAATGATTTAGTCAAATTTTCTTCATTCTTCTTCCAGTATTCAATCTCCTTAGTCAGCTTCATCACGATGGATTGCATCTCATTCTTCAATACAGCATTTTCTCTAGCAAGCTTGTCATGTTCATCAACTTTGCCTTGATTCTCCATGCATTGTTCTTCCTTCTCTTTTAGCTTGTCCATCAACTCTTTCCTCTTGTCTCTTGAAGTGTTGACCTGATCTTTCAAATCATTAATGAAGTCTTCTATTGCATTCAAGTTTCTCTTTAAGGAGCTTATCTCATTTCTTGCTTCATAAAGATCCTCAAGTGTCACACAAAGTTGTCTCTAAAAAATCAGAATCCATTGATTCAATCTCCCAGACCTTCCTCAAGTGGTTAGGCCTCCTTAGAGGAATTAGGCTCTGATACCAATTGTTGGAATCAAGGATCAATGAGAGGTGGGGGTGAATCAGTGATCTACCGACAAACAAATTTTCTGACTTAATCTCAAACCATCAGAAGCATATGCAAGAAAGTAAAATGCAGAAACACAAGATAATCAAACACAAAATCATAACACCAGGATTTTTACGTGGAAACCCAAATGGGAAAAACCACGGTGGGATTTGAACCCACAATATTATTTCACTATGGTCAGTAGCAAAATAATATTACATGAGGGGAATACACTTTGCATTCAGGAACACTACCTAGAGTTTACTACTCAAGTTGCAAAACAAGGCTACAACCCTGGAGGAAGGCTCACTACCTTACAAGAGATTTCAAATTGATTACAATAAGTGAAGAGCTGGAAAATAACATCTGACTATGTCAAATATCAGTTCCGGTTAGGCACAAAATGATTCGCTACAATGTTCTTCTTATCTGTTTTGTTCTTCTCTGCAACTGCTCATCGGATCAACCAAGATAAAAATGCACACGTGAAACTGCACTCGATCGCTCCAAAATGGTCTACCACATCACACTATATTCATAATACATCATCCAAATCGGTCTTATATATATATATATATATCTGATGACTTCTGCTTTCTTTGTATGGTATGACCGGTCAAGTGTAGGATGCATCTAGCAGAGACAGTGTTGTAATGTTGGATGCTTGAAAAACCTTATGTATTCTTTTATTAAGAAGTAATATAGGGTGCTATCCCCATAATGATAGTACTTACCAAATATATATATATATATATATATATATATATATATATATATATATATATATATATATATATATATATATATATATATATATATATATATATATATATATATATATATATATATATTCGATTAGCAAGATTAATCTCGCACAAGTTCGTTTCCAAAAATTGCATAGCACACAACATGAAACATGTAGCTACAAGTCAGCTTCAATATTATCAAAAAATTTGTACCGGACCCAAACACGTTATCACACGCTTCCTATAGGTCTGACATAACTCCCAAATACGATTCCAACCACTGGAATTATCTTAAACAATCCAGACACACACTACATCATCAAACATGAAGAATACTCTGCTTTGTTGCTCAACCGGATACTAGATCTTCAAACAAGTGATAGAATCAATACCGAAGGGTAGATTTGCATGATAACAGGCTTCATATACTTAACCAATCAACTCTGATAACAAAAACCATAATATGTTTCACCGAAATTGAAAAGTGCTCTCAAACCTATTCATTGAACTTCATCGGGCAAATAGGTCACATAAGACATACTCTAGATTACCGAATAACCAAAACTTCATACCAGATCAAATCAACATGCTGAGTTGCCATCAATGAAAACTCCTAAGCATCTACAATCATTAGAGAATTCATTGGAGCATCACAAGAATATCAAATGCCAACATGATTAATATGATGGTATAATAATGCTAAACTAAGGGAACTTGTAACCCTTACAAGTCTGTTATTAAATCATATCAATTGCAAACTCATTTCTTAATGTATGTGGGACCCTATCTTAGGTACACCACTCCATAGTGGATGCCTAACTCGTGCCACATGGAGCCAAGAGAGATGAAGCATCTACTCTTTGGTTTAAGAGAGGAGGTAGTTGTGATGAGGGGGAGGCACGAAAGGACACCTCACTAGATATGCCACTCCATGATGGATGCTTAACACCTACCACATGGAGCCAAGAGGGATGTAGCATCTTCTCTTGGGCCTATGGTGGAGGGTCTCTTAGACACCCTATCCAGTTAGCCTACCCTGTGCACTAAGAATTGGATAATAAAGAATGACGACTAGCCTACAAATCTAATTTTATCTAACAAATATAATACTAATGGTAATTAATACATTAAAGAATTGTATCACTCAATCTAATTCATTAGTATATGTTTTAGTTTATAATTATTACTTCATATGTTCTCTAATTTTGTGTTGCAGGAAAACAATATACAAAGGTACTCCTATAGACTTAATTACCTATTTTAGATTTGGGCAAATTTAGGTTAATTTAAAGTATAACTAATTAGGGGACATTGTAGTCTAGGAGATATAATTGCTTGTGTAGCTCATATAAAATAAATAAGCTTATAGAATCTCGATTAAATGGATTTTGAATTAAAAGACATTACAAATCAAAATCCTTTCTTTAAATTTTAAATTAATTAATACCTCAAAAGAACCAAATAATATAGTCATAAATCAAAGATATGCATATATAATAACATAAAATATAAAATATCTCCTTTAAAAATAAACATTTATATTTTAAAATACATATCATATTCAAAATTGAATAAATAACATTCAATAATATATCATATTTCCTTTAAATAAATTAAAAAAGCCTATATCAAACAAATTATTTTATAACTGAATTATTAATTTTTAATTAAAATGTAATAAATTGGAATAAGTTATTGTACATCATTTATCCATATTTTAAGTAAATCTTCTATAAATTCATCACTTCAATATTCAAAAGTGGTGCGAATTTCCAGACATATAATTTGCAGATTCGGCCCAGAACTTGGACTACTTTCTATGCATACTCTCTTCTACAATATTGCTTAAAGAAAATTGGCGAGACTTTAATCTATTCTATTTAAGTTACTATTAAGATCGATATGCCCTAACTCATCCTGAAGTACGAGATCATTTCCCCTGTTTAAAGGAGAAATCTCAATGGCTTTCTCAGAATCTTCCCCAAAAACCTCTGTAATCTCCCTCTTGTACACATACAAACGTGAAACAAAGACAAAGAAAGCAATGTTCACAAATAGCAGAACGGCTAAGAATGAATAATAGTAATCTAGATGGGATGCATTCAAATTGTTCAAGATCCATCCTTTGCGGCCTCCCCGGGCAGTAAAATTGCTCACAGATGTAAGAATAAAGCTGCTGACAAAGGCACTGACGCCATTAGAGCTTGTATATAATGCAGTCCCCATACTCTGCATACTCTCTGGTGCTTGATCATAAAAGAAGTCAATTTTGCCTATATCCAGCAATGCATCCGCCATGCCCAGCAGTGCAAACTGTGGCATTAAGGTGAAAATACTTCTGGGCACAATTGCCTTTTTGTTATTTTGAAGCCCATGATCTTTAACTACTTGTAGTCGTTTGGTCTCTATAGCCATAGCCACCACCATGGCAATTACCTGGATCACCATTCCCACTCCCATTCTCTGGAGAGCAGTTATGCCTTTAGGGTTTCCTGTGAATTTTCTTAAAATGGGTATTAAGAGCCTGTCATAGATTAGGGTAGTTATGAGCATGAACAGAGTGAGGAAGGCCATGATACTAGCTGCTGGGATATGGAATGTGGAGCCCAAATGTCTGTCCAGAGTCTCTGACTGTTTAACAAACAGAGTCCCAGCTTGTGTCAGAAGTATGGTGGGTATGATTGTAGCAATCCAAACTGGAAGCATTCCAACCATGAGTTTGGTCTCTTCCACTTCAGTTACAGTGCAAATCTTTGATGAGGCGTCATTTATGATTGCTGCCTTGTCAAGAAATCTGTTAAAAAAAATTGAGCAAGTTTAGAATTTGTAGATATTAGTTTTCCACAGTTCACGACGAGTGTGATTTGAGCTTCCGTATTTGACTGTGTATATCTTTTTTCATCAACATTTCAAATCATACTTTATGATTCGTCATTAAGATAAAGAACTAGAGAAGCAAAAATTAGATGAGATGGGTATAGAACAAATTTACCTTAATGAAGAAGTATGTGGGATAGGGTATCTGTATTTTGCAACATATTCTTGGTAGCCCACTTCATAAAGGTTAGAAGTCTCTGGTTCAGCTTTGACTTTCCAGTTCATGGCTGCCCTTACAAACACTTTACCCATTCGCTTTAGAGGACTTCCAGTTACTTTTTTATGCCTGTAAAAAGGATTTCCAGTCAAGAAGACAAGTGCTGATGCAAAGAGTGCTGCTGTGATGATTGCATAGCTCACTCCAAAACTCACTGTGTCTTCTATGTAAATCAGGAATGTTTTGCCTAACAGGCTTCCAAAGAATATGATGAACATCCACCAGTTGAAGAAGTGGTTTTTGTGGGACTTTTCTTTGGGGTCAAACTCATCAAATTGGTCTGCACCAAAAGTAGAGATGTTTGGTTTGATTCCACCTGCACCTATTGCTACAAGATATAAGGCTAGGTAAAATATTCCACTCTGAAAAGTGGTAGCCTTTTGGCATCCATCACCTGATGGACAAGGAGGAGGCCTCAAAGATTTCAGAGAAACAGCTACTGTCAAAAACCCCATTGCCTACATTGGAAAAGAAAAACAGCTGACCTCATTGAATAATAAGACATCAAATGAAACTATTACTCTTATTTTGTGAGATTACAAACAATTGTAGTTTAAAGAGTAACAACTTTAGACTAACCCCTGTTTTGCTGGCTTTTTAGTGTTTTGTAATGGGTGGAAGTTGTGTAACCTCTATACAGAGAAATTTAGAACAATTGAGGTGGACACGACTTTATTATTTATTATTGAATAAATGATTTGTATGTTTGAGCAAAAGAATGAGAATCTCTTTTACATTTATTCCAACCTTTTCTTTCTATTTAGTACTACTGGGTGCATGTTTACCAGTTGCACTGGTTTCTTTTCAAGTAATGCTCCCCTCTTATTTTATTTATTTTTATTTTAGAGAGATATTTTTAAAAAATTTATTTTTTGTTGCACCAAGAGTATTCCCACAATCCAGTTTAGTGTGCATTCTGTCTTATTTTGGTTATACTTACTGTCAAATTGGAGCCAGGTAGGAACGAGCTGGGATAAGACTAATCCCTAATTGTATTGATTAAAGTTACAATATTAGAAACCTTGTTTGATGCTCAAGAAGTTGAACACAATATTTAAGAATCTAAATATTGACAACCTACCATTACACTGTGCACAATACACTATAATGGAAGACTAACTCCACATTAATAAAGATGACTTTATGTAGTGGAAAAGAGTACCAAATGACAAAGTTGCAGACCATTTCAGAGACATTAGCAGGGAGGTTAGAGACACAGACTTATAACCTGAACATTACATTCTTATAACCTGAACATTACATTGTATAGGCTTTGCCAAAATAAAAGAAGATGAGCAACTAAAAATTTGACAAAAGAAACTCAACAACCTAGGTTGGGATGGATAATGTTCAGTGGATGCTTATCATATTTCTAAGTTGATCATAATGAATTGCAAAGTAACAACTAAATTTGCTTGGAAATCATATGACAGTCTTTCTTTTCATACCATGGTTTACTGATATTTGAAGTCTCCAAAACAATATTAACTACTACCAAAAACTTGTTCATATGAAGTGAAATAAAAGCACCCAAATTTATAATCTACACAAGCATGGAAAAGCTTTACTTAATGTTCAGGGAATTCAATGATTATAAATGAGGGAGGCGTTGGACAATTTTCAGTATCTACAGAAGGGATACAGCAATACGAACTTGGACAAAAGTTTACCAGTATATAGATAGATGAAAAGGCAAGGAAGGTCCAGTAACGTCCCCAATGAGTATCAGCAATATAAGCAGCAAGGAGAGGCATAGTCCACATAGTACCAGTCCAAGTAGTGACATTAGTTGAGGCAGAAACAGTCCCTTCATGCAGTTTGGTTGTGAGATATATCACCAAATTAGCCCATATCCCACCATAAGCCAGCCTCTCACAGAACTCATACCCTGTTCAATCCCAACAATGACCAAATTCATAACATGAAGAAACACTATTCCTGAGCTAAAGAAATACAAGATTGAATGCATGCAGCAATGACCAAATTCATAACATGAAGAAAGACTAATCCTGAGCTAAAGAAATACCAGATTGAATTCATGCATACCCACTATAAAAGAACAGGCCTTTAACCCTCCAGTCTTGCTTCTCGAAACAGGCCTCCCTTGCAGATCAACAGATCCATCTAATGCAATATTTTCCTTCTCTGGTTTCATGGCTGTTCTTTCATTGCTAACCATTGGTTTAGATCTGGTTTGCAGCAAAAACTAACAGAACATACAGGATCCTGCAAGAAACTAGAGATTAAAAGTATAAAATGATTTTACTACAATGATGGTGTAAAATCAACATGGCAAAACAAGTCTTGAAGTTGGGTGTATTCTGATGCATTTTCTAATGGTTTTTTGAAGTTCACTGCCTCTCAGAAATAAGCAATGTCGAAGAAAGCAATAGTAAAATAACAGCAAGCCAGGAAGGAAGACTCTTGGTTGACACCTCCCCCTTAAAGAGCTTCCCTGGAAAAAAATTATTGACCGAAGCCCACTAAAAGAAGTAACGAAATTTGGTAAAATAATAATAAACAAGGAGATGGTGAGCACGAGTTTCAGAAGACAAATAAATAATAACTTACCATTGACTATCAACCTAAACATCAAAATCATTAAGTTGAGAATGCACTTAGTGAAAAGACCATTTATTGCATTTTATTTATTTTTACTTAACCTTCGAGTCACTTACAGCAGGCTGCGTCTATTGTGGCTCCAAAATGGGCCTTTCGTACAGCGTGGTAGTGACAGGTTAGTCAATCGCAACCGTTAATTGCAAAATCGACGGTGTAAAACGCTTGACTAACACTCGTGTTAATCAATCCGTAATGTCGTTTTGGAGCCAGAATAGACGCGTCCCTTACAGCAAGACATGACAAGTAAGTTTTACTAAAGAAATTATATATTGAATTTTATTTTTTAAATCTACTTTTCATTTATTAACAATAAGAGATGATAAAATTAGATTATTTTTTCTTAATTTATTTTCATTTTTTATTTTTGTAAAAGTTGGTAGTTTATTTATATTTTGATTATGTAAAAGAGTAAAGAAATACAAAAATATCAATTGAGTGAATATACAAATTGCATTATGAGCTCTTGTTCTTTTTGTGTTTGTTGGTTTGCTTGAGTTTGATAGAAGAAGATAGAAAGTGAAAAAATATATATTGCAAGATAGACAAATTTATAATAGTAAATAACTGTGAAATAGCTTACAATTACAATGCGCATAACCAACTATGTTCTAAAAATTTAACACATAAGTAAAATTGAATATACCCAAATGATTAAATATTATTACAAACATTTATTTGACATACCCATTTGCTTGTAATGTCGAATAATGAATTGCAACAACAATAACAAAAAAAAATGGTTTTCAAAAACCTTAGATGCCTATCACAAACAGCGCCAACTTGGATGGTTTGGAGAAGATTGACCAAGCAATGCTCAAAGTGCCACAAAATATCAAATAACTACACCAAAACCCCAAGTGCCTAGGCTTGGAAGTCTTACACCCAAAAATGAAGAGGTATGACTAGCCACAAGGAAGTAGAACCAGCTAATAGGAAGGTATGACTAGCCAATACAAAGCATGAACATCAATAAACTCTTCAAACTCTTCCTGAAATCAGATGCTATGAATAATATCTGCCAATTAGAAGCTTTGAAACTAAAGAAGAAGATCAAATCAAATCACCATTAAGCTCCAATATGATTCTCAAATGAAACCACTCTTCCTCTATCCCCTTTCTACCTCTCCCTATCTTACTCTCTCATCTCTCCCCCAAGATCTAGGACTACCTCTTTACCTCTCTCTTATCCTTCACTCTCTACTATATGTATCATGTCTCTCTTTACACACCTCTCCCTCACTCCCTCCCTACCTCTATTTCTTGAGGTCTCTCCTGCCCTCTCTCCCTCTATACTTCACCTTCCCTCCTTATCCTCATCTTTATCCCTTCCTCCCTCATCTCTATTCTTCTCTCTCTCCCTTTTTTATAGTTTTTCTCCCCTCTCTACATTCTCTCAAACACTACCTCTCCCTCTTACCCTCTCTCTATCTCTCCTCTTCCATAGGTCTCTCCTTCCCTCCATCTTTACCTTTGTACCTCTCTCTCCCTATCTCATTACCCACCTTTCTCTCCACCTCTATCTCTCTTGCCTTTATCTTTCCCCTATTTCTCTCACCCTTCTCTCCCCAAGCTCTAGGTCTCTTGCCTATATATCTATCCCATCTCTAGTTCCTTGCCTCTCTCTCCACCTCTCTCCCAGTCTCCTTACCCCTCTTTCTCTCTTTGTGAACTTATCTCTCTCCCTCACCTCTGTACCTCTCCCCTCTCTAGGTATCTCAATCAATCCATATCTATCTCTCCCTCCCTTGTAGATGGTTTAGGCAATAGAGTGTAGCATATAAGGTTTAGGTTATAAGGTTGAGGGTATAGGGCTTACGGTTGAGGGTATTGGTATAGGGTTTAGTATACAAGATTGATGGTACAAATTTTAGACTACACAAGGTTGAGTGTACTTTCATATTGATACTTCCCTCTATCTCTCCTTCTTCTTCTCTCTCCTCTCGCATCTCTCTCTCTCTCCCTTCTCTATCTCTCTCCCTCCCTTTCTTCCCCTCTTCCTCTTTATCTCCCCCTCCCTCCTTACCCCCACATCTATCTCCTTCACCCACTCTCTCTTATTCTCTCTCTACATTTTCAAGGTCATCACCTCTCTCTCCTACCCTCTCTCTCTCCCCTCTCTAGGTTTCTTCCTCCATCCCTCTCTACTTCTCAACATCTCCATCCATCATTCATTAGTCGCTTTTCTCTATCCCCCTCTATCTATTTTACTACTCTATCCCCATCTAGGTCTATCCCCTCTCTATCCAATGCACCTTACCTCTATCCCTTTATGAACTCTCTCCTTCTCTTCTCCCTCTCACCTCTTTATCTCCCCCAAACTATAGACCTATCTCTCTCACCTCTCTCTCTCCCCTCTCTTGGTCTCTCCCACCCTCTCTACCTTTCCTTCCCTCCTTACCCCCTTCTCCCTCCCTCCCTCCCTCTCTCTTCCTTCTCCCTCTATTATTATTTCTCTCACTCTCTCTCCATTCTCTTGATCACTACCTATTCATCACATTGTCTCTCTCTTCCCATCCTTATGTCTCTCCCTCCCTTCATCTTTACCTCTATACCTATCCCTCCTTGTCTCATTACCCAACTTTCTCCCCCCTCTATCTCTCTCACCTATATCTCTTCCCCCGATGTCTCACCCCTCTCTCCCTAGGATCTACCGGGTCTCTTACCTCTATATCTCTCATATTTAGTTCTTTCCCACCCTCTCCACCTCTCTCTACCTCTTTACCCTCTTTCTCTCTTTGTAAGCTTATCTCTCATTTTCTTCTCTCTCTCTTTCCCTCACCTCTCTTTCTCTTCCTTCTCTAGGTCTCTTAGTCACTCCCTGTCTACCTCTTCCTCCCTTCCTCCTTATCCCCCTCTTTCTCATTGTTCCTCTCTCTCTCTCTCTCTCTCTCTCTCTCTCTCTCTCTCTCTCTCTCTCTCCCTATCTAGGTCTCTCACCTCTCTCTCCCCCTCTAGGTCTCTCACCTCTCTATCTATCCCCTATCTGTTGGAATCACGGATCACTAAGACGAGGGGGAGGTGGGTGAATCAATGATCTATCGGTTGACTGATTTTCAAACTTAACTTTCAACCACCAGAAGCAAATACTTAAAACTGAAATGCAGAAACATGAAACAAACAACCACAAGATCTTAACACCAGTATTTTTTACGTGGAAACCCAAATGGGAAAAACCATGGTGGGATTTGAACCCACAATATTATTCTACTATGGCCAGTAGCAAAACAATATTACAAAATGGGAATGCACAAGCATTCAGACACACTGCCTAGAGCTCACTGCTCAGATACAATAACTCAAAAGGCTACAACCCTCAGGGAAGTCTCACTGACTTACAAAGTTATTACAATGGTGAATTACAATGTATGAACTCTGAAATAGCATCTACTATGCTTGGATGAGTTTCAGTTAAGTGCTAAAACAATGACTAGATCACCTTCTTTGTTCTGCTCTATTATGCCATATTCTATGTCTCAGTCAGCTACCGGATCAAGAATGTGCACGTGAAATTGTGCCAAAATGGATTCTTGATCACCTCTCGCTCGCATACAATCGCACCTTCTACCAAAAAGATCACCCACACTTATATACCGGTAACCACAAAAGAGGTTATACATCATGTCGGCCTGAAGGTGTAACGTATAGTCACATGTTGGTGTGACCGGATCGAAAAATATAAGTGTGGATCACCAAAACAATAGAAAATTAATGTGTCTAAGTCGGCCCAATCAACAAGAACATGATTCAATGCACTGCAATCACCGGAAAGCTTTCAGATCCAAAAATGCTCTATTCTACCTGAAATATCAGTTAATAAGCTACTGGTTAACACCTGCTTCCAGATAAGAAGAATTACGACCGTCGGATCGGATCCCTACAAAGATTTGCCATCAATGACAACCCTAAACCAATAATTATCCACTTAAAACCACCAGAAATCACCAGAGACCACCAGATGAGTGTCAATTGCCAACAATTCCCCCCTTTGGCATTGATGGCAACACTCGTGAAAAATTACTAAGTGTTGAGCACTGTACACCGGTTCAAAAATAATTAAAAGAATTTTTAAGGCTCCCCCTTAGACAAAGAATTCTACTATCCAATACTGTACACATTTCATTGTTCCTCTCCCCCTTTGACAACAATGTCAAAGATGGGGCACTGTCCAAAACAAAGATACTTATAAATACTTAAAGATATCAGCATAAGTAGTCTTCAAAAATCCTAGGTGAGTATCCCACCCACTCTTCAAGTTGTCCAAAACTGTAATGAAAGCACTACATACCGTGGCATGAATTTCTAACTCTCTCAGATCAGATGATACAGGTCGGGCCATCTCCTTCATACAATCCACCTTATTACTTAATATAGTGTCCAACCGAGTGGCAATCAGGTTCCGGAGTTCACCTACTTTTCTCAATTTTTTCTCCTTGTCTGCTTGAAGGCTGGAGATATGATTATGTAGAGCTATAATCTAACCTTCAACAATTCTAGTTAATGTTACATTAGGATCAAAGGACTGAGAAATGCCAAAAAGTTTTCCTTGACAAACACCTATCTACTTATCAATATCTACTGTGAACTTAGACAAAATTAGGCATAATTTATTCAATTTTCCAGCTTCTGACAATGTGTCAGAAATAATCTGCAATCTCTTATTTAGTCTCACTCTATCATCCTCCATCATCTTCCAGAATGTTTGAATTCTAACATCCTTGAATTTGTCCAAAAACTTCTATGTAGCAATCTTCTCCAAAGAATCAAATCTGGTATTTACAATGTTAATCAATTGTAGCAATTTACTAGAGGGGCTATTATTTGAATCTATCTCTATATTAGGGGCCACCTTCTGCAAAACATATATAGACATCAAAATTATCTTTTTATCCTCTGACTCTGACTTCACCAAATCTTGGCTTGCTTTAGCTTGTACAACAGTTGCGAGCATGAGCTTCTTTGTAGGGGACATCTTCCTAAGATCAACAGAACCATCAAGATTAATAGGAATCTGCGGCGGGGTCCCTATAACCGGAGGAGTGACAATTATCAAATCAGCTATACCTTTTCCTTTGTCAACCTCAGCAATCTTAGCCTCTATTGTCTCAACATCCTTCTTCTCTCCCTTATCCCCTTTTTTTGTTGCACTGGTGTTACCACTTGGTGCAGTATCAACCTATTGGATCTTAGGGGCTGCAGAGCTATCCACCACCAGAGGAGCATCACTGGTCTCAACATCAAGTGGAGTGTTATATTGGTCTTCTAGATGATCCTCAAACTGATTTTCAACCTTATGACTGCCTGAAACACTTTTCTTTTCTTCTGACTGAGATGGTTTAAATGCATCCTTGTACAGAGGGTCATTTTGAATAATCTTTCTCCATATATCCTCTGTTTCTTTCCTCATCTCCTCTACATTTTTTATCATGAATATGTTAATCCTATTTTTATTTCTAAATTTCTTCTTATTTTCCTCTTCAATGAGTCTCTTGACTTCATCATGAGTAATAAAAGTATAGACATTTACTAGCTCTCTCTCCTTCATTTCTCTGTTAATCTTACTTGCATTCATTCTTCTTGCATCAATCATACTATACAAGTCTTTTGGAATGGATTTTTCCAATTCAATTAATGTCTTATTAAAGTTATGTAAATATAATACAGCTGCTTCTTCAACTTTTCTCTTATCATCTTCATCAAAATTCTCAAAGTATACTCCAAGATTCTTCAAATTGCCATAAACTATTATTTCATCTATCAACTGATCTGTTGATAGTGGATGAACAATTGTGAACTTACCTTGTATGTTACTAGACTCAAGGTCTTTGTCAAGTTGACTTTTGACTTATCTACCTCTTTTGTATCTTCTGGTAGGAGCAGGATCAGATTTTGCCTTCTTGGATTGTTGGGCTCCACCGGTCTGCGGCTTCCTCACCACTCTCACAAATTCTCCTTTATTTTTTGCCTTTCCTGCTTCCTCCACGGACTCCATCTTTGAAGCTACCAGAGATACAACAACATAGCTCCTCTTAGGCTTCTCCTTCTCCTTCAACACACCTTTCCCAAATGGGCTAGGTCTTGCAGATTGTGCCACCCAAGCAGGAGCAAACTTAGTCTCTTTTGGTTTGACCTTGGGGGGAACCAGTTCAACCTTGGGTTTCTTGGTTTCCTCTTTGGCCTCTTTTTGCACATGAATTTCCCTTTCTTTCTTCACCGCCTCCCGAGTCAAACCCATTTGAACTGCCACCTGCTCAACCATCTTAGTAACTTTTCTTTTTCGGGCTAGTGCAATGAATTGCATGTGCAAACTAAGGTCCTTTTCTTTGAAAGTCCCAAATCTCCCTTCCTTGGGATCCACCGGTTGACTCAGAAGATGTTGGGCATATGCCTTGAGTGTAACAAAGTCAACTTCATACCCCATGGGCATGATCCACACTATTCGAGGTTCCACTACTTCCATTAGGCACTGATTCTTGTTGACCATGAAGTAAATGGTTTGTTCATATTTTTCAACAACCTCCTTAGGGATCCTTTCCTTGCTCTTCATTTCTTCTTGGAAGGTTTTGAAGTATCCCCAGAGAGAAGATATTCTCATGGTTGCATCTCCAACTCCCCACAATCTTTCTCTTGACCTGCATAGCTACTGGTCTATCAAGGCCCATTAGACCTTTCCTTTTATACCAGGTATCTCATTTAAGAAGTACAAAGCCAAGCAAATAAAAAGTGTACCATATTTGAATGTGTTCTTTTTATCCTGCTTGATCTTCTTCAAATTAGTCAATATCTCATTCAAGAGAATAGTGCATAGGTCATAACTTTTCTCTTCCTTGAGCATCTGGTATGCAGAGTATATGGTAGTACTAGAGATAGAGTTGTACCTACTTGACTGGTAAACCTTGTAATCACCTACCATTGATGCAAATTTTAAATCATTCTCCAGAATGTCATTAATGGTCCTCGATCTGCTGTCAAATTTTGAGCTAGTGGTGGCTATCACTGTGTCATTTGACACTTGCCTCAAATTGGGCACCTCGCCAGTTTCAGCTAGGCCTATCATGGCACGAATCGCCTGCTTGGTGATTTTGTGTGGCCTGTCAAGCCATATAAACTCATCATGAACTCGGATAAGAATATACCAGATCCATTCTGCCAGATCAAACAACAAAAAATGCATGAACTATGAGAAACCCTGATCTTGAAGCACCTTGTATTAAAGTTTGATATTTCCCAAACCGCCAACCAAATGTTTGTTGTATAGGTCCAACATGTCAACATTCCCAAGCTCTTCAAGGTCACAGTGAATGTAAGCCCATATATCTTCGTTATGAAGCACTTTGTAGGCTACTGATGAAAATGCACCTTCTGGATCATCCTTGACCAACTTGAAAGGGTATTTCTTGAAAAATAGTCAGGCCCTATCCTTAATATCAACCACCAGAGGGGTAGCAACACCAGAAACTAAAGCCTTTTTGAATGTCAGGGTTTGTGAAAATAGAAAGCCTTAAAAGGTAAATACCTTGCTTCACAACCAGATACTGAAATTCACTTAGGAGTTGCTAAAATTGATGTGGAAATCTCCAAATTGCTTTGCTCTCTTCTCTATTCTAATCGCTTGATCACATTGTGACAAATGAAGCCTCTAAATGCACTTTTATCCTTCGAAAACCTAATTTTCCACTGTAATAAATGTAGCAACCGATTACCATGATTTTCATGAAGTCATATACTAGAGCATCAAATCATCTCTAAAAATTTTGGATATCATCTGCACATATGATTCAATCCTTCTGCAACCTTTCGGAATCGATTACAGACCACCAAAGAGGGGCCTCTTAGAATCTGCATGAAAATCTCCCCCTAAGGCATAAATCCCTAGTTATCAAATGGAGATCATGCACCGGATTCGGGTGCAGATCTGATGTCAACTCTGGACTCATCTTTTCTTACCCACATCTTCTCATGCTTCTCCTCGATGTCTTCTACTTTCACTTTTCCCTTCTCATCTAATTTACTCTTGTCTATCAGAGCACTGTTCTTGCTTCTGCAGTACTTTGCAATGTGATCGGTTTTGTTGCATGCATGACAAACAACATTATTTTGCATAGGTATGAAGTTCATCTAATTTGGTCTTGTCCTACACTGATTAGAGATATGTCCAAACATCCCACAAGAATAGCATCTTTTGTTTTGGAAGTTATTCATTACTAATCTACACATGTTTGACTTGTGACCAAAATTATTGCATATGAAACACTGGTTGGTAAAGGTAGGAAGATTATTCATGTTGTTCATTCCATTATTCATCCTACTTATGCATTGATTCGCCATATGACCAAATTTATTGCAGGTAAAGCATCTACCATTGAATTTATGAGCATTAGGTTGTCTTACCAGAGGATTCTGGTTCTTCTTTTGATTAGGTTTTTCATTTCCTTGTCCAAATCCGGAGGATTCACCTTTCTCAAATCCAAGTCCTCGCATGTCCTTTCCATGCCTCTGACTCTTCATCATCTCATCAAGCCTTGTTGAGATATCCTTGAATTTGTCTTTGTACTCATTAGCAATAGCAAATTCATCCCTAAAGGTAGTAATATGTCTTTCAAGTTCTTGACCATTATTTTTTGACTATGTCAACTCAAGCTTCAACTGACTATTCTCATAGGTAAGCCTGAAGCATTTATCAACTCTTTCCTTCAATGATTGTACCATATTTTTGGTACTCAATCTCTTTAGTCAGCCTCATCACAATGGATTGCATCTCATTCTTCAAAGTATCATTCTTTCTTTCAAGCTTGTTAACTTCATCAACTTTTTCCTAGTATTCCATGATCTGATCTTCTTTCTTCTTTAGCTTGTCCATCAATTCTTTCCTCTTGTCTCTAGAGATGCCCACTTGATCCTTCAAGTCATTGATTAAATCATCAACAACATTCAAGTTTTTCTTCAAGGTACATATCTCATTTCTAGCTGCATCAAGATCCTCAAGAGCCACACTGAGTTGTCTCTGAAAACCGAAATCCATTGAATCAATCTCCCGGATCTTTCTCAAGTGATTAAGCTTCCTTATAGGAACTAGGATCTGATACCAATTGTTGGAATCAAGGATCACTAAGAGGGGGGGTGAATCAGTGATCTATCGGTTGACTGATTTTCAAACTTAACTTTCAACCACCGAAAGCAAATACTTAAAACTGAAATGCAGAAACATGAAACAAAAAATCACAAGATGATAACACCATAATTTTTTACATGGAAACCCAAATGGGAAAAAAAATGGTGGGATTTGAACCCATAATATTATTCCTTTATGGTCATTAGCAAAACAATATTACAAAATGGGAAAGCATGGGCATTTAGGGACATTGCTTAGAGCTCACTACTCAAATACAATAACTTGGAAGGCTACAACCCTTAGGGAAGTCTTACTGACTTACAAAGTTGTTACAGTGGTGAATTACAATGTATCAACTCTGAAATAGCATCTACTATGCTTGGATGAGTTCTGGTTAAGTGCTAAAACACTGACTGGATCACCTTCTCTATTCTACCCTTTTCTTTGTCTCAGTCAGCTACCGGATCAAGAATATACACGTGAAACTACACCAAAACGGACTCTCGGTCACCTCTTGCTCGCATATAATTGCACCTTCTACCAAAAAGATCATCCACACCAAACTTATATACCAATAACCACAAAAGAGGTCATACATCATGTCAACCTGAAGGTGTAACATGTAGTCACATGTCAGCTTGACTAGATCCAAAAAGATAAGTGTGGATCACCAAAAAAATAGCAAAATGATGTGTCTAAGTCAGCCCAATCAACAAAAACATGATTCAATGCATCGCAATCACCAGAAAGCTTCTAGGCCCAAATATGCTTTATTCTACCTGAAATGCTAGTTAATTAGCTACCAGTTAATACCTTCTTTTGGATAAGAAGAATTATGACCGCCAAATCATATCTCTATGAATATTTTCCATCAATGACAAACCTAAACCAATAATCATCCACCGGAAACCATCAAAAATCACTGGAGACCACTGGATAAGTGTCAATTGCCAACACTATCTACTTCTATCCCTCCATACAAATAGAGAGGTGTGATCTAGATAGAGGGGTCCACAAAATAGGAGAGAGGTGATGACCTAGAGAGGGTAGAAAGAGAGAAGAGAAGAGGTAGAAGAAAACTAAGAAAGAGAGGGCTAAGGAGGGAGGGAGGGAGAGAGAGGTAGAGAAAGAGCGAGTGAGAGACCTAGAAAGGGGAGAGTAGAGAGGGGAGGGAGAAGAGAGAGAGAGAGAGAGAGAGAGAGAGAGAGAGAGAGAGAGAGAGAGAGAGAGAGAGAGAGAGAGAGAGATGGAAAGAACTATTGAGGTGAGAGACCCATCTCCCTTCATGAACTCTCTCCTCTTATCTCTCACCCTAGATCTCACACCCCTCTCTCCCTAAGTCTCTAAACCATCTCTCCCTAGGCTCTAGGTCTTTTTGTTGAATGGTTGAGTGGTTGAATGGACCAGAATACTAAAAGAGGGGTGGAATTAACAACAATAAAACTTTTATTGATATTTTAACCTTAGCAATTAATCTTATCAATATGAATTAGCAAATGTAGAATAAATGAAAAACATAATCACAATATAGACACTAGATTTTATACGTGGAAAACCCAAATGGGAAAAACCATGGAGAGGGATAACTCTCAAGATAATATAACTAGTTATATAGTGTTTTAAAAAAGGGTGGCTCACTACCAGATGGCTTGCTGCTTGATACAATTTGACTCACTACTGAAATGCTCACTGCAATAGAAATAAGTGAACTCAAGAAAATTACATCTTCAAATCCATGAGGTTAGTTCCAAGATAAGCTCAGACAATAAAACAACATCTCACAACTGATCTGGTAAGGGATCTCTCCAACTTGTCCATAATAGCTTGCAGCAAAATTGATAAGGAATTACTGCAACATTGTCTGCAATTGCACTTTCCACATACACCTTCACTCTTATACACACATCATACTCCACTATTCACACCACACACTACTCACATACACTTTGTTCATATGACTTTCCACTTCACTTGAATCCCAAGTTCATTGATACTACTCACTTTACTTGCATACCTTGCATACCACTACTCTGTTGCTCGCACTCTCCATACACTATCATACATACACATCCATATGTCTTCTATATATATACCAGTAAGCACATACACTGAGATAATATGTCGGCCATACACAAAAAATTTATACAATAAAGCATTACTCGGATCAACATGTTACCAAAATATGTTTTGACCAAAAACAAAGTAACCAAGTCAGCCTTCAATGATCTTCTACATGCTTCCTTCACACATTTCAATTATCAGAACACACTTCAATTACCGAAAAAGAACAAGGGTCTACCAGACCCATAGATATGTACCCATAAGCACAAATTCCAAGAATAACATCTTCCAACTTCAAGATACAAATATCATAGATTCAAGAGCATAGATTTCATAGAAATTAATGTAATACAACCATTCTGATAGCAATTCAACTGACACAATTAATATTAAAACTCGATACAAACCATGATAAGAAAAAACACAATATTTTGGAGAATAGGATCTTTCGGAAAATAATCTTGTAAACTATACATGTCTTACTACTTCATATTACATACATACCTATCTTCCACTGTTTCCCAACATGCCACATCCAGTCCTAACCGGATCACCAGGTTTGACATCAATGACAACATTCACACAAATCTAACACTTTCACCTCTATATCTATCCATTCTCTAGTTCTTTTCATCCCTCTCCATCTCTATCTTTTCCTCCTTACCCCTCTTTCTTTCTTTGTAAACTTATCTCTCTTATTTTCTTCTCTCTCCCTCACTTGTCTACCTCTCCTCTCTCTTGGTCTCTTAGTCACCTCTTGTCTACCTCTCCCTCCATCCCTCCTTAGTCCTCTCTCTCTTTTTTTTTTACTCTCTAATCTTATGTTTCCCTCATCTCTCTATGTCATCACTTATCCCTCCCTTGTATAGGGTTTAGGTAATAAGGTGTAGGATATAGGGTGTAATATTGATAGTATAAGGTTGAGGGTATTTCTTGTACTGATATTTCATCTCTCTCTCTCTCTCTCTCTCTCTCTCTCTCTCATGCACACACACACACACACACACACACACGCACCTCTCTCCCCTCTCTAGGTCTTTGTCTCCATTTGTTTCCCTCTCCCTCTCTATCGCCCCCTTCCTCCTTACCCTCATTTCTATCTTTGTCCCCAACTCTCTCTCTCTCTCTCTCTCTAAACATTGTCTAGGTCATCACCTCTCCCTCCCACTCTCTCTCTAGGTTTCTCTCTTCCTCCCTCTTCACCTCTCCACCTCTCCATCCATGTATCATTAACCACCGCTCTCCATCCACCTCTATCTATCTCACCCCTCTCTCTCTCTATCTCCATCTAGGTCTCTCACCTCTCTCCCCCCTATAGGTATCTCACCCATCCCCCCTTACCCTTATCCCTTTATGAACTCTCTCCTTTTGTTCTCTCTCTTATCTCACTTCTTTATCTCCTCCTTCCTTAGGTCTCTCACTCACTCCATGTCTACCTCTCTCTTCATACCTTCTTACTCCTCTCTCTCTCTCTCTCTCTCTCTCTCTCTCTCATTTTATCTATCATCTTCTCCTACCCTCCCCTTTCTAGGTCATTACCTCTCCCTCTAATTTATTTGGTATAGGATTTAGGGAATAGAGTGGAGAGAGTGATAGACATCTATGGAAGGAGGAGATAGAAAGGTGAGGGGAGAAATAAGAGAACATGAGAATTCATAAAGGGAGGGTGGTAAGGGGAGAACTAGAGAGGGGGTAGATAGATAGGTGATAGACCTAGAGAGGGATAGAGAGGTGGGAGACCTAGATGAGGAGAGAGAGGGGTGAGATAGATAGAGGGGGATAAAAGTAGAGAGAGAGAGAGAGAGAGAGAGAGAGAGGAAACATGAAATCATACATATGATAATTTCCACATGATCCAATTGAGATTTCAATCAAATAAACACATAGAATCCACATTCAAAGAATATACAACACACCCATCAAAGTTGACACAAGATATACCCTAGGAAAACCCTCATGAGGGAAAAACCTAGCCTCCAAAAGCTTCTATCACCATGTATTATCAACAATGCACCATTTAAAATACAACCATGAAAGATTTCAAAACCCCAACTATCAATAAGAAATCCATGTGAACAAGAATGTAACCACCCATGGGTATGTACAAGATCATGGTGGGCCAAACAGGCCCTTAAGTGGCAATGAAAATTTAGAAAAACAAAGTTAGGAAACTTGACGTAAAATTTTGAATAAGTAATCAACATTATTTCAAAAATATGTAAGAATAGAATTTATAGAAAATTGAATGTAGTTTCTAAGCTACTAGTTGATTTCTAATAATAAAAAAAACTAGTTGACAAAAATTTGAAATTTCAATGCAGTAGTACTAAAATTTTAGGAAAACGATAACAAGTAGGTGTCTGTCTAACCACCCTAACCACACTCAAATCATTATATTTTTTTATAAGATTTTAGATATAAGTAGAAGACTCATGTTTCGATGTGACACATATTTTTGCGTAATTTTTTAAAAGTAAATAATTAATTATGATTATTTTACTACAAATTTTTATAAATATAAAAACTCGTATGTTCAAACACCATAACTTGGTCAAAAATTTATGAAATTCATTTTTTTTTCTATAGTATGCAAAGCATAGAATGTGATGCATGTTTCAAATCCAAAGAATGTGATAGTGTTTGAAAGTTATAGATGTTTTCTAATCAGCCTATCAATATAGACTTTAGTCAAAATTCTATTAGAAAATGAATAATAATTATTTATTAAAGTCAAGATAAGACAAAATTTATATTGTTGGAAGGTTGGGAATCTCCTTAAAAATCCCTTTTCATTTCATCAATTTTGGCTAAAAAAAAGTCGTCAACCACCAAGGCAAAGTTTATAAAAACAAGGAAAACTTCTAAACATGTTTTTTCTATTGACTTTCTAGGTTTGGCATGTCCTAGCCAAATCCCAAAGCAATCTCGAGGCAAATGCCAAAGATGCAGTTTTTTATCAGAGGTAACGAATATTCGATATTATTGGATATTGGATAATATCGGATATCTGATTTGTATTATTTTTTTCTATAAATATAATATATAATATATAATACATTATTAATATATAATATATAATATATATTATATATTTATTATATATTATTAATTTATATTAACATATTATATATTATATAATAATCTAATATGTGGTTTTCCAAAATGTTGAAATGGATTAAAACCACCATCGCATTAATGAATATACTCTTTGAATGATTGATGCACACTTACTTCTGGTAGGTAGATGTGAATTAATTAATATACCTTAATGTATGAACACATGCATGAAGAAAACATATTACTCACAATAATGGTTGGAATTTAAACTTAACTCCTGTCGATGAAGGTTTTGTTTTAACGACATTGTGTTTGGTTGTAAATCGGTCATTTGAGAATAATCTGGCATGTCTCTTCAATGTGTAGGGGATAGTATTTACTACCCTTGAGGTGATGGACCTTAAGGTGTAAATCTACCTTCTCTCTACCTCACTTAAACTGATGGTAAAGGTGAGCCAAGAGATGAAAATACTATTTAACTAAGCTAATAGACTACAAATGAGACTCTCAAACAACTCTTTTGAGTCTTTGTCCTTGAGACGAGTGCGCAAGATTGGGACACTAGCATGGAACACTATCATCCTATATAGACAGAGCACATAAGTTGTATGAAAGTGACAGGTATGATAAAACTACTACACAAGTGATACAGTAACAAACTAAATCAATAGTACATAATAGAAAGTACAAAAATAAAGTGAGAAAAGATGAAGGAATCTTACAATCGGTCCATGATTGAAGCCTCATGGAAGATGATTTTGTTCCCACGACTATAAACCTGCACACAAGTAAGAAAGAAAATGTTGGGGGTTGTGTTTAGAGGTTTGCCTCAGTCAGACCCCCATTTTGATGTTTTCACCTCCACGGACAACTTGGATAATAGCAACAATGAAAGATAAAATAATAAAGATAAAGAGGAATGATTAAGTTGATAGATGAATTGAAAATGAGAGATTATGAATGTGCAAATAGATGAAGAAGAGTGAATAAACTCCCCCAACACTTGTGAAGACAACACCATGAGTTCTTCAAGAGGATGCAACAATGGTGGTCTTCAAGATGCTAGAAAACCTGTATAAGTTTAAGAGAATGTATGTGAAGAGCTCAAAATATCTCTAAATGATCAAGAAGTCCCAAGAAAGACCAAAAATGTGAGAGATATAGCCTCCCAAATGAATCCCGACATCGGTGGAAGAAGACAGAGGTATTACAAACTCTTTTGGGTGCAGGCATAATGCTCAAACAACCACCTATGAACTAACAGACTCACAAGAAGCTAGCACGACATGTGAACGTCTCTGTGGTGTGCTAGATTCCCATGCTCAATTGGTCAACATGGTCACTAGAATCCAAGCATTTGGCTAAAAAAGTGATCCATGTGGACAAAAGGGAAAATATGATGATACATGATCTCCATTGACTTGGAGCAAAGATGCTTATGTGATGCAGAATTGCACATGATGCAATTTACAACATTACATTTTGCCCCCACTTTAGCAAGCATGTATTTGTTGATAAATGTGAAGCTAAAGTAGAGAGAGACCATATCAAGATTCACAAAGAATAATCAACATTCATTGATCAGATTAAGTTGCCTCCAACTAGATACACTTGAAATAGAGTTAGATTTTGCTAGGCTTATTTCATGACAAACACGTTAGTTGCAGTCCAACATGTTAGAAAAAGAGATCAGATATTGAATAGATAAGATATATAAGATAACATAATAGAAACAAACCCCTCTTAATGGAGGAAAACCCCTATTATGAAAGATAACAAATAGCAGTTTCCATGATAAAAGAGATAGTGTCGATATGGGTAGCAAGTTGTATTATGCTAGATAGTCATACGATGGGGTGAGAATTAGCTAGCATGAATAGAAAAATGCTAGATAGTCATGCGATTAGGTGAGATTGTGCCGACATGAATATAAAAATGCTAGATAGTCATGCAATTGGGTGATCATAGATTGATTTGATAAGTAATGGATTGGCCCTCACAAAAGGTGACAAGATAAAAATAGATCAAGTAGTTTGGCCCCCACCAAGGCAAACAAGAATGTCAAGCTAAATAGATACAAATGCCAAATGTAGATTATGCAAACATGATAACCCCCCCTTAGAATGGTATGGATGAAAGGCATGTCATTCTAAGGAGAAGAGATGTTGTGACACATCAACATAGCGAGATGTTTTTGTGGAATGTCATCTCCGATGGATGACACATAAGACCCACAACATCAACAAAAATGCAAGACCATAGGGGGATCTAATTATTTGGCGTTAGAACCCATTGCAGCAAGATAAAATGTATAATAGAACTATGGATGGGTGTTTCATCCTAATGTCAAAGTTCTTAGATATGAAGAAGAACACATGAAGACAAAGAGAAAATAAAAATTTGGATCAATGTGGAAGAAGGCCTAAATTCCCCAAATACTTTGCATCACCCTCGAATGTCAAAAAGAACGATACAAAAAAGAGAAGAAGTGGATAATAAATAGAAGAATTTTTATGATAGAAAATATCCTTTATCCAAGCACCTACAGAGTAACTCGAGTCCTCCATGAGAGAACAAAAGATAAAGACAGTCAACCTCCAATTTCCAAGCACCTACAAAGTAGCTTGGGTTGTCTGGGAGGGAATAAACATGTAAAAAAAGCACAAGGGAACATAATCATGTACACACGCTATGCTACAAGATAAAGGAAGATAGTGCCCTAGAACTCCTCAATGATCAGGTCATCATCCTCCCAAACTTGATGATATGGGGAAGGAGGGCGAGACTAAAGCAGAACAATTGCAAGGGAAGTACCAGGCACCTTACCAGCAGTGAGGGCAAGGGAAAAGCCTACATTAACATCCGTATCCATAGGCTCGGAAGGGGCAAGGGTAAACGATTGCATGAAGATTGTAGACAATGCTGGGATATCCTCTAGAGAGTCGAACAAGCATGGCTCGATAGGAGGAAGCATGTGACTTAGTTCGTGGAGATGAAACAGGAGCGATACTGTTGGACCTTGCAAGAGGGGCAGTGATGAACTTAGGAAAAGGTAGGGCATTCTCAACAAGACAAATATAAACAGACATAGAAACAACATTGGAATAGACAGGGAGATAGGAGAGGAGCATACCTGAGTCAATTTCCACCAACGAAACTTTGGAGTGGGGCCCTACTCAAACTTGCATTTAGATTTCATAGGGGAAAAGGGTCACCTGTCAACCGTAGTAGGTTGAAGGACCTCAAGAAAGCTCTGATGAAGAAGCAACTGCAAAATAGGAGGGTCAAATAAAGCTACACTAGACACCACCTACATGTGCAACATATATAAGGGTCAGGATTGTAGATGAGAATAATATATCTGAAATCTTATGGAACAAGATCTAAATTTATTTCAACATCCTCAATAGAGTACCTGCAAATTGCACACAATGCAAACCGAAATCTAAACTAAAACATACATGCATGCTAAAAATTACTCCATTGCACTCCTTAAATCAAGATATTATGTAACTAATATGGCTCTCAGAAGCACACACAAGAAGCTATGATTTATTGGAGATTTGAAATATGATCAATGCAAGATAAGAATGCTAGAATGCAAAAATTACGCGCCAATGCTAGATTCTGGATTGTTAGATTGCCTATTAGGATTGAGAAAGATGAAATAATCCTCTTATATAGAGAATACCTTGGAAAATTGAGAGAAAGGATTAAGAGGTGAAATAATAAATGGTCGGCTAGGATTGAAGGGTAGGTATAGAAAATGATAAAATAATAAGAGGGTAGTTAGGAAAAAATAATAAAATATGAAGGGGTAGGTAGAGGAAAATTAATAGATAAATGGCATGTGTCATAAGAGAAAAAACTAATGAATTAATTAAATAAATTAATATTTATTTAATTAATAGAGGAAGTGGGATTAATTAAATAAATAATATTTATTTAATTTAGGAAAAGGATAATTTAATAAATAAAAATATTTATTTAAATGAGGAAAGGCTTAGAAGATGATTAATGGATTAATTAAATAAATAAGACTTTATTTAATTAATAGAAGACTTAGGATAAAATAATTAAATAAAAAATATTTATTTAATTAAGTTGGACAATTTTAGGTGTCTACAAGGACAATGGAGGTACATCCAGTAGAAAAGTGATAAGGGGCGGCTCCAATGAAGGAGTGATGAAGACATGCATCCATTTAGGGTGAGGTTCATCTATAGGTCCCGAAACAATCAAAAACAATACTGAAGATGATGCAGAAGCTTGAGCAACTAAAGAGATAGGATTTGATGTGACATGAATGGGTGTCAAAGGTAAACTACTAGACCGTGAAGTAGCATCACGTTCCTAAGCTATGGATCATCAATAGTGCTTATGCTCACATGTACACTAATTATGATGGAGATGAGGACCAGGATTCAAAGTGCAAGAGGAATCAAGAGAATCATGATCCATAGGAGAGCCCTCTAAAACCTTGTCTAAAACAGGAGAAGGCCCAACCGATGAAACAGGAGGTGCATTTGAGATAGGTACGACATTCACAAAAATGGGAGACCTACCTCACCTTTCTCGAGGAACGGATAGAGGAATAGAGGGTGTCAACATGGGCTCTAAAGCATGAGCAAGCGGTGATGAATGAGCATAAGAGGAACACTTCCTCTACTCATATCTAGAAGGCCGAGGGATATTGGCCATGAACGAGAGCTCAAAGGGAGGGCAGGTCGTAGACTTTGGGGTGATCATATGGATTTGTGTCACGCTTTAGGCTAACAATGCTTGTTCCGGCCAGAAGGGTTCCGGCCGAACCGATTTGGCCCGATTTGGCAACCACATAGTGCTCGCATGGCAAGACGGTTCCAACCGGAAACATTCCAGCTGGAAGGGTTCTGGCTGGAACACCCTTGCCCTATATAAGAGCCGAAATCCACCCAAGCCCCTCATTTTGCATTGAGCGCTTGGAGTTGAGCAGGAGGGTGCAAAAAATCACAGAGATCTGCCCGAAAGTGTTTCGGTGGTAAGTACCATTTTTTTTTAAAATGTATTTATTTTAACATGTTAATTTATATTGTTTTTTTTTTAAATAGTTTTTAATAGAATTTTTTTTTTTTAAAGTTTATAAAATATATATATATTTTTTGTATATATTCTATCATATTAGTTTAGAATATTAGAAAATAAATACACATACATACAAATACATACACAATCATACACATACATACATACATACATACATACATACATACATACATACATACGTACATACCTACACAAAAATACATACACATACATACAAACCTACATACATACATACATACATACACACATACATACACATACATACAAACCTACATACAAACATACACAAACATACATACCTACCTACCTACATACATACATACATATACATACATATAAAATAATTATATGTACACCTTAGGACATACACATACATAAAAATACATACACACATACATGTCACTATCTTCGTAAGGAGGAATTGTGTAAAATTCTTTCATTTCCCATTGCAAAACATATCCATTAGCAATATTTTGACAATGAGTATATCTGTTGTTCACAATGCAATCAACGCAAAAGTATGATTTTCCTTTTGCAAGAATAACACGAGGCTTGCTAAATCCCGTAGTCATGACTTGATGAAAACTTTTAATACCATTAATTGATTGACAATTATAAGGATTTGATCGATCAATATCTGATAATACCAAAATTATTTAGTCAATTTTAGTTCATTTCACACACACACGCATATATATATACACAAATTTTAAAAATAATTCAAGAACACCAAGAATGTTTATATATATATATACCTTTAACTTCCCAAAAATACCGCTTGTTGTAAGTTGTATCACGACCAACAAAATGATTTTTGCACCATTGAATAATATCATTAGAATTACGTATGGTGTTACCTGTACAAAATCTCTTTCTTTAGAAAATTGGACAACCCACATGTATATATATATATATATATTAATCTATGAAGATAATTTACCTGCAAGTTCATGTTGGCAAAGTGCACATTTCACACATGCTCTCCTTTTCCATGTCCATTCTCAAAGAAGTTCCACAAAAACTTTATGCTACGTCGAGCATGTTGTAGGGATAACCAGTTAAAAGCTTTTGCAAACTTAAATTGCCCTGACATGAATAACATATATATTATATATATTTAAGTTTTTGACCTGTTATATACAATCAAATCATATATATAATAAAAAAAACAACTTAAATAATCAATTTCAAATATAATGTACTTACCGACACATCCATCTGACCAAATCCGATGTTGTGTACATTCTATCCCACGATCTTTAATATATTCAAAAAACATTCCAAAAAAATGTGCTACATAGCTCCTATCATGACACATATCATCACTACTATAGAAATGGACCTCCTTGATGATAATGCGTTCATTTTCAGTACTCTCTATACCATCCACATGAAATTGTGCATGTCTATAGCAAACTTGTACAAATATTGCAACTTGATCAGAATGATAATATTGACTTTGAATTTCTATGTGAGGACTAAATGCATAGTTCTCAGAGAAATCTACAATTGAAAGAATACAACCTGGTGGAAAACAATTCTTTGAATCATGAAACTGGTTAGCCTACCATCTTGCACCATGACAATGTTGGATATGTGGATATATCATATTATGAAATCTATCTATAAACTGAATGTAGGACAATTCACTCTCTTTCAACATAATATTTTTGGATTCAGTTCCTGACTTACTTTGGTATGTCTCATATTCAAATCTCTTCCATATAACTAGTGCATGAATATCAATATTCTCAGTTTGCAACACAAACTTACTAAAAAGTCCACAATCATTGCATTCACCTTTTATACATTGTATTTTGAACTCATCTGAATCTTCTAATTTATCACATAAAATAGACTTCACAAATTGTGTTGTACTTGTAGGAATGACTATATTTGGATTAATTGTTGCCATGAACTTCTTATATGATTGCAAGTGTAGATGAAATTCAACATGATTTTGACAACAACAAGTTTCACATACCTTATTTATGCATACAAAGAAAGGACAAAATCTCTCAAACATCCTTTGGCAAATCTTTACATCTGAAAATTATTGCTTGAATACTTCAAACAATTCACTTTGTGTTGTATCTAAGAAATGTTTTGGATGTGTAATATTTTTACCATCTTCATCTATCATCTGTATAGTATCCCTTCTATTGGAAGAAACATGAGATTGATTGGTCCAATAATCAATGACCTATCTTTTTACATCTTCAGAAATTTTGTCTTTTCTAGGAACCCTATAGATATTTACCCAATTCTTTTCAATGTTTTCATCCAACATATTTCTCTTCCTAATGTATCTTTGAACAGTTCTTCTAGATACATGCATTAATTGAGAAATTGCATTAACTTGTTTTCTACGAGTAAATTCCTTACTAGTAATCATAGTCATCAATGCTCTATGTGCAACACTTAAATCAACACCTCGACTTGTGTTCTCAATACAATTCAATGCTTCTTGTAAATTTTCAATTGTAGTTTTTTTTACTAATGTATCAGGAGAACTTTTCTTATTACCAACACCCAACAACTCCAAAATAGGTTTCATTTGCCTTTTCCTAAATAACTTAGCAAATAATTGTGCTCTTCCAATAATAGAATTATTTTTAAAATAATCATCCCACAATTTATTACAATGCAATTCTAATGTGCTTTCAGGTATCATATCTTTAGATAAAATTTCATTGAAAAGACTTTCTTCATCCATTTCCATCAAATTTTCCATACCAGAAAAAAAAATTCATCTCGTACCTAAGTAGATGTTTCTTGAACATCATCAGGTTGATCTTGAACAACAACGGATTGTTGTTGACTATGTTTTGTGTAACCTTTCATCTTATCATCCCTTTTACGATCATACAACCTTGATCTAGTCCTATTATTCCCCATTGCAAAAAATATTTAGATCTTCAAAATTTTGTGCTTTGAACCTAAAAACAAAACATGCAAGTATGCAAATCTTTAAAATTTAGTGCTTTGAACTAAAAAGGTTATATATCTAATTACTTTTCCTCGTTTCTTAACAAAAAAAATATAGTTAGTGAAATGTATAAATAATTTTGCATTCTTAAACTTAACATGTGTAAATTTCATCCATTTAGATCATTAGACTTGAAGTCCAATTTTTATAATTTAGAAAATGAAAAAATAAGGCTCAAGAAATTTAGGAGCATTGATAAAAAGTAAGAAATTAAGTATACTTCAATTAGATACATTTGACTATATGCAATGTACATATGAACGTGATTTAATAACATTAATTGCTTGAAATCACTTAGCTAATATATAGAGAATTTGAGTCAAGTATTAAAAAATTAAATATAATATAATTCAGTACTAAATAGTGTTGGATATATGGCCAAGTAATAGTTATCATGGTATCGCAGTGACTAAAGAATGTGGTTAATCTAAAAAATATTTAATTTCCAAAAAAACATCTAATATTGTAAATTAAGCATGATTGAAAAATAATTTAAAATAACATACTTGGAAAGGGTAGATGCCTTCCGAAAAAAATTCAAAATCTTCACCCCTTAACAAAATTAGAAATATTTTCCCCTTTATAATCTTCCTACTCGCTCCAAAATGCCACTTTATTTGAATTTTTTTTTTTTTTTTGCAAAAATAACTCTTATTATTTTCGCACTTGATTGTTTTGGTTTTTTTAATGGGAAAAATAATTCTTTTTTATATTTGGTTCAAGTGAGCGGTCGCTTGTACGACCGGTCACGTCGGCCCTCACAGTTTCGGCTGGAACGACTTATGTGGAATGCCAAGTGGCAGCCACATCAACAAAAATGATGATTTTCTCAAACTTGTCACTTCTGCAAAAAAAATCAATAGGTAAATTAAACTTAAACTTATTAAAAAAATTAAAAATACCCTTTTTAGAGATCGAAGTCACGATTCTACTCATATAATTTTTTTAATGTTCCGATTACATTTAATGTATAAAAAATTAAAAATACTACAACTAGGTATTCTTTTATTCGATAACAGGCTGCTTTGAAAAACAAAAGAAAATATCGAATCACTTCAAAAAATATTGAAAAAAGTATGGTTCACTAGAAGAGAGAGTCTTCTCCAAAAGGGTATTTTTAGTTTTTGGATTATCATAAATCGAATAGACAAATTGTGGTGGGAGACAAAAACTATCAAATTCTGGTGTATTCGACTTCCAAATGCTATTACAAAGAAAATATACATCAATTTTTTTTATTTTTTTTCATGCACTATATAAATATGTGATCTATAACGGATATCAAAATGAGAAAAAAAAGAGTTGATTTACATTTTCTTTCGAGGTGGGAACCAAACCCATTGTTTTTCAACGTTTTTCAACAATAAAAAAATGGACTTTAAAGCTAAAAACACATAAATTATTGAATTTTTTTTTTCAAAAAATAGTAGACTTAAACTTCAACAAATTTTACACATTTCATCAGTTTACATAATCTTCAAATTCAAAATGCAAATGACACTTTTATGGTGACGAACTTGAATAGTTATTGTTGTGTTAGCCTTTTCCTTTGTAAAAGTGTGACATAGGTTTGTACTTTTACCCTTTGATGGTGCGGGTGTTTATCCCTTGTCTGCACTAGGTACAATCGTAGGAAGAAAAGACACCATAAAAGGCTATGTAGTGCTAGATAGATGAGGAGGTCTATTTAGAGGAACAAATTTAGCCTCAACCCTTGATGATGAGGGTACATAAGGCACTACCCGCTCCAACATAGGAATAGACGAAGCAGAGGTCGATGCGGGAAGAGGTAACGAATAGCCAAGATGGACCGATTTAGGGGTCAGCTCCCCCATATTGTACTGATAATATGTGTGGTACATCAAGTCACCATAGGGAAGCATGGGCCCCATCAGAGCAGGCCCAAAATGATCCAGTGAAAAATCCCCATGGGCTAGTAGGAGTCGATATCTAATATCCTAGACGACATGCATATAATTCTCATGAGGAAAATTTAGGCATTTATGAATCACTAAAGGGACTGCATCCATAGCAATAAACTAGAGAAAACCTAGTTTTACTCGAAATAGGTTTGATTCAAGAATGATCACAAATGTAGAGGAAATAGCCTTGGATCCCACTATGATCGTCAAGGTGATATTTCCCAAAGGAGAAAGAGATAGCCCATTATGTGTTCTTAAATTTGCACAATGCTCAACATATCTCGACCTATGTCATCCATTTACAAAAAAGGTTTCCTCTATGACGACATTGACTTTGTAGGAAGGGTCAATCATCACACCTGTAACATTTTGACCATTGAGATTCACATGGATATATAGAGGAGCAAGCTTTCCACAATATGGGGCATCCAAAACAGTGAATGATATATCAAATATCTTCACCTTCTAACTAGGAGGTGAGATCAGAGTGATAGTAACCATATTATCATAAGGACCATCATTTGACTGAATCTGATGCAGAGATAAAATTGGTTGAATGCAAAGGGAATGGATTTGTGAATATATGCAACTCACTATTTGTTTTATCAATAGACTCGTTAGATTTATTCTTTTTATCACTGACTTTTATAGCTCCATTTTTTATGTGGTCTTGGACTATGTGTCTAAGATGATAACATCTCTCAATATCGTGACTAGGTACATGGTGATATTGGCAAAACTTAGATCCATCATACCAATGAGGGTATGGTATATTGTTTTGCAGATGTCTAATCTCAGGAAGGGTGATGTGATTGTCTTTCAACAATCTTGGAATTATGCTTAGATAAGAGTCATTCAATTTAGTGAAGACCCTATTGTGTGGTAGTTCTTATGTAGTAGCTATTGAAGGAGTAACTACAACATTAGGCACAACTTTGTTCTTTTGAGATCCTTCTAAAGACATGCATGTGAAAGTACCAGTACGAGAGTTCAAAGAGGATTCTCTGAATTGAGTCATCATATGCTAGTAATAAGTGAGCACAAAACATAGATTGACAAAGTTTTGATAGCGATTGAGTGATAACTTCTCCCTCAATGCTGGCTAGAGATTTTTGATGAACATCCTTTGCAAATAATGATGGTGACTTGGTACAGATAGATTGGTACCATGAGATAAAGTTTGTAATCTTCTCATTAGGCCTTTGCTTACAATGAACAAGGTCAACGATGGTGACCCTGCTGCTAATGTTATATTGGAACCATTTGAGGAAGAGATCCATAAGCTAATCAAACATATAGATAGAGTGATCAGGTAATGAACTATACCATTCTAATGTGGTCCCCTTAAGAGAATTCAAGAATAGTTTAAGCAAGACAAAATTCAGGTTGTGGTAGTCACTACACATGGTCATAACATGGTCATAAATGAGTCGATCTGCACATTGGGATTTCCACTGCCATTGAACTGATCAAACTTTAGTGACTCAACCCCCCAAGGAAGGATGGTATTAAGGATGGTTATGTCAAGCAGGATCTTATGGTAACAGGAAGGCATCAAATACTGACTAGAGGTGAATGCTAGGTTCATGAGTTGCAACTACAATTGTCCCATGTTCTGCAATATGGTGTTCATGATAGGATTAGTAGGTGGCGGAGGAGGAGGAGGAGCACCATGTGTGCCACCACCTTCACTAGAATTGACATGAGGATTGGTACTACCGCTAGGGATAGCACCGATACCTGGACCAGCACTGAGAGAGGCAGTGTGTCCTCCAATAAAAGTGGTAGTGGAAATACCAACCATACTAGTATAACTGAGGGGAGTGGTAGAAGAATTAATGCTAGGGAAGGTAGGTCCAAGATTAACCATATGTATCATCAAACCAGGTATGCCAACACCAAATTGAGAACCACAAGTGTCAGTTTGCCTATCCTTAGGAGAGGTACCTGCCAAAGGCACATGACTCTTGACAATCATAGATAATTCCCTCAACATCTCCAGGGCTCTTCTATATAAGATGACTATTTCTCTCAAAGTTCTTACAATGTTAATTTCCAGCCTGGGGGAGGACATTCTCCCTATTCAAGAAACCTTGAAAGTCTCTCAGATTCTGCTCCAGCATGTTAATTTATTCAAAATTAATAGTAACAATAGAATCATGATCAACAACAGGAGAGGAAGTTGGAGGAGAATACCTCAGAGTGTTTCTCTGAGAATTGGAAGAGAATCAGGTGAAGAGGGACCCCTGTCAAAATGGTCTTGAGAGGGTGAGAAGCCAGTAAATCATTTGGATTGGGATGCAGATCATTAAACATGAAACTTGGCCTAAGAGGACTATAACGATTTGTAGGAACGTTCTTCCTAGCCATCCTTCTCACAACAACTCCTATGGTAGTCTGGGTTGTAAAGCTTATAGACAAGCTCCACAACACTTCGACCACACTATAAGGATGTTGCAAGCCTATAACACTCAGTGATAAATAAGTTGTTTTGAGTTTTGTTTCAAAGTTGGAATGCAATTATATTTGTCTTCTTTTTTTCGCATTTTACATTGATTTTAAATTTTAAATGAAAGTATAAAATAAAAACTAGAAACAAAAGATGATGCAACTAGTTCACATCAGGTTCATAAAATGTAGAGGATTGGATTTACTACCCTTGAGGTGATGGACCTCAAGGAGTAAATCTACCTTCTCTCTACCTCACTTAAACTAGCGCTAAAGGTGAGTCAGAGGATGATAATACAAAACTAAGCTAACATACTACAAATGAGACTCTCAGATGACTCTATTGAGTCTTTGTCCTCAGTACGAGTGCACGAGCCTGAGACACTAGTGCGACACATTTTCCTCTTGTACGGACGGAGCACAAAAGACATATGAAAGAGATAGGCATGATAAACCTGTTGCACAAGTGATACAATAACAAACTACAATAGTATAGAATACGAAGTACTAAAATAAAGTGAGAAAAGATGAGGGAGGCTTACAATCGATCCATGATTGAAGCCTTCTGCAAGATCATTGCCTTCCCATAACTTTAAACCTACACAAAAGCAAGGAGTAAAATGCTGGGGGTTGTGTTCAGAGGTCTGCCTCAGTTAGACCCCATGTTTCATTTTTTCCACCTTCTCGGACAACCCATATAATAGCAATAGTGAAAGATAAAATGATAAAGATAAAGAGGCATCATTAAGATAATAGATGAATTGAAAATGAGAGATTATGAATGTGAAAATAGACCGAGAAGAATGAGTAAACTCCCTCCAACACTTGTGAAGACAACATCGTGGGTTCTTCAAGAGGCTACACAATGGTGGTCTTCAAGATGATGGAAAACCTATATAAGATTAAGAGAATGGATGCCAAGAGCTCAAAATATCGCCAAATGATCAAGAAGTCACAAGAAAGACCAAAAATGTGAGAAATATAGCCTCCCAAATGAATCTTGATGTTGGTGGCCAAGGACAGAGGCGTTACAAACTATTTTGGTCCCAGGTGTAATACTCAAATGATCACTTGCAAGTTGATAGATTCATGGGATGCTAGCGTGACACACAATGTCTCCATAGTGCACTATAGTCTCATGATCAATTGGTCAGCATGGTTGCTATAAGACAAGTTTTGGGTTGACAAAGCAATGGACATGTGGAGAAAAGGACAAATATGATGATGGATGATCTCCATTGACTTGGAGCAAAGATGCTTATGTGATACGGAATTGCATGAGACACAATTTACAATATTACACAATTTTTATTATATATTATAATATTAATATATAATATGGGTATGTGCAGGATCATGAGGGGCCAAAAAGTGGCGATATTCTAACTAAAGCCCTAATCGATAGGCTAATTGAAAAATATCTATAACTTTCAAATGGTATCACATTTTTTGAATCTGAAAGGTGTGTCACATTTTATGCTTCGTATACTATAGAATTAAAAAAAAATTGAGTTTCATAAAGTTTTGACCAAGTTATGGTGGTCAGACATACAAGTTTCTATATTTTTAAAAAGTTGTAGCAAAAAAATCATAATTAATTATTTATTTAAAAAAAAATTACAAAAAAATATGTGTCACATCTAGACACGAGTCTTCTACTTATATCTAAAATCTTGTAAAAAATATTATGATTTGATTGTGATTAGGGTGTCAAATAGACACCCGCTTCTTATCTTTTTCTTGAAATTTTAGTAATATTGCATGGAAATTTCAAATTTTTGTCAAATAGATTTTTTTTTTAGAAAACAACTAGTAGCTTAGAAACTACATTCAATTTTCTATAGATTCTATTCTTACATATTTTTAAAATAATTTTGGTAACTTATTCAAATTTTTACGTCAAGTTGCCTAACTCTGTTTGTTTTGTTCATTGCCACTTAAGGGCTTGTTTGGCCCACCATGATCTTGAACATACCCATATATATTAATATTATAATATATATATACATACATATATATATACATACATACATACATACATACATACATACATACATACATATATATATATATATATAAATATATATATATATATGTATATATATATATATATGTATATATATATATATATATATATATATATCCTGCAATTCAGTAAAATTGCATTGCATAAATCTTGCTTCCTTGGATGGGAGGAGGCTCCTTTGGGGTGGCTTTCTAAATTCCCTTTTAAATGGGAAGGTCCAAACTAGATTGTGAAATACCTTGGCTTCCCCTTCGCAGTTGTTCCTAACATGAAAGAAATGTGGGAATGGATTAGAAACAAGATTGATAAGAAAATTACTAAATGGAGTAGAAAATTTCTGTCTTTGGCTAGAAGATTTCAAGTTTGCCAAAATATTATGTCTTCGTATAACATTTACTATTCATCAACTTGGCTTTTTTGCAATTACCAATTCAACTATATACAGAAAAAAAATCAGGAACTTTCTTTGGTCAGATGGGAAAGGTAATAGGAAACAACATATTGTGAAGTGGGATTGGTATGTTATTAAAAAACAAAAAGGCGGTATGGGTCTTAGAGACTTGAGGTTGCAAGGAATTGCCCTAGCATCTAAATGGATATTCAGGGCTTTAGAGGGCAATGAACCTTGGAAAGCTTTGATTCGACACAATATTTCCAGGTCAGTTCCAAAGAGAGCTAAAAGATGGAAGAATTTGCCTTTTGATGACCTACTAGCAGGAGATTTTCAGTTGGCCCCATCAGGGTCAGACGTCTTCAAATCACTATGGAAAGCATGAAAATTTATAAAGAAGCTTATCAAATCTCCTACCAATGCAGATCACCTCTTAGGGGATAAGTCCATATGGTGGAACTTGAAACATAATGACAAGCCTCTTGCTACAATGCAAGGTTGCTCTGCTCTCAATTGGCACAATAAAGGCATTGGGATTGTGGATGATATTGTTTGGAATGGTACTCTGCTTTCATGGGAGGAGATCTCCAGTTGTTTTGATATCCCCCACTCTCAATCTAGAACCTATAATATCTTGAAAGATGCTATTTCCCTTTTTATGCTTCCTCCCCCCTACCCCCGCACTTTCTTCCCCAATCTCTCTCTCTTGGCTGGATGGCAAACCCCTTCCCCTCCTTAAGGCTAAAACTATTTATGACTCCTTGTTAAATGTTGATTCCATCATTGGCTTCCTTAATGCCTCATGGAACCTTCTCTGGCCTCCACAAGTTTGGGTTAATCACTTTATGAGATTTCGATCATGGCCATTAGAGCCAAAAAATAAATTCTTTGGATGGCAGTTGATCCTTCAAAAACTACCCTTGAAAGATTTTGAGAAAAATTTCTTCTCCTGTAACATTTGTCATCTACCTGAAACTATTAATCATGTCTTTTTGCTAAGGAAGTTTGGAAGATCTTTGGGATTAAGTTTGGTGATAATTTCTTCTCTTGTCTAGAGACTTGTTTTGGATTCATTAAATTAGGTTGTAAGAAGATGGCTTGTCTCTTTTGGTCTTGTCTTTCTTTAGAGATTTTATGGATGATTTGGAAATTTTGTAATGATGATGCTTGTACTGGTAAATCAAGAAACCTTACTGAGTCTCTACGGAGACTCATTTTTCACCTAATCTCTATGCAGGTCACTGTGGTTCTGAGGTTAGACAAAGGAAAATTTGACCAATGGATCAACGATGGCTCTACAGTAGTGTACTTGAGAGAATTGTCTCAAGGATTTTTATGGGACCGGGTTGGCAGTAACAATTCAGCCTTTGAGCAGGCCTTGATAAGACTCATGCATCAGCTGGAACATAAGTAGGCTAGGATGGATGCTATTCGAGGAGAAGAAGATTGAATCTGAACACACATTACTCATCCACATGTTGAACAAATTGTCAACGGGCTGATTGAAGTATGGATGGAAGGTGAACGAGGATGGGCTACCTAGATTCAACCAATTGGAAACAACAACCTACCTAATAATGATATATCTTTTGATTAACTAGGATCTCTGACTCTTTATTCTTATTTGGTTATTGGCTCTTCCTCGATTTATAAGTTTGTAATCATGATATATCTCCTTTGTAAATAATTTGGGTATGTAGCATCACAGATCTGGACATGATGTATATTCTGGCTTACCTCATGTTATTCATGTTGGACACAACAGATCACTAAGACGGGGGGGGCACTGAATCAGTGATTTAAACTCTTTTCCTTCAACAAGGAGATACCGGTAATATATATTATATATATATGTATATATATACATACATATATATACATACATATATACATTCATATATATACATACATATATATGTATATATATATATGTATATATATATATATGTATATATATGTATGTATGTATATATATATATATATATATATATATCTCTATATATATATATATAACAAACTGAGTGCTAACCGGTAACTTAAAAAATGCAAGCAGAGTGTATGAAAGGACTTGCTAGAACATGAACAAAACACAAGCACAAGAATACATCACACAACACCAAATATATATGAGGAAAACCCCATGTGGGAAAAACCTCGGTGAGAATAGCTATTGGAGATCTTCTACTCCAATCCAGCTTCACAATGAATCTTTGATTATAGTATTTAGGGCACTAACCCAAGAGTACCAACCCTTGATTTATGAGCACCAGCCACTGCAACATTTATAGGATACAACCTAAAGGAGCTACAACCCCTGCACTAAGATACAAATTAGTGAAAACAATATAAGCCTCAGATATAAAAATGAAATCACTATTGCAAATGAAGTTTTGCAACCTTACAATATTCTCCTCTACCGGTTTTAGCTTTACCAATTTGTATTCTCTCCACCCACTCTACAACTTGACTTTGTTGATCCCTTTTCTCAATCCCCTCTCACAATATCTTTTCTCTCTCAAATCACACTCGGTCACTCTTAATTAGGCATAGTCTCTGTCAGTTTGTCACCTCTGTGTTCAATGCACTCTCCAATGATTGTTCCTTATACTGGTTTACTCTGCTTCTCCTTATTGGTCAATACTTCACTCATAAACACTTCTAGTGTTTATCTCTTCGACTCTCAGCAATTTCACACTTATCATACTTTCTAAAGATATCAATCTCGTACATGATTTGCTACCTTCAAATTTGTTGAATCATAAAAAGCTCAACTATTTCCTTCTCAAGATCTTCTTGCAATTTGATTTCTTTGCTTTGATCTAGGTGCCAACTACTCCCTAATCTTCCTCTATCATTCTTTCTTCCTTGAGCCACATCAGTCAGTTACAATCCCATGATTTTTGGTTGTTTCATTGATGTCGACTAGTTGTTTCAACAACCATGTTGATGGAGGCTTCACCGACCTTTGCATGTTTGCCACCTCAGCTCCACATGGCATCACAATGGTCATACTCTTAGCTCACTAACACACAGGTGGTTTACACTTGAACATTCAGAAAACTCATACCAGTATAGGCCTTTACTGGTGAGACCTTCTTCTCCTGCTAACTGGTAGTGCACACTGCACCGGTAGCTCATCTTCACCTCTAGTGGTTTGTGATTACTTGAACATTTTGCCTCTTCATCATAAATAGCCAGCCAAACTCCAGACTGGTTTATGCTCGACTGATTATCACTCAACATGCTCACACACACATGCATCTCACCTCATACCGGTGAGGTCACTAATAGTCTCAATAACTACTTGTCTTCTACCATACCGGTTGATAAGTCTTCATGTTAATATTCTCAATACATTATTTGTCTTTCACCATATGGGTACATTCTTCTTCATACTGGATGACATACCTCTATCAGTAGCCTTCTTACAATACCAGTTGACATCAATGACAAACCAATTCCAACAATCTCCCCCTTTGGCATTGATGTCAACATCTTCTTATTCGGTTTCTCTCCCCCTTTGACAACAATGGCAAAGAGAACCTTAGTCTGACGCAAATAAGATCTCCCTTGACTACATCTGGTTATGACACACTTTCCCCTTGTGTCCATGCTTCATGATTAAAGAGTCATAAGATAGTAACAATGGTTGACTCCCCCTAAATCATGCAATCTCCTATGCATTCAAGTTTTGCCATATGGTGGGACAACTCCCATATTTTGTCTCAAATACTCAAATGGGACCAAAGGAAGCAGCTTGGTAAATATTTCAACAATCTGCTCATCAGTGGGAACATACTCAACTATGACCTCCTTATTTTCTACCTTCTCCCTCAAGAAGTGATACTTGATTGCAATGTGTTTTGTTATTGACTGCATTACTGGATTATTGGAGATGTTGATTGCACTTGAGTTATCACATCGGATTGGAATGGGTTATGGTATCTCCACCTATATATCTTTCAGTGTCTGCCTCATCCATAAAACCTTTGAACATCATGTAGTAGCTGCTATGTACTCTGCCTCAGTAGTAGATAGTGACACTAAATCTTGCTTCTTATTGTGCCATGATACTAATTGGTCTCCTAAGTAGAAAGCACCTCCACTTGTACTTTTCCAGTCATCAATACTTCCTTCCCAATTCGCATCAGTATAAGCCTGCAAAGAGAAGTCTCCTTTCTTTGGATACCACGGACCATAGCTGATAGTTCCTTGCAGATACCTGAAGATTCTTTTGACTGCATTTAAGTGAGACTATTTAGGAGCAACTTGGAATCTTGCAACCATGCAAACAACTTGTACAATATCTGGTCTAGATGCTGTTAAATACAACAGACTACAGATCATAGACCTATACAGTGTTTGCTCAACTTTTGGTGATTCATCTAGTTTGCTCAACTTACAAATGGTAACCATGGGAGTACTTACCTATTTTCTATCCTCCATTTGAAATTTCTTCAGCATGTCTTTCACATACTTGGTTTGGGAGATGAAAATTCCTTTCTCCTTCTATGAGATCTACAAACCAAGAAAATAGGACAACTCACCCACCATGGACATATCATACTCTATCTTCATCTGATCTGCAAATTCTTCGCACATGATGTCCTTGTCTCCATCAAAGATAATATCATCCACACATACAATAACTATAATCATGTGATCTCCATTTACCTTGACATACAAGTTGTTGTCTACATTCCCTTTCCGGAATCCTTGCTCCTTCAAGTATTTGTATAACTAAGAATACCATGCTCTGGGAGCTTGCTTCAAACCATACAGGGCTTTCTTCAACCGGCATACAAAACTCTCATCTTCATGCAACAAGTACCCTTCTGGTTGTTCCATATACACCTCTTCTTCAAGATTTCCATTGAGAAAAGCAAATTTCACATCCATCTGATATACTTTATATTCCTTGTGGGCTGAGAAAGCTAAAAACATTATTATTGCCTCTAACCTACCAACCGATGCAAATGTTTTTTTCAAAATCAATACCTTCCACTTGAGCATACCCTTTGCAAACTAATCTTGTGTTATGCCGGACTATCTTACCTTCTTCATTCATCTTGTTCTGGTAGACCCATTTGGTCCCTATGACATTCTTGTTTGCTAGTCTAGGAACAAGTTCCCAAGTTTGATTGTTCTCAATTTGTCTCAATTCTTCATCCATGGAATCTACCCACTTCTCACTTTTACTAGCATCATTAGTGCAAGAACACCTAGATTTCTTGATGAATTTTCACAATTTTGTAGTGAATGATCCCCAGTTGGATCAATGAGTGAATAAAGGACTATTGGAAGGTCCAAAAGTGTGTTTTAAGGTTATTTGTAGTTTGATTGTCTCTAGTGTTAACTGATTCTCTTAGTTTTGGCCAATATGCCTTTGTAAGCCTAAAATGGCATCATTTAGTAACATTGGGAAAAACTCCTTGCAAGGCCTCATAAGGATTTTGGAAATGTTTGTTTGATGTTAGGGAACCATCCTAGGAGGTTTAGAGTGTGTAGATATGCACAAGTTTCAAAAATGCATTGTGGAGCAAAAATTGTCATGTTTGCTTGACAACTTTTTGCAACAATGTGAACAATTCTTGAAAAATGCTCAAATCGGTGGTTAGAGAACCGATGGGTGGTTGGTTATGAGTAAGTAGGCATATATAAGGCCTTTAAAATCATTTTAAGTGGGTTGGAAGATCCAAAGAGTAAATATTGAATAACAATTTGAGGCAATTTCCAGATTTTGCATAAAAACTTGTTAAATTGCTTATAGCAGTCCGTACTAGATGGATTGATTACGGTACTATTCTTTCATGGTGGTTTAGGATTCATTGTTGTGGTGATTTAGAAATACTTGTGCTCTTTCATTGTTCAAATTTAGTGGTGTGTTTGAAATCTTTTTAATTGCACTGCTCTCGGCCTGAGCAAAGGGTTTAAGACTCTAGAATGACTCCAACTTGAATTTCCTTTGTGGATTCTCTATGCCCTTAGGGATTCAAGTAATGGAGTTTTTAAGTAATGTAAATATCTCTTTTTGTTTACTGGAAGTTGTTTGGGTTCATTTTACCTTCATGCTCTAGGTGAGCTCTCCCATAGCCCGACTAGGAGCATGATTGTTGTTCTCATTATTGCTTGCAGGGGTGATCTAATCTGATTGTGCCAAGTGTTTGGCATTGAATTTGGTTGTTGTATAGAGCTCTAGTATGAGTAGGGAGATATGAAAAAGTGTGAAGAATAGTAAACTCCATTGAAGAAAACTTATAAGACCTAAACCCTACAAAAGAGCCAATTTGGGGTTCGTACTTGTACGTACAAACTAGAAGTTCTCATCTTCAGAATCTTAAATAATGTCCAAATCGGTATCCAGATCATAAAATATTTAAGGAGGTTCTTTGTAATTATTTGAGAAAATGAGCAAAAACCATGAAGGTAGGGCTAAAAGGGGCTCATAGGGCTATTAGGCCTTGAAAATAGGAACTTATTAAAGCGATGAAGAAATGAAGGGAAACAAGCTAAAAAACCACATGTTAGGAGATGTTAAACCATATCAAACTCCTTCTAGTCCCCTATAAGTCAAGGTTAAAGAATTTGACATTTTGATGGTTGAACTTACTCTAGTGAGTTCTAGCCTTGATCTTGAGTAACTAGAGTAATCTAGTTGGTAGAGAGTTTTCCAAAGGAGTTTAGGTGTTGGAATTGATTCAAGAGGAGAGAAGGGCATAAAAAAACATGGAAGCCCACCGTAACACCTTTTTCTAACATATAAACCAATTTGCAACTCTTTTGTGAGAATCTCCCTATCAATCATCAAACATTTTGTGCTCTACCTCAATCATGAGACAAAAATTTACTTGCTCACCTTCCCGGGATAATCTCCTTCTAGTCTGCACACCTTCATTCCTATCTCCTATGATCTATTCTTCTAGATGATTCTTCTACACATACTGGTTGGGGATCTTTTTTGGTGCATCATCTACTGGTCCATTTTCAGATTGTTCTTCATATTCAATATTTGAATCATCAATGTAAGGTGTCGGTGCAGATTTTCCTCTATGTGAGTCTTCATCTATTCTCACACTTACACTTTCAACCACACTTCTCAATCTCTTGTTGTAGCATTTTTAGGCTTTACTGTTGGTTGAGTATCCCAAGATATTGCTTCGTCACTTTGGGAATCAAAATTTCCTAAACCATCAGCATCTCTCTTGATGAAGCACTTACTTCCAAACACTTTGAAGTGCTTGAGTGATGGTTTCCTTTCATTCCATAACTCATAAGGAGTCATTCTACTATTCACTCTTAACTATGCCTATTTTAAAGTCTAGACAACAATATGAATTGCTTCCTTCCAGTATATATCTAGTATGTTGGCCTCATTCAACATAGTCCTAGGCATATCCTTCACTATCCTATTTTTCCTTTCTACCACCCCATTTTGCTGAGGTGTCCTTGCAGCTGAATACTATCTTCAGATTCCATGTTTCTCACAGTAATCAATAAAATCATTGGAAGAAAATTCTCCACCCCGGTCTGATCTTAAGCATTTTAACCGATGTCCACTTTCATTTTCTATCATCTTCTTGAAAATTCTGAATCTCTCAAAAGCTTGTGACTTATCATGTAGGAAGGTTACCCAAGTCATTCTTGAGTAATCATCTATGAACACCATGAAATACCTTTCTCCATCCAATGCTCTTGTCCTTGTTGGCCTACATAAGTCAATATGTGTCAACTCCAAAGGTCTTGAGGTGTTATATTCTTTTGTTTTAAAGCTGACCTTTGCTTGCTTACCTCTGACACATTCATCACAAAATGTGCTTGCCAGTTTTATGATCTGAGGTATGTTTCTCACATACCGGTTCTTGCTTATCTTAACCATATTATCAAAATTCACATGGCCTAATCTTTGGTGCCACAACCATATTCATCAACTTGTCCCATCATACATTGGGACTCATAGCATTCCTTCAGATTGTAGACATTTCCCTATGTTCTCTTTCCTTCTGCTACCACCTGACTAGTACTCCTCTTTCTTATCTAACAACCAGTAGAGTCAAATGAGAACTTGTACCCTTTGTCACACATCTAACTCACACTCAACAAGTTATGCTTCAAACCTTCCACATAGTACACATAATGAGACTTGAGCTTTCCATCAATATTCAATGTACCCCGACCTTTGATCTTTATGGAGGAGTTGTCACCAAACCGGACTGAACCACCATTCCAATCATCAAGCTTGATGAACTTTTTCTTATCTCCGGTCATGTGATTTGAGAAACCACTATCAACTACCCAAAAATTCCTCCTTTTAGCATGTAGAGTAGTCTGTACAATCAGGTTGGACTCTGTCTTGTTTTTCTCCTTCTCTACCCAAACTGGTTTCTCTTCTTTCTTTTCCTCTTCTATCACTTGGTGTTCCAGTTTTGTTTCCAACTTCTCATCCAACACAACTCTCTTTTGCATGTCAGTTCTCAACTGACAATACCTTTCTATGTGACCAAAATTTTGACACTTATAGCTGTACGTTAGGAAATAGGAAATCATCACAAGCATTATAAACATACTAATCATTAGCTCAATCACGAAAGCACAATTTCATTGATCTATTCTAAACAACACTCAATAGAGACATGAAATAAAAACATTCAAAACTAGAAATTAAGCAAACCAAAGATGTGATTTGAATGCTCCTTCATGCGGCTCCATTGTTCTTCTTTCCTCTCCAAATAGTTTTTGTTGTGGATCTCACCTACAAGTGCACACACATAATTGAAAGCAAGTAGACAAGATTATTGATCAAGAGTACTCGAAATGTGATTGATTAGAAATTTGATAATCTGGTTAGCAATTAGCTTTGATTGATGAAGATCATCCAATTTATAGAAGAATTGGAGAGATGACAAGATTAGCATGATTCAATTCAAATGGAAATTGCAAATCAATTATGTCAATTATGACAAATTATGACAAATTATGCACTTTCTATGCAAAATTTGTTGATTGATAATTTATGACAAATTATGACAAACTTCTATGTCAAAATTGATTGATTGTCAATTATGACAAATTTATGACAAATTGACATGTCATTTCCATGAATTTAGGAGAGAAATAGGAGGAAATTGAAATTAGGAATTAGAAAATTAGGAAATTAGAGAATTAAGAATTTAGGAATTAAGAAATTGATAGAAATTAGAAATTAGGTAAATTAATTAATAATTTGTCATTTATTAATTAATTCACAAAGAAGAATAATTAGCCAATTAAATGAACATTTAATTGTGACAAGAAAACTTAGGATAAATAAATAATTTATTAATCCTAAAGGAGGAAATGGCAAACCAGGTTAAATGATGAAATCACGAAACCCTAGAAGATGAATTAGGTCTTGATTGAAGATAATTGATATCGATCATGATTTTGAATTGATAAATGACCAATGTGATAAATGATTTGATTGATAAATGCACCAATTGACGAGGAACAATGACAAATTGATCCAAATTGACACGATTGAGAAGGACGACGATCGATGACAAATCGATCGTGAAATGACAAGATTGACAAAAAGACAAGGATTGATGACAAAATAGATTGCCAAACGACAATATTGAAAATGACCACGATCGATGACAAATCAATCGCAAAATGACAACATCGAACATGATAAGGATTGATGATAAATCGATCGCCAGATGACAAGATTGATAAGAAGACAACGATCGATGACAAATCGATCACAAGATTGACAGGAGGACAAAACCCTTAATTAGGATTGACGATGTCCAAAATGAAGACAAATAAGCACGCACATTGATGCGATAGGATAAGATTGACCAAAATCATGACTGGAGATTGTTGTCGACAAGACCAAATTTGAGAGCGAGACGATTGAAGAATGTAGAAGAATGACTCGATGCTCACAAATGATAAAGACCAAGTGCGAAACATAGGAGAAATGTTAATGCGACGCAAAAACCTAAAATGAGGCAATGCGCAAATGTTAAAGTATGATTCCGCAAGCGTTGACCATTTTTAGGTGTCTACAATAGCATTTCACATTAGCACTATAAGATGTATTCAATGCATTCTTGTAGGACATTTGCATATTACTCCTACATTCATAACTCTTGTGACCAAACTCATTGCAATTATAGCATATGAAGTTTGTACTTTGTAATACAACAAATGAGTTTCTACTCTCAAAAGTAGGATTGACATTCATTTTCCTACAATCTTCCATTCTATGACCGAACTTATTACACCGGTGACAATAACCTTGAAAATTTGGAACATACCGATTAGATTGTCTTGAACCTGCAAACAACTGCCTCACTGGGGGTCTTCCTTTCATGCTACTAACTCTTGTGAATCCTTCATGATCAGTACTTGCATTTCTCCTTGGATATACACGTTGGTGCATTGAGTATGGTCTCTGGTTCATTGATTGAGTATATTGGTTTTAATGGTAGTTTCTAGAAGCATATGCATATGTCTTCTTGTCAGCATCCTTGCTTACTGTAAATGTTTTCTTCCCTTCACCTTCATTTGAAAAAGTGAACTGTATTTCCTTATCGGATATGTCTTTGTTGTTTGAACTTTGACCTTCTTGAAAACCCACCTCTAGTATCTTTGGATTGCTTTTGTTTGCTCAACATCTTGTCCAGAGCTTCAATGTTGTCTTCATATCTGCTTCTCACTTTTATTTCTTCCTGACTTTTCTCTAATTCCTTCTGGAGTTTCACTATTTCTGCTTCCAGATCCTGATGTTCCTTTTCTTTTTCACTCAGATCAACACTAGTTACTTCACACATCCTCTTGGCCTCTTCCAACTAGAGTTTTAGATGTGCAATAGTTTTCTTGGACTCTTCAAGAGATTGTTCCAACAACTCTTGTTCTTTAGCTTGAACCCTTTTTACCTTCTTCAAATCTCTTCTTTTTTTATTTAGCTCATCTAAGACACTAATGAGTTCTACTTCAAGATCAACTCCTCCTTCTTGCTCTTCCTCTTTTGCTTCTTCAGATACCGATACCTCTTGAGCCATAAAAAAGGTTTTCTCTGACTTCATCTCCACTACAGCAGTCTTTTGAGGCACTTTCCTCATCAGTGGTATCATTTTCATGAGTGTAAAGACTGCTCTACTTCCGGTAGCCTCTTCTACCATACCGACATACATTCTTCTTCCTATCCTTACTATATGATCTGCTACCACTTGATTTATCATCTTCATTCTTATCACCATAAGGACATTTAGTAGCAAAATGTCCAATCTTTCCACAGTTGAAACATTTCAAAGGCAGCTTGCCTTTGTATTTTCCTGAACCAGTCTTGAGTCTTCTAACAAAGCTTTCCATGATGTCATTAGAGTCTTCACCAGTTGCATCATGAGTAAATTATTCTTTTCCTTTTCTTGATGCCTTGAATGCAACTTCTTTCTTCACAGCATCAGTACCGACAATCCTCATCTCATAAGCAGTTAGAGAGCCATACAACTCATCCATTTAAAGACCTTCAAATCTTTTGCTTCTTCTATTGTTGAGACCTTTGTATCATACCTAGATGTATGAGATATAAGTATTTTCTTCACTATAACCTCATCTTTTATTTCTTCTCCAAGCTCTCTAATGGTATTTGTTGTTTCATCAATCCTTTGGAGATAGTCAACAATCTTCTCTTCATCTCTCATCTTCAAGCTCTCAAGTTGTGCTCTTAATGTCTGTAACTTGGCTTCCTTGACTTTAGCATCACCTTCAAATATCTTTTGCAGCTTATCCCAAGTTTCCTTGGTAGAGGAGCGGTGCATGACTTTAACAAACTCATTATTAGACAACCCAGTAAGAATGACATTCTTAGCTTTAGCATTTTTCTCATATTCCCTCTTAGCATTTCAATCATTAGGGGGATTATTAGGGACTGTATACCCATTCACAACTGACATCCATACATCACAACCTAGAGAGGACAAATATGTTTCCATTCTTCTACTCCAAAAGGCATAGTTGACACCATCAAACATAGGATCTTTTGAGGAGGTGGATTCATTTCTTGCCATTGTGAACACTTGACAAGATCTACCCAAGCTAGAGAATGATTTTGACAAAAATGGGTACCTGGGATCTGATACCAATTGTTGGACACAATGGATCACTGAGAGGGGGGGTGAATCAGTGATTTAAACTCTTTTCCTTCAACAAGGAGATACTGGTAATATATATAACAAACTGAGTGCTAACCGGTAACTTAAACAATGCAAGCAGAGTGTGTGAAAGGACTTGCTAGGACATTAACAAAACATAAGCACAAGAATACATCACACAACACCAGAAATATACGAGGAAAACCCAATGTGGGAAAAACCTCGGTGAGAATAGCTACTGGAGATCTTCTGCTCCAATCTAGCCTCACAATGAATCTTTGATTACAGTATTTAGGGCACCAACCCAAGGATCACCAACCCCTAGTTTATGAGCACCAACTCAAAGGAGCACCATCCCCTGCACAATTTATAGGATACAACCTAAAGGAGCTACAACCCCTGCACTAAGATACAACTTAGTAAAAATAATATAAGCCTCAGATATACAAATGAAATCACTGTTGCAAATGAAGTTTTGCAACCTTAAAATATTCTCCTCTACCGGTTTTAGCTTTACTGATCTGTATTCTCTCCACCCACTCTGCAACTTGACTTTGCTAATCCCTTTTATCAATCCCCTCTCACAATGTCTTTTCTCTCTCAAATCACACTCGATCACTCAAAATTAGGCACAACTTTTTTCGGTTTGTCACCTCTGTGTTCAATGCACTCTCCAACGGTTGTTCCTTATATCAGTTTACTCTGCTTCTCCTTATTGGTCAATACTTCACTCATAAACACTTCAAGTGTTTATCTCTTCAGCTCAACAATTTCACACTGCAACAGCAACAATCACAGTCTCAAGTCATCATATTTAAACTTGATCTTCCCCGCCAAGAATCAATTCAAACTTGGGGCGATTAGGGTTTCCTTCACCTAACAAAATCAGCATGAGATCCGATATTGTCTACCTTGGATCGATCACCTGTTCTCGAGGAATGCATCTATACACATTTTTCATTATCCAATGCATAGTTGCTAAAGATAGCAATCTCGTACATGATTTTCTACCTTGAAATCTATCGACTCATAAAAAGCTCAATTGTTTCCTTCTTGAGATCTTCTTGCAGTCTGATTTCTTTTCTTCGATCCAAGTGCCAACTACTCCCTGATCTTCCTCTATCATTCTTTCTTCCTCGAGCCGCATCAATCAGTTACAATCTCATGATTTTTGGTTGTTTCATTAATGTCAACTAGTGGTTTTAACAACCATGTCGATGGAGGCTTCACCAACGTTTGTATGTTTGCCACCTCAGCTCTACATGGCATCACAATGGTCATACACTTAGCTCACTGACACACAATCGGTATACACTTGAACATTCAAAAAACTCATACTAGTACAGGCCTTTACTGGTGAGACCTCCTTCTCCTGTTAACCAGTAGTGCACACTACACCGGGAGCACATATTCAACTCTAGTGGTTTGTGATTACTTTAAAATTTTGCCTCTTCATCATAAACAGGCAACTAAACTCCAGACCGGTTTATGCTCGACCGATTATCGCTCAACATTCTCACACACACAGGCATCTCACCTCATACCAGTGAGGTGACTGATAGTCTAAATAACTACTTGTCTTCCATCATACCAATTGATAAGTCTTCATGTTAATCTTCTCAATACCTTATTTGTCTTTCACCATACCGATACATTCTTCTTCATACTAGATGACATACCTCTACCGGTAGCCTGCCTGCAATACCGGTTGACATCAATGACAACTCAACAATTTAGACTCATGAACTATCATGGTGATGATGTAATTATTTGATACTTTATCTTTAATTCAAAAATATATATATGTTATTAATAATAAAAGGTATTGAATATCGGATAATATCTAATATCTGATACCTTGTTTAGGATAGGGAGAAATAGAGAGAGGGAGAGGGAAAAAGAGAAGGATCTAGGGAGAGAGAGAGAGAGAGAGAGTAATTAAGGGTAAGGGGAGAGGGGAGGAGATTGAATTATAAAAAGAGATAGAGAGAGATAAACAAAGAGAGAGGGGGGATTGGAAAGGGATAAGGGGAAATGGATAGGGAGATATAGGGAGAAGAGGGGAAATGAATCTAGAGAGAGAGAGAGAGAGAGAGAGAGAGAGAGAGAGAGAGAGAGAGTAACTAGGGGGAGGGGAAGATGGCATGACAGGGAGAAGAGTTGGGAAAGGGAAGAGAGAGAAAGGGGGGGCAAAGGATAGGGAAAGAGAGAGAGAAACAAAGAGAGAAGGGGAAAGGGGTCAAAGGAGAGATAGGGAGAGAAGGAGAAAGAGATCTAGAGAGAGAGAAATTAAGGGGAAGGGAGGAAAGAAGGAGATGGAAGTATCAAAAAAGAGAGAGGGAGAGAAGGTGAAAGAGATCTAGAGAGAGAGGGGGGGAGACCTAAGGGAGTGGGAAAGGGAGAAGGAGAGGGAGATAAAAAGAGAGAGAGAAGGAAAGGGCTCAAGGGAGGGACAAAGATACAAGGAGAAAGGGATCTAGAGATAGAGTGATTAGGGGAAGGGGGGAAGGGAGGAGATGGTAGTATCAAAAAAGAGAGAGGCATAGAAGGCAAAATGGATCTATAGAGAGAGAGGGTGTTGGCATTATGTGAACCGGTATGAGGACATAATGACATTGTATGTTGTCATTAATGTCAATATGTTGCAGAGGTGTGAACCGGCATATGTGAGAACTAGTATAACACTGTGAACCGACATTTCTGCCAAAGTGAAGCGGTGTGCTTGTTCAAGGTGAACCGACATATGGTAATGGGAACCGGCACATGGAAGCATTGTATGACTACCGGTTGGTAGTCTCAACTTTAGGGTTTCTGGTTGAAGTGCTTCAACCCTATGTGGCTCAACCAGTGACTTTGTGTGATGAGCTAGCATGATAACAAAGAACAGATCATGTTTCCACATAAGCCTTGTGTGTGTGAAGAATCTTGCATGAAGAAGATCTTGCCTATCTACCTCAGGAATGCACAAAGACTGTAAAACAGTGATAACGTGTGATGGGTTATCAGCCGCCATGAAATCAGTAGAAAACGAACGATGGAGATTAATGCAGTATGCTCAATGGTCAGGATTGAACCGTTTGAATTCCTTAACCTATTAGGTTTAGGGTTTAGGGTTTATGCTATCGACCTAATTGTTTTTCCTATAAGGTCGATGTTGTGACTCTTTCTAGGGTTGTTGGCAAAAGTTGTTAGTGAGTATCCAAGAGAAGGGATACGCGATTCTTGCCAGACCAAAAGGAGAGAAGTGATACCTACAGAGTGTAAATGCAAAAGGTAAAGAGGAGCTTAAGCGGATCTGCATTGGCATTGAGTGTTGTTACTAGATCATTGTAATACCTGTTGATTTCTAACCACCTCAACAGTTGGAAAATCCCTTTGTAGGGTAGCCTTAACCGGCTTGCTGTAAATCCTTTAACAGGGTAACTCATAGCTACTGAGTTCGAAGTCCTTTAGCTATTGAGTTCTTGAAATCCTCTAACAAGGTAACCTTCAATAGGGTTTAACCCTTAATTGGGTATTGTAGCCATCCCTTAACCGGGTGATCTCTAACAGGATTGATTCCTAGCAGAACCTATTGTAATGTCTCTAACTGGACAAGGCTCCTAACAAAGCGGACTTCCAAAGAGTTCAAAAATAGCTTGTGGGTATTCATCCCTACCGTGGTTTTTCCCAGTTGGGTTTCCACATGAAAAATATGTGTGTCATGTGTGATGCTTTGCTATTGTTTGTCAAGCATATGATGGTTCTGTGTTTTATGCCTGTCAATAAAACATGTTGAACTAGTTGTTATTATGATCTGATGATAGATCACCTGTGTATGCATAAGGGTGAAATGGTAGTGTAGTCTTGAGTTGAGTGAAAAGCTAAGTGAGTAACCGGTTAATTCTTGTCTCAGACATTCTTACCTTTACCAATTGCACTCTGTTTCAAGCTGGTATCACTGTCTGCCAGTCTTTTGAAGTGTTTGCTATCAAACCAGTTTTGGACTGTATTTTTATCTGTACAGATTCACCCCCCCCCTCTCAGTACCAGTTTGGTACTATTTGCTCATCATTGAGTTATCAATTAGTATCAGAGCGTCCTCCATGTCCTCTGTGTTATAAGCTTAACCGCTTGAGGTAAAGATCCCAGTCAAATGATGAAGAGGGAAGGTCCAAAGTTTAATAGGGAAAATTTCAGTATATGGAATGACAAGATGAAGATATACTTTAGAAGCATGGGTGCTCAACACTGGAGCTATGTTGAGAATGTCTATGTTGCCCCTATCTGTACTCTTACAGATGACCAAAAGAGAGAGATACAGGAAAATGGGCAAGTCATGGAAGCCCTAATTAGTAGTTTATCTGACATTGAGTTTATTGATGTTCAGGACAAGGTAAATCCCAAAGAGGTATGGGATACTCTTGAAAATATCTATGGTGGTGATGAGCATGTAAAATAGGCTAAGGAAGAAAGCCTGAGAGGGAAGTTTGAAGATATGCGGATGGTTGAAGGTGAGACCATTCAACAGTATGGAATAAGAATCAAAACCATTGTTGAAGATATCAAGAGTGCAGGTGGTAAAATAGAAGACTCCACTGTGGTAAGAAAAGTCCTGAGATCCCTATTGTCGGTCTATGCAATAAGGGTTGCTGCTATTCAGGAGCTGAAATCAATAGACAAGAATAAGGTATCCTTGGACTCCATCATAGCAAAGTTGACAGCCTATGAGCTAAATAGTTTTGATGGCAGTGTTCAAAAGACTAAATCGACTTTTAAAGTTTTTGTTGTACCATCCAGAAAAAGGAAAAGAAGCTAGCACTAGTGGTGAACCAAGACAAAGCAGAGAAATGGATGATGAGGAGATTTTGATGGCATTCGAAGCTCTCCTTGCCAGGAAACTTCCTAAAGGAACTGGCAAATACAAAGGTAAGCTTCCTTTGAAATGCTTTTCTTGCAACCGGGTAGGACACATTGCTGTAAATTGTCCTAATGGCAACAACAAGGACAAACTGAAAAGGTTCAAGAAATTCAAAGGAGGAAACTGGAGAAACTGTTTTGTGGCAGTTGATGAAGGTGTCACAGATGAAGAATCAGAGGATGAAGAAAATGAAGGTATTGTGTTTGTTTCTATCAAAGAAGATGTGTTAGACAAGAAGGCTCTTATCTCCCAGTTTGATAATTCCAATGAGTGGATCATTGATAGTGGCTGTTCTCACCATATGACTGGTGACAGGAGCAAGTTTCTATCCTTGGAGGAGTATGATGGTGGTGTGGTTTGCTTTGGTAATGATGCACCATGCATGGTCAAAGGCAGAGGGTATATCTCTCTGAATGGAAAGAGTAGTGTTGACAATGTGTATTGGGTTGATGGTCTCAGACACAACATTCTGAGTGTTGCCTAGCTAAATGATAGTGGCCTCACTCTGGAATTCAAGAATGAAGTTTGTAGAATCAAAGGAAAAGATGGTGAATTGGTGGCCACCGGCATGCAAACCAAAGGTAACCTATTTCATCTAAATGCAAATATAAGTACATGTCTTATGGCTAAATTTGATGATAGCTGGATATGGCATAGGAGACTCTGCCATGTAAACTTTGATAACATTGTGAAGGCTAGTAAGATCAAGGAAGTTAGAGGGTTGTCGGTACTAAGCAAACCGAATAACACCTTGTGCAGAGAGTGTCAACTAGGGAAAATGTCTTCCTCAACCTTCAAAGGTAAATCTTTCACTACTGACAACTTGCTTGATCTTGTGCATACTGATTTGTGTGGTCCTATGAAAACTAGAAGTGCGCAGGGTGATAGGTACTTCATGATTCTCACTGATGACTGCTCAAGAATTATGTGGGTCACATTCTTGAAAGACAAGTCTGAAGCCTTTGTAAAGTTCAAATCTTTCAGAGCATTAGTGGAGAAGGAAAGCGGTAAAAGGATCAAGTGCTTGAGAACTGATCAAGGAGGGGAATTCACTTCTGGTGAATTCAACAAGTACTGTGAAGAACATGGCATCAAGAGGCAATTGTCTGCCCCCCAGACTCCATAGCAGAATGGCTTGGCAGAGAGGAATAACCAGACTGTGGTTGAAGCAGCTAGAACCATGTTGATTCAAGGAAAGGTAGATCACACCTTTTGGAGAGAAGCAGTGAGCACTACAGTCTACACAATGAACCGGGTACTCATCAAGAAAGGTAAGGATAAAACTCCTTATGAGTATTGGACCGGTAAGACACCTGTGGTTAACTACTTTAGAATGTTTGGTAGCAAATGTTACATCAAGAGAAGTGAACATCAGAGAAAATTTGATGCGAAATGTGATGAGGGAATATTCCTAGGATATTCCACCAAGAGCAAAGCTCTCAAGTGTTTCAACAATAGGACTCAGAGAATTGTAGAAAGCATCAATGTAAGAGTTGATGAAACCTCTGAGAAAACTGAGGATACCGGTAGTGAGCAAGCGGTAAGTGAACTAGTTGCAACCTTCTAGGAATCGGTTGTCAGTCAATCAAGTACCAGTAACAGTGTTCCTACACTGGCAAATGTAGATGTTGATATTGATGGAGATGAGGATGAAGAAGAAAAGCAAGAGGAATCTATCAAGACCATTCCTTGGTATGTCAAGCTGAATCATGATCCTAAGCAGATCATAGGAGATAAGGATGCAGGAATCCTTACAAGAAGAAAAGTCAGAGAAAACTCATGTATGATCTCTGAATTCAAGCCTAAAACATTCAAAGAGGCACATAAGGATGAAGACTGGATCAAGGAAATGGAAGAGGAACTTGATCAGATAGAGAAAAATGGTACATGGTCCTTGGTATCTAGACCGGAGCACAAAAATGTCATTGGTACCAAATGGGTCTTCAGAAATAAGCTGATTGAGGATGGCACAGTGATTAGAAACAAAGCCAGACTAGTGTACAAAAGATATGCCCAAGAAGAAGGAGAAGACTATGGAGAAACCTTTGCTCCTGTAGCCAAATTGGAAGGAGTTTGTATGCTTCTTGCATATGCAGCTTTTAAAGGCTTCAAAGTATATCAAATAGATGTAAAATCTGCATTCCTAAAAGGTGTACTTGAAGAGGAGGTGTATATAGAGCAACCAGATGGGTTTTCCCTATCTGAAGACAGTGACATGGTGTGTAGACTACATAAAGCCTTATATGGTCTAAAATAGGCACCTAGAGCATGGTATGAACACCTGCATTCCCATCTTGTAAAGATTGGATTTGAGAGAACAAGTGAAGATATCAATATCTACTTGAAGTCTGAAGGAGATCAGATCCCGATCTGTGAGGTATTTGTTGATGACATTATCTTTGGTGGAGATGACAAGATGAGTCATGAGTTTGCAGATGAGATGAAGAAAGAGTTTGAGATGTCACTCATAGGGGAGATTAAGTTCTTCACTGGACTGCAGATCCAACAGATGAGAGATGGAATCTTTATCACTCAGTCCAAGTATGTCAAAGAGGTGTTGAAGACCTTTGGCATGGAAGATAGCAAACCGGTTGGTACACCGATGGTGAGCGGTTGTAAACTATCCAAAGAGGATGACTCAGCATTGGTTGATGAGAAGGAATACCAATCAATGATTGGTAAATTGCATTATGTAGTGCATAGCAGACTGGATATTGCACATGCAGTTGGCATTACTGCAAGGTTCCAAAAAAGTCCAAGAGAATTCTACTTGGTTGCAGTCAAGCAGATTCTTAGGTATTTGAAAGAAACTATTGACTATGGGTTATGGTATCCATACAATAATGATTTTAACCTGAAAGTGTTCACAGATGTTGATTGGGCTGGTAATGTAGATGACCGGAAGAGCACAACTGGTGGTGCATTCTTCCTTGGTGGTAGACTGGTCTCATGGATGAGCAAAAAGCAGAGTTGTATCTCTCAGTCTACAGTGGAAGCAGAGTATGTTGCAGCTTTCATGAACTGCACTCAAACAATTTGGATGAAGCATGTATTAAATGGCTCCAAAGTTCCTGTATCTAAATCGGTAGGTATATTTTGTGACAATACTAGTGCAATTAATATCTCCAAGAATCCGGTTTTACATTCTAGAACCAAGCACTTTGAGCTTAAGTATCATTTCTTGAGGGAAAAGGTTTAGAACAAAGAGATTGCACTGGAACATGTTTCCAGTAAGAAGCAGTTAGCAGACATATTCACCAAGCCTCTCCCAAAGACTACATTTACATACTTAAGAGCTGAATTAGGGGTACTGCCCCTTCAGGAGGTGAACTAAAAGCATATGCTCCACATCAGTCAAGTATTGCATAGTCAAATTTATTTTGGAGTGATGTGTTGAAGGATGCTACTCCTTAGGGGGAACAACATAATAGAACAGGGAAGCTTGTGCCTCCACTTTGGCATTGTTGTCAAAGGGGGAGAAGATGTGAAGAGGAGAAGATATCTGCAGAAACTGGGGGAGATGTGAAGTGGAGAGATATCTTTGTATATTGCCATCAATGCCAAAGGGGGAGGGTGTTGGCATTATGTGAACCGGTATGAGGACATAATGACATTGTATGTTGTCATTGATGTCAATATGTTGCAGAGTTGTGAATCGGCATGTGTGAGAACCAGTATAACACTGTGAGCCGACATTTGTGCCAAAGTGAAGTGGTGTGCTTTTTCATGGTGAACCGACATATGGTTATGGGAACCGGCACATGGAAGCCTTGTATGACTACTAGTTGGTAGTCTCAACTTTAGGGTTTCCGGTTGAAGTGCTTCAACCCTGTGTGGATCAACCAGTGACTTTGTGCGATGAGCTAGCATGATAACAAAGAATAGATCATGTTGCCATGTAAGCCTTGTGTGCATGAAGGATCTTGCATGAAGAAGATCTTGCCTATCTACCTCGGGAATGTGCGAAGACTATAAAATGGTGATAACGTGTGATGGGTTATCAGCTGCCATGAAATTAGTGGAAAACGAACGATGGAGATTAATGAAGTATGCTCAATGGTCAAGATTGAACCATTTGAATTCCTTAACCTATTAGGTTTAGGGTTTAGGGTTTATGCTACCGACCTAACTTTTTTTCCTATAAGGTCGATGTTGTGACTCTTTCTAGGGTTGTTGGCAAAAGTTGTGTGTGAGTATCCAAGAGAAGGGATACGTGATTCTTGCTAGACCAAAAGGAGAGAAGTGATACCTGCAGAGTGTAAGTGCAAAAGGTAAAGAGGAGCTTAAGCGGATCTGCATTGGCATTGAGTGCTGTTACCAGATCATTGTAATACCTGTTGATCTCTAACCACCTCAATAGTTGGAAAATCCCTTAGCAGGGTAGCCTTAACTGGCTTGTTGTAAATCCTTTAATAGGGTAACTCAAAGCTATTGAGTTCGAAGTCCTTTAGCTATTGAGTTCTTGAAATCCTCTAACAAGGTAACCTTTAATAGGGTTTAATGCCTAATCGGTTATTGTAGCCATCCCTTAACCGGGTGATCTCTAACAGGATCGGTTCCTAGCAGAACCTATTGTAATGTCTCTAACTGGACAAGGCTCCTAATAGAGCAGACTTCCAAAGAGTTCAAAAATAGCTTGTGGGTATTCATCCCCACCGTGGTTTTTCCCAGTTGGGTTTCCACATGAAAAATATGTGTGTCATGTGTGATGCTTTTATCTTGTGATGCTTTGCTATTGTTTGTCAAGCATATGATGGTTCTGTGTTTTATGCTTGTCAATAAAACATGTTGAACTAGCTATTATTATGATCTGATGATAGATCACCTATTTATGTACAAGGGTGAAATGGTAGTGTAGTCTCGAGTTGAGTGAAAAGCTAAGTGAGTAACCGGTTAATGCTTGTCTCTGACATTCTTAGCTTTACTGGTTGCATGCTGTTTCAAACTAGTATCACTGTCTGCCAGTCTTTTGAAGTGTTTGCTGTCAAACCGGTTTTGGACTGTATTTTTGTCTGTACTGATTCACCCCCCCTCTCAGTACCGGTTTGGTACTATTCGTTCATCATTGAGTTATCAGAGTGGGTTTAGCAAGGGATAAGAGGAAAGTAATCTAGATAGGGGGGGAAGGGGAAAGGGATCTAGAGAGAGAGGGGGCTTAGCAAGGGATAAGGGGAAAGTGATCTAGATAGGGAGAGAAGGAGAAAGGGAGAGGGATAAATAGGACAGGTGGAGAGAGAGAGAGAGAGAGAGAGAGAGAGAGAGAGAGTGGTAAGTGTTGGGAAAATGGTGTCTCAACCTTGCATTTACATGAGGTTACTATTTATAGTAAATTTTTATTTGAGTACAAAATGGTGTGAAATTATCCTTGAAGCTTATGGTGGGCTAGATAAGCATTCCAGTAAAGTTATGTCGCAAGACCACAACTAGTTTTGAAGATATTAAATTTTTCATTTTGGAGGGGTCCAATGAAAGATTTGAATTTGATTTTGAGGACTTTAGAGACCCCAAATTCCCTACAAAGTGGGCATAAATGGGGTAGTCATTTACAAGGCAATGGAGCACTTCACGAGCTTTTTAGAGCTTCAAATGATTCATCAATAGGACACACGGTTCTCAAGTTATGGCCTCTAGAATTTCATACTCCTCAAATAGGAAATATAAAATACATCAGACACATAAATGAGCTGTAAAAAGGGAGAGACATGTCATAGGGCATCTAGAAGGGAGATAAGGTCGGCTACACCTTATTGGGTGGTTTTATCCCATGGTTTTATAATACTGTTTGACTATTTCTTGTATTGTATCTCCTATTTATGAGGTGCGTGAGATATAGGTTGTGTGTAAGAGTCTTATAGCTATTGAGTTAACTTTGAATCTCTGATTAGTGGTACTCCTATGAAGGGATTTATCTACAAGTATATTGTAATCTGTTTTTGATTGAGGAATAATATATTGGGCAGCTTTTTGAGTGTGGGGTTTTTCTCCCGAAAGGGTTTTCCCCATGCAAATCATTGTGTTATGGTTATATCTAATTCTGTTTTCAGTAACTGTTGCGACAATTTATAAAAAAATTTGGATTACCCTCCTCTCAAGGTTAGTGTAGGAAATCATTCTGTTACTTAACTTCCTTACAACGGGTTGGCAAGGGATAAGGGGAAATTTATCTAGATAGGGAGAGAGATAGTGAAAGAAGGGAAAGGGTTTTAGAGAGAGAGAGAGAGAGATGAGGAGAGAAGGGGAAAGGGCTCAAGGGGGTGGGCAAGGGAGAGGAAGGGGAGAGAGAGGGGGGGGGAGAGGAGTGCAAAGAGATATAAAGAGAGAGAGTAATTAGGGGAAGGTGTGGAGGGAAGAGATGGAAGAATAAAAAAAAAGACTGGGAGAGGGAGAGGGAGAGGGAGAGAGAGGGAGAAGGAAGATGGAAAGTGGGGGAGAGGGAGAGGGGTTGGGAAAGGAGAGAGAGAGAGAGAGAGAGAGAGAGAGAGAGGGGGGGGGGAATGGATAGAGAGAGATGAGATGGAAGTATCAAAAATGAGAGAGGGAGAGAAGGGGAAAGGGAGAGGTGTTGGGAATGGGATGGGGGAGAGATAGGGAGATAAGAGGAAAGGGATCTAGAGAGAGAAGAGAGAGATATGGAGAGAAGGGAAAAGGTATCTAGAGAGAGAGTAATTAGGGGGGGTGGGAGGAGAAGAGATGGAAGTATCAAAAAAGAGAGGGAGAGAAAGTGGAAAGGTAGAGAGAGAGAGATTTCAAGGGGGTGGGCAAGGGAGAGGAAGAGGGAGAGGGAGAGGGAGAGAGAGAAATGGAAAGGGAGAAGGAGAGATAGGGAGAGAAGGGGAAAGGGGTCTAGAGAGATATTGAGAGGTAGAGTAACTATGGTAAGGGGGAGGGTGGGAGATAGAAGTATCAAAAAAGAGAATGGGAGAGGGAGAGAGAGAGGGAGAGGGAGAGGGAGAGGGAGAGAGAAGTGGGGGAGAGAAGAGAGAGGGGGATAAGGGGAGAGGGAGAGGGGTTGAGAAAGAGAGAGAGAGAGAGAGAGAGAGAGAGAGAGAGAGATGCAGTATCATGGCAATCTTGCATCAACCAAAAACATTTTCTTTGTGTTTTTCTTTTTGTTTGCAGTTTCGGCATTTCTTTCTATGTGTACTAGTTTTGGCTCACCGGATCCTGTGGAGTTGGATTCTACTTGAAGACTTGATCATCTTTCTTATTTCTAGACCACATCGCAATTGGATCATTTTCCGGCAAGATGTCGCTATCAGTTTCCATGACAGTTTCCTATTGCCGGTTGATAGTTTCTTAATACCGGTTGCTTGGACCTATTTTAGTGATCTACTGGAACCCCTTCCGAAGCTTGCAGAGCCTTGGGCATTTATTTTGATGTTCCTTGGCATGTGGCCGACCTTTTCCCATGATCTACATTTCATCCTTGGGATTTTTCGAAGGAGTCTCTTGCCGGAGACCAACCTTGTTGGTTTTACATGTTGGGTCTTGTTCTTCGGGTTTTGATCCCTTTTTGGGCCGACCGGATCCCCTTGGATTATATATATAATTGTAATTGCACATTATAATGTAAGGAAGTAATTTTAGACTAAGTGTAGAAGACAGATCTTGAGATTTAAGGTCCTGGTTGTGACCTATTCTGTACTTTGAGAATGTTTTAGCAGGTTTGTGAGCCGGTTTCTATGACCTGGATGTTATCAATTGATTGTAATTATTTTTCATAAAATAATTCAATCTATTCTGCATTGCCTCCATCATATCTTTGTATATTCGTTGTGTTTACTTTTGTTGACCGATCTAGATTGATCTCTTTGAGGTCCCTCCTAACCGGTGATTGCATCAAGTGGTATCAGAGCGAGCTTCATTCCGGAGATTGCGTGTCCTAAGAGTTTGTTGTAGGGTGGAAAATTGAGGTTCTAACCTGCAACTACAAAGGACCGACATAAAATATGGCACGAAGAGGACTAGGAATGGTGCCTCGACAGAACAAGCAAACCCACCGACGGTTGATCCGGACAAGGAAATTTTTTTGAGTGTTTTGAGTGGGGTGAATACTAAACCTCATTTTACCCCACCAAAATATGATGGAAAGTTGGATTCAGATGAATTGAGGGATTGGATCTAAGAGATGGAGAAATATTTTGATTTTGAAAACACTGTAAAGGAAAGGAAGGTGAAATATGCCTGTACCCAGTTGAAATGTCATGCATCTCTTTGGTGGGAGAATTTGCAAGTTGATAGAAAAAGGACAGGTAAAGAGAAGATAAAGACATGGGATTGGACTATTGCTAATTTGAATTCAAAGTTTATGCAGGCGAATTATCAAGTGGATTTGTTCCAAAAGTTGCAGAATTTGAGATAGAAAGAATCTAGTGTAAAGGAGTACATCGAAGCATTTTGCAAGTTGAATATCAGTTCTAGACATGTTGATGATGAAATTGAACAATTTACTAGATATTTAAATGGATTGTGGATGTCTATACAAGATGAACTCGATTTGATCAAATTAGAGAGTGTTGAAGAGGCTTACTAGTATGCCCTAAAGGTTGAAGAGAAGTTAAACAAAAGACATGAGCAAAGGCAGAGGTAGAAGGTTTACCAGAGGTATATTTCAAGGAGGAAGAGGATATACCGGAGGAAGAGATACCTATACAGATTAGAGAAAGGACAAGTAAGTAAGCAAAGAAGGTAATTCATACCAGAAAGATGATATGAATTTCTATCGGAGGAGAGAACCAGATGGCTACCAAAATAAGAATTTTGGAAGACAAGACAAGAGAGAATTTAGAGGAATTTTCTATAAGTGTGGAGGAGAAGGACATCGTTCTTTTGATTGTAAGAAGATAGAGAATACCAGAAGAGCAATAGTACTGGAAGAAAACCCCACCGGACCAGATAATAAACTGGAAGATGGAGAACTGTTGATGGTGAGGAAAGCTTTGTGTCATACCGAGATAGATGAAGAGCCCTTGCAGAGGAAGAATTTGTTCAAGACCAGATGTAAGGTATCCAATAAGTGTTGTAAAGTTGTTATTGATAGTGGTAGTTCAGATAATCTTGTTTTAGAAGAGATGGTGACTAAGTTGAATTTGGAAAGATTGAAACACCCTAAGCCTTATCAGATAGCATGGATTCGAGATGAACATAAGTTGTTAGTGAGTGAGCAATGTTTGGTGAAATTGAAAATTAGGAATTATCATGATGAAGTCTTGTATGATATTATGCCTATGGATATTTGTCATATTTTGTTGGGTAGACCTTGGCAGTCTGATAGATAGGTAGTACATGATGGGAGGAAGAATACATACACTATTGTGGCCAATGGGATAAAGCAAACCTTGTTGCCCTTAGAGGAACCTATGAAGGATGAAGTTTACACGAATGCTAGAATCTGTTTGGTAGATGGGAGGAAATTCCTGGATGGATTGAGACATGAGAATGTGTGCTTTGACTTAATTCCTAAGAAGACTAAGAAACTAGAACTGGAGGAGAAACAACCAGAAGAGATAAGAGATTTGTTGACAGAATATGAAGACATAATTTCATATAATGTGCCTGATCGATTACCACCTATGAGAAGTATCAGTCATTGCATGGACCTGGTTCCTAGAGCTAGTTTGCCTAACAAAGGTGCACATCGAATGACATCGACATAGAATGAAGAACTGAATAGACAAGTGCAGTAGTTGTTGAAGAAAGGCTTGATCAGAGAAAATTTGAGCCCTTGTGCAGTACCAGTTGTATTAGCACCTAAGAAGAATGGAGAAAGGAAAATGTGCACCAATTCCAGAGTAATAAACAATATCATAGTGAAATACCGGTTTCTTTTTCCTATGATGGATGACATAATGGACTATTTGAATGGAGAAAAATACTTTACAAAGATAGCTTTGAAGAGTGGATGTCATCAAATTAGGATCAAAGAAGGAGATGAGTGGAAGACAACATTCAAAACAAATGAAGGACCATATGAATGGTTGGTGATGCCTTTTGGGTTAACTAATGCACCAAGTATTTTCAAGAGGCTGATGAATGAGGTATTGAAGAAATTATTGGCTAAGTTTGTTATTGTGTATTTGGATGACATTATGATTTTTCAGTAAGGCAAAAGATGAGCATTTGTTGCATTTGAGACAAGTTTTGCAGAGGTTGAGAGAAGAAAAGTTGTTGATAAATATCAAGAAATGTACTTTCATGAAGGACGAGTTAGTCTATTTGGGATTTTTTATATATGAGGATGGTTTGAAGATGGACCCTGAGAAAGTGAAAGCAATTGTTGAATGGCCTACACCAAAAAGCATTGGAGAGGTAAGATCATTTCATGGTTTGGCTAGTTTTTACTAGAAGTTCATCAGAAATTTCAGTTCAGTTTGTAACCCTATGACTAAGACCATGAGAGGAGATAAGAAGGAATTCAAGTGGACCGCCAGAGAAAACAAAATTTTTGAGCTATTGAAGCAAAAGGTGACTGAGCAACCTATGTTGGCTTTACCAAATTTCAATAAAGTATTTCAAGTGGATTGTGATGCAAGTGGAACAACATTAGGAGTAGTAGCCTATTTCAGTGAGAAATTGAATGATGCCCAAAGGAGATATTCATTATATGATTAGGAGTTTTATGCCATAGTTCAAGCCTTGAAGAAGTGGAGACATTACTTGTTGCCTAAGGAGTTTCTGTTGTATATAGATCATCAAGCTTTGCATTATTTGAACAGTCAGAGTAAGTTGAATCAAAGACATATGAGGGGTAGAATTTTTGTAGAGTTACACCTTTGTGTTGAAGCATAGGAGTGTGAAATATAAAAAACTTGTTGATGCTTTGAGTAGGAGAAGGAATTTGCTGACAGAGATGAGAGTAATGGTATTAGGATTTGAGGAATTGAAGACCTTATATGATAATGACCCAAATTTTGCAGAACCTTGGAAAGCATGTAGAGAACCAGCTATGGTAGATAGAAGCAAATGGTTGGATTACTTCATTCAGGAGGGGATGTTATTCAGAGGAGTTCAGTTGTGCATACCTAAGAGTTCTATGAGGGAGAATCTGATAAAGGAGAAACATAGTGGAGGATTGGCTAGACATTTTTGTATTGACAAAATAGTAGCATTGGTGAGTGAGAAGTACTTTTGGCCCCAGATTCATAATGATGTTAAGAAATATGTGCAAATTTGTAGAATTTGTCAGGTAGAAAAGGGTAGTAGTCAGAATGTGGGATTGTATAAACCTTTGACAGTACTGGTAAGACCTTGGGAGGATATAAGCATGGATTTCATACTTGTATTACCTAAAACACCGAGAGGGAATGATTATATATTTGTGTTAGTGGATGGATTCTCGAAGATGGATCATTTCATACCTTGCAAGAAGACATCAGATACATTACATTTAGTAGACCTATTTTTCAAAGAAGTGGTAAGATTGCATGAATTACCTAAGAGCATAGTTTCAGACAGAGATACTAAGTTTGTTGGATATTTTTGGAGAACACTTTGGAAGAAGATGAAGATAGATTTGAAGTTCAGTTCTACTTTTCACCCACAGACTGGTGGATAGACAAAAGTAGTTAACCAGAGTTTGGAAAATTTATTGAGATGTTTAGTTGGAAATAAAACTGGATGTTGGGATTTGATTCTTGCACAAGAAGAGTTTTCCTACAATAATTTAGTAAACAAGAGTATCAGAAGAACACCTTTTGGGATTGTTACCAGAGTGCATCCTAGAGGTATATCAAAATTAAGAGATATTATCAGTGAAGACTGAAGAAGTCTAGAAGCAGAAGACTTTGCAAATCACATGGCAGCCTTGCATATTCAGGTTAAGAAGCATTTGGAGGACATGAATAGAAAGTATAAAGAGAAGGTAGATGCGAAGAGGAGACATAAGGAATTTGGAGTTGGTGATGAAGTGATGGTATATCTAAGAAAAGAGAGATTCTCAGTTGGAACTTATAACAAGTTGCAGATGAGAAAGTTTGGACCTAGCAATATTTTGAGGAAGTTCAGTTTTAGAAATGCATATGAAGTGGAGTTACCAGATAGTCTAAGTATTTCACATGTGTTTAACATTGCACATCTTCATGAGTATCATGAACTAGAATTTAGTGAAGACAATATTGCAGACTTGGTTAAATAGTTGCCCGGAAAGGAACCAAATCAGATTGAAGACATTTTGGATAGTAGGATTGGGTGTAGTACCCAAAGCAGTCAGTATAAGGAGTATCTTGTGAAGTGAAATGAAAGACCAGTTGAAGATTCATCTTGGATCTCTCAGGAAGAGGTAGATTGTCTTGGTTTCCCTCTAACCCTAGCAAAGTGACGGACTCACTTTTTCAAAAACCTCGGATGTCTGATGCAGAAGCATCCCCAGTTCATGGCAATCTTGCATCAACTAGAAACATTTTCTTTATGTTTTTCTTTCTATTTATAGTTTCACCATTTCTTTCTGTGTGTACCGGTTTTGGCTCACCAGATCCTGTGGAGTTGGATTCTACCTGAAGACTTGATCATATTTCTTATTTCTATACTGCATCGCATTTGGATCATTTTCAGGCAAGATATCGCTATCGGTTTCCATGATAGTTTCCTGATGCCGGTTGACAATTTCTTGATATCGGTTGCCTAGACCTATTTTGGTGATCTACCGGAACCACTTCCAAAGCTTGCAGAGCCTTGAGCATTGATTCTGATGTTCCTTGGCATGTGGCCGACCTTTTTCCGCAATCTACATTTCATCCTTGGGATTTTTCGGAGGAATCTCTTGGCGGAGGCTGACCTTGTTGGTTTTACACGTTAGGTCTTGTTCTTTGGGTTTTGATCCCTTTTTGGGCCGACCGAATCCCCTTGGATCATATATATAATTATGATTGTGCATTATAATGTAAGCAAGTAATTTTAGAATGAGCGTAGAAGATAGATCTTGAGATTTAAGGTCCCAGTTGTGACCTATTCTATATTTTGAGCATGTTTTTGTAGGCTTGTGAGCCGATTTCTATGACCTGGATGTTACCAGTTGATTGTAATCAGTTTTCATGAAATAATTCAATCTGTTTTCATTGCCTCTATCATATCTTTGTGTTTCTGTTGTGTTTAATCTTGCCGACTGGTCCAAATTGATCTCTTTGAGGTCCCTCCTAACTGATGACTACATCAGAGAGAGACAGAGAGAGAGAGAAGGGATGAAGGGGGTTGGTAAGGGAGAGGTAGAGGGATATCAAGAGAGAGATAGGGGAAATGGGAGAGGGAGAGATAGGGAGAGAAGGGGAAAGGGATATATATATATATATATATATATAGAGAGAGAGAGAGAGAGAAGGGATGAAGGGGGTTGGTAAGGGAGAGGTAGAGGGATATCAAGAGAGAGATAGGGGAAATGGGAGAGGGAGAGATAGGGAGAGAAGGGGAAAGGGATAGAGAGAGAGAGAGAGAGAGTAATTAGGGTGAGGGGGGAGGGGAGGATATGGAAGTATCATAAAAGAGAGAGGGAGAAAAAGAGGGAGAGAGAAGGGGAGAGAGAGAGAAGGGAGGGCAAGAGAAGTGGAAAGGGAGACGGTGTAGGAAAGGGAGAGGGGGGAGAAAGGGAGAGGGCCTTTCCCACACCCTCTCCCCTCTTCCTTTCTCACACCCTCTCTGTTTCCCCTTCTCTCCCTCTCCCTTTGTTTATGCTTCCATCTCTCCCCTCTCCCCCTCCCCTTAATTACCTCTCTCTCTCTCTCTCTCTCTCTCTCTCTCTCTCTCTCTCTCTCTCTCTCTCTCTCTCTCTCTCTCTCTTTCTCTCTCAAGCCCTTTCCGCTTCTCTTCTTATCTCTCCCTCTCCCTTTCCCCTTCTCTCCCTCTCCCTTTCTCTCTCTCCCTATCCTAAACAAAGTATCAGATATTGGATATAATCAAATATCTCTAATACTTATGAGAAAGGGTGCCAAAAAAATTGTTGGCACCCATATGAAAATATGGAAGGATATCATCCGATATTCGATACTTGGGCCACACAAAATAGGATATTGGGTTATTTTGAGAATTCCAACTGTCCCTAAATTCTTTTTGTAGGTGACAAACATGTGTTTTCAAATAGACAAAGATAAAATTATGCTTTTTTGAGAATCTTTTACACAAATTTGTCATTAGCAATCATTTTTAAACATCTTTGTGGAGGTATAAAGGGGAGTAGTAGTGCCACAAATCATTCCTAAGTGCCACAAATTCTAAGAAACAACCTCTCAAAGTTTTGATATTTTTTTGTACTTAGGGTGCTTAAGGGATGGCACTACTAGGGTATGGCAATAAGTGTTCGACTGAGTTGAGAGGTAAAACAAGAGAATGCCTAGGGTAAAACTACCTAATCAGACATGTTGGCATTGACAGTTCACAATGATGATGATTAGAATGATAATTTGGCTTTATTGCATCTTTTCATTGAACGCCTTTGATGATTTTTGCATCAACAAACAAATCACTGTCCTAGGAAAACCACTTTGAATCTTGAAAATCTGAGACAAGGTATTGTAGAGGGGCCTTACATGACCCTATAGATTTAGACAGATCATTCACAAGTGCCACAGATTCTGAGCAATAGCCTATCAAAGTTTGACAATTGTTTGCACTTAGGGCACTCAAGGGACAACGCTGCTAAGGTATGGCACTGAGTGCTCGATTGAGTTGGAAGGAAAATCAAGAGCATCCCTAGGGTAAAATTTCCTAACCAAATGTGTTGGCACTGACAGTTCACACCCATGATGACTTTTGAAATTTTGTAATTACTTGTCCTCTGTCATTACTAAGCATAATTACCCATACTTATTACATCCACATAAACAATGAATTTTTTTGGCTCAAATATTTCAAAGTGCATAGGAGGTAGAACATGAAATCAAATCTAATATTGTTTACTTTTCATTTGTCATTACTAAGCATCCATGTTATGATTAATAACAATACCAATATGGTCATTAAATTTGGTGAATTTGCCCAAGGCAACCAAATTTAACACTTAAGATTTAGATGGAACAAATTATATTGAATCTCAAGATTATATAAATAACATGCTATTGCTTATTATTTAACCATTTTTCATTATTAAATTCAATATTAAAGTTTCAAAGAATGAAGACATGCACATGAGGAACAAATTATATCGAATATTAACTTCTATCTATCAAATTATTGAATAATTACAAGTTTATGTCTATATACAAAAATGACATAAAGACCAACTCAAACAAAATGTATCTCCATATATGTAAGTGTATGTTCATATACAAAATATACATTCCAAATAGACATGTATGTATCCCAAAATGTCTCTATCACGTCCTAAACTACTGATAAATCATCAAAATTGGTCCTCTTTGAAGCACTCTTTGGCTTTGAAGGATCTTGCACAAGAAAAATTGAAACCACAATTGAGATTGATTATAATATATAAATTACATTCAAAAAGTTAACATCAAAATCAATATACATTAAACTATAATTGAACTCTGAAATTGAATTCTTGATTACCTCAAGTCCATGTCTTCTCTTAGGACAATCAAGAGTCCTAGAATATGCATGTGGAAGAGAAGGGATGTTATTAAGATTTTCATAGATAACCTATATATGTTCACAAAAATATGTTCATTGATACAAGTTAGTATATAATTGTCAGTGATATGAACATATTTACTAAACACAAAATAAAATAAACACATACCTGAGGCATCTCTTCTTCTGCTTCTTCAGGTATTGTGGAAGCATTCAAGAAGGATGTGAAACCAACAATTCCTTGTACATAAAAATGACAAGTATGTGAAACTATCAATCTATGTAGACATGTATAATCATTATAAGTTCTTTAAATTTTTTTTTTAATCAAATTTGCATTCAATTACCTTTCCCTTGTCTATGATTTCACTTCTAAAGTCTAGATTACATGGCACCAAACTTGCACTAGGTGTGTCCTACAAAAGTAAAATAAGATAAACATGATAGTAACTATATAATTTAATTAATGACAATTTAAATGAGAAGCATGTATACAATAAAAAATGAAAACTACTAAGTGTAAAAATATATTTTGTGTAGCTATGAAGGCCAAATGAAATGGTCGAGAGGGTGGCATCCTAGACAAGTAATATCTCCTCCTCAAATTTCAATTGTTAAATAGATCATGTATATAAACATTAGTACTTTATACCATTTATTATAAATATTCATTTAAAATAAAATGCACTATGAAATTACAAGTTAATTCTTACCACTACATCATCAGTGTACAATAAAGGTACATCCTCGGCTCTAGCATGCGAGGATTCCCAAGGATGTGCTCCAGTCCCTATTATCTCATCCGGTGCAGCACCTCATAATCAGATGTGTCGATGGGATGATCAATAGGTTGTCTAAGAGGACCTAAGTATATATGATGGCACATATTTCAAGTACGTAGCACACAAATATGTGGACACAAGGAGGATGTGTCGGCACCACCCGGTCCACTGCTAACATCACCCTCATGTGGTTGAGCTAGTGTCTCGATCTCAGAAACCAAAAGGCCACTCAAAAAGTCAATATTCAATATAGTTTGTGACGCTACCTCAAGAATAATATTTGGAGGTTGTATTGGAGGTGGGTGAGCAATGTGAGTAGGGGGAACACATGGGCCCTCCACTAATCGAACTTCCCTATGTCTATCTTGGGGCATACCTCCCCCCATGCCCTAGAAATTTCTGATGTCAAAGTAGTTGACATGCTTTCCTAAAACAAACTCAGCATATAATTTCTCAATGAAGTAAAATGGCACATCCAAGTTGTTTACATCAAAACCACGTGCTACAAAACCATGTGCTAACAACCCCATTGACACTACATCTAATATTGGGTACTTTATTAATTTACTTTCCTCAATATTAAATAATTACAATATAATAATCCCAATGTTACAATACATCTCATCATGTGGCTTTGAGAATATTCCCAAGGAATCTCTACACTTTACACGTCCATAGGCAAGCAACTCAAATAAATAAATATTATAATTATAAACATTATTATGAAAGGTGTAAAACACCTATTTTCCCAACAAATGAGAGATAATTCCACAAAGAGAGAGGGGAGGTAAGAAGGTAAGGAGAGAGGTGGAGAGGGGAGAGATGTAGAGGTGAGAGACCTGGGGAGGAGAGATAGAGGTGAAAGAGATAGAGGGGGAGAGAGAGGTAGGTATTGAGATAGGTAGGGAGAGGTAGTGAGGTAAAGAGGGACGGACAGAGGGAGATACCTAGTGTTGGGGAGAGAGAGGGTGGGAGTGATAAGTAGTGATTGAGATAATGTAGAGAGAGGGGAGAGAAACAATAATAGACGAAGAGAGAAAAAAGAGAGAGAGGGAGGAAGGGATAGAGATGGGGGTAAGGAGGGACTCGGGCCAGGTAGAGAGGGTGGGATAGATCTAGAGAAGAGAGAGAGAGAGAGTAGAGAGAGAGAGTGGTGCAGAGGCACCTAAGCACACAAGCATACCAGGAGGTCAAAAGTATAATATGAGCAATTTTATTGTATTTGAGTCATTCATAATGTATTAAGGCTATTTGAGTCCATTGAATCATAATATGTAAGGATAAATGAGCCATTTTGTCCAGATATATCATATTTGGTCCATCTTGAAGTTTTAAAAGTGTCCATGTAAGGGTTAGAGTCATTTATGTCAAAAATGCAAAAATTGTAAAAATTGCAAAGTTGCAACATTACCAAAAAGTACAACAAAAGTGTAAGAATGAAATCCATTGGTCATGAGGTGGTTAAATTAGTTAGGAAGGATTTTTAAATGGTTTATAAAACCATGTTTGGTCGAAATCAAGAGGGTAGAGTAGTTTGGAGGGGATTTGACAAAGATTATCCATCAAACCCTCAAACTGTCATAAGGTTTTAAGGAATCTATGGCTATTATAGATCCATGGAGGATCACATTTGGTGTGATTTTTATACATAGATGTTAATGAATGATATATTAATAAAATATATTTCAGATTAATCCTTTCTTATGCATTTTTTTGGAGTATTTGGCAAGATATGTTTGTTTTTATAAAAATTGTCAAAACCCTACCAAGGGTTACTCGTTTTTTAAACAACTTTCATAACTTTTTATTTAACCATTGGATCTAGCTGAAATGTTTAGAGATGATTTTTAACTCATTACTATAGAGAATGACCATAGAGATTTTCTATATGATCAATATTGTAAAAGGTATGTATGACTGTTTGCTATAGTTCATGGTGAAAAGCAGACTGGTGAAGGCAGTAGCAGTCCAGTTGTAGCATTCAGTGTGGTCACATGAGGGATCATAATGAAGAAAGAATATATTTTTTGGAAAGTTATAGGCATCTTCTTTCTAGTGCTTTTTGTGTGACTTAATTTGGTTAAGAATTAAATAATTTGTGATTATTTTGGTGAAAACAGTTTTTAAAGGATGAAACCCTAAACTAGGGTATTCCATGGCAATAAAGAATTTGTTCTCTCATGTTATGGTGAATGTTATGATCTGAAATCTTTAATTAAGGTTTGTAGGGATGGAATATAAACTTTGAAAGTGGTTTGGAGTTGATAAGAGTGGTTGATCTTTTTACATGCCTCTTGATTCAAGTTTAAGGTCTTGTATTAGTTTTGGGTCAATAATACCCTTGAATGAAGGTTTTATGGTTTGTGATAGATGCTCTGAATCAGAGAGAGAGAGAGAGAGAGGGGGGGGATGGGAGATATATATGGTTGTAAGGTGGGAGGGGGAGATAGAGAGGGAGAGATGAAGAAAAGGAGTGAGAGATCTAGAGAGGAGAGAGAGAGGTGAGAAAGAGAACATATAAAGGGAAAGGGAGAGATAGAGGGAAGTATCAATATGGGTAAATACCCTAAACCCTATGCCCTAAACCTTATATAATGCACCATATTGCCTAAATATATTCAAATTATACTTTTTGGAAAACTTATAATAAGGACTACATACTTATAAAATAAAAATTCTAAATAAACTCATTTGACCCCCCAAAAGCTAATGTAAAAGTGGTTTTTTGTTAGGATTTTGATAGGTGCAAACGAGACTCCATTGTAGGTATGATTAAAAAGTATAGAGGTTCTATCAAAGGGAATTCAATCTAAGAGGATTTTATCTAACCCTATTTAATAAATTCCTTCAAATGGAACCTCTCAATGACTTAAATCATTATATTTTTTTAAAAATATGTGATTTCAGCGAAAATCAGAATGTACCAAAAAGTCTAACCTAGTATTATTTTTACACAATGCAAGAGAATAGCCAAAGATAACATCAAGATGACATAATATGTAGACTGATAAAACCCTCAAATAAAAATTCCAACCTCTAAAAGTACACATACATTTAATGTATTATCACATTAAAACATTTACGAGACACTTTAGAGTCTCCATTTAAGACCTACAATATTAAGCTTCATGATTACACTCCAAATTAACTAGCAAGTCAGAATCTTGTAATGATGCATCCCACTCCATGCTTTCCCTCCTCACATATGAAAATTCCAAGATATGCTCAATCAACTTTATCCAACAAGACAAAAGATTATGATACTCAACCTTAAAAACTATTCATGGGCAAGTTATTGTATTGAAATAATCTTCCTTTAAATTTTCAAGTTATTTTAAAATAAAACACATTCCTCTAAATCAAGAGCTTACACAAACATTTCCCCATCATTTATTTTTTGTGGTATTAATTTTTTTTCTTTTGGTATGAAATTTTCTCAATATTAAATATGTTTCTAATTTCCAACCCACATTAAATATTTTTCATAGTATTAAAGAAAAACATACAAAGTGTCTCCAATAATTTCTAACTCATGTGATGCATGTATCCACACTTCCTATGTTCACAATAGATCAATATTAATTTACATTGCAAACATTATGCAAGGTAAAAAGCACACATTTTCCTAACAATAATCACAAAAGTTTCACATAATAAAATAAAATGAAAATTTAAAATTAATATTATAAAGATAGAAAGTGGAAGAAAAAAATAAAAAGAGATTATCTTTTTAGTAAAATATTTAATATAATCATTAAATTCATATAAATCAAAACTAGGTGATGTGAGATTATTGTTAAGAGATTAAGATATACAATAGATAATTACTAAATAAAGGTATAATTAAAATGCAATCAATTTACTAAAAAATATAAAATGAAAAATAAAAAATTAAGGTAGAGTTGGAATGATCTATTAAATTGAAAACATTTAAATGATAGAAGTGGAATCAATCAAACTATAAATAAGAAGTAACAATTAAAATGAATAAAGAATATGCCATGAGAAGAAAGGACAATCTAGGATGAGAGATATGAGACCAAAAGAACGAGTGAGAAGAAAGAAGGAACATGAAGCAAGAAAAGTGAGGATGATTCCCTGAGTAAAGTGAGACTAAAGTAAAACAAGGCACACCATAAGTCAAAATAGGTCAATGATAGGGGTCATAGTGATGGAAGGAGAAAAGAGGGGGGAGGATGACTAATAAAGGTGACCGGAAGGAGCAAGATCTCGAAAGAGGAGTAAGATGAGAGTGGGGTAGCAGTGGGGAGTATACACATAGAAATTTCATACTTTTAAAGACATATTTGTGTGTACAATGGTGACGCATTTTATTATTAATTATGTGTAATAGTGGAACACTTTGTTGTGAATTACTCTTAATGATTCAAAATGGCATTTTATAATTAGATTTGGAACTATACCATTCTGATAAATTACAAGATGTTCTTTCACTAGTCTTGTTTAATTTTGTGCCTATAGAACTAATCTTTGGGTATGCGGATTTGACCTAAATTGTGTGGGAATGGCCTTCAATTATGGAAATGAATTACATGCCTATGACCTATAAAAACTTGTTTGCTTCTACTATATGAATTGATTCGAATCTAGTATCTATGGATACTTTTGAGAGTTTGTTGTGTAAGGATCTTCTCCTTAACCAAATCCCTTGATCTTAGTTAACAAAATGAATAACTTTGGACATAGTTCAATGAGTCATGTAAGATGTATAATTTGTCCCTATGATATTGATGCTAGTTGTTGATGCAATAATGTTTTTTGATGCTCTCTTTATTATGAAAAAATGATTAGAAATGTAGATGCTTGTTGAATCATCTTGAATGTTAAAAGTGAAATAGGGTTTTCCTTTTTATACAACACCTTGGCATGGAAATCACGTAAGTCAATAAGTAGTGGCTACAAGAGAGGGAGTTGACTTGGAGGGCCATTTCTAAATTTGAATTAAAAGGTTTTGTAGTCAAATATGCAAGCATAGATGTAAAACAAGTTGAAACCCACATTGATAAATTGGCTAAAGTAAAAAAAATAGAAAATATGTAAATAGGATCTAAATTATTGAGATGTATGGAATCATATTCAATCAAGACTCTAATTAATCATCAGCATTTTAGATAGAAACAGAATTAAATTTAAAATAAATAAACAAAATGTAAATCCAAACAAATTATTTTCTTACTATTACAATTGTCTAGCACTCTTAAATAAATATATCAAACCAAATTATCCTTGCTACATTTTAATGGAATTAAATTTTAACACAATCCAAAGATAGATAAATATTATTGTGAAAGATTGAACTGGACCAACATATATACGAGCCATAGCATAATTTTCAAAAATTACACTTAAAAAATATCTTAACGTTTCAATTTGAAATTTCTAAATTTAATTTTAAGTAATCAAACCAATATGAATGTAAATCTACCATATTAATGATAGAATTCTTGACATCATAAGAAAACCGTAACTTTTAAGAAACTCTCAGAATTTTCACTGCTAGTCTGTAATCAACTAAGTACAAAGAAACTGTATAATTATGTGTAATTGTAATTTATAACTATTTTAAGATAAGGATAAACAGGCAATAATTTAAGAAATCGGTGCCGACACTCTTCTGTAATGAAATCTGTCGACTAAAGCAAAAAGAAGGTACAGCATAAGTCACGACTACGTCGATGATAGGGGCATGATGATGAAACAAGAAAAGAGGGGGCATGCGGGGAAAGAAAAGTAATGGGAAGGAGCAAGAACTAGAAAGGGGAGTAAGTGGGGATTTGGGTAGCAAGGGAGGGTGTTAGTAAGTGGGAGGGGAGTAAGTGGGGATTTGGGTAGCAAGGGAGGGAGCACACACATGGAAAAATCAATCTTATAAAGACATATATGTGTGTACAATGACAGAGTTCACTTTGTTATGAATTATGTGCAATAGTGGAACAATTTGTTGTGAATTACTTTTCATTGTTTTATGATTACATTTGGAGCTATAGTGCTTTAATAAATTATAAGATGTTCTTTTTGTACACCTGTTCAATTTTGTGCCTATAGAACTAATCTTTGTGCATGTGGACTTGACCTAAACTATGTGGAAATGAATCACGTGTCTACGACTTATAAAAACCTATTTTCTCTATTATGTGAAGTGTTTGGTGTAGTATCAATAGATACATTTGAAAGCTTGTTGTGTAAAGTTCTTCTCCTTAGCTAAATCCTTATATCTAATTTAATCAAATGAAAAATCTTTAAAACAATTCAATGGATGCTCGAAGGGTTGAGCTTAATTGGTTAAAACATTGGATTTTTATTGTGCAAACCTAAGTTCAATTCCCTATCTTGACATCTAAATTGGAACTCTAAGTTGTGACTCCTGGTCATCCATAGCTGGCTTCTAATATGGAGGTGGTTTTCAAATAAAGGCAGATTTCTAAGTAGTGACTTTTGGTCTTCCTTCAGTGATTTATAATGTGTCATAAAGAGCTTACATTGGTCTAATGTTGATGCTTGTATGAGCAAAATATTTGAAATCATTATGCAAGTTGATGATGCAATGATATTTTATGCTACTCTCTAAACTATAATTTTTTTTATTAAAAATAAAGAAGCTAGATGGATCTTCTTGATTGTCAAAAATGAACTAGGGTTTTCCCTTTTGTACAACACCTTGACATGCAAACAACACAAGTCAATAAGTAATGGCTAGAAGAAGGACAATTATCTTGTGGGCATTTTCAAAATTGAATTTAAAATTTTAGTAATCAAATATGCAAACCATAGATCTAAACCAAGTTGAAATCCAAAATTTATAAATTGACCAATGTAAAAGAATAGAAGATTTGTAAATCAGATATGAATTATTGGGATGCCTGGAATCATTTTCATTCAAGATTCTAAAATTTAATTATGAACATTTTAGATGGAAACATACCACTTCTATACTAATCATTACATTTAAAACAAATAAATAAAAAGTAAAACCAAAACATTTTGTTCTTTTTGGTTATAGTGGTATAGCATATTTAAAAGGGAATATCAAACCAAAATGTAGAAGAAACAATTCATCCTCACTACATCATTTCATTGCAACTAAAACTTAACACAAAATCCAAGGAAAGATAAATGTTATTGCAAAGAATTGAATTTGACTCTTATATGTGCAAATCAAGTCATATTTTTTTTGATGATTACACTCTAAAAAATATTTGTATGTTTTAATTTTCTAAATATGATTATATAAATCTTTTTTCATAGAAATACTAGTTTACAATTATAGAAATTTTATGTTCTTTATATCTTTATATTTGTTCAATCACATCAATATAAGTATAAAACGATTATGTTAATGAAATTTTATATCTATGGTATCTTTTATTTGTCAAGTCATATCAATATAAATATAAAGTAAGCATATTAATGAATCTTAATATACGTGATATATTTATATTTGTGAAATCATATCAATATGAATATAAAGTCATCATATAATAAATAAAAATTTGTCTACCATATCTTTATATTTGTTCAAACATACCCATCTGAATAGTAAAGTGACCATATTAATGAAAGAATTCTTGACATAAAAATTCTTGAAAGAACTCTTGAAAATTGCCACTGCTAGCATCTAACCAAATAATCACAAAGAAGAAATTGTATAAATATATATATAATTATAATCTGCAACTATTTTAAGCTAAGGATAACCAGTCAATAGTCTTAGAAACCGATGCCGACACTCTTCTGTACTGAAATCCCTCGACAAACTTTCTAATCACACCTTAAATGCAGAAGTAGATGAAAAGAGTAGTACATATCCTTGTGAAGTGAATAATGGATGTTGACTTGCAGTGGGTCCTTGTACTATCACCACTACCACCATCCTAACAAATATCTACGTCTTTATGTATGTTTACAGCTAAAATCTCAATGGTTTTCTCTGAATCATCACCCAAGGCTCTTGTAACTTCTCTCTTGTAGACATACACATAAGAAACAAACAAGAAGAACAAAAGGTTCAGAAACAGGAGAACTGCTAAGAATGCATAATAGTAATCCAGATGAGAGGCATTCAGATTATTCAGAATCCATCCTTTGCGGTTCCCTCTTGCACTGAAGTTACTCACTGCTGTAAGAAGCAAACTGCTGGTGAAAGCACCCACACCATGAGAGCTTGTGAACAATGAAGTCCCAAGGCTTTGCATGCTCTCTGGAGCCTGGTCATAAAAGAAGTCTATTTTGCCTATATCCAGCAATGCATCAGCCATACCCATTAGGGCAAACTGTGGAATCAGGGTGAAAATACTTCTGGGCACAATTGCCTTCTTGTTGTTCTCAAGATGGTGTTCTTTAATCACATCTAATCTCTTGAATTCTACCAGCATTGCAACTATCATGACAATGACCTGGATCAGCATTCCAGATCCCATCCTCTGTAGTGCAGTTATGCCTTTTGGGTTTCCTGTGTATCTTCTCAGGAATGGAACTAAGAGTCTGTCATAGACTACTGTGGTTATAAGCATGGAGAGAGTTAAGAATGCTGTGGCACTGGCTGCCGGGAATTCAAAGCTTGAGCCAACATGTCTCTCAAGAGTCTCTGCCTGTTTGACAAACAGAGTGCCAGCCTGTGTTATCATTGTGCTGGGTATTATGGAGGCCAACCAGACAGGAAGCAGTCCTATCATCAGCTTTGTTTCCTCCACTTCGGTCACAGTGCACACTTTGGCATCTTTTGTATCAGTCTTTATTGCAGCCTTGTCTATGATCCTGAGAAAATAAGATAAACATTACCATTTTATATATAAACAGTATAGATATCTTTAAAAGGATGTCGAAAAAGATATCAATTTGATGCAATTCTTAAAATATTGTGTTTCATATTAAATATTAAATATTACTGTTTTGACTTGTAAATGGCCAGTCAAATTTAAACTAAAGCATAAAAAAATTGCTAACACACTTGTACAATTACACTCTACCATAACTCCTTTACTTCGAAAGACATGTCATTACTTCTAGTGGCTGGATCTACTTGAAAACCCTTAGTAGCTACTGTAAGGCATAGTTTTTCATCCTTAATATCCTAAAAAAATAAAAACTATTTTTCAATTACTAACAATGTCCTTCAACCACTTTCCACCTCTTCTTTTTTAGTTTTCAATGGTCTAAGAGTATTTGGAAATAGCTTATGGTGTTACCTGTGCCTATGCCTCAGGTCTCCAACCCTTGATTCTTACTCTACTGGTATACTACTGCTGTTCCTGCTGCTTATTCAGCATTCTTTCTTCTTTTTATATTTATTATTAAATAATATTATTTTGATGTATAAATGGCTGTCAAATTCAAGATAAAATGTAAAAGTTTTTGTGAAGACATTTATGCCATTACACTCCACCCTTTTTTAACTTAAGATAAAGTGTTCAAAGTTTGTGTTAACACACTCACACTACTACTGTTCACTCCTTGTTGTCATTGTGTAAATGTTTTTATTAACACACTCACACCATTACACTCCACCCCTTACTAATTTAAGATTAAGTTTTTGTTAAAACATTCACAACTATTCACCTCTTGTTGCTATTATGTAAAAGTTTTTGTTAACAGACTCATGCCGTTACACTCCACCCCTTGCTAATTTAAGATAAAGTGTAAAAGTTTTTGTTAACACACTCACACCAATACAGTCCACCCTCTACTGCCATTGTAAAATACCTCTCAACATTATTAATGCACTTTGATATACAAACATAACTAATATTTAGATTTAGATTCAAGGAGATGGAATATGAATATAGCATATCGCTATGTGATAGAACATGTACTGACCTCAAGGTATTTGTATGTGCAATGGGATATCTACCCTTAGAAACATATTCTTTGGAATCAACTTCATAGAGCTCAGAAGGATCTGAAGGAGCCTTTGCTTTCCAGTTTGTGGCTAACCTGACAAACACTTTACCCATGCGCTTAAGAGGGCTACCAGATATTATTTTGTGTCTGTAAAATGGAGTTCCAATCAGGACAATAATGACAGAGATGACTATTGCTGCTGTAATGATTCCATAGCTCACACCCCAGCTCACATTGTCTTCTATGTAAATCAGAAATGTTTTGCCAAACAGAGTTCCCAAGAAAATTGTGAACATCCACCAGTTGAAGAAGTGGTTTTTCTGGGACTTTTCTTTGGGGTGAAACTCATCAAACTGATCTGCTCCAAAGGTGGAGATGTTGGGCTTGGTTCCCCCTGCGCCTATTGCCAAAAGATATAAGGCGAAATAGAATACTCCAATTTGAAGAGGGGAAGCCTTCTCACATCCTTCACCTGATGGGCAAGCAGGGGGTCTCAATGATGTCAATGAAACAGCTAATGTCATGAGCCCCATTCCCTGCACATAGTAGGAAGATTGTTAATAGTTAGTGGGTTGTGATTTCAATTGATAACCAGTTTTTGTGGATTACAATTTGCAAGTTAAAACAGTAGATCAGTTATGATTTTGATTTTGATCCAAACAAAAACTAACACAATAAAAAAACTTTTAACTATTTAAGACAGAATTTTCAGAGTCTATAACTTTAGTTTGAATATTGGATTAGATTATGTACAGTTTTTCCTTCATCAATGATTCAGATCACATTCCTTGATCCATCATTAGGATAAGGTTATGTACATTTTTTTTATCATCAACGTTTCAGATCACATTCCTTAATGATTATGTACACTTTCCTCTTCATCAGCATTTTAGATCACGTCCCTTGATGATTATGTACACTTTTTTCTTCATCAATATTTTGGATCACATTCCTTGATCATTATGTACACTATTTTTTTGATCAATGTTTCGGATCACTTTCCTTGATCCATCAATTACATTCCTCAATGATGGATAAAAGAATGTGATCTGAAGATTGATGGGAAAATGTTGTAAATAATCCAAACTCAAAATATAGTGAAATTTTTATAACCAGCTATTCATATAAGACTCACTAAAAAGATCTGAGCTCATTAAATACTGTTGTAAAATAGCACCAGATTGTCTAAATATGAGAAATAAACCATAAACAGTGAGCTAACTTAGATAAGATTGTTCTTTGATATCATTTCAACCAGTGTACTAATAGATGCACATGTTCCACAAACAGAGGATACGCAAATTACTATTCCAACCTATAATCTTACACTAAATCATCAAGACTTTTTTTTAGCACCTAAAAGCTAAACATGCTAATAAGCCAACAAAATAATCCTCAATCCAAAATATGCATGCAGAGATCTGATTTCATAGTAACCAGATAAACATTGAAATTGAAATCTTTTAGACATTCTCCTTGACGCCCTGTAAAACCCAAACATGCTAATCAGCAAACAGAATAAACAGAAGAAAACCCATGTGAGGGATCTGATTAGGTAGATCAAAAGAGAACCAAAAATCAACAGTATTTTCTCTCTAGAATATTTTAAAATCTACATATAAAGATAGTTTCATTTTTGGTATATAGATTAACTTTTCTCTTTAGCTTTTTTTCCCCATTTTTCCTGTCTTAATTCTTCTCATGAAGCTTCATGATGGATTACGATGTATTACGATGTATGACCTGAATCATCAAATTTTTTAACTTTTCTCTTAAGCTTTTTCTTCAATATTTTATCTTAATTCTTCTCATGTATTAACTAAAACATGAAATTTTAAAATATATCGACATAATTTAATAAAAAAAACTTCTTATAAAAATCATATTTCTGAATATAATATATTCTCCCTTGACACTTTTTCAAAGTTAGGTATAGAAGGTAATAGGAAAACATGGGTTTCCAAAGCCTTGTTGTAGAATCTAATTACATAGCAACTAGTATCCAGCTAAGAGGAACAATCCAATATAGAGTATAGTAGAGGTGGGGAGAGGATGAGCAGTATTTACCACTACATAGACAAAGGCAAAGACTAGGAAGGTCCAGTAGCGACCCCAGTGAGTATCAGCAATATAAGCCCCAAAAATGGGAATAATCCACATTACACCAGTCCAATTGGTAACATTTCTTGACGCAGAAACAGTGCCTTCATGCAGTTTGCTTGTGAGATATATCACCAAATTAGCCCATATCCCACCAAAAGCCAGCCTCTCACAGAACTCATACCCTGTTCATTCAACAATTTTACAAAATTCATAACATCAACAACAATAAACACTATTTAAAGACTGAAAACAACAAAACTCTACAGAAATTATACCATTTAAATGTATCAAACTTCTGGAGTACACTCTAAATCTTTCATAAAGTTGAAAATTAAAGATAATTTCTGTTGTCAACGAAGTCTGTACCCTTTGTGGAGCTATCAAAGCCCACACTCTGTGAGACCATCTCATGTTTCAATGGGTTATCCTTCTCTGGAGGTTGGTCTAAACTATCAAAGCCCACACTCTGTGAGATCATCTTTCAATGGGCTATCCTTCTCTGGAGGTTGGTCTTAACTATCAGGGCCCTGTGAGACCCATCCCATGTTTTAACAGGTTGTTGAGTTGATAGTTCGACAAAAGGGTGCGAATTTCATTGACAACAATTCTATCATAAATGATGGATTATAAAACATAATGCCAATCTAAATTGCCTGTGAAAATCTCTTGTGAACTGCTATATAAAGATTTTTGAAAATTTGAACTAAAGAACAGAGAAAAACAGGATGCACTAATCCATACCCACTATAAAAGAACAAGCTTTTATTCCTCCAGTCTTTGCTATCTCAACAGGCCTGCCATGCAGATCAACACTTCCATCTAATGCAAATTTATCTGTTTCTTTTTCTGCTTGTGAATTCGCCATCTTTTCAGCATTGCCACTCACCATTGTTTTAGTTCTGCAAACGCTAATGTGAACTTCAAAGCTCACTAGATATTTGCAGACATAATGAGGAGCAGCTTAAAAGGACTCAAAACGTGGATAAATGTAGAAAGTTTACAACCCTCCACAGGTTGAAGATAAACATTTATAGATGATTCTAAGTTACTAATCATTTTCACGTGATGAACACCGAAACCGGGGTAGACCTGGTGAAACCATCCACGCAATTAATGTTGCAGCAATATAAAACAAACTAGTACGTCCATGATCCTTGTGCGGATAGGCTACTAAAGCTTGAAATTTTGTATTATGCCCATAATCTGTCATTTAGTATCTTTTTTATCAATTAAATTTTTAATAGAGGTTAACTCTTTTTTTTTCTCTTTCTTAAAGACGGTTTATTTAGTCTGATCCACACTAGGCAAAGTTTTAAGGGGATCTTTTTTCAACATATTCAACTTAGAAGTCACTCACTTAATTCTAGTTAACTTAGAAGCGGCAACAAAATTCAAAGAGCCATCGCTTAGAGTTAGAATTCTAATTATAGACGTCATTTTAGGGATGTGAATATGGATCTTCATCTTGAGAATCATATGATTTTGTCGTTTAGATACAAACCATTACAATGGGTATTAAATATCATAGATATTTGTTGTGATGCATTCAAATAGAATGACACCATCTTCAAATTCAAGTTTATTGTTCATGACTCAAAAAATTCAAAAATGGCTTAAATGTTGAATTGTTTTTGCCACCAAGTTTCAAACTCCACTAGGGTGTTATAATTGATTGTTATGTATTAGAAGATTTCCATAGCCAATATCAATACATTAATGTGCTTCTAGATCATTGAATGTGACCCGAAATTTTGATGATCAAAAAATTCAAACACAATCAAATCTAGAAACACATTAATGAATTGTTATGTTGTGAATGGGTTCTCCATTTGTGACCTCACAAAAAAATTCAATTTTTTTAATTAAACTATTTGTCATTGTAAGTTTGCAAAATGGATGGAAGAGAATATATGTAATATAAAAATAAAGTAAAATGCTTACTTTCTTGAGACGGCATATATCAATATATTAATGTGCTTCTAGATCATTGAAAGTGACCCGAAATTATGATGATTGAAAAATTCACACACAATCAAATCCACAAACACATTAATAAATTGTTATGTTGTGGATGCATTTTCCTTTTGTCATCCAAAAGAAGTTACCCATTAAAAAAATCAATTTTTATAATAAAATATTTATCATTATAAGTTTGCAAAATGAATAAAAGAAAATACTTATAATATATATATAAAAAAAATGCTTACAAATAATTAAAAGTCAACCATCACAATGAACAGTTTCAAACATGAAGAAAAAGATTTTATTGGCTTTAGTATATTTATTATTAAATAATAGTATTTTATTAAAATTTTGTTTTAAATTTATATTAATAGATTATCAAATTTAATTTAGAGTATTAAATTATTGGTTTTTCAGTTTAGATTGTTAGATATATTTTGATTAAAAAATAATAAATTAGATATTAAATTCATAATATTAAATCTGAAAAAGAGATACCAAACAAGAAGGGTCATATGTCCAACAGAAAATAAATTATATAATTTTATCAATTTCCACTAAGTGATCCAACTAAAAAGACATATCGGGAGATAATTGCTCTTTATCCACAATATTCCAACCCTACCCATAACCAAAGCCCATTTAAACTATTTAAAATGAAAAATAAAATCTAATATAAATATATTATTTGTAAAAAAAAGAATTATCTAATGAGATCAGATGACGTTAAAAATAATAATTATACAAAATAACATAATTTTATATTTTCAAATTTACAGAGATATTAAATCCAAATTACTGCTTCTCCTCTTTAGAAATTATATTCAACCCAGTGCTCCACTACAGACAACAAAATAAAATTTCTTACATGAGTTTTGTCATAGTTAATTGACATAAAGAGATGATTTGAAATTTAAAAAGGAAAAAAAAATGGAGTTAAGAAACAGTTACAGTACCACATCCGTGCAAAATCATGTAATTTTGTACGTAATTTTTGGTCGCTAAAAAGGAACCGTCCGATTTACTTGTTGAAGATGAGAGTGGCATATCCTGTGCTAGTGCTCGGTCAATTTATTTTCATAGGAAAGTTCCACGTGGATGAGAGTACGTTAGTACAAGGCATTATTTAATGCATGGATCAAAAAAGCATAAAACTGAAGGGACCACGAATACCAACAAGTATTTTTTGATTTCACCCATTGTTATTCTCGTGGCTAGCAATGGCATGATTTCATCAGTTCCTCAACTTAATTTGGTATTATGTTTTTGAGGTACACTCATTTAACTTCCTTGTAATAATGAAAATAGCACGCCTAAGTTGCTTTCCTAACTATATTTTTAGGTTGGATTTCATATCATTGTTAAAAGAAATTTTAGTCATTACATTGAGATTTCTTTGATAAAAAGTAAAGATTGAGGGGTATTCATTTTTTTAAATTTGTTCGAGATTCAAGGTATGTTCGTCATCTCATCTCTTATGATAAGGTCTTGTATTGAGTAAGACTTGATCTTTCGTGGACTTATTTAGAACCATTCAAGTTTACTAGTAGATTATGTTTTCCATGTATAACAATATGTATTTTAATTGATATGTTCTATGAGGTTGCTAAATAATTTAGTTTTAGTTTATGTTGAAATCTCTTCAATAAGAAATAGGGATTCGGGGGTACCCATTCCAGGTCGAATTCATTCAGCATGATCCTCCCTCCATGATACTAGAACCTTGCATTCAACAAGACTTGATCTTTAGTCACGGGGGTTTCACTAGCTAGGCAATATTATATCATGTGCATTCATGTTAGTAGGTTTAATATCCCAAAAATGAGTCGTCATCTCATCTCTTATGATAAGGTCTTGTATTGAGTAAGACTTGATCTTTCGTGGACTTATTTAGAACCATTCAAGTTTACTAGTAGATTATGTTTTCCATGTATAACAATATGTATTTTAATTGATATGTTCTATGAGGTTGCTAAATAATTTAGTTTTAGTTTATGTTGAAATCTCTTCAATAAGAAATAGGGATTCGGGGGTACCCATTCCAGGTCGAATTCATTCAGCATGATCCTCCATGATACTGGAACCTTGCATTCAACAAGACTTGATCTTAGTCACAGGGGTTTCACTAGCTAGGCAATATTATATCATGTGCATTCATGTTAGTGGGTTTAATATCCCAAAAATGAGAGTGTAATATATTGCTTATCAGTGAAAATAGGGGGTAATTTTAATTCCGGCTATAAAAAAATACAATATTTGGTGAAAATATGAGGGCTTTTAATTCAAGCTTGTATTGGGAGGGGGTGACAACAAAGAAGTTTAGGGCAATATTTTTTGAAAATAGGGGGATTATTTAGTATGCTATGAACGCAAGTGTTATAACTAAGGTTCATTAAGTGAAGCCCCCGCGTCTTTAGTGAGCTTATTCACAACCATTCAACTTCATTAGCAGATTATGTTTATGGAGAAATTGGTAAATAATTTAATTTTAGTTGTTGTTTTTTTTTGTATGGTTTAAGTGTTTATATTTGTCTAATATATATATTATTTATTTATTTAATTTACATTTGTCATTATGCGATTAATTGCTCCAGGTCATTTTTGTATGTGTTGGTTTGAATCTCAAAATTTTAAATTTTATATTTTGTTGTTCTTTATTTATTAACAAATATGAGAAAACTAAACTATAAATTATTTCAAATTACACATTAAGATGGTTTATTTAAGAACTTTCTTTAATTCATTTTAACAATATAAAATCTATGAGAATATATTGTATCAACTTTATGTCAACATCATACAATTATAATTTATGAATGTTTATTGTCTTCAAACTTTCTTTCTTGTCGTTAAATATATCTACATAGTGATTTGATTAAGAGATGATCTTCTCACCTAGCAAACTATTTATTAGTGTTTCTTAGCATTACAGGTCAATTGTTACAAGTTTTAGATGGAAATATATATACCCAAACCAAAGAAGTTCTAATGAATTTGTCAATTCATCAATAATCATCCAATAAATTTTAATTCCAATTTGAAATATATAATATAATGACTATCAACATCAAATTCAAAATTAAATACTTTTAATTATATTAATTTTAATATTTATTACATTATTAATTATCAATCACACTCTTCTTTATTTTTTTATTTAATTATTCCACCCAAACTATTTTTGTGGGATTTTGTTTTCAATGCATTTTAATTAATAAATGTACAAATTTAGTTAGCCTAATATTATTGAATCCTCCTCTATAGTCCATATAATGCAAAATAGTGTATATTATTAATCATAGACATTGAAATGTGTACCCTAACCTCCTTAGATTTTTTAAGTTGGGGTTGATTTTGAAGTGACGCTCCATCTACTTTTGCGTTAAACGGTGTTCTCGTGCCTAAAAATATTAATTAAAAACAACTTTAGTAAAATGTTAATACTGTAAGAAAAAGACCCTGTCAAAATTCTTAATGTACGGCAAAAGTTGACGCTATTATAACTATTAATATAAAAATATTATTTAAAAAAAAGTATTAGTATTGACATGAGGTGGTTATAGTATTTAGTTTGTACTCTTGGAGATTTTTCAAAGTGATATTTAAGGAGAATCTTTTTAGTTAGATTATTTCATTTTAGTTAGATTTGTTAGTTAAATGTTAGTGTTTTTAAGAAGTTAAGCATTGTATTGTTTGTTTGAAGTTATGTAATAGTATTAGTTATTTATATAATCGTTTAAGTTATATTTGTTATCGAAATTTTTTTTAAGTTAATAAAAAAATATTTAAATTTGGAAAGTGAAAGTACAGTGGTTAAATATAATAAATATTTATAGTTAAATCAAACATTTAAGCATTAATCAAATTAGATGAATTTTGTTGATTGTTAGAGTGGCATGGACTAGATTAAGAAAAATAAAATAGTAAACTCAATCATAATTAAGTATTAATAAATGAAGAGAGAAACTACTTAACTATGTAATTGAAGAACAATCATTGTTTGTTGAAGACAACAAGATTTATGTGCCTTAGAATTTGTAAACACCCTAGACAATCGTTCATGTGAAATTAGAATCAAAATATCCCTTTTTGTCCTATGGCAAATTGTCACGCTATTAGTGTTTTCTTTTTACGCTGACAATATTTTTAAATTCCTTGATAGATATCATAATTCAAACATGTACATAAATTCTAGTATAATTGCTAGGTAATTTGTATACATGTTAAGGTAGGTGTGACCAAATATTTTAGATTCCTTACTTGATTTGAGTGCATATATAAATGAATAGGTTCCAAGATATTTTCAATGTCATGCTATGATCAAGATGACTACAAATAAATGTCTCTCAATACATAAACATAGCATCAAATTGCAAAGATTTGTTCAAAGTTAGTATACAACCTTGAAAGTATAAGATGAGGCCAATTAACTACATGTTTAATTGTAATTTTGGTGATTAAAATGATCAATATTGTACCTACCAGGAAAAACCCATAACCCAAACATGATCTCAATCAAATAACACTTACACATTAAGGTGATTTATTTACGAACATGTCTTAATATATTTTAACAATATAAAATTGAAGAGAATATATTGTATGTATATATTTAAGGGTATCAAAAAGCTTCAACCGACAATATCAATCATATGATTATAATCTATGAATTGTTTATTGTCTTCAAACTTTCTTTCTTGTTCCTAAATATATCTACTTAGGCAGGGGTCCCATGGGAGGGGCTTAAGCTTTATTTATTAAGGAAGAGGTGGTTCGGTAGAGATTTTTTTCGAGGCTACAAGGCTATTTGGAATATGCTCCTAAGTTCCTAACATTTTTCACTCCTCCTCATGGGACCACCACCTTCCTTCAATTTAGGAGCTTAAAAATGGAAGCCTAAAAAAAGTGATTTGATTAAGAGAGGATCTTCCTACCTAGCAAACTATTTAATAATTATTACAAGTTTTAGTAGATGGAAGTTCAATTTCATACACAAATCTAGTTTGCTATTTATAAAAATTACTTCAATAAATATGGTATAATTAATTTGTCAATTCTTTAATAATCATCCAATAAATTCTAATTCTAATTTGAAATACATAATATAAATACTATCAACATTAAATTTAAAATTAAATAATTTTAATTAATTATTAATTATCAGTCACACTCTATTCTTTATTTTGTATTTAATTGTTCCACCAAACTATTTATGTGAGATTTTATTTTCAATGCATTTTAATAAATAAAATGTACAAATTTAGTTAGTCTAATATTATTCAATCCTCCTCTACAGTCCATATAATGCAAAATAGTGTATATTATTAATCATAGACATTCAAATGTGTATCTTAACCTCCTTAGATTTTTTAGTTGGAGTTAATTTTGAAGTGACGTTCTATTATCATTTGTCCATCTACTATTGCATCAAACGGGTTTCTCGTGCCTATAAATATTAATTGAAAACAACTTTAGTAAAATGTTAATACTGTAAAAAAGAACCCTGTCAAAAATCTTATTATCCGGGACAAAGTTGACTCTATTATAATTATTAATATTTAAATATTACTTTTTTAAAAGTATTATCATTGGCATGAGGTGGTTATAGTATTTAGTTTTTACTGTGGAGATTTTAAAAAGTGACATTGAAGGAGAATTTATTTTAGTGGGATTTTTTAAAATTAAGCATAGGGAAAAATTAAGTGGTTTTAAGGAGTTAAGCATTGTCTTGCTTGTTGGAGTCTTATGGAGGGGGCTTCTTATATATAGAGATAGCGCTGAGGTTTTTTAGGAATATTTTTAAATTGGTCATTCCATAAATTTTGTACTATAGTTCAACTTAAAAGTTTAAACTCCTAGATTTAAGGATGCTAGCAATCCCATTAACTTTGTAGTGCACATCAAGCTCCTAAATTTAAGCAACTTAGTTGCAAATAAATTTAATAATTCCTTTAAAATTTAGATGATTACAAGTAGCATAAAATATTAGCCCCACACCATTTTCACCTACTTAAATTTGTACGCCTAAAAAGTAGTAGCTCCTATTTTTTAGGAAAAGATTCCCAATAATCCCATAGCAAAAAAAAAAATTCTTTATGGGACCACTCTTCCTTTAAAATAGAAGCCTAAGCCCCCATCCCTACCTAAGCATTAATCAATCTAGATGGATTTTGTCATTGTTGGAGTGGCATGGAATATATTAGGAAAAACAAAATAGAAAATTCAATCACACTAAATTAGTAATAAATGAAGAGAGATTATTTTACTATGTAATTTAAGAACAATTGTTGTTTGTTGAAGAAAATAAGATTTATGTGCCTTAGATTTAGTAGATACCCTAGAAAATCATTCATGTGAAATTAGAAACAAAATATTCCCTTTTGTCCTTGAAAAAAAGAGTTTGTTGTTCTAGATCAAGTTTGCAACCACAACATCGCTTTATAGCCATGAACTCAAACTCTATTATCTTCTAGATTATACTCTATGAATTATCATATAAAGAACCATCTAGGTAGTGATATTCTTAGTCACACTCTTAGTTCTTTCTTTTAAGATGACAATATTTTCAAATTCCATGATATATATCACAATTCAAGCATGTACATAAATTCTAGTATAATTGCTAGATAATTTGCATACATGTTAAGGCAGGTGTGATCAAATATGTTAGATTCCTTGATTTGAATGCAAATGTGAATCAATAGGTTCCACGATATTTTCAAGTCATGCGATGATCAAGATGACTACAAATAAATGTCTCTCAATACATAAACATAACATCAAATTGAAAAGATTTGTGCAAAGTTAGCCTACAACCAAAGTATAAGATGAGGCTAATTAACTAAATGTTTAATTTTGATTTTTGTAATTAAAATAGTCAATATTGTACCTAGGAGGAAAACATCACAACCCGAACATGATCTCAAACAAATAACATGATTCTTTCAACTAATTACTGTAGCTGATTTTCTTTATACAGTTTATTTTATTCTTTCAACTGTTTATTGTAGCTGTTATTATCTGTAAACTTATTTTGATTCTTTCAATTACTTACTATAACTGTTATTCTTTGTACGCTTTTTGATTTAATATAAAATAAAATATCATGAACAAGACTAATAACTACATTGTAATCAGCTAAAAAATCGCTTACGGTTAGATCAAAAGTGGGTCTTCAATTGCGCAAACAAACGAATGGAGGTAACGTTAAATCAATCTTGATCACAGCTCACATGAAGGTTTGATTTTAGGTCGTTCTAGAAAGGAAGAAATTTTAAGTGGACTGGAGATTGCATTGCGATTTGCATCCATAAATGGGGGCATCATAGATTTTAAAGCGTTCACGTGTAGTTTTTAAAATGTTACGATTGTCGAGATTCATACGTTTGAAAGTTTCCGTGTGGACCAGTCCCATGCATTATTGAGTTTCCGTAGGCATCAAAGTAAAGGGAATACCGTGCAGGGTGGGGTGAGTGCGATGAATCCGCCAGATTAGTCATTTCGACAATGTCTCGATGCTCTCAAAGGTATTGTCGCCATTACTGGAGTGAGACCCACAGATTGTGAGAGATTGGATTTATATGGCAAAGTGGTCCGTCCGTACGTAAGTGTTTCACATGTTTACATGTGATCTTTTGGTTCTTTTGCATAGATTTTTGGAGAAATTTGTGCTGGTAGAATTTATTTGATATAATTATACATTGATAAATAGTATATTTCATTAGAATTTGCGTGTATTAAAACAGTTAGTATTTTTATTTTTTATTTTTGGATATAATGAATGTTAAATGTGTGAAGACATGCAAACATTAATGAGATAAGATATGAACGTTGGATGTATGAAAGTATGCAAATATGAATGGTCCGTATGTAAGTGCTTCACATGTTTACATGTGATTTTTGCAGGAGGTACTTTGATAGGTATGTTTTGATTGGGTTTCTCTTTGTTTGTATTATTGGATTATATTTTATTCATTTTGTGTTATCATACATTCAATATTCATTAGAATTTGTGTGTATTCAAACATTTAGTATTCACTGAATATAACGGATGTTAAATGTGTGAAAACATGCTAATATGGATGAGATAAAATATGAATGTTGAATGTGTGAAAATGTGCAAATATGAATGGTCCGTATGTAAGTGTTTCACATGTTTACATGTGATTTTTGCAGGAGGTACATTGATAAATGTATGATTTGATTGAGTTTCTTTTTCTTTGTACAATTTGATTTTATTGTATTCATATTTTCACACACTCATTAGAATTTGCATGTTTTCACACTTTGAATATTCATTAGATTTTTGCGTGCTTTCACACTTTCAATATTCATTGGATCCAATGAATGTTCAATGTGTGAAACTATGTAATATGAATGTTGGATTTATTTGGTAAAGTGGCTAGTGTATAAGTGTTTCACATTTTTACATGCGGTCCTTTACGGGAGATAAGAAAATATGTCATTTTAAGATTGTAATGGCAAAATTTGTGTTGGTGGAATGGTTTGATATAATTAAATATATTGATAAATGATATGTTTTGATTAGTTTTGTTTTTATTTTTATTGCTTGATTTTATTTTATTCATATTTATGTGTTTTCATATGCTCAATATTCATTAGAATTTGTGTATTTTCACAGTTCAATATTCATTAGATATGATAATGATGAATGTGATAAATACGCAAATATTAAAATAAAATATCATTGTTGAATGTGTGTATATATGCAAATATCAAGTTTGGATTTATAGGGTAAAGTGTTTAATATGTATTTTTTTCACATATTTACAAGTGATCCTTTGTAGGAGGTAAGAAAGGATGTGATTTTAAGATTGTGTTGTAATTTGTTTTTATGGAATTGTTTGATATAATTGTATATTGGTAGGGTCTATTTTTATTTGTACTATTTTATTTTATTTTATTGATATTTGTATGTTTTCTCACATTCAATATTCAATAGAATTTAGGTATTTTCACACATTCAACATTCATTAGGTGCAATGAATGTTGGATTTATATAGTAAGTAGTTCACATGTAAGTGTTTTACTTGTTTACATGTGATTCATTGGAGGAGGTAAAAAAAAAATGATTTTAAGATTGCGATTGTAAAATTTATTTTGATGAAATGATTTGATATTATTGTATATTCATAAATGGTATATTTTGATTGAGTTCATTTTCATTTGTACTATCTGATTTTATTTTATTTATATTTAGGTGTTTTTGCACATTCATTATTCAATAGATATAATTAATGTTGAATGTGTGAAAATATACAAATATGAATAAAATAAAATACGAATGTTGAATTTACATGGTAAAGTGGTATGTACATAAGTGTTCACATGTTTACGTATGACCCTTTGTTGGAGGTAAGAAATTATATGATTTTAAGATTGTGATGGTGAAATTTATGTTGGTGGAAAGGTTTAATATAATTGTATATTGATAAATGGTATATTTTGATTGAGTTTTCTTATTTGTACTATCTAACTTTATTTTATTCATATTTGTATGTTTTTGCACATTCAACATTCAATAGAATTTGAGTGTTTCCATGCATTTAAAATACCTATTCACTATAGTAGACAATTGGTAAAATTTGAGTGATTCCTATGACCCTTTACCAATTTCTTCTATGTGTGACTCTATTACTAGTTATGACATGTTTATGAGATTTGTTAAATTTGATCATTTTATTAACATGAATACACTATCCATATAATTATTACACCATTATATATGAAATAATTATTTCTTTTGGAATTTAATGTTGTGAGTTAAGGTGTCTCAACCTTAACAATTCCATATTGTGTATTTGTGATTATTTTACATTTTCCCATCGTTATTTGGCATTCATGTAATTAAATAATTGTGCTCCAACATAAGGGGTGTGGGTTTTATTAGTGGCACTTTGACCACATGTTGATGCCTTAAAAATCAAGTTTTTTGTTGTCAAAAGATGCCCATCAAGTGATATAACATGTAAGATCTATTTTTAGGGATGTTATGACTGATTCTATGACAACTGTAAGGGCTAAAAGTGGGGTGAATCATTTTGGACATGAGAACTAGTTATTATGACACATGTAAGAGAATACTTACATTTGTTATTAATAGTCTATGATGCATGTAAGAGTATATCCTATATCTAGGGGATTCTTATTCAATAACTTGTAAGAAAGTGTAATGTCATGTAAGAGGCTATGTTTGGCATGTAGGGGTTGTATATAATTTTACCATGGTTTTTAATAACCCTTTTTTGGCCTATGGTAATGCTTTATAGTGGTAAATTGAGCTCCCAAGTGTCTATTTATTGAGGGATTGAGTTGGAGAAAAAATAGGTTGTTTTATAGGTACACATATGCTACCAAATTGATGCAAGATTGAGGAAATTGTTTGTATTCCCTCTTTTATTGATGGAGTTTTTTTTTCCCGAAAGGGTTTCTCCACATAATCACTGTGTTATGCTTTTACTTTTTTGTGGTGTTATCTTTTGATGTTATAGTTGATTTCTTTCATATGATAAACACTATTAGATCTGATTTATAGTTTGATTTGAAGCTTCTTTTATTGTTGTCCACCTCTTATTTTTGAACATTTGGTATCATATCCTAGATATTTTTGTGCCTTAGGTGGTAGAAGGGAGAATTTTTGAGAATTTGCGAGAGTTTGGTTGATTTTTTTTTTGTAGATTTGTGTTGATATCATGGCTGCAACTTCATCTCATTTGGACATAGAGAAGTTTAATGGAATGGATTATGAGTTGTGGAAGCTGAAAATGGAAGATCTTCTTGAAGAATGAGATCAACGGGTGGTTGTACAAAATAGAGAGAACCTAGATAAAATTTATGTTGAAGATTGGGAGAAGGTGGATAAAAAGGCATGGGGTACTATTAGATTATGTCTTTTAGATTCTATTTTCTTAAATGTGTCAAAAGAGAATTCAACATATGCTTTATGTAATCAAATCAGTGAGATATACCATGTTGAAAGTCTAGTAAATATAATTTACTTGAGATAGAACTTGTTTTCTCTTAAGATGAAGGAAGGTGATACAATAGTCGAGCATTTGAATTCATTTAGTTTAACTAGCCTCAACTGATATTTTAATTGAAGAAGAGGATATATGCATTATGGTTCTTCGTTCATTACTTGATTCATGAGAAAATTTCATTCTTTCTATTACTAGTAACCTCAAAGATCCAAAGATGGATACACTTGTTGGAGCTTTGTTGGGATAGGAAATGAGGAGAAAGGCTATGGATAGTTCGAGTGATTCTCTTAATGTCAGAGGAAGGCCCAACAAAAGAGGGTATAAAGGACATAAGAATGGGCCTAAGGACAAGTCTAAGGGAAAATCTAAAACTCCTAGTAAAATGAACAAAGTGAAGTGGTGGAACTATGGTAAGAGAGGGCATGTCAAAAAGGAATGCAATAATCCAAAGAAATAGTTTGATTCCTCTACAGATAAATCCTCAAACTTAGGTGATGTTTCTTTGATTTCTTCTCTTCATGTTATGACTAAAAAACATTGGTTAATTGATTCAGGATGCTCTTACCACATGAATCCTCATAAGGAGTTCTTTTCGACATATGAGAAGTATGATGGAGGAGAAATCTACCTCAGTGATAATTCTTCATATCCTTTTGTTGGAAGGGGTAAGATTTAGTTGTGTTTTAGTGATGGGAAAATAAAAACTCTTTTAGGTGTTTTGCATGTCTTAAGTTTAGAAAGAAATTAAATTTCAATTTGTATGTTGAATGATATGGGATTTCATGTAAAATTTGACAAGTGTGGTTGCATATTAGTGAGGAAACTTGGTGGTAGCAAGAGGGACAAGGAAGGCGACTCTTTTTAAGCTTGAAGCCAATACAATTGTTAAATCTTCTAATGCAATTGAATCTAAAAATACTCATATGTTGTGGCATTGTAGATTGGGCCACATTAGTGAGAATGTTTTTAAACCCATTTTGAATAAAAATTTGTTAGACAGTTTTACTTATTCTGATGAGAATTTTAAATTTTGTGAACAATTTGTTTGGAAAACAAAATAGAAAGTCATTGTCTTCATGCAATAATAAATATAAGAGTAAATTGGCTATTATTCACTCAAATTTATTTGGTGTAGTAGATATTGAATCAATTGGAGGATCTCGATATTTTGTCTCCTTCATGATGATGTTTCTAGATATACCTAGTTATATTTAATAAGGCATAAATCTGAAACTTTTGTGCTAAGTTTAAATAATTTAAGACCTTAGTCGAAAAGAAAACAAATTGTAAAATCAAAATTTTAAGAACTGATAATGGAGGAGAATACTATTCAATTTGTGAGAATGCAAGAATTGTAAGACAAAAAACTATGTTTTGTACACTCCACAACAAAATGGAGTGGTAGAAAGGTTAAATTAGATAATAATGGAAAGAGCTAGAAGTATGTTAAGTGGTTCACATTTTGATAGATACTTTTGGGTAGAAATTATAAGTAATTCTTGTTACTTGTTAAATAGATCTCCTTGTAAGGCTCTCAATACAAAACCTTATGAAGTGTGGGCAAGTAAGAAACCTTCTTTTTCACATTTAAGGGTATTTGGCTATATAGGGATTATGTTCATGTGGCTAAAGAAAAATGAACTAAGTTGGATCCAAAAGATTTCAAGTGCATTTTTAATGGATATGGTGATAATGTAAAAGGATATAAGTTATGTAATTTTCTACTCAAGAAAATTATCTTTTCTAGAGATGTTATTTTCAAGGAACTTAGTGTTATTTCTAATCCTAAAAACTCAAAAGAAAATGGTAAGGAAGAGAGAGTGCATTTTGAAATTGAGCATGAAGGTGCACCTCAAGAAGACCACATAGATGGAGATGAGGATGAGGATGAGGAAGAAGAAGATGAGGGTTCAAAAATAGTTACTGATCAAACTAAATAACTGGAAGAGGTTGAGCAAGATCGAGAACAAAAAGAGCCCCATACTCCTATTCTTATAACTTCCAAAAGACAATAAATTCTAGTTGACAGGTATAGCCCACTAGATTTCCACTGTATATTTTATTTATTAAGTAATGATGATGTCAAACTTAGATCCTATAGGGAAGATATTTTAGCCTATTATTGTGATTGTTGGCAATAAGACATGCTAGAGGAGATGATGGTATTATAATCATATGATACATGGGATCGTGTTTATTTTCCCAAAGGAATAAAATCCATTGGTTGTAAATGGATCAACAAAAATAAATTTGGAGAAAATGGATCATTGGAAAAGTATGAAGCTAGACTGGTAGCTAAGGGCTACTCCCAAAGAGAGGGAGTTGATTTTAGTGAGATTTTCTCTCCTATTGCTAAATTATCCTCTATTAGATTGCTTTTATCCATTGTTGTTGCTAATGATTTTGAGATTGAGCAAATGGATGTTAAAATTATTATTTTTACATGGAGACTTGGAAGAGGAAATTTATATGTAACAACCAAAAGGATTGGAGGTAAAAGGGAATGAACACTTGGTTTGTAGGTTAAAAGGTTCTCTTTATGGTTTAAAATAGTCTCCCTAAATGTGGTTTAAAATTTTGATTCATTTGTCATGAAATTGGGTTTTTTTTAGAAATGAAGAAGAGCATTGTGTATACATTAAATACATTGATGATCTTATTCTAATCATTATCTTGTATGTGGATGATATTATTCTTATCAGTAATTCTAAGGAAATGGTTAGTGAGCTAAAAGATCAAATTCTAGGGGCATTTGATATGAAGGATTTGGGAGTTGTAAGGTATATACTTGGTATGGAAATGAAAAGAGATCATGTAAATAGAAAACTTTGGTTGTAATAGAGTAAGTATGTTGGCACTATTTTGAAGATATTTAGTATTCAAGATTGTAAACCAGTAAGAACTCCTTTATAGGTTGGTATTAAGATTTCATTAGATATGTATCCTAAGAATGATGATGATTTAGAGGATATTTCTATTGTGCCTTACACTAGCGTTGTATGAATTTTAATGTATGCAATGGTTTTCACTAGACCAGATATTACACAAGCAATGGGAGTTTTAAGTAGGTTTATGTCTAACCTTGGTAGAGAACATTGGAATCATGATAAAAGGGTGTTTAGATATTTGTAAGGAGCTTCTAATTATTGTTTATAATATTTGGGACTAATGGTGGGGATGAGACATTGGACATAGGGATTTGTTGATGCAAATTGAGCAAGTGACTTGGATAGTCAAAGGTCCACAAATGGGCATGTGTTTACTTTATTTGGAGGAGGTGTAAGTTGAATGTGTAAGAGGCATCCTATGGTTTCTGTATCCACTATTGAAGCGGAGTGCATGGCTACTACCCATGTTTCTAAGGAGGTCGCATGGTTACAGAGGTTATTTGTAGGTATTGGTTTTGATTGCAAGACAGTTTAGGTTAGTCAAGTGATAGCCAAAGTGCAGTTTATTTAGCTAAGAATCCTATGCATCATGCACAAACTAAGCATGTGGATGTACAATACCATTTATTTTGTGAGTTGATTGTAGATGGATAGATTGAGTTGAAGAAAATTGACACTCAAGCACTTGAACATTGCAGATTATCTCAACAAACCTCTGAGCATGGAAAATTTTACTTGGTGTAGTAAGGCCACAAGCCTTGTTTCTTGTTCTTATTTAATTTCATGATGGTGCGATTCCCCTAGCTCTTGCAAGATATTCAACAAGTGGGAGAATGTAAGGAATTAATGTGTCTCAACCTTAGCGATTCCACATTATGTATTTATTATAAGTCTATGTTTTTCCATGGTTATTTGGCACTCATGTAATTAAATAATTATGCTCCAACATAAGGGGTGGGGGTTTTATTAGTTGGCACTTTTGACACATGTTGGTATCTTAAAAATCAAGTTTTTTGTTGTCAAAAGATACCCATCAATTGGTATAACATGTAAGGCCTATTTTTAGGTATGTTATTGTTACAAATGTGTGCTTTGTTGTCAATAATGTTAAATAGTGTGGTCCAGATATATTCTGGTCTGGACATGTACTATGTGGTATTCGACATCAGTTGTGCAGGATTCAATGTTGGATTATTTTGTTGAAGTATCTACAATTCTTCTTTCGTACCGATTGTCATGATTATGATTGTACCAAAGGTTGTTAGGATTGTTATTGTGGATTGGATATAGGCTAATTGCATTAACAATTGTTCTAGTTGACATTAGCTTATTTTTTTATGGTGCAAACAGTTGCAAGCTTTATCTGTATGGTCCGAGTGTTGCCTATTTTGGTCCAAACTCTTTCAATGCAAGTGTTGGGATATGTCCCTCCATCTAGTGATTTTGTGTGATGCATTTTATTGGTTTGGTGTTTCTCATTGGATGATGTTGGTTTAGGTTCGATTTATGTTCCATGTTTTATATTTTGGTCTAAGTGTATATCTTGAGTTAGAAACATATGTACACATTATAATATTTATTTTACTTGACTTGGTGAGAATGTCTTGTTCCAATTCGATATGTATGTGTGTGTGTTTTGTGTCATTGTGATAGATGAAATTTCAGTGCAAAAGTGTCAAGGGATGTAGATGCAGTAATCCAGAAGATCTGGTCATCCAGATATCTTAGTAAGGTTAGAGATTGTGCTTGAATAGTGACTATAATCAACATATGGTGATGCTTCTATTCATACAGTTCTTTTCTTAAAAGTTGTAAATCTGTATCTTGCCCTATTGTAGTTACCTTTAGGTTTCCAAGTCCCCTTTTGTCTCTTGCGTCATGAGTAGTTGGCCTTGGTCTGCAATTCTGGAGAAATGAGCTCTCTTTTGTAATAATTTCTATATATAGTGGATTTTCTGGTGAGTTAACACTCATTGTGGTTATTCTCAGTTTGATTTTTCCATGTATAAAATATTGGTGTCCTTGTGTGGGTGATTATGATGTTCTCTTTATGATGTGTATATCTAGAATTGATTGGTTAACATAAGTTTGAAGTCCAAAATCTTAATTTATGCTAATTCACCCCCCCCCTCTCAACATCTGTTGTGTGTTCAACAATTGGTATCAAAGCAAGGTTCCTTTTGAGTAATCCTAATATTTTGAGGTAGATCCAGAGTTTTGAACATTGTTTGAAGAAGAGATAAATGATATGGATGCTTTAGATCAAAGCGATTGTGATGATGTTGAAGGTATGTTGATATGGAAAGAGAACTAAGATCTACGTTGGCTGATTTGGATGAGTGCAAAGACAAGTATAAGAAGACAGTTGAGAAGATTACTTTCTTAAGAGGTTTAGTGGACAAGGGTAAGAAGGAAATTGATGAATATGAAACAAAGCTTGATGAGAAAACCAAAGAATGTTCGAAGTTAGAAGAAGTGACAAATCTGAAGAAAGAACTCAAGGATGCTAAAGATCATATTAGTAATGGCTTAAGTTTGAAAGGTAGAAAAGAGATATGAGAATCTATCTTGCAGTTATAGAATAATGGAGATTTTGGTGAATTCTTAAAGATGAATGAAGAGAAAGACAAAGGAGTAAAGAATTATTTTGATGATAAGAAGATTTTCATGCATAATCAATTTTTTTGGATGTCTATTATGGACCTAAGACCTCCTCCTATTTCTTCGAGGTATGTATCATTCAAAATAAATTATTTCTCATGCAATCAAGTAGGACACAGAGTGAGTGAATGTATAAATCGGATAAGGAATTATTCTTTTATAGAAATTGTCACTATTGGAATAACCTAGGTCACAAGGCTAGTGAATACAGAAACAAAATGAATATGAACACTAGTGCCAGATCTTTCAATGGATGTTGTTATGTTTGAAATGGATATGGGCACAAACATGTTGGATGTAGGATGAATAGGAACTTTAGAAGAAATGTGAATGGGAGTATGATGCAAAATGGTCTGGTATGCTATATTTGTAATGTTGTTGGGTACATTGCAAGATTTTGTAAAAGCTATAAAGGAAAGAATGTTTGTCTAGAGAATGTTATAGACACTAATGAAAAAGGAAAGAAGTTGTGGGTAAAGAAATTAGAAGAGAAGACCGAAGGAAATGTTGTTTAGGTGGTTTGACATCTACTGAGGATGCAGTTCCCTCTTTCGATAATTGACTCATATAGTAGGGTTTGAGGGGGAGATCCAATGAAAACATCTTCCAACCCCTCTTGGTTTGATGCTAGGTATCCTCTCAACATGGCATATGTGTGCAATGTTTTTTCGAAGGTTTTGAGCTTATCTTGTGGTTCAAATGTAATTTCACTAATACATTTGGACTAGATTTTCGACTGAGGTTTCCGACGGAGAAGGTATATTGTGGCCAAATTTGATTTTTTTTTGAAAAAATGCCCCCATTCGTCGTAATTCTGATGGAAATTACCCATTTGGTTTCAACAAAGAAGGCATTAGCAATGAGAATTTTCTTTTTTTCAAAAAAGTGCTCGAGTTCATCGCAATGCCAATGACAATGGCCATTACAAAATAAAAAAAAGAGGTGGGGAATTCATTTGTGAATTGCAATCCCGCATAGGCATCCGTGGCGACTTCAACCCCCAAGAACATCAAACCCGCGTCGAAGGAAATCCCACGCAGGAGGTAGATTCAAATTGCCCTAGTTTTTAATTTCATGTTGCAAAAAATATACATGTGGTGGTTAATTGTCCTAGTTTAATCTCATAAAACCATAGAACTGTGATTGAGGAGTGAGCGTTCAATTTTGTATCAGCAATCCCTTCCTTCTGTATACATGCATGTTGATTGTTCACATGAGATCACATCTCTTTGTGGCATCGTATCAAACAATTCACGAGCCTTGTCCATGTTTCCACATTTTGCATTCATGTCAAGCAAGGCATTTGCAAGTACAACACCTAACAAAATTCCTCTATTCGTTATTCTTTGATGGATGTCCATACCCTGTTCCAAAGCTCCCATTTTTGCACAGGCAGGGAGGATGCTGGCAAAGGTTGTGGAATTTGGCTTTATGCCTTCCAATTTCATTTGCTTGAAAGTGTCTAAAGCCTTTTTGAAAATCCATTTTGTGCATATCCAACAATCGTTGCAGTCCACGAGACAACATTTCTTTCAGGCATTCTATCAAATAGTTCACGTGCCTTGTCTATGCTTCCACATTTTGCATACATGTCTACCAAGGTAGTTACAACTACAACATCTGAGAAAATTTCTCTATCCTTTATGCTTCGATGAATGTCCATACCTTGTTCCAAATCTCCCATTTTGGCACAGGCAGGGAGGATAGTAGCAATGGTCGTGGAATTTGGCTTTACACCTGCCGATTGCATTTGCTTGAAAATTTCTAAAGCCTTCTCAACAAATCCATTTTGTGTAGTTGCAACTACATCTGACAAAATTCCTCTATCTTTTATGCTTTGATGGATGTCCATACCCTATTCCAAAGCTCCCATTTTGGAACATGCTGGGAGTAGGCTAGCAAACATAACTAAAGAAATGCAATGATCAGCTCCAAAGACATCAAACCACTACTAACAAAACCGAGAGTCTAAAATATGATAGGGAATAGTGTGAGCTGTCCTGAAATAAAATATTTTATTTTCAATTTCAACTAAAACATAATTACTTAGCCATTTAATGTTATTAATAAGTGTTTAATTTATGAAAGAGATAAATGGTTGGCCACAAGTACATGAGTTACTAAATGCACACAAATAAGTGAATTTGATATTCAAAACTATCTACAATGAATTCAATTCTTGTCTGTTAGTCATTTATGTGCAATAAGCATCTTTCTTTGTTTTTCTTAATCTTTATTCATAGTTATGTGCATATTTCACATTCTATAATTAGGATATCAATTGCTATGGCTAAACACTAGCATGATGTTTGTGTTGTGGTATAGATGCATGGAAACATAATTATGGGATTGTTATATTATAGAGATCATAAATCTAGATATCGCATATTAGTTATAGCTCTTCTTGGATTGAGTCTAAAGTTGACATACAGTCATAAAGCCATTATTAGCAGATCTATCCATTTCTAGTAAAGACAATTGAGAAAGTCATTTTGATATTGAGAGTTTCTTATCTATTTACCTATTGATCATTATTAAGCCATACTATTTAGGTCTATTTATCTCTCTTTCAAAACCTCTGTAAGTGTCCTAGATTGTCCCTACTACTCACTCTTCAATTCAGAAAAATGGAGTTCTAAAGATTTGTTGCACAAGATGGTGTTGAATGTATCAACAAGGCTAGCATGGAAGGCATGTTCAAGCTTCCACTTGTACAACTTACAACAAATGATTTGTTGATAGAAGAAATTCTTGAAATGGGGATGCAATCGAAAGACAAGTAAGTACATACAAACCTCCTCAGTTGAAAGTAAAATCTGTGTATAAAAAGAGTACATTGAATCCCAATCCATAAACACAATAGAGATACCGATGGAGACTTAATTGGATGTAGCATGTCACACCAAAGTTGTTAGAGTATGCTAAGCTAGTACATAATTTTTCGTAAAGCCACATTAGTATTTTACCCAGGTCATTATCTACCAAAAGTAACTATAGTAATCCTTTTGAGGATTAATTTCATGGTGCTAGATCTTCATTTAGTTCCACTTCTTGTTGGAGATAAGAACAGTTATTTCTTGAGGTAGATGAATATCCCATCAACAAAGGACAAGAACCTTTCTAGAATATAACAAATTTTACTCCAACAAAAGATCATGGGGGTTTCACTAGAGATATTGAATAAGAGATAGACTTCTACCGCTGCATTAAAAGCATTGGCATGTTCTTCATTTATTGATGTAAACTCTCTGTGATGCCACCTCAACCAACAAAGGTGTAAAAAGTTGCTTGCAATGCATGGATTTTTAGGATTGTCCTTTAAGAAAATAGAATTAAAGTATGGAAGCATGATCTGCCAGCTCCTAAGGGAAAGACCATGTCAGACAATAATTTATATTTTCTTGCCTGTGAAGAAAGACCATGTCAGACAATATCAACGAACAACAAAATAAGGAGACAATTTCTAGATTGTGGTCTAACTTGAAAAGAAAAGGTGATGGAAAATGTTATTGTCCATGCAAAATTTGTAAGGGGTTAAAGACTAGAAGACTTCTAATCAAAACAACGAAGAAACATTGTAGGCTGCATGGTCACATTGAAGGTGGACATGATTATCATCCATTGGTAAGTTTTTCATTATATCGTTTTGACAATTTATATACATAATAAATCACGTGATGGGGTATGTGCACCAAGTTGTGGTACCAAAAGGGGGTCTTAAGATGCCACTTTTTTTCTGAAATCAACAAAGTCTGAACTTCAACGACAAATTGAAGATAGTTACACTCCAAATTTGAAGATCCAACAAGAACAAGAGTCAGAGTGCTTTGAGTCTACTTTCTAAACTACTATTTTTTTTTTAAATGGTGTAGATTAAGGGCTTCAAAAAGGGGGGCCACAAAAAGTGGTCCTGTTTTTATGCAAAAAACATAACATAGTGTCTGTTGTGGCCCGCCTAAAATGTTAACTTTTTTTTTGAATTTTTAAAATCGCTTCAGTGAGAAATTAGCTAACACCTTGAAGTTTATGCTAGAATTTTCAGCTAATTTTTTGATGAGTATATGATTTTTTACTAATTTTCGAAGTGGACACATCCTGAAAAATAGAAATTTGAGCGTGCTCCCCCCTAAAATCATTGAAAACAAATCAAAAATCAAAACTTTTTTTAAAAAATTGTGTAGAATGGAGTCTAGTTTCTAAAAATGTAATTTTTTTCAAAATCTGATGAACGTGTAAAACTCTAGACCCAAAATAGTGTATGCTAGTTTTTGACAAAAAAACGGACACACTAACAAAAGAAATTATAGATGAAAGACTTAATGAAATCAAAATTTGAAATAAATTACATTTTTGGATAGCTAAGAGGGAGCTCAAGTGCACCACAGTATTTTTTTTAACTTCATTGAAACACGTGCAAACCTGATGGAGAGCACAACCAAAAATATGTCAAAATTTTCAATGTTCTGACAAAAACACGTCTCTAGCCTGAAATGGTCGTCCAAACCTTTGGGTTGGATTCCCAAGGCAAATCCAAACCATAGGTTTGGTGTTTCCCAAAGCGAGACATTTGGTGCTCGCCAAATATGGCGAGTGCCTTATTTGGCGTGCGCCAAATGTGATGAATGGATATTCCATTTGACGCGTGCCAAATGTGGTCCATATTCCACATTTGGCGCACGCCGAATGTGGATGAAGAGGGAGATAGCTCGAGGGATAGCAGAATAAGCGAATTGTGAGAGCTAGAAAGGGGAGGGACAAAGAAGAGTATGTATCTATAAGAATGAAGAGCCTGAGAAGAGGTAAGGGGAGAGAGAGAATATGAGATCTAGTTCATAGAGAGAGATGGAACTATGAGGGAAGGGAGATAAAGAAGGGAGAGGTGAGATGGGGGTTTCTATGTACACATTTGGCACTCTCCCTATTTGGCGCGCACCAAATGTGGAATAGATACAAACTCTTCTTTGTCCCTCCCCTCTCTAGCTCTCACAATTCCCTTATTCTCCTATCCCTCGATCTATCTCCCTCTCTCACCTCTTTCCCTCAATTTTTTCCTCACTCCCTCCTCTCTCTAGGTCCTAAGGGGTCATAGGACACTATATGACCCCTTAGGACACAAAATGACCCCTAACGATACCTAAGGGGTCATATGGTGTCCTAAGGGGTCATAGGACACCATATGACCTCTTAGGTTACCATAGGACCCATAACGACACCATATTTTGTCCTAAGTGGTCATAGGACACCATATGACCCCTTAGGACACCATAGGACACATAACAACACTATATGGTGTCTTAATGGGTCATAGGATACCATATGACTCCTTAGGTGTCATTAGGGGTCATATTGTGTCCTAAGGGGTTATATGGTGTCCTTTGACCCCTTAGGACACCATATGATGCCTTAGGACACCATATGACCCATAATGACACCATATTATGTCCTAATAGGTCATATGGTGTCCTAAGGGGTCATAGGACACCATATGACCCCTTAGGACACCATACGACCCATAACGACACCGTATTGTGTCCTAAGATGTCATATGGTGTCCTAAGGGATCATAAGACACCATATGACCCCTTAGGACTCCATACAACCCATAATGACACCCTATTGTGTCCTAGGGGGTCATATGGTGTCCTAAGGGGTCATATGACACCATAGGACCCCTTACGACACCATACGACCCATAACGACACCTAAGGGGTCATATGGTGTCCTAAGGGGTCATAAGACACCATATGACCCCTTAGGATGCCATACGACCCATAACGACACCCTATTATGTCCTAGGGGCCATATGGTGTCCCAAGGGGTCATAGGACACCATATGGCCCCTTAGGACACCATACGACCCATAACGACATGGTATTGTGTCCTAAGGGGTCATATGGTGTCTTAAGGGGTGTCATTATGGGTCGTATTGTGTCCTAAGGGGTCATATGGTGTCTTAAGGGGTCATAAGACACCATATGACCCCTTAGGACACCATACGACCCATAACGACACCCTATTATGTCCTAGGGGGTCATATGGTGTCCTAAGCGGTCATAGGACACCATATGACCCCTTACGACACCATACGACCCATAACGACACCTAATGGGTCATATGGTGTCCTGTGGCCCCATAGGACATCATATGACCCCTTAGGTGTCCATACGACTCATAACGACACCATATTATGTCCTACGGGGTCATATGGTGTCCTAAGGGGTCATAAGACACCATATAACCCCTTAGGACACCATACGACCCATAACAACACCCTATTGTGTCCTAGGGGGTCATATGGTGTCCTAAGGGGTCATAGGGCAGCATATGACCCCTTACGACACCATACGACCCATAATGACACCTAAGGGGTCATATGGTGTCCTAAGGGGTCATAGGACACCATATGACCCCTTAGGTGTCCATAAGACCCATAACGACACCATATTGTGTCCTAATGGGTCATATGGTGTCCTAAGGGGTCATAGGACACCATATGACCCCTTAGGACACCATACGACCCATAACGACACCATATTGTGTCCTAAGGGGTCATATGGTGTCCTAAGGGCTCATAAGACACCATATGACCCCTTAGGACACCATACGACCCATAATGAAACCATATTGTGTCCTAAGGGGCCATATGGTGTCCTAAGGGGTCATAAGACACCATATGACCCCTTAGGACACCATACGACCCATAATGACACCCTATTATGTCCTAGGGGGTCATATGGTGTCCTAAGGGGTCATAGGACACCATATGACCCCTTACGACACCATACGACCCATAACGACACCTAAAGGGTCATATGGTGTCCTATGGCCCAATAAGACACCATATGACCCCTTAGGACACCATATGACCCATAACAAAATCATATTGTGTCTTAAGGGGCCATATGGTGTCCTAAGGGGTCATAAGACACCATATGACCCCTTAGGACACCATACGACCCATAACAACACCCTATTATGTTCTAGGGGGTCATATGGTGTCCTATGGGGTCATAAGACACCATATGACCCCTTAGGACACCATATGACCCATAACGACACCCTATTATGTCCTAGGGGGTCATATGGTGTACGACCCATAATGACACCATACGACCCATAACGACACCTAAGGGGTCATATGGTGTCCTATGGCCCCATAGGACACCATATGACCCCTTAGGAGTCCATACGACCCATAACGACACCTAATGGGTCATATGGTGTCCTATGGTCCCTTAGGACACCATATGACCCCTTAGGTGTCCATACGACCCATAACGACACCATATTGTGTCCTAATGGGTCATATGGTGTCCTAAGGGGTCATAGGACACCATATGACCCCTTAGGACACTATACGACTATCAAACTAGGGAAGAGTAGAATTTTTTATGGTTGTGGCTATCAAACTATAGGGTATAGAGTAGAAATTTATCAAAGGTTAAAAAATTTCAATGGAAGTCATTTGGCTAGCGCCAAATATGGCTAGCGCCATATTTGGTGCTAGCCAAATGAGCTGCACAAAAATAAGGTTATAAGGTATAGAGTAGAAATTTATCAAAAGTAAAAAATTTCAATGGAAGTCATTTGGCTAGCGCCATATTTTGCGCTAGCTAAATGAGCTGCACAAAAAAAGGGTTATAGGGTATATAGTTAGTGTTTAGTTTAAGGCAAAAAATTTCAATGGAAGTCATTTGGCGCTAGCCAAATGAGCTGCACTAAAAAATGGTTATATGGGACCCTTGACCCATGATCCAAGCCCACATTCTCTCATTTTGTCTTCTTTCTGCGCATGATTAGACAAAAAAATGCTTTTTGCATGGTGTTGACATTTTATGCAAGGTTATTTTATACATTCCATTAGCTCTCCACCACCTTTTTTTTTCATTTGGCAACATCAAAGAGGAAGAACATAGGTTTTTTATCAAATTTGAATAATTGAGGTAATATTTTCTTGTTTTTAGAACTCAAATACTTATTAAGTGTTATTTTGTTTAAATGTTAGAATAAAAGTGTGAGTCAAAATTGATTATAATCCTATTAGATTTACATTAGATTTAGCAATGCATTTGAAGGAAGTTGTAAGAAAATTATTTGTTTAGTGGTTTAAAACAAAATTTGCAATTTCATACATCCTTTTTAAGATCTTATGAAATAATTTAGAAAAGGAATACATGAATAAATTTCAATTTCATATATCCATTTTAACATATGCAGCATCATCATGTCAAGGAAACAACCAAAAAATGTAACACTGGAAGAGAATGAAGCTAAGAATGCAAAAAAAAGAGGAATGAAGCAACTTCGTGAACAAAGGAAATTGAATACCATAGAAGAAGACGTGTCAATTGAAGAGGTGCCAATTGAAGAGGAACATGAAATATCCATCCAATCTAAGAGAGAGACAAAATTGGCCACACAAAGGCAACAGATGCAAAACCTTCATGCAATGAGACAATTGAATCCCGAGGTTGAGAGAATGTCTACAACAATTCAAGTTGAAGGCACCCCATCTCTTAAATCTCAAGTTGAAGGCACACCATCTCTTATTGACACACCATTGGTGTCTACAACATCTCATATTGAATGCACTCCCTCTATGACATTTGATGTTGCAAGTACTTCACGCTAACATCAAGTATTGGAGCTACACCATCTTGTACACCTCAATGTCAAGGTATGTCATCATTTTCATCTCCGCTTCAAGGTATGCCACCTATCCCTAATGTTGTTGACATTCCTAATCTTGAGATAACTCAAAGTTTGAGAACACCTCCTAGAGTTTTGCATAGAAAGCCTAAGTATTTGATTGATATTGATGCTAATGTTTTGAAACCAATGGTTGACAAGTTTCCGAAGCATACTTGTCAAAGACATTCTAACCGGATATGGAAAATATTTTTTGAGCCTTTAAATGAGACAGAAAGATGTCAACTATTTGTTGAAATGATGAGAAATCTGAAATTTAGGCCTATAATGAAGATTCTTGGGCTAAGAACATTGATTGAATCAAGCGACAAATCTATTGTGAAGAATCTGATGAATGCATATGATACTGTTGGTTCTAACTCACGCACAAAAGATAGTAATGCCACACGATGTGTCATTACATCAACAATTGTAAGCACTCAAACTAAGAAAGCTCGCCTCCTTAGAAAGACAAGTAAACAATTGAAGATAAGTAGACAAACTCTAATGAAAGCTTTGGCAAGGCGACAAAGAGAAGAGGATCCATATAACAATGAGTTATGGGCATTTTCCGGTAGATTACCACGGAAAGATAAAGCAATTGTTGAAGCCTTGAGATCCCTAATTGAAGATTTTTGGAAGAATAACACAAGGGTCTCTCCAAATCAAAGAGATGTTGTAAGAAGGAGGATTGGTAGTAAAATCCATGATCCACATCCGAAACATTTTTTGGATATGACTCAAACACAATATTTTGCCAAGTTTCAACATATGTATCCTCAAATAAAAATTAGTCAAAGGTTCTTTGAAATGCTAAAGCCTTTTTATGTCAAAATAAATCACATACACACAACTTGTTGTTGTAGAGTACATATTGAATTTTCTAACCATTATGATGTTTATCAACACATATGTATAGATTTGCATGCTAACAATGTTTTGCAGGAATGCAACATAAATGGTCCACCGACATCTTCAAGGGAATTCATATCTAGCATCTTATGTGAAAGAGTAGATGGTCAAGTATATTACAATAAGTGTTGCTTGGATGGCACATGTGTTGACTGTGGTGGATTGCGACATTTACAAATTTGTCAACATATGGATATTGGACAAGAAATTGGTAATGAATTAGTAGAATTTGGAAAATATAGGACAGTGGCCTACATGCTAAAAGATGGAAAAGAAGCAAAAAGGTGTGAATTGGTTAGTGAGAAGATTCCATTGTATCAGTTTATGGGCATCTTTCATGAGAATATAGTGTATTAGTATGCAAGGCATAACCATCGAGCTCGTTGGTTGGACTCACAATTTAAGCTATGCAAGGACACATTTCCCCTTCATACAATCGTTTCAATTGTTGACTTTGCAGAGAACTACACACTACAACCGCAGAACGAGGTGCAATCACAATATTACAACTCCACGTAAGTTGTCATATTTGTGCATATAGCATTCATTCATGCACATGATAGTATGGAAGAGGATAGGAAGATATTGAGGGAGTATCATTTTTACATCAGTGATGATCACTCACACTCTACAGAGTTTGTGCAAGGTTGTTTTCAGATATTCTATGATGATTTGGCTAGCCGAGGCATATCATTCCGTCAACATATCATATGGTCAGATAATTGTGCATCGCAATTTAAGAACTCTTAGATGTTTTATTGGTTGAGTAGGATGCATAAGTTGACTTCTATTCAACATATGTGGAATTTCTCTGAGGCTGGGCATGGAAAAGGGGAGCATGATGGTGCAGGAGCATGTATTAAAAGAGCTTTAGCACAAGAAGAGTTAAAGTACAAAGGGAATGCAAACTTGAAAGATGCAAAATCAATTGTTCAATGGTGCAATGGTACAATTGGTCTAGGTAATCAAGGTAAGTCTTTAGTTCATAGATTTTTTGGTTGGTAGATGATACTAACATTGTAAAATTTGAAGATTGTTGTACATTGACAAGATCGAGTGAGCTACACTCTTTCAAAAGCTCTAATGTAGGTCCATGGACTATCCATATGCGGTGGATGGCATGTTATTGTTCTTCATGTAGAGATGGTGCCTATAATGACTGTGAGTCAAAGGAGTGGGTGGACGAATGGTGTATGAGACCTCTAATCCCACTTGAGACATACCGACCTCCGAGTGCACTACAACTCACACAGATGGAAGCATCAATTGACTTTGACCATGTGTCAGATTTAGTCCAACCAAGTAAATTATCCACATGCAATTTTTGTACTTTAATATTTTACCTTAGTTGTTTGCTAAATTCTTCTCACTTTATCATTGCAGGGCATGTTTATGCAGTAATTGCAGCTGAAGACAATGAAGAAGGAACATATTATTACCTGTGTCGTTGTGTGGACGCAAAAAAGAAATTGGATCACCCTGTGGTAGATGGAGAAAATATTGAGTACCCCACAGGATCAGTAGTTGTTACTGGTACATGGCTTAGAAGGTACCTAGTGAAGAATTCTAACTTGTGGTTGTTCGAGGACTTCGAGACACATAGGGAGATTCTTCATTATTCTAACCTTGTTGTAGCTTCAAATGTTCATTTGATCAGATATGGGGGTAGACCACTAAACAAGAACCTATGGAAGGTTCGTGAGTCTGACCATGAGGCCATACTAGACACAATAAAGAGTAGAGCAGATCCAAATGGTTCATTGGATAAATGTAAATGTAAAAAATTGTAATATCAATCTTATTTGGATATATGTACATGACTTGTATTTTTGACTACTCGAGGCATTGTAATATAAAAAATTATGTTTTTGTCTTGTTTTGTGTGATTCTATGTAAATAATGTCATTTTGGACCATTAGAGATCACATGGGATCATTTTGTGAAGTATACCCTGTTAATATGGTAAAAGATGTAAAAAATGCTCATTTGTTGTCAATCACTCTAAGTGTGAAAAATTGTCAAAATTCGACATGGTTTTTCTCGATGTTAGTGACATGTAAGAATGATCTATCTGATCCTATGGGGTCGTGTTATGGCACTCTAAAAAATCCTCTCTCGATTTGTGTAGACTCAGATCCAGTTGCTCGTGGCGACTCTTTCTCGGTCGCGACAAAAAGCGACAGATGAGTTCAATGAAAAGTTGCACAATGCCCCATCTTTCAATCCGCTCATCGCAGCACCGAACCGTCAGCTTGTACGTGTCGGGGTGGCCGGGTTTACACTAGTAATGCCTTCTTTTTTCTCTCCAACTCGATCGATCGTTGCGGGCCACACCCTAGCAGCCAAATCGCCCAAGTGCTCAAATTGCTCAAAGTTGTCAATATTTGGCATCGCGTTTCTCCTTTCCCATTAATCATAATAATTATCCATCTAATCCTATGAGGTCATGTTATGGCACTCTAAAAAAGCCTCTCTCGGTTTGGGTAGACTTGGATCCAGTTGCTCATGGTGACTCTTTCTCGGTCGCAACAAAAAGCGACAGATGGGTTCAATGAAAAGTTGCACAATGCCCCATCTTTCAATCTGCTCATCATGGCACTGAATCGTCAGCTCGTACATGTTGGGGTGGTTGGGTTTACACTAGGAATGCCTTCTTTTTTCTCTCCAACTCACCCAATCATTGCGGGCCACACCCTAGCAGCCAAATCGCCCAAGTGCTCAAATTGCTCAAAGTTGTCAATATTCGACATCGCGTTTCTCTGTGCCCATTAATCATAAGAATGATCCATCTGATCCTACAAGGTCATGTTATGGTACTCTAAAAAAGCCTCTCTCGGTTTGGGTAGACTCGGATCTAGTTGCTCGTGTTGACTCTTTCTCGGTCGTGACAAAAAGCGACAGATGAGTTCAATGAAAAGTTACACAATGCCCCATCTTTCAATCCGCTCATCATGGCACTGAACCATCAACTCATACGCATCAGGGTGGCTGGGTTTACACTAGGAATGCCTTCTTTTTTCTCTCCAACTCGGCCGATCGTTGTGGGCCACACCCTAGCAGCCAAATCGCCCAAGTGCTCAAATTGCTTAAAGTTGTCAATATTCGGCATCGCGTTTCTCCATGCCCGTTAATCATAAGAATGATCCATTTGATCCTACAGGATCATGTTATGGCACTCTAAAAAATCCTCTCTCATTTTCGGTAGACTCGGATCCAGTTGCTTGTGGCGACTCTTTCTCGGTTGCGACAAAAAGCGACAAATGAGTTCAATGAAAAGTTGCACAATGCCCCATCTTTCAATCCGCTCGTCGCGGCACCGAACCCTCAACTCATATGTATCAGGGTGGCCAGATTTACACTAGGAATGCCTTCTTTTTTTTCTCCAACTCACCCGATCGTTGCAGGCCACACCCTAGCAGCCAAATTGCCCAAGTGCTCAAATTGCTCAAAGTTGTCAATATTCGGCATCGTGTTTTGCCATGCCCATTAATCATAAGAATGATCTATCTAATCCTACGAGGTCCTGTTATGGCACTCTAAAAAAGCCTCTCTCGGTTTGGGTAGACTCGGATCCAATTGCTCGTGGCGACTCTTTCTCGGTCACGACAAAAAGTGACAAATGAGTTCAATGAAAAGTTGCACAATGCCCCATCTTTCAATCCGCTCGTCGCGGCACCGAACCATCAGCTCGTACATGTCAGGGTGGTTGGTATTACATTAGGAATGCCTTCTTTTTTCTCTCCAACTTGCCTGATCGTTGTTGGCCACACCCTAGCAACCAAATTGCCCAAGTGCTCAAATTGCTCAAAGTTGTCAATATTCGGCATTGCGTTTCTCCGTGCCCATTAATCGTAAGAATGATCCATCTAATCCTACGGAGTCGTGTTATGGTACTCTAAAAAATCCTCTCTCAGTTTGGGTAGACTCGAATCCAGTTGCTTGTGGTGACTCTTTCTCGGTCGTGACAAAAAGCAACAGATGAGTTCAATGAGAAGTTGCACAATGCCCTATCTTTCAATCCGCTCGTCGCGGCACCGAACCATCAGCTCGTACGCATTGGGGTGGCTAGGTTTACACTAGGAATGCCTTCTTCTTTCTCTCCAACTCACCCAATCATTGCGGGCCACACCCTAGCAGCCAAATCACCCAAGTGCTCAAATTGCTCAAAGTTGTCAATATTCGGCATCGCGTTTCTCCGTGCTCGTTAATCATAAGAATGATCCATCTGATCCTACAGGGTCATTTTATGGTACTCTAAAAAATCCTCTCTCGGTTTGGGTAGACTCGGATCCAGTTGCTCGTGGCGACTCTTTCTCGGTCAGGACAAAAAGCGACAGATGAGTTCAATGAAAAGTTGCACAATGCCCCATCTTTCAATTTGCTCATCGCGGCACCAAACTGTTAGCTCGTACGCATTGGGGTGGCTGGGTTTACGCTAGGAATGCCTTCTTTTTTCTCTCCAACTCACCTGATCATTGCGGGCCACACCCTAGCAGCCAAATCGCCCAAGTGCTCAAAATGCTCAAAGTTGTCAATATTCGGCATCGCGTTTCTCTGTGCCCATTAATCATAAGAATGATCCATCTGATCCTACGGGGCCATGTTATGGCATTCTAAAAAAGCCTCTCTTGGTTTGGGTAGACTTAGATCCAGTTGCTTGTGGCGACTCTTTCTCAGTTGCGACAAAAAGCGTCAGATGAGTTCAATGAAAAGTTGCACAATGCCCCATCTTTCAATCTGCTTGTTGCGGCACTGAACCATCAGCTCATACGCATCGGGGTGGTCAGTTTTACGCTAGGAATTCCTTCTTTTTTCTCTCCAACTTGCCCGATCGTTGTGGGCCACACTGTAGTAGCCAAATCGCCCAAGTGCTCAAATTGCTCAAAGTTGTCAATATTTGGCATCACGTTTCTCCGTTCCCATTAATCATAAGAACAATTTGTTTGATCCTATAGGGTCGTGTTATGGCACTCTAAAAAAGACTCTCTTGGTTTGGGTAGACTCAGATCCAGTTGCTCATGGTGACTCTTTCTCGGTTGCGACAAAAAGTGATAGATGAGTTCAATGAAAAGTTACACAATGCCCCCATCTTTCAATCCGCTCGTCGCGGCACCGAACTGTCAGCTCATATGGGTCGGGGTGGCCGGGTTTATGCTAGGAATGCCTTCTTTTTTCTCTCCAACTCGCCTGATCATTGCGGGCCACACCCTAGTAGCCAAATCGCCCAAGTGCTCAAATTGCTCAAAGTTGTCAATATTCGGCATCGCGTTTCTCTGTGCCCATTAATCATAAGAACGATTTGTTTGATCCTGCGAGGTCATGTTGCGGTACCAAACCGTCAACTCGTATGCATCGGGGTGGCTTGTGTCTTGGATTACAAACACATATTTAGGTTCAAAGCTTAAGTAATAATAAACTTTATGCAATTATTCATCTAATCATTTGTACTGCAATTATGGATAACCATGATAAATGATTTGCACTAACCAAAAAGCTACAAATCCATGCAACATTGTATACCATTAAAACTATCAAATATATCCAATACAAACAAATAGGCTTGCCGAAAGCCACATGGACTTAGAATTTCACATATTCATAAAACAAAACATATGTTCAAAATTGCTATAAAGGCATACAACATGATATCCAATAAAGTCAAATAGGGGCTTTCCAAAAGCCATATGGACATAGAATGTCACATATTCGTAATACAAAACATATGTTCAAATTTTCCATATAGGCATACAACATGGTATCCAATAAAGTCAAATAGGAGCTTGCCAAAAGCCATATGGCGATAGAATGTCACATATTCGTAATACAAAACATATGTTCAAAATTTCCATATAGGAATACAACATAGGACCCTATTCTATTCATTTCCCTCTACGGGAAGGAAATAGATCATGAGATATCTTTGCCTATCGAGGGGATGGAGATGTATATGATGCAGGTGTCTTTCGAGTACGTCCACTCGACCTCCTCTCCTGACTTTTTTGTAACTCCACCTGATACAATGAAAAGAATGATGTTAGCATATACAAAAATTGAATTTTAGAATGACATATAATAGAATAGTCACTTACCGCATACAAATAATCATGATGTTCATCCACAACAGGTGCACGTTCATGATCTAGAGTGACAAACCCCTCTTGTAAGCATCACAATATAAATTAAATAAATACAAGTGTCGTTAAAATTTTCAATAACATATTATTAAGATAACAAATGTAATGCTAAATTTACTAAATTTACAAATATGTCTCATACTTTTGTTAAAGCAGTTGAACTTGCTACTGCTGCAGCAACACCACGCTCCATTGACGCGCGGACAGAAGGAGGAGTCTCTGAATTCAACATCTAAAAATTAAACAAAGTATATTGATTAATCGCCAAAACTATCTATATTATTTAATAACAACAATAAAGATAAATTGTTTACCTAGGTAAAAGATTGTCGATGAAATACACTACGAGGTGTTGATGTTGAAGCTCTAGCATCAAACTATTTGACATCCAAAATGAGTAATTAGAAAATAATTCACATAAGGTTCAACTATCTACATATAATAATTATATTTTTTCACTCATTGTATACTTGTGGAGTCGACGAAGTAGTGAAAAAGGGTGCTGCAGGAATGTTGCTAGTATTGTGAACACTTTGACCTTGATTTTTTATCATTAATTTACTAATTTAGATATATTCTCAAATTTACATATAAGATTTAATAAAAAGAATGAAATGAACTTGTAATGAAATTCGCCTAGGTATCAATGCCAAATGTTTCATTTAGCAAGGATTCTGTCATGACAATGTTCTCTATAGCAAACTCCGCTTGTGCACGTGCATTCTCAGAACTATTAGGATCATAAGTGCAAAGAGAACCACATGATCGACAAAAATGAGCTGGAACTCGATGCCTAGAAGAATCAACATCATCACTCGCATCACCCTCTACTAGAGGACTAGCATACTGTATAAGGGTCTGAGTGAGTGAGCTAATCGAGTCTAGAGTTTCGACCTCAATACTCTCCTTCACAATGGAAGGAATAATAACATGCTCCACCATAGGTCTGGCCAAGGGTCCTAGTGGGAGATTTGGATCATGTTGTGCACCCTCTCTATCATGCGAGGAACCCCCACCTCTACCTTGGAAATCTAGAAAATCAAAATAGTTTGGGATCTCATTAAGGACAAACTCACAGTACAGTTTTCTCAAAAAGTATTGGGGTACCTCATGATTATTGCATGGGGGCTGATCAAATACCATCCACCACCTATCCCAAAAAAATTTCTTAATCCCTTCATGATGACACCAATGGATAGGGAATCTCCTACATCCAGGGTGTAAAGGTTGATTCATTCGAGGGTCCGTAAAAAGAGCACACAAGTCAAATTTATTAATTTTCTTTTTCTTCACTATCGCATATGATAATTTGTTAGCATAAAATTGATTTTGTTCTTCCTTCTTAGGGGACCAAAAATTTATTTGCCCACTCATAGATTGTATGTGAGATACAATAGATTGCAAAGAACTGGAAAGGTTTGTCCTATGGGAGTTTGTTCCAGTGGGATCTTTTAGCCTTGTGATTAAACCTTCAATCTCTTTTTGGCTATTTTCTGTTTGACCTAATAGGTTTTCTTGTGTACCTATGGGGTGTCTAGGGATTGTAGGAGGTTCTTGATGTGCTTCTTCTTCAATATGGTCTTCATGAGGAGCTGATTGATGTGCTTCTTCTTCAATATGGTTTTCATGAGGAGGTGATTGATTGTTTTCAATATTTTCTTGCCTAATCTCATTTTTTTAATAATGAAAATAAATTTAAATCAATAAACCTAGTTTAATCTTCAAATTAATAAAAAAAAATGACAATAAGAAAATAAAAATACATACCTCTTCAAGCTCTTCGATGGCGTGGCGGCATTTTGATGAGAGATGGACCTCTTAGTGCCCAATTTCAAGCTTTTCCAAAGGGCGAGCACAAGAAAATAGCACCCAAAAATGCCAAAACGTGGGTTTGGAATGCAGAAATGTGGAGCAAGGTTTTTGTTGTTGTTTACAATGCACATGCCTTATAAGGCACATGCCTTATAAGGCGTGCGCACTATAGGCTTGGTGTGCCAAGCCTAAGGCTTGGCACACCAAGCCTATAGGGCACGTGCCCTATAGTGCATGTGCCTTATGCACTTTTTAATTTTTTTTTGAAGTGTGGCACATTTTTGGTACCACAACTTCGTGCATATACCCGATGATGAGATCATGATCACAGTTTATTTATGTATATCAATTTTATATAGGTCGAGCACCTCAAAGCACATGGTATGGATCAACACAACCCTGAGAATATGGTTTTTCAAGTGGACGAACATGGAGGTGTGAATATCGAAGCTAAAGATAATGATCCCATGGAAGATGATGATCATGAGCCAGAAAACACAATTGAAGATGATGGTACAAATACATTGATCCATGACTCATTTAGTACTCACGCAGCTGATCATGATGATGAAGATGACCTTGATGTTGTTCATGATGTCCCTCTACTTGAGAAGGCATCTAAGGCCCTTTATGAAGGCTCGCAGGAAACTCTTCTCTCTATTGTATTGTTGTTGGTGAACTTGAAGGTTATGAATGGTTTATCCAACATAAAAATGTCACGTATGTTAAGGCATGTCATATATGTCATAATAAACTATGAATCATGTTGTACCATTAATATTCTTTATTATAACAAATTATATTTTGTTGTTGTAGATTGATAGGTGAGTTTTTGTTACCACCATCAAATATTCTACCTCGCTCATACCGAGAATTATTTGCCGTTATGAAAGATATTGGAATGGAGTATTAAGCAATAGATGCTTGTCCCAATTATCATATTATATATCACAAACAACATGAATTTTGAACTGAATGCCCTAAATGTCATATCAGTAGATATCGAACAAATCAAATAACAAAAAGGGTTCCTTGCAAGGTTCTTCGCTATATTCTCATTATTCCACGTATGCAACGATTATTCAAGTGCACTAGCTTGGCATAATTTATGGATTACCATGCATGCAATAGAAGTCGAGATGACATTATTCGAATGCCTGCGGATGGTTCAGCATTTATGGACATAGAGGAAAAGTGGCCACACTTTAAAGAAGAACCTCGTAATCTCAGGCTTTCATTGGTAGTGGACGGTGTCAATCCATTTGGAGAGATGAGATCTGTTTACTCAGTGTGGCCTGTTTTTGTTATCAACAATAACATTGCTCTATGGATGTCAATAAAGAGGGAGCACATAATGTTCGCAATGATTTTTCCAGGTATTTTATCATTTAAATATAGTCGTCAAAATTTAATTATAAATATTGCAGTAAAATGGTCATAATAATTATGTAATGTTTTTGTTCATTCGATTAGGTAAGTACCAAGTTAAAGATATGAATGTATATATTGAGCCTCTTATCGACGAGTTGCTAGAGTTATGGAATGGTGTCACTATGTATGACGTCTCTAGACCAATAGGACAAAGACAATTTCAATTCCATGCGATGCTTCTATGGACAATACACGATGCCCCGGGGCTAACACATTTTTGTGGTATGTTATAGTGTTTAAGTTGTGCATGAACATTATAATTCAAAAAATTATCATATTTAATCCAATTATACATTATCTTGTAGGTCTTCAATCAAAGGGAAAATTTGCATGTCCTGTTTGTGGTCCAAAGATGAAATCTCATCATTCAAAAAGTTTAGGAAAGAATGTGTTTGATGAGTATAGGCACTTTCTCCACAAAAATCATAAGTATCGAAATACTGAAAAAAATCTTTTCAATGGGAAAGAAGAGAATACATCAAAGCCACGAAGAATGACACCTCACCTGTGGAAGTTGGAATATAATAGAATTAATCGTCAAGGTAATGCCATTCCATCTATTGGTTTGTCATAAAACATATTTTCTATTTTGTTTTGTTTACTGATGATGTGATTGATGATCATGAAGGTTGTGAAGGCATAAATGACCACCTTCCTAAGGGAATAAAAAGTTATCCCTGACAATTTAGTAGGTTGCCCTACTATGAGCAGTTACAAATTGTTCATTTGTTTGATACTATGCATATTGGAAAGAATATAATAGAGACATTATGGAAAATATTGGATGGAAGGCATGACAAAGAAAAAATTATCAAAATATGTAGTGACATTCAGGATTCCAATCATGCAATGATAAATGTCATTCAATCAAATAGCCATGGAGACTAGATTAATATAAGTGAGCTTCCTTGGTTATTAACGGACCGACAAAGCAATGCTATAAAAGAAGTCATACAAAAAATTTGATTTCCCACAAGATTTGCTACGAACATAAACAATCTCATATCAAAGAAAAGTGAATTTGGGCCAGGGATGAAAATGCATGATTGGCATACCTTCATTAAGGTAATTCATGTTCTTGTGTTTTTAGTATGTATTTAAGTACCGAGCGTACGTGTACTTTTCATTATGTTACAAAAAAATGAAAAGATAATTTTATAATTGTTGCAGTACGTTCTACCTCTATCTCTCCCAGATGACTTCGACAATAATGTCAAGCAAGTCATATATGATCTTGGAAAATACATAAGGTAAGTAGCGATATTTGTTTAGTTCATTGTATAGATATTATATTTGCGATTTGTTTTACTTCTTATGTAATATATTTTTTTGCGTCTTGAATACCTTGTAGGTGGTTGTCATGTAAAGAAATCCATAAAGACGATATAAAATATTGGAAGAGAAAAATTCCTCATTTAATGTGTGAAATGCAAAAGTGTCTACCTCCAGCTTTTTTCAATGCACAAGAACACTACCTCATACACCAAGTTGAGGAGATTGAATTGTGTGGACTTGTACACACTAGGTCAATGTGGATGGTTGAGAGGCACTTGAAATTTTTGAAGGCTTTGGTTTGACAAAGAGCACATCTTGAGGGTTCTATGGTGGAGGGATATATGGTATACCAGACTATGGTGTACATTTCTGAATATCTTCCTAAGTTTGCAGCAAAGATCCACGTGGATCGCATTTGGGATCCCAACACCATTAACAAATTTGAAGGGGAGTACTTGACGGGGAAAGGTAGATTGAGGAAAGTGAGAGGTAATTATAAGATGTTATTGTAGTTAATTAATTCTTAATCTTCAAAATAAATCGATTGTAAGACGTCTATTTATTTTTTGTACAGTTGGTCGAGAGTGGGATGCACTACATTTGTATATTGCAAACAATCTTGAGTGGATGACGGTATGGATTGAACGTTGTCAACATTCTAGATGCATGTTAACATGGGAAGGTGTGGCTTCATTGGTTAAAGAAGCACATCGTAATGGAGATTCCAATGTTATGCAAAGGGAAATTGATTTAGCATATGGTTTAAGAGATAAACAGGTACGTATAAATTTATTAATCACTCATATGTTTATCAACTCACAATGCAATAAATTTTACATGTTTGACATATTGCAGGTCAAACACCACAACGCTATGTGCTGCAATGGTCATAAATTTCGCATTAAAAAGTTGGATGACATGAAGAAAACTTGTGATTCTGGCATCACTGCAGTCTTTGAGGTGACAAATATTTCATCGAGAAATGACATTCATCCTCAACAGCCTCAAAATCGATACTGTGGCATTTTGGATGATATACTTGAGTGTGACTTTAATTCTTTCAAATTAGTTTTGTTCGTCGTCAAATGGTACAGGCTACGATTGAATAAAAATGATCCTAATAGAACTATTATTGAACATGATAATGGTTTTATAATGCTAAATACAAGGTCATTTGAACTAGTTGGGGATGAGCCCTATGTTCTTCCAAGCCAATGTGAACAAGTATTTTACTCAGAGGTTCCACATAAACCGGGTTGGTCATTTGTTGTTAGACATGATCCAAGAGGAAGGCCGATAAAGTATAATGTGATGGAAGAAGAAGATACCGAGCAAGTAGAAGATGAAGTGGATGATGATCACGATCGATAGTTTCACAATGACGATGAAGAAGAACAAGAATGATGATGATGATGATGATGATGATGGCGATGATGACCTTGATGTTCATGATGATGAGGAATGAAATGTATGTGGAATGCGATTAGTATATTATCTATTGAATATTAACTTCTTGATAGAATTGTTTTTACATAATTAATTCATTCTGTTTTGAATTCTAATGCCATTACATAATTAATTCATGATGCACCTTTTAATATGGAGATGGAGATAGGGGGTGTGACTATTTATGTGACAATTTTTAAACTGTGTTTATTTATGAAAATTGGATTGTTTATTAGCTATGTGACTATTTATGTGACCATTTAGTTGAGGATCCTGCATAGTCTACATAAAGTAAAGGTAAGGAATTACAAAATTTACAATGATTTTGATGACAACATCTTTTTATTATTTAATACTCTTTTTGTCTACAAAGTTTATGTTGTTCATGTTGTGTATGATGTAATTTCACTAACATTTTTTATATTTTTTCTTTGTCACAGGCCGACATGGATCCATCACATATCGCAGACAGAGATGTACCTTGTGACACTTCTACCGAGTAGGTAAACCTCATTGTAATTGTACAAATTAGGTAGAAGCAAAATGTTACATTATTATGTTCTTTTTTTTAGTGATTTATACTAATTTTGTAATTGTTAATGATATTCTTGACACAGACGGATGTTTGGGGAAAGGGAAAGGGAGTTGCAGTACTTGAGCACCTTTCTATGGATGTGGAATCATTAGGGTTAAGCAATGATGACCCTGAAGATCCCACAGACCTTGTGAAATTCTTTAAAATGCCTCTTATAAAAATTAGAAAAGAGATTGTTGCTTTGGCAGCCATGCATCCTACCACTGATGAGATATGACAGAGGGTGGAATTATTATATAAGACAATAGAAAACTTGCAAGTTATCAATAATGAAAGCTTTAATTATAACAAAAGTTCAATAATGGTTTATATTTTATTCTCTTTTTATGTCATTAACTAAAATATGTACGTATTGTTTTTATAGCAATTTATCCGCCCTCATGAAAGTCGTTCCTATGATCAGGTGTTGCAAGATCAGGTGATGACAATTTTCTTGTATTATCACTTGCTTGGCTTATCACTCTGAGTACCCAAAACACATCATACTTGATACTGTCAATTTTCAAAATAAAGGTTCATCCTTGTTTACAATTCTTGCACTTTTCATATATTTAATGTTTGATATATTTAATGTATTATTCTTTAGGTGTTGTCAATGTTACTATGCAAATGCCGACGCCGCCTCATCAGAGGTCACCCTCACCTGTATTGTCGACTGCAATGTTGGCAACATGTAGCATGCAGACATCCTCTAGTGCACGTCATATTGGCCCGCCCACTGTTGGTAGATCCCTCTTTTTCTCTATCTTCTATCATGTGTTTATTTCCCTTCAAGCGTTCTTTCTTGAATTCTAATGCTATTTCATAGTGGATTCATTTTTTGCAGGAGGAGATGCACATGAGGATGTGCCACAAGAGACTACTGCTGATAACATAGCATCGTTTCCTGGATCTTCTCGTATTGCTAGTACGGGAACATTGCAGGCCACATTCATGGTGAGCGACGAAGAAATGCTTCCCTTAAAGATACAAAAGGTTCTAGGTACTTTAAAATTATTATTATATATACTCTAATTGTAATTTACTTTATGATCACTCGTTTTGGACTAATATTGATCCCATGAATTTTTTGCAGGCAATGATATTTTCTATAAACATCTTAGTGACATTGCATTACAGATATTTGGGCACACCATACGTAAAAGGTGGTACATCATATGCGAACTAACCCTTATCCACTTTTGATTTCATATCATTGCTAGAATACTTTTCCTTTGATCCATTTCTTGAAGTGTAATAAATGTAGCTTCAGTTCATTTCTGAATCTAACAGGTTTGTTTTTGCTTTAAAAGGTGGAATGACTAAGAAAAAAGGTTAAAAGATGAATTGACAAACCAAATGGTTGAGTGGTTTGGAAATGACACCTTTGACAAAACCAAGCTCCTTGAAAAAGATGGCACATATCTAAAGTATGTGAGGGACCAATACATGACCCATTTGGAGAGGAACCTAAAGTACGAGCGTTCCCCATGATTCCAGAGAGGGAGTGGAAGGACCTGATTTTGGATGCCAAGGAGAGAATTGAAAGGAAAAAAGGAAATACACCAGTAGACGCCAGAAGAAGGTACGCAATACTATTAAGAATGTAATTATGTACTAATTAATTACTCTTTATATTTATATAATCTAACATATTTCAAACTTTTAATAGACCGAGTGACATGTCAAAGGCAACCAAGGCAAGGCAAGAAAAGCACGGGCAACACAAACTCGGCTCTAGTGGTTACATGAAATTTGCTGCATGAATTGTAAGTATCTCATGTAAACTCCCATATTGTCTCAAAATATTAATAAATTGCAAACATTTTTTTTTTATCAAACAATGCAAGCAAAATTCATGGTACCAAGCAAAAATGCAGGGCTCTGAATTCAATAGAGCGCCCACAGAAGATGACAAGAGAATTGCCTATTAGCAAGGCTATTCAGTCGTGGCTGATCAGCTATGAGAATTGAGTGGGCATACACAACATTCAAGTGCATCCGTCACACAGGTAAATATGGTAAATGGAAGTTGTTTCAAATTTAATACTTTACCAATAATCTAGTTGATGTTGAGTTCCAACATAAAGTGACTATATTTGTTTTAAATAAGCAAGCAATGATAACAATGTGCATGTCATTGGAATGCAGCCTGCTAATTGTGAAACACCACCTACACATGAAGGTCCAGATGTGCATCCCAGTAGTGGAGGTATTCATTTGCTATTCAAATTTATTTATTTAGCTATTAATACAATTAAACATCTTAATTTGTAATTAGAGTAGTAATTAATGTAACCTTTCTTGTTAATATTTTAGAGCATGTAGTCGGTGGTGAGCAAGTGGAGCATGATCTGGGTACACAACCTCAAGAACGTGATGTTCCCCATTCAGGTGAAGTGGACCGTGGTGTTTAGCATGTTGAGGTTGAGGCTACACAAAATGATGTGGCCCCATCAAGTAAAAGAGCACAACAATTATGTTCTCTAAATTAATGAAATACTTGTAACAATAATAATTTTTTTTTTTTTGAATTTAACTCATTTCTTTGTTATTGCAGAGGACCCCCTTTGCTTTAGTGTCCTCGTCCTCAGTATAGGACTAGGCATACATTGAGATCACGAGCAGTTGGCAAAACATCTACAGAGGGGGGAAATGATGAAGACACCGATGTTCCACTTAGTCTTTTCATAGCTTCAAAGAAAAAACAAAGAAAGAAATGATTGTAATCTAACTTATTTGATAATGACTGATTTTTATGTGTTAGTGAATGTAATTATGTGCTAATTAATGGTTATGGATGATATGTGTTAATTAATATTGATGAATGTTGCGTGTTAATTAATGTTAATCAATGTTATGTGTTAATGAACATTATGTGATATTAATGAATGAATGCTATATTTTATTAATGGTAGAAAGAATTAATGAATGAATGTTATAAGATGTTAACGGGGAATTTAGAGTGATGTTAGGAGGGGAGGGGCCAAATGAGCTTCCACCTTCATGTGGTTGGCCCTGTTAAGTAGAGAATATTAAACTATTCTCAAAACCAAGCGAAGCTTAACAAGGTAACACACTTTTCAATATTTCATTATGTTGCACAATTAATCTTATTGAATAATGTATATTGAATCTTAATTGCAAGGTCCAATAGAGCCAACACGAACAACAACACCACGAGTTGCTGGGTATAATGAACTCCCATATTGTCTTGTCTTTACACGAACAATATGAGTTGCTTCTAGTGTTGATATCCAAGGTGGGACTGCAAAAGTTATGAATATGCCTCATTGTTGTAAGTTTTTTTATTACAACTCCTAATTCTTGAGACTAAAATTTTTGTTCTTGATGTTTTTCACTAGTTGTCATAACCTCTAACTTTGATGCTTGTGCCTTAATAGAACTAGATGTTTCTTGTATGCATACATGGTCAAGGATTGCATTATGATGCTATAGGGCTACAAACTAAGATTATTTATTGTATTGAGTTGCACATTTGACATGAGTTGCCCTATGACTGCTATGCACATTTATGTATATACACTATTTTTAGTATGTATATTGATATTAATTTTGAGAAAATATTACAAAACTCAGAGTATTCTCCATAAGACTAGAAAAGAGCTCAGATAAATTTCTGCAACGTTTTCTTACAATTACTTGTGATCATTTTTTTAGGAGTCTTGGTATCCATTTATAATAGTATGGATGCATACAAGCTTTGGACCCTTCAAAAGAAAGTTTGTTACAAACAACCGGTCGTTTTCAAGAAGCGGTTATAAGTCCTTTTCAGCATCTGCGGCTTCCTTTGCTTGTTGTTCTATTGCAACCTCCTGTAACTGCTCCCGAGCATCTTCTTTCTGTCCCATATACTTATCTTTCCACTCTTGATACACATCATCACTAGGCCAAGTAAAACTAGCAATCTTCTATTTCATATCTTCTAGCCGCTTCCAAGTGACTCATACATGCCCAATCTCCGTTTCTATGAAACCATAATGAGATTTCACTTTTTCAATTTCCTCAATTGTTTGGACAAATAAGGATGTGCCATCAGTACTAATAGTTTGATTGATCCTTAGGGACAAATTATGGTTCACCTCCTTTAACCAAGTCTTCTCTTCCTTTAGCTGGACAAGACCAATGAAACCTCCTGGAAACATGTCAAATTTATGATTTGAATATTCTTTCCTATAAAGTTGGGCTTTTCTTTTTATACCTTCTCCTTCCACTGAAAGAATATTCATCTCTTTTATAAACTCACATGTGGACCTTAGATTGTCATTCTCTTCTACATCTGCATGGGAAGAACACATGAGCTCTAACTCTTTATCTCTAGGCACCCACTTATTCAGGATTGGTTCCAAAGTGGCTTCTTCTTCTCTCAATTTGATCAAAATATCAAGAATCCTCTTCATATTTATGTATACATTGGAGGTTTTGACTAAGTCAGCAAACTTCAAGATGGTGGCTTTCACCTTCTCCTCATATTTGTTTGCATACAATGTCTGAGCTTGTTTCAATTTTTCCAACTCATGTTGGACATTTTCAGGTAATTGGGAACTAGAAGGCATAGGAGAAGGGGGATATTCAATGATGGGACTAGTAGGAGGGGGTCTTGCTGGAGAGGAGGTTATCATGAGTGTAGAACATTCACCAGGATGATATTGACCTGCCAGTTGACTCTGGAGTCTAGCAATTATGCTATCTCTATTGGCTATTCCTTCTTTAGCATCATTGTAAGCTTTTAAAATAGTCTCCAACTTCAATTGGAGATTACCCTTTTCTTGTGCCTCTTTCTCTGCCACTGCAACATTGAATTTTGTAGTCTCTAGGACTGTGCTTGCAGCTTCCACTACCCCTATGTCTTGGACTCTTTTAACTATCATGCCTCCTAAGAGGCTAGAATCTGATGCATCCTTCCTTCTTTTGTTTTCATCCTTCTTTAAAGACCACATGACAAGAGCAGCATTATCTTTGCTGAATGTCACTCCTTCCATAGGCTTTGTTTCTTTCCTCATTGCATCAAGCACTAAGGCATCAGCTATATCCCATTCAGGGAGAATCAACACACCAGCCTTTGCTACCATTTCTCTTCCTTTCTAAGGGGTGATTGCTTTGAACTCCTCCATCATTTCTTTCTTAACCTCTTCTTCTACCTGAATTGTATTTTTAAGAGGTTGTTCACTTTTCCTCTATTCACATCTAGTCTTGAATTGATCAATATTTTGCTTCCATAGAAACTGTATAAAAGCTCCTGATGTGACAAAATTGCTGTCAGCTAGGAATTCTTCACTAGTTTTCTTAACACTAAGGTCCATTTCTTGGCCCTTTAACTCACCATCAGTCAAATCCATTTTAGCATTAGGTGGCTCTTCGGGCATCCCCTCTTGGGTCTCCTCATAGGTATAGGCAATCTCACCGAGACTCCCTAACTGCAATAATTGCTTAGCCACAGCTTGTTCATCTCCAATGTGGATAGGAGACTGAGATGGAGAATATTGAGGCTCATCAGTTTCAATTTCCTTTCCCACTCTCTACTTCTTAGGGGAATCCTGGATGTCAATGACATCTTCAATTTTCCTCTTCCCTTTTGAAGTGGAAGGCTCACTTGTCACTAGCATTATCACAGTGTACTTTGACCTTTTGTGCATTACATAGTCACCACATGGGATATCTCTAGCAAAGGAAAGCTTAGCCAATACCATCTTAGCCTTATCAGGCTCATTTTGCATTATGGCCTCCCTCTTTTCTTTTAAGGTCTGTATGAGATCTTCAAAATAAAGAATCAGGAATTTTATTTTCTCCTCAAATGGATTGAAGCTAGAAAGGGGGTCATAGCCAGTGTCAAATTGATGGATAAAATCAAGGGCTTTCTTATATGCCACCCACTTCTCCTTCTTCAGTTCTTGCTCATTTGAGCTGAATTCATTTCTAATCAGATCTTTTGGGAACTAAAATTGATGTAGCCTACCTCTGCACACTGCTCTTTTTCTGAACATGCCATTGAAAAAATCCTTGGGGTCTGCACATCTTGACATTGCAGTAGACAGCCTATATGGCTTAAAGAATTCTTCAAAAAATCTCCATCCACTCTTAGTGATCACAAAAAGATGAGCCATGATAATAGTTGGGAAAATAGTCCCTTTACCTCTATTGGTTAGCTCTGCTTCTTGTACTCCCCCAATTTGTCTCAAGACTTCTACAATCCCTATCTTCAATGGGACCTAATAGGGTAGTAAAAAGGGGGTGCCTCTAAATCCAAACACTCTAAAAATAGTAGACACAGGGTACAAATATATGTCTCCCCAATTGTGAACAATCTTGATATCCTCTGCAAACTCCTTTGGTCTAAGAAACTCCAAAAGAGCCTTAGGAATTCTAGGGTTTTCTCTGCATAGAAGAATCTTAATTTTAGATGCAAAGCATCTATCAAACTTTAAATAACTTGAATCTTCTCTATCCCAAGATAGAACATTACTCCACAATTGCACTGGCATCTCCTCTTTATCCTTGACCTTAATTAGGTCCATCTCCTTTCCAAAATAATCAGCCCCTTTGAACAGAAACATATGCATTAACATGGAGTACCATCCAAATGGCCTAACCACCTTACCATTTTTTAATCCTACTAGCCCTTTATGAATTGCATCAGCAAGGCATGAGGCATAATAAAATGTTATTGCTAGGGAGGGGTTTAGAATTTGTGCAATCATTAACATATAATGGGTTGGCGTATTCTTTTTAGCATCCTCTCCAAAAATCTGGCATAATACCCAATACATACCCTTAGCTCTCAGAGTGAATAGGTTGAGAGAGAATGGTTCCATTGTGTTGGGGCCTACAACTGTTAACCCCCCTATCTTTACAAAGAATTCTTTCAATGGGCCACTTCTAAGATGATCCCTTTGTGTGTTGTAAACCTGGGCTAACGACTCAAAGTCAATAGGTTCTAACAAATTGGAGGACTCAATGAGTTTAAACACTTTCCTGAATTCATCTTCATTTATCTCAATCAAGACTGATCCCTTTATGTTCCTGATGCATCTTGCCACAGAGTCATAATTCTGTGCAATCAGGGCTAACAAATCTACATCCATAAAAACACCTGGGACCACAAGCTTTCCTACATCCTGCTCCCATATTCCATTCCAAGGAGCTGGGGAATTCCTCTACCCAAAACCGACTTTGAAGAGTCCTATGCCCGACAATCCTATTTCAGGGTCCCTCAACCAATTACCCTTATCATAAAGGCCATCTCCCATTTTTAGATGAGGGTTCTTAGGTACTAGCTCTTTGGCCTTAGCCTCAGCATTGGTGGACATGGTTAATTGCTCTAAAAAATCATCACAGATATTTCGGTCCTGGTAATTCACTTTCCCTGTAAATTCTCTTCTGGGTGCCATTCTGGTCAAACAATTATACCACTAGAAGCTAGAAAAGACCTCTAATGAAGTAATTCACATAGCAGTATTTGAGAACAAACCAAGAGTTATCAAGAAAAGCACAAGAAACCTAATTATTCGCCTGAAGAAAATCGCTCTGCAACAATTCGCTCTGCAACAAACTTTGATGAAATAATACTTAACAATCAAGTTGATGCGGACTAAAAAGGGCAAGTTGGCATTTAAGTTTTTAGAAATTAACTCCGCATGCTTCAACTTTCTTTTCAGAATTAAATTCGCCAAATTGAATTCAAAATTGGCTCCAACGGGTCATAATTTCTCTAAGTCTTTCCTTTGTTTCGCTCTTTCGCTACTTTGCAGAACATAAAACCCGTGCTCTTTTCTTTCACGAAACAATGCTGGTCATTGGATCTCAAGAACTTACATCGCCTTTATCTCCATTTAATCTCTTTTCTTTAGTGTTGGGCCCTACCTCCTTTTCACCACTTCGCGGAGTTTAACAGTCGTGCACTTTTCCTTCACGAGGCCACGCCAAGCATTAGATCAAATTCAAATCACCCGACCTTTTAACTAACCGCGCCTCATGTTGATGGCTAACGGTTTTTTCCATTTCACAGAGGTTAAGCTGCGGGCATCTTCAGGTCATGAAACAACGAGAAGCGTTGGATCAATCTTGAGATGAATGCCTTTTAGGTGGGCCCTTTATCTAGGAATTACTTACCCCACTTTTTATTCGATTAATAAACACCACATGGCAATCGACCATTAGCCTTGAAAACTCCTTTTGGTTCCACCCTTAATCCGCCACATGTTCCCTTTTACTATTCCCACATAATTTTCGGTTACACTTAGGTGGGCCCTCAACAACTTTTTTAAACCATGTGTCACGTCACTCCTCCGTGTGATTTCCACCTATCTTTTGCAACTTCGCGAACATTATTCTTCCTTTGGTTTGCAACCACGAAACCACGAGAATTGCTAGATCAAAATAGACCTAATCTACTTTTAACTTCATACCATGCCTATCCCTTGGGCCCATCGGCCTTTTCGCTACTTCGCAATGACTAACTTGCTAGCATCTTATCTTTGCGAATTCACGTGAACCATTAGATCTCAAGAACTTGCTCGTTGTTTACTCTTTTTATGACAACCTTGCTCGGACCCACTGCATACTGCCAACTGAGTGCCTTGTCACTGCCACGTCATCACCAACTGGGGTTACCACATTTACTACCACTCTTAGCGGGACCCTCCACCTTTTCGCTATTTCGTTGAAGGTATAGCTCGTGCATCTCCTGGCCATGAAATAATGAGAAGCCATTGATCTTTTTCCAAGCTCTACAAAAAGTGGCAGCTGTTATGCCACGTCACTCCTCCGTGTGATTTCCACTTGTCTTTCATGACTTCGCGAACATTATTCTTCGTTTGGCTTGTAGTCATGAAACCATGAGAACCGTTAGATCAAAACAGACCTGATCTACTTTTAACTTCATGCCATGCCTGTCCCTTGGGCCCATCGGCCTTTTCGCTACTTCGTAATGACTAACTTGCTAGCATCTTATCTTTGCGAATTCATGTGAGCTGTTAGATCTCAAGGACTTGCTCATTGTTTACTCTTTTTATGACAACCTTGCCCGGACCCACTGCATACCGCCAACTGAGTGCCTTGTCACCATCATGTCATCGCCAACTGGGGTTACCACATTTACTACCACTCTTAGTGGGGCTCTCCACCTTTTCGCTATTTCACTGAAGGTATAGCTCGTGCATCTCCCGGCCACGAAACAACGAGAAGCCATTGATCTTTTTCCAACCCAATCATTCTTTAACCAAAGAAGATCGCTTATCTCTGGGACCCGCCAAACCCTTTCGCCACTTTGCCAAGGTTAAAACACGTTCAGCTTGATCTCACGAAACCACGCTGTGTGTCCGATCAGATGAAACTTGATCGGTGTTTAGCTTTGGTCCAAACCTATATGCCAAGTCCACCTTTGCCTTTTGCTACTTCATGGAAACTAAGTTTCGAGCACTTTTTGGTCGTGAATCAACGTGGGCCATCAGATCAATAGAAAATTGCATGATACTTATAAGGCCCGACAGACATTAGAAAAGGCAAATTAAAAGCGAACAAGAATAAAATATTTAAAGGGACCGCCTAGGTAAATGACAAGGGGAGAACACTTTTATGATAAATGGACCCATCGCTTTAAGTGAATAAAGTAACGCCAAATTAGAAACCAAAAGGGCTTTTCTCAGGTATTGAAGCGACTTAAAACCTAAACCCTGAACCCCTTAGGATTTAAAAAAAATTCAAAGAACTTCCTTCCTTCGATGGCTCTTTTATATTTATTTATTTTTATAAAAATGATCATCGTCGGAATTATGACGAATACCAAGCTTTCGACCGATGACTTCTTTGACCGTCGACAAAGTCCATTGGATTTTCAAATTTCCGACGGGCATGGCATCATTGACCAATCCGACGCCAAGTTTTCGACGGTGGATTTTGTCGACACTCCAACAAAAAATCATCGAAAATCTGACAAACGACCATCGGAAATCAGCTCCGAATGTACTAGTGTTTTTAGAGGTTCGACAAATAGTGTATCAACTTTTTAAAAACCTAATTCATGAGTGTATACACCTAAAAATGGTCTAAAGATAATTAATTGAATAAGAAATTATTTAATTAATCCCCCTCCCCAATTTAACAGAATTCATTAGCAATTAGATTAAATTTTTCCACTCATCTACTTATTAATAAATCTAAGGATTTATTTAATAGGTTCATTTCAATAGTCCCCTTTGATTAATTAATCCTCCTCCTCTCCATTTAAATTCATTTCTTCTAATCTTCTAACTAATTAAAACAAATCAATTTATGAGTTGTTGAGAATTAATTAGTCTTTTCTTATTATTTAAATTTTTAAATTCAAATTATCCACATGCCTCCTAACTTCTAACCACCTAACCTAGCCACTTCTAAACCTAACCCGTTCCATCTAACCCTAGGTTTAATTAAACCTATCTTAGCTTGCACATCCTAACCTCTTATGGTGTGGATACTCTCCCCTTGAGACACATGGCATTCTTGGGCCACATTTCCCCTCTCTTGGAAGCCCCCTTGACACTTGTCACCATAGAGATGAGAAATGTCCCCTTTCCTCCAACCTCTTTTCCAACCTCCTCCAATTTCACCATTGATATCTTCAGACTCAATCTTGACCGTTGATTCCTGCCACCTCACCCCTGGCCTTGGAAATCCTATAAATATCCCTCAGTTTGGAGCACTAATCATCCCATCTCATTTGAAGTTTAGGCATTGTTACTATAGGCATAATATGTCTTAGCATATCATTTGAGCATTGTTATTATAGGCAATTGCATCTTAGATCTAGCTTAATTTGATTATTTTCTAGCATAATTGTTGAATCATGTAGCTTAATCATTCTCTTTTCTAGCTTAATTGCATCATTATCATTTCAAATCCTCCATCTAGGTGTAGTCAAGTCACTGGAATTTTCTTATCCAGATCTAAGACAAAATCCACACTTGCATCTCTTAGGAGGCGATAGGTCGCTTTGCCATGGTTTTATCTTTCTTTGTTTTAAATTTGCTTTGATTCAATTATTACTAATGCTAACCCTGGTCTATTTGTGAGTTTTTTGGCAGCCTAACTGGTTTTTACAGGAAGATTGTCGAAGATTACGCTTGTTAAAGCTTCATTTTAGCAAAACATATCATGACTACTAATGCATTTATTTTGTAGGTTGCCTAGGAGGACTCAACTAAACTCTATGTCTTCTTTAATATTTCTAGGCACACTTGATTTTTCTAATGGAAATGAACAATCATGTCTTATGTGTTTTGATGATAGGCGAGTATGCTCTCACCTTTCTTAGGTGATCAGAAAGCTAGACTCATCCTTTTCTTTCATTAGTGCATTTCTTTAGCGGACCTGCCCTCCCGAGGAGCTAATAACTCTTATCCATTAAGGTCGGTGAGAGGGGAACGACCAAAGTGGGAATGGATAACGCCAAGTAATCCAACCCACTATAAAATAAAGTAGTGCTTAGGAATAGCTCTCCTCCATACCTTCAGGTATATCAAACTTTCATTTTCAAGGCTGGGAGACCTCTTAATTGAGTATTATACCTCGACATGCCGAACAAATCCCTTACTAGTTCCAATTAAATTAGAAGCTACCCGATTCACCTCTGAAAGGGTGATAATCTTTGTGCAAGAGAGATAGTAACTCTCCAAAAACACTTGCCATATCGTGCCCCCATTAGCATTTGGATTCAGGTAATACGACATTCAGAATAAATTACATGAGACTCAACAGCCGTATTCTGATTAGCTATTGGGTGTGTACCTAAGCTTGCAAGCAAAGGTTTTCTCTCTCAGCCAACTTCTTTAGGGTTTAGCATGCTTGAGGTCACTTAACATATCATGTTTTTGCTGTGTATTCGTCCCTAAATCAGAAAATCGGACATTTAAAACTCGAAAACAGAAGCAAAACATCAGAATTCACTAATTAAAATTCTGCCAAACAAACATATTTTTCTCTGTTCTGTTCTCTATCGTACGAGGAATATAGTTTGTCGTATGAGCCGGTAAAAAATGTCATACGAGCCTGTTAGCATAAAATCTTTTGTCGTATGGCTTATTAAGTTTTTTCGTATGAGGCCTTTTGTTTATCGTTTGGCTTAGGGGGAATTGTTGTACGAGCCTGTTCTTTGTCATATGAAATTTCTGATTTGTTGTATGAGCTGTATAAATTGTTGTTCGAGGCTTCTTAAATTGTCATATGAATTTTTGTCTCTGTTGGTCCACAGTTGTCTTCTTGCGCATCTTTTTTAGGTCTATCATATTTGCTCGGTCAATTTGTAGTGATCATAAACACATGTTGTCTATCATTTTACACTTGGATTGTCTTCTTGGTTTGCTTGGTCAAGTTATCATTTGTCAAATCAGACTTTAGAAATAAACACCTCAAGATTTTCAAGTACTCACCCTCAACAAATTCAAGGTCTAAACATCTCAAAGTGCATCATCAACCTATTTGATAAACTGATCACCCAAAACATAGTTTCTCATCAGGATCTATCATCCTTTATCACAAAACTACAACGTTTGGTCAGGATAATCTTGTCCCACATCGTAGGATATATCGTTCCTTCTAGACTTGATTTTTATCAAATCATCATCATTGCACTCCCAAAACCGAAGATCAAAAAAATTGCAAACTTTTAAACACTTGAATCATCTTTTCGTGCCATATCGCTCTATCACATTTACATTGATAGTTGATCACTTGTCGAAACAACTTTTGGACAATCGAACCCCTGAAACAAAAACAAAAACATTTGCAATAGCTGAAAAAATCGTATGAACATGACATACCAAAGCAAAACACAAGAAGAAAACATGACAAACCAACATATCGGAGAAATCAAACAAGTCCAAAATCAAAATCCAACTATGTCAAAATCTCACAAGGATTCATATACATCTCCAAAGAAAGGTGGTTCTTTTATGCAACTCTTAAAGATATCCCTAAAGGATTTGGGTGAGAAAGATCAAAATCGTGCACCTATGTCTAGCAATGGCTCATCCCTCCATAAGAAAATTGACTCTCCAAAGGCATCTATTCCTACACCTCTTGAAAACTTACAAGAACCTTCCATAGTATCCTCACCAAACAATATACCCATCAAACCTATTTTAGAGGATCCTATTCAAAGCTCATTTCCTTCATATCCAAGCATTGATTCCTTGCAACATCCCCATAATGCTCCCTTGCATATCGAAGTCATCATTCATAGAACACTTGTTAAATATGCCCTAATAGATGGGGGAGCTAGCTTGAACATTTTCTCTTTGAGTCTTATCTGTGCTCTAGGTTATTCAGAAGATGTAGTTGATCCCCTGAAAAAGATCACATTCAAAGTATATGATGAAGAAGAATGTTCCTCTAAAGGAATTGTGGTATTACCCATCAGAGTGGGTCCTTTGCAGAAAGACACAACATGCCAAGTTCTAGAATCAGACTTACCATATAATATACTCTTAGGAAGACCCTGGATACATGACATGCAACCTATTACATCAACATGTCATCAGTGCCTAAAATTTCCATACAATGGGCAGGAAATCATAATATTAGCATACTCAAATCTATTGCAGTGTTGTAGTAATCTGAAACCGGCTCAAGAGGTCGTAGTTTCACATAACAGAGAGGCAGCATCTTCAAGCACACAATCCAAGGAACAATCATTTGCATCAATTTTGTCAAACATGGAAAAACAAATGTAGCTAAAAGATCGAGGGAATGGAGAATATTTGTTGTCATAGAAAAACAAACAAGAGCAACTTGAAATTGAAAGAGAAGAAGAAGATGTAGGAGTCTATATAGTTCACACGTATGTAGGGCAATCATTAGGAACTAGTTCACTTGAATCAGAATCACATTCGGCTGACTTGGACTTAACTGAGGACGATCATGAGCTTCTTGTAAAAGGTCATTTTGATGAGAGTACCATTCTAGACATGGAAATACATATTGAAAGCTCTGACATCTCTATCATGACCCCTAATATCTTTGACATAATTCAACATGAGATTCCTTTATCCTTAATCCCTCCTGAACCTATGGACTGGGAAAATGAAGGACATACTACCATTGATACCTTTCCTAATGACCATGCCATATTTGTATATCTTAACGCAATTGAACCTGCAACAACTCTCACCAGGAATTTCAGCAACATATCTTCAAGTCAAGTGGGTGTTAAATCTCCTAGTCGCAAAAGTGAAAATAACGAAAAGAATATCAAGTCTAATGCTGAAAACCTTTTCTTGGCAACATTAGACTAGGAAAAAGTAAAAATAAAGGATGCATCTAATGGTGAAAACCTCCTCAAGGCACCGAAAGATGGGAGATTTAACACCTTACCTGAATTTTATCAAAAGAGGTCATCCATCCTAATCAAACCAACAGAGGCAGTTATCATTGGCACAACTGATCTATATCCAGCAACTTCTCTATCAAAACTAGCAAGGCAAAAATATTTGGAACCCTTCAAAAGATGGCAAATCAATTTTACCTGGTCCTATATAGACATTCCAGGGTTTGATCCATATCTTACAATATATCACCTGAATATCAGTCCAGGAGCAGGCATCAATAATAGAACACAACATGGATCAGGAGCAGGCATTCTACTCATCACACCACAAGGTCATACAATTCTAAAAGCCTACAAATTAAGCTTTCCATGCACCAACAACACAACAGAGTATGAAGCTTTGGTAACAGGTATCAAAATGGCTATAGAATGGAACATTACACAACTTCAAGTCTTTGGAGACTCTCAGCTCGTCATCAATCAAATCAATGATGACTATCAAACGAAGGACAAAAAATTAATGCCTTATAAAAGGATGGTTGATGATATCAAGAAATACTTTGTAGAAATAACTTTTCAGAAGATTCCAAGGAATGACAACAAAGTAGCAGATGCCATGGCTACACTTGCTTCTCTCCTTAAAACATAGGAAAATCAATAGTGTTATGAATTCCTGGTGGAAGAGTTATTTTACCTTGCTCATAATTGTCCTGATTCCCAGACTATCTGTCACCTTTTGGGGCATGATTCCTCCTGTTACAGCCAAACTTACACATACCTAAAAGATAATATCCTCCCTCCCTACCTATTGAAAAATCAAAAGAGAAACTTTATTCGCCAATCCTCCCATTTTACTCTTGTCGCGGATACCCTATTTAAATGAGGTCTAGATGGTACTCTTTTAAGATGTCTCGAACAAGAAGAATCTGAGAAAGCCTTACATGAAGTCCATAATGAAATTTGTGGCACTCATTCAAGTGGTCTTACTCTTTCGAAAAAACTCATACGCTTGGGCTATTATTGGCCGACTATGGAACGAGATTCTTTTTCAGATAGCTAGAACATGGAAACAATGTTAGATCCATGGGAATTTTATTCATGCACCAGCACAAGAACTTCATGCTTTGGCAACATCTTGGCCTTTCTAGCAATGGGGTCTTGATCTAGTAGGAAAGATAAATCCTTCTTCATCTAATGGTCACAAATTCATCCTTGTAGCTACAAAACATTTCACAAAATGGATTGAGGCAGTACCTCTCACAAATATCGCATGAAAACAAATTGTTGCATTTATCTTGAAGTACATCATCTATCGCTATGGAATACCGATGACCGTTTTCACTGATAACGGGTGACCGTTCAAGAATCAGGATGTACAAGAGCTATGTGAGAAATTCAAGATCCAACATAGATTTTCCACACCCTACTATCCACAAGGGAACGGGCAAGCAAAAGCATCAAACAAAACTATTCTGAAAATCCTCAAAAAGACAGTGAATGATGCTGGAAGAGATTGGCATATTCAATTAAACCCTACTCTATGGGCCTACTGTACTAGTATCCAGACACCAACAGGTGCCACACCTTTCTCTCTTGTTTATGGATCAGAAGCAATATTGCCAATAGAAGTAGAGATACCTTCTCTACGAGTATCATTAAAAGGTCTTATCCTAGATGAAGAACAACAAGTATATAGATTACAAGAGTTAGAATTAATCCATGAACGAAGACAAAATGCCTTTGATCATTTAAAGGTATATCGGAAAAGAATGTGTCGGAGTTATCATCATAGGGTCAAACTACAAGTCTTTCAAGTTGGGGAACTAGTACTAAAAGAAAATCCACGCAACCAGGCAGATCAAGAAAAGAAAGGAAAGTTTGAACCAAACTGGTTAGGTTTGTTTGTGGTCACAACAGTATTTGGATCAGGAGCATATCAACTATCAACACAAGATGAAGATCAGCTCGACGAACCCATCAATAGCATGCATCTGAAGAAATTTTATGTCTAAAAAAGTAGAAAAATAAAAAACAGTGAAAAAAAAGAAAAATAGAAAACAGTGAAAAAAATCAAAAAACAAAAAAGTGCAATAAAAATAGATGGTGAAAACCTACCAAACCGGCGCTATCTATCCACTAGCTCTTCCATCTATTAGTTCATGCATCCTTTCGCTTGCATCAACATTGTCCATATCCATCATAAAGCCTTTATCAATCAATAGCTGGGGCATCCTATTGAACCAATATCATCATCAAAATGAGATTATTCTTTGAATCAACGCGTCATCACACCTCGCTTCAAAGAGGGGCAAAATGTATACACCTAAAAATGGTCTGAAGATATTTAATTGAATAAGTAATCATTTAATTAATCGCCCTCCCCAATTTAATGGAATTCATTAGCAATTTGATTAAATTCTTCCACTCATCTACTTATTAATAAATCCAAGGATTTATTTAATAGGTTCATTTCAATAGTCCCCTCTGATTAATTAATTCAAATTAAATAATCCTCCTTCTCTCCATTTAAATTCATTTCTTCTAATCTTCTAACTAATTAAAACAAATCAATTTATGAGTTGTTGATAATTAATTAGTCTTTTCCTATTATTTGAATTTTTAAATTCAAATTACCCACATGCCTCCTAACTTATAACCACCTAACCTAACCACTTCTAAACCTAACCCATTCTATCTAACCCTAGGTTTAATTAAACCTATCTTAGCTTGCACATCCTAACCTCTTATGGTGTGGATACTCTCCCCTTGAGACACATGGCATTCTTGGGCCACATGTCCCCTCTCTTGGAAGCCCCCTTGACACTTGTCACCATAGAGATGAGAAATGTCCCCTTTCCTCCAACCTCTTTTCCAACCTCCTCCAATTTTACCATTGATATCTTTAGACTCAATCTTGACCGTTGATTCCTGCCACCTCACCCCTGGCCTTGGAAATCCTATAAATATCCCTCAGTTTGGAGCACTAATCATCCCATCTCATTTGTATTTTAGGCATTGTTACTATAGGCATAATATCTCTTAGCATATCATTTGAGCATTGTTATTATAGGCAATTGCATCTTAGATCTAGCTTAATTTGATCATTTTCTAGAATAATTGTTGAATCATGTAGCTTAATCATTCTCTTTTATAGCTTAATTGCATCATTATCATTTCAAATCCTCCATCTAGGTGTAGTCAAGTCATTGGATTTTTCTTATCCAGATCTGAGAGCAAATCCACACTCGCATCTCTTAGGAGGTGATAGATCGCTTTGCCATGGTTTTATCTTTCTTTGTTTTAATTTTACTAACCATGCCTGTAATGATCTATTGAGTGTTTGTGTTGCAGCCGTAGGTATCACACTTCACATGCACAACAATGAGTATATTTATTTTGGTGATTACAATTGTTTGTACTTTAGAGATTTGGAGAGTGAAGGATAGAATTCAAGTGAATGTGTATGAAAAGGAATTGTAGAGTAGTGATTTAGCAAAATGGCCAAAATTGTAAGTATCAATGATGAGCCCCAACTTGAGTATGAATTAAAGTCTTTCATTTCATCGGATATATATTTGATTGGATCTTTTTTTGGTGTTGATGATTGTGTCATTCATAAAGAGGATGTTTTTCAGTATATTCATGTTTATTTAGAAGAGTATGATCATGAGAAGATAAGGATTTTCAGGTAGATTAATTTGGTTGACAATTCATAGAGGTTGAAGAATGAATTTAGTAGTCTAGGGCATAAGGGTTTGGATACTCGGAATTATTTCTCAATGTTTGAAGATGAAGAAAATATCAGAATTGTTCTTAGCCAAATTCATAATGAATATAACTAGCTTGATAAACCATAGTTGATTTTGAAGGAAGTATTGTAGGTTATGATAGGGTTATGTGTGACCAGAGAAATCCTAATATTGAAATTCGTAAAGAATGTTGAAGTGAATTGGTTGAGTAGAGTAATATCAGATGGAAGAGATTTGAGAATTGATTCTATTAGAGATGTAGATGTTAGGTATGCAACAATGGAGATATCATACAAAGTTTATTACAGAAATAGAGAAGGTTCATGTGCGTCTATCGGAGTATATATGGCTTACAGGATGGTCAAGGAAAATGTTGAATATGATTTGTGTGAGATTTTGAGGCAGCGTTTGTTTGATAATATCAAGATGACAAAGAGTGATATGTATCCATTCTGGTATGGTTATTTGATTGTTTGTTTAGTTTTTTATTTTTTGAATGCTTTGCCCAGTGTTGAGAATGTTGCATGGAGAGGTAATATGCGTGTTGGATATTAGATTAAGAGTCACTTAGATAGTTTGGATGATAGTCCTAAAATGTGCAATATTTTCTTTGAGAATCTCATAAGTGTGTTGGTTTTGAGGAATCAGATTCCTCCTAAAGTTCTAGATTGGTATGAGAATGACATTTTGTTTATGGTAGATAAAGATAATTTCTTTTTAGAAGTTGTGGTTCCTAGAGTTTCTTGGGTAACTCTGCTACCTTATGAAGTTTCCGAAGATGAGTGCATGAGGTTAGCTTAGAAACTACTAAAGATGTTGAAGGATCAAAATGTAGAAATATTTGGAACAAGGGAAGAGATTCTTGGAAGGTACAAAATGGTAGAGCCAAAGAAGAAAGTGAAGAGATCTAGAAGCCTATCTATAGAGGAATCTGCCTCTTATTCTAAGGTTTAGAAGAAAGGAAAAAAAGTTCCAAAGAATAAGGATATTGAAATAGTGGCTATAGATAGCGATGGTGATGAAGAAGAGATGAAGACAGAACATAATTCTTCTCAAAGTGAGGAAGCTGATGTTGGCATTGTGTTGTCATTGATGTCAACCGGTATGGGATAATCACTGGTAGATGAGATGTATGTGCAACACTGATATGAAGGAGTACAATATGTGATAGATTGGATATCACCTTGTGTTGCTGAACACCGGTAAAGGTAAAGAGGATGATCATGAAGGTCATCAGGACACAAGTTAGCGCCCAACTTGTGTGATGAGATGGAGAAGTGTTTTGAGTAGTTGCTTGTGATGAAGAGGCAAAATATTATCTGAATCCCTTCAACACTGAAAGAGCAGAATGAACCGGTACGTTGTAAGGTTGCAGAACAGTAGGACTCCCATTGGTTGAAGAAGCAGTCATCATGTGAAACAATGACTGACAGTAAATGTGCTCACACCAGACCACATGAAGAGCATTGCAGGATGCAGAAGACAAGGTGTTACCTCATCTAGAAAGTGGAGCTTATCTCCTATTATACATTGAGTGCATTATAGTTTGGAGAGATAAGAGTGAAGAGGTAAAGGCAAACACTTGAAGGATTACACTGAATCTACCGGTGAATTGAAGGAGTGCCCTAAGTGCATGTGATCAGGATTATGCATCAGACCAGAAGAGAAGGTATGATGCCAATATAGAGGAATTATGAAGTGTTTGTCATCTTGACAAACCGGTTGTGATATGGTCAAAGCTAATCAGAGAAAAGGCATGGCTAAGTATATGCAAACAGAGTAATCTGACCTGACTGAAAGAAGATGGAGCCTTGAGAAGAATGATGACATGGTGTCATCAAGAGTGGTAACCAGTATGTAAGTCTACCGGTTAAATAAGCAAGGTGCAGTTGTAGAAGACCTCCCCGTTGTGGGAATGAGCATACTTAGGACTTACCAGTTTGGAGACCGGTTTGAGAGTTTCATCGATAGTTCAAGATAAGATCGGATATGAGAAGGTAACTGGTAGAATGGTTGAGATCGGAACGGTTAGTAAATCATAAGAAGTAAGAAACCATTAGGGTGGTTGGTCGACAATCCTACTTGGACTGACTTGAAGTGCCTAGCTGGCAGATAGTCGACATAGAGTCAACATGGAAAACCTAAGTGTGGATAAAGATAGAATATACATTGACAGGGTTGTTGCAGGGTTGGTCAACTTTAATGAAAGACCTTACAAATTATGGGACTTGTTTTAGAGTGATTGCAGGGGTTAAAGGCTTGAGGTCGGGAAGACAGCTATAAGCCAGCTAAGAGAAATTTAGAAGATTGAGATGATGAAGGAAACAACCCAACAAATATTTTGTGATTGACTAAAGGATTTGTTGTGAGGGAAAAAAGAAAATGCAAGATCATGCAAGATCTGATTGGATTTGGTTTGCCTCAAGGATGGTGAGGAAACCCTAACTGTCTTAACTTTGAATTGGCTTTTGGCGGGAAATATAGGCTATAAGTAAAAAGGCCAAAGAGATTGTTTAGGGCTAGTGAATAGAGGAGAACATAGTGTTGTTGCGAAGTGGAAGACTTTGGCATACAAGAAGAAGATCGGCCAAGTGCTTATGAGCATCTAAGAAGAGAGTGAGAGTGAACCTAGTTGAAGCCTTCAACCGGTAGTTCTTATACCGATAGAGTGTGATATTGGTGATGTGCTGAGAGTAAAGTGTAGATCCAGCAGAGAAGCAACAGGTGCAGGTAAGGAAGAAGAGTGAGTTGGTAAAGGAGAGAAGGTACTTCATTGACAGAGTAAGACATTTGATAAGGTTGCAAGATTCATTTGTAACATGATAACAACTTATGTATTTGAAGGTTATATTGTGAATACTGAGTTGTAGCTCAGTGCAGGAGTTGTAGCTCCTTGGGTTGGTGCCCTAAAGTCAGGGGCTGGTGCTCCTTTGGGTTGTAGCCCATAAATCAGGTAGGGGTTGGTGCTCCTTGGGTTGGTGCCCTAAACTTTGTAACTGTGTTTTATTGTGAGGTTGGATTGGAGCAATAGACTCAAGCAACATTGCTCAACGAGGTTTTTCCCATCTTGGGTTTTCCTCGTATATGCTGGTGTTATGTGATGTCTCCTTGTGTGTGTGTGTGTGTATTTGAGTTAGTCTCATTACTAACCGGTAAGTCTGCATTGTGCTTGATTCACAAAGCGGTGTTGCTCACAAAAGATAGCTAGAAGGGAAAGTTTTGAGAACCACTGATTCACCCCCTCCCCCTCTCAGTGGTGCATTGTGTCTAACAGTTGAAGTAGTGCAAAAAGAAGATGATGAGGAAAACGATGACAATGAGATTAAAATGGACATGGTACTTTAAATGATCAAGAAGCCTAGTAGTGTGAAGTCTATTGGTAATTCATATCACAATTATGTATTTTATGAGCAGGATGTAATTAAAAAAGAATTTGTAAAGTATTTGGTTCTAAACAATTTGGTTGCTACTAATGTTGTTGATTGTATTCTGAAGGAGCTTGTTGAGATAATCATAGAGATAATGGCTAGAGAAGAGGGTAATAATGCTAAGGAAGGATTTACTGAAGTAATTGTGCATGAGATGATGATAGAGAAATGTAGGAAGGCACGTCAGGTTTTAATTCTTAATCTATTTGGTTTCAAGATATATATTGAAGCAATTGAAAAGTTGTATAAATTATTTTTGAGGTGGCCTACTACCACACAAAAGTTCAAGGATGGAATTGATCAGATTGAATCTTAGTTGGTTGAAATGACTATATATTATAAAGTATCTACATATATTTATGGAAAAGAAAGGGATAATGCTAGAGAACTACATAATTAGTTAGCTCTGAGAAGGAGATAGAGAGATGAGTCTATGAGAATGTTTGGAGAGTTAAGGGTTGATATGGAATTAAAAATTTCTTCTTATTAAAGATTGCTAAAAACATAAATTATTTTGATGATATAGTAAATAAATGATGCAGTAAATAAATGTAATGATTGTGAGAGTCGGATTAGGATTTTGGATGCCACTACTCATTTTGGTTTACAAATCCCTAGGGAAATAAAGTTCTCTAGGGACTAAAAGAAGGAAGAAGGGGAAAGGAGAATCAAGAAGGAATAGGGAAATTTGGATTTGGTCTAGACATCCCCGAGGAACTTGAAGTTCCCTGGGGACCAAAAGAAGGAAGAAGGAGAATGGAGAACTAAGAAGGAATAGGGATAGTTGGATTTGGTCCAAACATCCATAGGGATCCTAAAGCTCCCTAGGAATAAAAATAATGTAAAAGGGAGGTGGGGAATTGGGAAGGAATAAGGACATTTTGACTTTATTTTTAAATCCCTAGGGAACCGAAGTTCCATAGAAACACAAAGAAGGAAGAAGTGGAGAAAATAATTGGGAAGGAAAATGGACAGTTGGATTTGGCCCTGACATCATTGGGGAACTTGAAGTTTCCTTGGAGCCAAAAGAGGTAACAAGGGTAATGAGAAACCAAGAAAGAACAAGGACATTTGGACTTAGTCCAAACATCCCCGAGGAACCTAAATTTTCGTTAGGACCAAAAGAAGGAAGAAGGAGAACTGAGAACTGGGAAGGAACAAGGACATTTGAACTTGGTCTAGAAATCCCTATAGAACCTAAATTTCCTTAGGGACCAAAAGAAGGGTGACACCTCAAACCTGGTTATTTTTGGGATTTTTTTTAATTGATTTTTGACTAAAGCCTAGGGAAGGGGAAATATAAACCCAAAGGAAAAATAAGCAGGCTAAACCCATTAAGATTTCTCAAATCACTTATAAAAGATGAGAAATAAAAGGGGCATGAAATGTCAACATTACCCAAGAATTTACTTTTTTTTAAACACCTTAGTATAGATATTTTATCTAGTGTCATGAGCATTCTTTTTTGGGGAAAATTTTGAGTTGGAAATTACATACTTCATAACTTTTGAGTCTATGTATTGTATTGATTTTTTTTTTTTTTTGATAGGTAATGGGCCGAAGCTGATAAGCTGTACATACCCTACCCCCTTGTGGGATTTGAACTTGTGAGCTCTCTTTCAAGAGCAAAAGTTCTCCACCACTAGGCCAACTCAGGTTGTATAGAGTATTGTATTGATTTTAGTGTCTATTCTTGTAGCATATTTATGTCCTAGTTTATCTTGTTTATTTATCTTTTAGCCTAGCAATTGTATGCTATGTAAGCTTGATATTGCTTATGTATTTTTCTTTTAGTTCTGCAAACTTATCTCAAATAGGATTCCACCATGTGTTATGGTGATATCTCCATGGTTGCAATAACATCCAAGATGTTTAAATTATGTGTCCCATTAAAAGATCTAACTTCCTTTGTATTTTTTTCCAAGTGGCTCCTATAATGTGCTATTATTTTTATTCAGATAAATAATTTTCCTAATGATCTTTTCATTCTACCCAGTGAATATGTCAATTAATCTCCAATACAATCATTATTCACTCATTCTCTCTTGCAACATTATCTTATCTAATACTTCTTTGTAACTTCTTCATGCCCTACAATCGTACTCAAGGTAGGATCTTCTCTTGAAGCTTATTTAGTGATAACTTATTTCTATTTTACATCCTTCTATCCCACTTGTTGAGTATATCTTGTAGATTTCTTTTCACCTTTGTAACTTGTTTTCTTATTGATTATGTTATTTTCTCGTGACTTGTATATACTTCCTACAACTTGTATTACTATAAAGATGATATTTGGTTCATAAAATGAAAATTAAAGCCTCATCACATGACCCTTAGCATCTCATTACTTCCACTATCGTTTCCCCCTTTCCATTTCTATATCACTACACACAATAGATAACGTCTCATGTTTTTTATTGTTCTTTGATATATTTATTATTCCTAGCACCAAGTACAGTATGATAATATCTCCAGGTAATTATTTTCCATATTGATTGTCATATAATTGAAATACACCAAATAGGGGCCTAACAAAGGAAAACTCCCAAGTAGTTTGAATCTTATTCTCTTTTCTAACTACAAGTCCATGTTACATTTCTCTTTGCTCGTTGATCAAATCTCTTCTTTTCAAGAATTTAAAATATTTAGAAGTTGGGGAACATTTGTTCTAAAGGTTTGAAGTTTGTATGGTTTGAGAAAGTAGCCACGACTATCACATCTCTATTGTAATTATAGATGCATATGTTATTTATGACCTACTTAGTCTACATTTCTCAGGCTTTAAAACAACTTTAATTTCAATCCAAATATGCTACTATAACTTTTCTATTACCAATCTATCATATTAGAGGGCTCTAATTTCTATTGTACCTAATTGTACAACTTCACTCTTGATTTTCACTTTATCAACTAGCAAATCATTAACACTTCTTCTAAACCAAACTATATTCTCATTATTTACCCATTCTTTTAAATTTTATTTTTAAAAATATTTTAAATTATTAATGTATTTTGTACACATTAAAATAGACAAATAAAACACTCATTAGCATACCACCATATGCACCCCCATAAAAAAAAAACATGTTTGAAAGATTTAAAAGCTTAGTTTTATAATAAATCTTATCGATCCATACAAAACCTAAAGTATTGATTGTGTTCATCCAACGTGACACTTGTTGGTAAATCTCATACTTGTACCAAAAATGTTTTGATTATGAAAATCCACATCTTATTTTTTTAGTTAGTAATTTAAGAGACAAACACACTCTACAAAAAGGATGCTTAAATTATTGACATTGACATTGACACTTCAACAACTTTATATGATATATATTCACGATAACTAGCCATAACTCACATATTTAAGATACAATGTTCAAATCCTTCCAAAAAGTATATACGATTTTTATATCATTAAACTTAAAATTAATATCTTTTTATAAATAAACTGATAATTCAATCAAAACCCATTAAAATTTAATAAAATAATATTTTTTAAAACAAGTTTCTTTAATATTGCATTTAATTTCACATTATTTCAATTTTTAAAATTTTAATGAATAGGAACAAAATAAACTATTCTACAAAACAAATACCTTTCATCAGCATAAATCTTATTATTGGAATATATTGACAAGGTACATGGCCCTCCTTATATGGTACATACGTTTTCACGGACTGCTTAGTTGATTTGGAATAGATATTATTCCCGTAAACGTACAAATCAATTTCACGTTATGAAAGGTTAACACAAACCAACAAGCCGTATAAAGGTGAAGGACAAATGCATGAACCGTACTGAATCCATCTCTATGTCTGCAAAGGGTACCGTCGGTGTCTGTCCGGTTGGAATGAGTATGGGATTACAGTGCACGGAGAACATGCCATGTTTTGTAGTTCATTTGTCTCATCACACTTCACACCATGAAACCTCTAGATTTGTGCCTGCTCTCATTGTAGTACAACTAAGGTATATGAGTTGATCCAAATGCTCACTTCACAATGATGTAGAGTTGTGGACCCCCCAAACTTCCTTCTTGGTCCCAATCTCTGAAATCCCCCACATTTCACTTTCTTGTGAACTTGTGAAGTTTCTAGGAAGCCTCCTATTTCTATAAATCCTTGACTTCATCTTGCATCTCTTCACTTTTGTCATATCTCACATTTCGTTTTCTTGTAAGCTTGTGAAGTTTCTAGGAAGCCTCCTCCTCTATGCCACAAATCCCTTACATCATCCTACATCTCCTCATTTTTGTCATATACTTGTAGACTTTTCAAGATCATATAATTAATGAGAACACAAGTACATATTATCAATCTTATTAATGAGAACACAAGTACATATTATCAATCTTATTGAACAATTGAATTCCTTTACCATTAACAGCATTCTTGGCCATCATATAATTTATAGAGATTAAAGTCACATCTTTGTTAGCCTCTAAATCATCCCTTGAGTGTGAATACTTGGTGTCATAAGGAACATTCATTTTCAAATAAGGGTTAGGACCAATACCATTGGAAAGATACATCTATTCCTCTTCCATAGATTCCTAAGCATGATTGAGTTCCCACAATTGATATAGTCAAAATCCTTATGATTAATAGAGTCTTTATTACTAGAAAACGACCACTTTGACATTAGGTGTGATGGAAAGAGGATTAGAAATTGTGGCCACCAACCTGTTATATCTTATCACAAACTCCCCATTAAAAGGTCTCCCATTGTAGTTTGATTATTAGGGATAATAATGATATGGACCTTAGGTTCCTTATTGCCAATAAGTAAAGACAAAATTTTAGAGTTTTAACTCTTAGGCTTAGAGATTGTTAGCAAGAAATTCGGGAAGGACAATCCAAATTTCTAAGCCCCAAGGACTTTCTTAGTGTGTAGCTTATACCTCAGACCTAGTCATGTCAAGAGAGCAGGGAATTCGATTTGGACAAGAGACTAACTACTTAATATAATATAAAAACATAGCATAACACATCATATATGGAATTCAAAAGTATAATTTTTTTATTATGTGAATTCAATAGATTTTATATATCCTTATATCTCCTTATGACCTTCTATACATTTATATAATATATATTCATACATATTCATCTCTATCATCTATTACATACTTCTCTTGGATTTTCTCTCCCATCTTCTAACAATTGCATCTCATGATACACTCATACCTAAGGGATGGATGTGCCCCATACATAGCATCTCTATTCTATATGTTATCTTCCTAATCTTGTGTTCCACAAATGTGATGTAGCAAGATGCAATGGGATGTGTTAGACTCTATTTGACTACTCCTCTTTCCTACCAATTGAGAGATTGACATTATGAGAAATTTCCTTAAGGGAATGAGAGAAAAATTTTAAAACATAAACAATGGGAAAAGAAATAGGGCAGCCTAAGACATTATAATCAAACATAATTTTGCTATGCTAAAAATTTTCTTCCACTATATTAAATTGATAAGTATGAGGTATTTTCCACAACAAGTCAGACTATGATATTTCTATTAGGGTTCAACTGTGTAGTTTTTTTATTCAACCTCATTGACCCATAAAAAAACATGGGTCAATGAGTGACTAAAAAAACTACACAGTTGAACCCTGATAGCAATAACAATAGTAAATGCCAATTTTTGCTTGATAGAGAATGAAGATATTTTGATAGACTTTCTCTTACCCAAGGTGGGAGAATAGGTATTATGAAAATTAATAGGATTTCCACCTTTAGCTTTGATAATGATAGCAAGTGTATTAGGCTTCAATAAAATATTGTTCATAGGATTATAATGTTACATAGAAAGATGACTCTTGTTTATGGTGAAAATGGAATAACAATATTAAAAGACTAAAATAGATTCAACCACAAAACCCTAGCCTAACAACAACAAAGATCCGCCATAACATATGAAGATTACTTAAGACAATGCAAATCAACAAAATCACAAAGATTATACCATCACATGTCCAATAGGGTTTGAATCTCCATTCTTCCTATCTCCATTGATCTTGATTGATATATTTCCTCTTAGATTGTATGTGTGCACAAGAGCTCAACAAAGAACAGAAATGTGATTGCGAGTAGGCTTGATTGCATATGAAAGTTTGAATGCTAGAATGCTTGGGAGGATTGATAATGAAAGAAGCATCTCCTTATATAGAAGACACTATAGAAAATGGAGGGATAAGATTGAGAGGTGTAAAAGATAGATGGTTGGCTAGGATTAGAGGGTAGGTAGAAGAAATAAGAAAATAATGAGAGGGTAGGTAGTATAGGAACTAAGAGATGAATGACATGTGTTATGGGTAGAAAAGGCTAATGAATTAATTAAATAAATAAAGATTTATTTAATTAATAGAAGACGTGGGATCAATTAAATAAATAAGAGTATTTATTTAATTTAGGAAAAAGGATAATTTAAATAAATAAATGTATTTATTTAAATGAGAAAGAAGGCTAGAAGAGGATAAATGAATTAATTAAATAAATAAAGATTTATTCAATTAATAGAAGAATTAGGCTTAAATAATTAAATAAATAAAGATATTTATTTAATTAGACTGGACAATTTTAGGTGTCTACAACTCTTATAGAGTCTCAAAATTAAATATTGGTGCATAGGAGTCATAAATTTATGCATTAAGACCTCCTCAATTGAACTCTTAGGATAAAAGAGGAAAAAAATAAGGAAAAAAAGTATATTATTATGTCTAAGATGGTCAAGGAGTGAGAAATGATAATAAAAAACATATTTGAGTCCACCTTCTAGAGTGAAGTACTAAATTACAACTCTACTAACCTCATCCTAAAAATATGAGAAACATTCTTGCTTAACATATTCTAGAATTTGATGTTTTTTTCTTCCTTTTTCTATAATTGGTCTATAATTTCCCTATTCCCCATTTCCCCCTACTTAATGTTCTTCCTACCTTTAATATTTAACCATTAGGAACTCCAATGGTTTCCTCTAGAACAAGAAACCTAACACAACCCACAACAACCTTGATATCCTTCTATGAAGCAACAAATTATTTTGAAATGACTTGATCAAATTTGTATTGGAACTCAAAATAAGTAACTCCACCCTCTTTAAAGTTGTGTCATAGTATGCCATTTTATCTCACCTCCTCAATGGATGTGGGTTTAATGGAACATATATTGGACCACATATTATCAAAATCATTATAGAAAATATTAAACCAAGCAATATTAATCTAAAACTTATGGTAGAAAAAAAACACAAGAATTCACCTAAGAGAATAAGCTATACAAAAAATGGTGTTTATATATAATCATGTAAAACTAACCCTTCCACACAATCATATCATGGATAAACCTTCCAACCATAAGTGACCTAATTAAAATGGTAATTTTATGTTTGATTAAATATATTTTTGTGGAAGCTTGTGAACAATAATTAGGACTAGAAATAGTAATATTAGAGTATGTAAGGAACCCATGGGAGGTCATGCCAAGACCAGTTAATGGCATCAATTTAGTTGAAAAAAATATCATCCATCTCAATACCACCCCAATCATAATTAGTAAGGATAACAATACCCCTTTCAAGACAAATCAAGATGATATATAGAGACCAACAAAAATCACTAGGCTCAAACTCAATACCCTTCCCCAAGAACTCATTTAATAGTAAGTATATTATTTTTGTTATAAAGGATATTGATAATTTTAAATGGAAGACTATCAATCTTATACTAAAATATCCAACTTATGAGCTTAATATATATCTGGCTGGGGAATTCACAACTTGATTACTCTCCTCAAAGACATGAAAAAATCTGGACATTACAAAACATACAAAGTAAGCCACAAACATCAAACATTATATCTATAGTGTTATAGGTAGGAATAGTGTGCTTTCTAATAGAATCATAAATAAGTTTTGAGTCACCTTCCATCAATAAATCATTTCTCTGCAAAAAAATATTCCAGCTTAACCCCCCCAAAAGTGCTTAGAACTTAATCTTCATTATTACTTTTCTCGTTTCAAGACCCTCAAATAAGAAACAATGAGATCTCTTGAGTTTTACCTTATAATTCCACCACACTAGCCACACCTAGGTTTTCTTTTGTAGTACCATTACACTTAAGTTCCTAGTCTAGCTAGAACAAGGTAAAGAATAAAACATATTTTGTGTAACAATCTATTTTCTATTATCAAAATCATACAAGTTGTTTTTTATGCCCTAATTGAGAGCATATATAACTTCTTAAGTAGGAATAATAACGTTTCCTATAATTGTCATGATTGATATTTCTCATAATATTAGTTAAATAGAATTGAATACAACATTAAATCTAAGCTAGATTTTTAAAGACAATTATTTTTCTCTTTCCAAAGATTCTAGAATAAGTATGGAGGAACTTAAACCTATAGGTTTTAAGCATTTGATGAATCCAACAAGAAACCAACACCACAAACCTGATAAAGGAGGTCTCCATTGTTGGAAATTTGGAGGAATTGATTTTTTTTTGCATTGATGTTTGTCATTGATGTCAACAGTAGTTGCTTTGGTTGTTTACCAGTATCATGTTGGTCTTGGTAGGATGATTGGTTTCTGGTTGGTATGATCATGTTGATCCGGTATGCTATGGTCTGTGGAATTGGTTTGGATTGGTTATTCATGTTTTCCTATCATGTATCACATTTAGTTGGTTCAAAATTTGATGATCTGGAAGCTATGACTTGTTCTAGTAATCTTTTTGGTTACCGGTAAGGGTTTCACTGGTAGAGTTGTTAAAGATATTTTGATGCTATGCATGAGTGGTGTTGGTACGGATTCTAGTAAGGATTCAGGATGTTGATGGTTATGATGTTCATGTTCGAGTTGTTTGTGATGTTTCATTTGGCTTATGGAGACCTATTATAGGCCTGATGGTTATTCTGCTAGGTTATGGACCGATTTATGTAACGTGTGGGTTGATGCATTACTGATTGGATTCACTGATTGGATTACATTGTTTTTTACCTAAGACAACTTGGTTGATCATTATATTGCGGGTTTAAGTTATGAATATATTGTATTGTCTTTTAGGTGGCCGACCTAATTGTTTAGGTCCTGAGTTGGTATAAATATGATGTAAGATCTCTTTGTAGATCATGTATGTATAGGAGATCATGTATGGTATGGGATGATGTGAATAATGTTGTAATCATTCATGCAAAGGATTTGGTTGATCATAGGTGATCGAGTTGGGTTTGTGGAAGAGGTTTAAGGCCTCCGATATTGAGCTTAACTGGAACTGTACTCAGGCATGGAAGATGTTATACTTGCAGTTCAATCTTCATTCTAGATTGTTGTTCGATGTTTTATGTAGTCAGTGATACTCCTTTTGTGATGACCACTTTGCTATAGGTTGTTGGCCTTCCTACATGTGCAAGCCCCTTATTGTAATATTTATTCATCTAATCAGTGGGTAGATATTGTGGGTCTCCAATCCCACTGTGGTTTTTCCTCTTTGAGGTTTTCCACGTATAAATCTATGGTGTTATGGTGTTCATCTTTGTGGTTGCATTGTTGTTTATTGTTATATTCTTTTATGTTTACCAATTTTTGAGTTGTTGTATTAATAAGCTTAAACTTTTCCATTATGGTAGAACACTGATTCACACCCCCCTCTCAGTGTTCTTGAATCTCAAGAATTGGTATCAGAGCGTGGTGCCTCAGAGTAAGTCTAACAGCTTAAGGAAGATCCTGTATCCAGAATCTATGGAGATAAGTTTAAGGAAGGAACTTCAAGTAGCACTTGAAGACTATGTTGTTGAAAGATTAAGGAACATGAAGATGAAAGATGAGTTAAGATCTATGAAGGAATTCATTTTTACTCTGTAGGAGAGGTTGTCATTTGCCCAAGCTAAAATGAAGGAACTTTTACAAAATCAGGATGATGAAGAGAAGGTTTCCCTTAAGGAAAAATGTTAGAAGATGAGTTAGGAGAATATTGTCATGAAGAATGAAATGCAAGCCCTAACAATGAGGAAGTCCAAGGAGATTGAGGTCTGAAAGAAGAATGAAGAAACTCTTGTTATATCTCTGAAAGACAGATATGAGGAATGCATCTGGTTGGTGCATGAGAATGATGTGTTGAGAATTGAATTGGTGCAATCACAGAACAATGAACAAGAATTGGAAAGAATGGTTATAATCCTAAGAGATGATCTGACTATTGAAAATGAATACAAAGATAAGTTCAAGGCTAGTTCTGCTAAGCTTGATGAATTATTGAAGGACCAAAGGGACACTGAAGACACTAGAGGTCTTGGATTTGAGCATGGAGAAAGCTTCGGCACTGCAAATGAAGATTAGAAGGTCAACCAAAATTAGAGGTCACTGGTAAGGTAACCCAATGCATATGAATTTAATGGTAGATGCTTTGTTTGCAATATATTTGGTCATATGGCTAAGCATTGTAGAAATAGAGAAAATAAGAATAATAATGCAGTTCAAGGTTAGTGTTCAAATCGTAAGAAGTATGGTCATAGAACAAAAGATTGCAGAATGAATGGGAAATGTCATGCATGTGGAAAGTTTGGACATATGTCTAATCAATGCAGGTCAAGGAATGGTCAAGGTTACAGTAAAGCAATTCAGAAGAACAATGTCACTTGTTATGCATGCAACAAAGTAGGACATATTACTAAATTTTGCAGAAGCAAGAACCTACCGACAGGAAGTGATAAATCCAATGAGAAGGGAAAGAAAAAGGTTGATGACACTCAGAAGGAGCATGAGAAGAAGTGGGTTATGAAGTCTGAGGCATTTGCCTTAGGGGAGGGAAATTGATGACAGATCTTGCATTTCCCCTGGTAGTGGTCTGAAAGCCTATTTCAGATCTTTGGAAGTTAGTTTGAAAGTTAACCAACATAGATTTGTTGGATCTTGGATCTAGTTTGGTTTATTGGTAAGTCACTTTATGAGTTATGGTTTGGTCATACATCTACAGTTAAGTATTTTAGAATCTTTGGTAGTAAATATTAAATCAAGAGAGATGATTTCATTGGAAGTTTGATCCTAGATGTGATGAAGGAATATTTTTTGGTTATTCTAATGAAAGCAAAGCATATAGATGTTATAACAAGGGATTGCAGAGAATTATGGAGAGAACTAATGTCAAGGTGGATGAGCTAAATTGAAGTCAAATCAGAATTTATGAGCAAGAACCGACAGTGCTAATGGTCTTAATTGAACTGGTAACACCTTTACTGGAACATAATGCTGAACTAGTTACTCCGGTAGTATCAGAAAATTCAACAGTAACTAAAGATTAGGGAAGAGGAATGGAGAATCAAAAGATTCCTAGGTATGTAAGGCTGAATCATTTAGAAAATTAGATAATTGGACAAGAAGAAGGTTTGCACCTGATGAGGTATGCTTAATTTCTTTAATTGTACCGGTATCAGTTATGGAAGCTTGTAAGGATGAATGTTGGATGAAAGCTATGGAAGAGGAATTGGATCAGTTAGAAAAGAACATCACATGATCTTGGATGTTATTGGAACTAGGCTTGATTGGTTTGCAATTGATATTCTCAGAAGGAACGAATTGATTATGTTGAATCCTTGCTCCGGTAGCTAGGACTTTCAAATATTTTCAAGGATTATCTGGTATGGTTTTTATGATGACATTACACTATGAGCATGTTCAGATGCGGATTGACCTAGAGATATAGGTAACTAGATAGGCTCATCCACTGAAGCTTTCTTTCTTGGAAATAAACTTGTTTCATGGATCAACAGAAGCATCCATGTACTTCTTTATCTACTGTTGAAGTTGAGTATCTTGTTGTTGCTACTAACTATACATAGGTTCTATGGATGAAGCATATGTTGGAGGATATATAGCTGGATTATAATGTACCAATAGTTATTCATTGTAATAACTCCACTGCTATAGATATATCAAAGAATCCAGTATTATCAATTGTAATTTTTTGAAGGATTAGGTGGAAGCCAAGGAAGTCAGATTGGTTTGGAGAATCATTTGAGCATTTGAGAGACAAGTTGAGGTTTTCTGCTCCTCTGGTAGAGACCTGAGTGATGCTATATGGCATTAGTCTGATATGCATTATCAGTGCTATCTTTCACTATGGATTGATGTGGTGATGCTACTACTCAAGGGGAGTAGTTAGTCTTGTGATTAAGTGGTTTATGCTTTTTCTTTGATATTTATGTCACATTTATGGCATTGATGTCAAAGGGGGAGAGATATTCATGTGAAAACTTAAGGAGTTATATACATTAGGGGAGAGAGATACTTATGTGTAATACAGAGCTTAACAAAGATATCAGTCTAGGGGGGAGATTATTGGCACAAGGAGGAGGAACACAATTTCAGATTGGTTGTATCCCATTGGGGGAGTTTGGTTCAAGTCTATGGATGGTTAATTGGTACAGAGATATTTGATTCAAAATCTCATTGTCATATCATGTTGTGGGAGATTATTGGTTGTCTTCCATTGGGGGAGACTTGTTTGGCATTTCTTGGCACTTCGATGTTTTTCACATCTAGTGTTGCCATCAATTCCAAAGGGGGGATTTTTGGCATTTTGGAGGAATTGATTGTGTTGCATTGATGTTTGTCATTGATGTCAACGCTAGTTGCTTTGGCTATTTACCAGTATCTTGTTAGTCTTGGTAGGATGATTGGTTTCTGGCTGGTATAATCATGTTGATCCGGTATGCTCCGGTATGCTTTAGTCTATGGAATTGGTTTGGGTTGGTTATTCATGTGTTCCTGTTGTGTATCACATTCAGTTGGTTTGGGATTTGATTTTGATGATTGGGAAGCTATCACTTGTTCTGGTAAGATTTTCGGTTACTGATAAGGGTTTCATTGGATGAGCCTTGTTGAAGATCTTTTGATACTATGCATAAGTGGTGTTGGTGTGGCTTCTAGTAAGGATTCAGGATGCTGATTATTATCATATTCATGTTCCAGTTATCCGTGATGTTTCATTTGGTTTATGGAGACCTATTATAGGTCTGGTAGTTATTCTGCTAGGTTATGGACCAGTTTATGTAACATGTGGGTTGATATGTTACTGGTTGGATTCATTGATTGGATTACATTGTTTGTTGCCTAAGCTGACTTGGTTGATCATTAGATTGTGGGTTTAAGCTATGAATGTATTGTATTATCTTTTTGGTGGTCGACTTAATTGTTTAGGTCCCAGGTTGGTATAAATATGATGTAAGATCTCTTTGTAGATCATATATGTATAAGAGATCATGTATGGTAGGAGATGATGCGAATAATGTTGTAATCATTCATGTAGAGGATTTGATCGATCGTAGGTGATCGAGTTGGGTTTGTGGAAGAGGTTTAAGGCCTCTAGTATTGATCTTAACCAGATTTGTACTCATACATGGAAGATGCTATACTTGCAGTTCAATCTTCATTCTGGATTCTTGTCCAATGTTTTATGTAGTCAGTGAGACTCCTTTTTTGATGAGCAGTGTGCTCAAAGTTGTTGGCCTTCCTGCATGTGCAGGCCCCTTATTGTAATATTTATTCATCTGATCAGTGGGTAGATATTATGGGTCTCCAATCTCACTGTGGTTTTTCCTCTTTGAGGTTTTCCATGTATAAATCTATGGTGTTATGTTGTTCATCTTTGTGGTTGCATTGTTGTTTATTGTTATATGATTTTATGTTTATCAATTTCTGAGTTGTTGTATTAATAAGGTTAAATTTCTCCATTTTGGTAGAACACTGATTCACTGCCCCCTCTCAGTGTTCTTGAATCCCAACATCCATAACCTATTTTACTTATTGTAGCAATGTAAATTGTAACCAATCCAATTTACACCTCACATTTGTGCTCCCACTTTAGCATGTCCTATCTACATCCCCTCTCTAGGTTTGGTTTGACCTAAACAATATTTGGTGGTCCACATCTTGGAGGTCCCTCTCCCATTTGTCTTTGTATTGGTCTTGTTTACTAGAGGACCAGGGCACCGCAAAACACCCTGGTCCCCCTCAAACAGGTCCCAATTTGAAATTGGGCAGTCCCTTTATCTCCCCAAAGGCTTCCAGTCCTAATAGCCACACACGACTATTAGAGGTTGGCCTGATCACATAAAAGCTTTTCTAAACAATGATAATCATAGAGATGACACTGGAAAAACTAGCACTTGTATCTTGTCAGAAATATGTTGGATTTGGTTAAGTGTTGTCATTGATGTCAACACTGTATCTCGGTTGGAGGCTATCCCGGTTGGAGCTATCCCGGTTAGTCTTGGTGATCATCTTGGTTTTGGCTATGATTCTAATCCGGTATGATCAGATCTATGGAATCGATTTTGGATGCTTACTTTGGATGGTTATTTGTTTGCCATATTCTATTGGTTCATGTTTTGGTGCTCTAGTAACTATCGCTTATGTTCTCGGTTGGTATTTCCCGCTACCGGTTAGCTTTATCGGTAAGAGATATTTGTTGTTTTGGTCAGACGATTTTTGTTTGGCTTATGGAATCAGTTTCTATCATGTTGAAGGTGCTTCTTGATCATATTCCAAATGTTTGGTGAATTTTCTTTGGCTGGCGTGCTGTGATGGTGGTCGTATTTGGATCCAGTTAGACTTTCTGTATTACTTCACTAAGGGTTTCTACTGGTTGGTGAAGCGTGTTGGATTTTGGTCTTAGCAAAATTTTCAGCAGATGGAATTATTTGGTTACTTGATTTGGGTCCATGCTATGTAATGTAAACCATAATATTGGTCCGGTGATACCATGTAATGTATTTTTTGTTATTATGGGTTTATGGGTTTAGAGTTTAGTCGACCTTGTCAATAAGGTCGATGATCTATATTTATAGGTGACTTATTCATGTAATTTATATATGGATGGGATGGATGGTTATGTCTGCATTATCAGAGGTAGGTTTATGTGCGAACAAGTGATATATCATTTAGTGAAGGTTTTTGTATTGTAGGATAGACATTTGTGCTTAATCGGAATTTTATCAAGCATTAGGAGATGCTACTTTCATAGTTCATTCTTTCCAGATTGTAGTTCGATGTTTTATAAGTTAGTGAGACTTCATTTTTCGATGATAAGTGAGCTCTAGGTGGTTGGCCTGATTGCAAGTGCAATCCCCATTGTAATTTCACATATTGTTGCAGAAGTATTATCTGATTGTGGGTAGGGCTTCCTACCATGGTTTTTCCCTTTACCGGGTTTTCCATGTCAAAATATTGGTGTTGTGTGTAATGTTCTTTCATGTTCTATCCTTCATTGTGTTGGTTTCTTTGTGCTCCAGTTTAATGGTTTTGATATGCATTAGTTTTGATTTCAGATGGTAAATTGATTCACCCCCCCTCTCAGTTTATGCCCAGTATCATATATGTCTAACAATTGGTATCAAAGCAAGATCCTCTTTGCAGAAGGTTAACCGTTTGAGGAGATTTGATGGAAACTGCATCTAGTTCTACATTCAATCCCTATCGGAACGAGAGTCCTAGATTTGATGGTACAAATTACAAAATTTGGAAGGAGCGAATGAAGATTCATCTCAGATGCCTTGGAGCTGAAGTTTGGGAGATAGTGGAGAAAGGGTATATACCTCATGATCCTAAATTTTGGAACACCGACACCTGTTGATGAACAAAAGAAGGCTGAAAATGATGTCAGAGCTAAAGAAGCATTGTTAAGCACCCTATCTGATGAAAAGCTATTGAATGTCATAGAGTTGGAGAATGCAAAGATGATATGGAAAAAGCTTGAAACTCTTTATGAAGGTGACCAGGCTGTGAAGATTGCAAAACTTGAAGGTTTCTAGGTAAGGTATGAAAATTTGAAGATGGAAGAAGATTAGAAGAGAAGTTCTTTCATGGTTATAGTAAATGAGATTGTTATGGGAATCAAATTCTACGACGGATTAGTTAGTGAGGATGAGATAGTGTCAAAGGTTCTAAGAGTTCTACCTCTAGCTTATAAGATGAAGGCTACTACAATTAATGAACTCCAAATAATGTCAAGTACCCCTGTTACCAGAGATACACTGCTTGGGAAATTGACTGCTTTTGAGCTTGAGGAAGTTGGAAATCAGAGTGCTACTATAATTGAGACTTCATTTAAAGCATCTGCCTCTAGTAAGCAAAAGATAGATTGGAAGGAGATGTATGCTAAAGTTATATAGAACATTGAAAGAGAAGAAAGAGAAATTGAAGAGCTAAAAGCCCTAATTTCTAGAAGAATTCCTAAAGGACTAACTAGAAGTAAGTGTGAAGGAAAAGTCCCTTTTAAATGTTTTTCATGCAATAAGATTGGTCATTTTTCTTATAGATGCCCTGAAAGAGCTGCTAGGAATCATGAAAGATTTATGAAGAGTTATAAGCCTAATCTGGAATATTAGAACAGACCTAGATTTAGAAGGAATAAGGATAAATCATGCTATTATGCTGGTGATGATGATTTTGGTATTACTAATGATGATGATGATGAACCTATGAGTGGAATCGGTAATGGAGCTGCCTCCGGTAAGGATTGGGTTTTTATAGTTATCAAGGATGATTCTCTGGAACCTGTCATTGAAACAACTCATACTGAGGAAAAGGCTTTAGCTACTAAAATTGAAGAAAAGGATGAATTAGTTATTGACAGTGGATGCTCACATCACATGACTGGTGACAAGAGAAAATTTCTATCACTACAAGAATTTGATGGTAGATTAGTCAGATTTGGAGACAACAAGGCATGCATGATCAAAGGCAAGGGAATAATATCATTGGATAGTAAGAGTAACACTGATAATGTTTATTATGTTGAAGGCTTAAAGAATAATCTTTTAAGTGTAGATTAGATGGTGGATAGAGGATTTCATTTACAATTCAAGGATGGGAAATATAAGATCATCAATAGATCTAGATTGGAAATTGCTTCCAGAACTCAGACCAATGGAAACATCTTTAATTTGAATTCTGGTGAGAAATCTTGCTTGATTGCTTAGATTGATGAAAGCTGGTTATGGCATAAGAGGATGTGTCATGTAAATTTTGATTGCATAATGAAGATCAGTTCAACACAGGCTGTCAGAGATTTGCCCAAAATTGTCAAACCTCGTAATCCAGTATTTAGAGAATGTCAAATGGGTAAGCAAGTCATAACTTCTTTTAGAAGCATACATGATAAATCTAATGAAATTATTGATCTTATTCATATTGATCTATATGGACTGGAAAAGGAATAATTTTTTTGAAGGTGATAGATACTTTATGTTGCTTATTGATGATTATTCTAGAATGATGTGGGTAGCATTTTTGAAAGAAAAATCTAAAGCTTTTGAGAAATTCAAAATCTTTAAAGCTATGGTTGAGACTGAGACAAGACTGAAGAGAAAGTGTTTGAGATCAAATCAAGGCGGTGAGTTTACATCTAGTGAATTCAACAACTTTTGTGAGAAGAATGGAATCAAAAGACATCTTTCTACACCTAGGACTCCACAACAAAATGGATTGGTGGAAAGGAAGAACATAACCATATTGGATGTAGCAAGGACTATGATGACAAAATATAAATTGTCTAATATTTATTGGAGGGAAGCTGTTATTAAAGCTGTATACACTTTCAACAAAGTAAACATAAAAGTTGATATCGGTAAGACTCCTTATGAAATATGGTTTGGTCATACTCCTACTGTCAGATATTTCAGAATTTTTTGGAAGTAAATGTTACATTAGAAGAGCTGATGCATTGGGAAAATTTGATCCTAGAAGTGATGAAGGAATATTTTTGGGTTATTCTACTAAGAGCAAAGCATATAGATGTTATAACAAAAGTTTGAATAGGATAATAGAGAGAATAAATGTCAAGGTGGATGAACATGACAATAATCAGATTAGATCATATGATAGTGACCTGAAAAATTAATTTATCAGACCTGAACTGGTAATGCCTAAAGCTACTCAAAACAGTGAACCTGTCACTCTGGTAACATCAGAAAAATCAACTGTGACAGACAAACAATAGAAAGAGTCAGTAAATCAAGAAAAGTCAAAGACTCCCAGGTATGTGAACCTAAATCATTCTGAAGATCAAATCATTGGAGATAAAAGCAAAGGTATGCTGACTAGGAGAAGGCTAGGTACTGAAGAGGTATGTTTGATTTCTAAAATTGAACTGAAATCATTTATTCAAGCAAGTAAAGATGAAAATTGGGTAAAAGCAATGGAAGAAGAATTAGATTAGATTGAAAAGAATAAGACATGAGAACTAGTTCCTAGACCTAAATACAAGAACATTATTCGAACTAAATGGGTTTTCAAGAATAAATTGAATGAGGAAGGTAAAATTGTGAGGAACAAGGCTATATTGGTTTTCAAAGGTTATTCATAGGAAGAAGGAGTTGATTATGGTGAGACTTATGCCCCGGTTTTAATAATTGAAGAGGTAAGACTTTTTCTTGCTTATGCTGCACACAAGAACTACAAAGTATATCAGATGGATTTCAAATACACATTTTTGAATGGAGATCTTGAAGAGAAAGTCTACATTGAGCAACCCGATGAATTTTCTTTATTAGAAGACAAGGACATGGTTTGCAGATTGAAGAAAGCTTTATATGGACTAAAACAAGCCCCTAGGGAATGGTATGCTAGATTGAACAAATATCTTTCTAAGCTTGGTTTTAGCAAAGGTAATGCTGATAGTAACCTATATTAAAAAATTGAGCATGATGACATACTAATCATTGAAGTCTTTGTGGATGATATCATTTTTGGAGGAGAAGATAGTCTATGCATGAAATTTGTTGATGATATGAAGAATGAATTTGAAATGTCTATGATTGGTGAGATGAAATTTTTCTTAGGTTTGTAGATTACTCAGACTGATAAAGGTATTTTCATTTGTCAAACTAAGTATGCGAAGGAGTTACTTAAGAAATTTGGTCTTGAGAATTCCAAACCTATCGATACTCCTATGATAATCAGTTGCAAATTGTCAAAGGATGATGAATCCCCTAAACTGAATCGAATTAGATACAAATCAATGATTACTGGATTGTTGTACTTAACTCAAACTAGACTTGATATTATGAATGTTGTTTGTATTGCCTCTAGATTTCGGTCAGATCCTAGAGAAACTCATGATATTGCTGTTAAGAGGATATTTGGGTATTTTGCAAGTTGTAACATACCTTGGGTTATGGTATCGAAAGAATGATGACTTGAGATTATGTGCATATACAGATTCTGATTGGGCAGGAGATGTGGATGATGGGAAGAGAACTATTGGTGGTGTATTCTTTCTTGGGAAGAAGTTGGTTTCATAGTTTAGCAAGAAACAATCATGTACTTCATTATCTACTGCTGAAGTGGAATATGTAGTTGCTGCTACCAACTGTACTAAGATTTTATGGATGAAATAAATGTTAAAAGATATAAGGGTAAGTTATGATGAGACTATTTTTATTCACTATGATAATATTTTTGCTAATGATATGTCCAATAATCCGGTATTTCATTCCAAATCAAAACACATTTCTATAAGGTATAATTTCTTGAAGGAAAAGGTTGAAGCAAAGGAAGTCAGATTATTTTATATGCCTGCTAAGGAGAAGATTGTAGATATTATAACTAAAGCATTACCTAAAGATACTTTTGAATATCTCAAAGATCAGTTGGGAGTTACCAACCCTCCAGAAGAGACTTAGAGATGCAAGAATGCATCAATCTGGTAAGCTTATCAGATATTTTCTTTGATCCGGGTTGATGAGATGATGCTACTACTCAAGGGGAGTAGTCAGTTGTTTGGTTCAATATTTTTGATTTGGTATCCTTCCTTTGTCATTGATGTCAAAGGGGGAGAGGTGGTATTCATGTGAAAATCAGTCATATCTTTGAGGGAGATTGTTGGCATTCCTCGGCACTTGGATATTTTTCACATTCAGTGTTGCCATCAATTAAAAAGGGGGATATTGTTGGTAATATGTTAGATTTGGTTAAGTGTTTCCATTGATGGTAACACTGTATCCCAGTTGGAGGCTATCCTGATTGGACCTATCTCGGTTAGTCTTGGTGATCATCTGGGTTTTGGCTATGATTTTGATCCGGTATGATCAGATCTCTAGAATCGGTTTTGGATGATTACTATAGATGATTATTTGTTTGCCATATTCTTTTGGTTCATGTTTTGGTGCTCTGATAACTATCGCTTATGTTCCCAGTTTGTATTTCTCCACACCGATTAGCTTTACCGGTAAGAGATATTTGGTGTTTTGGTCAGATGATTTTGGTCTGGCTTATGGAATTGGTTTCTATCATGTTGAATGTACTTCTTGATCACATTCCTAGTGTTTGGTGACTTTTCTTTGGCTGTCGTGCTATTATGGTGGTTCTATTTGGATCTGGTTAGAATTTTTGTGTTACTTCACTAAGGGTTTCCACCGGTTGGTGAAGCATGTTGGAATTTGATCTTAGCAGACTTTTCGATGGATGGAATTTTTTGGTTACTTTATTTAGGTCCATGCTATGTAATGTAAATCATAATATTGGTCTCGTGATACTATGTAATGTGATTTTTGTTATTATGGGTTTATGGGTTTAGCCGTCCTCATCAATAAGGTTGATGATTTGTATTTATAGGTGACTTATTAATTTATTTTATATATGGATAGTATGGACAATCATGTCTGCATTATCAGAGGAAGGTTTATGTGTGAACAAGTGATATCATTTGGTGAACGTTTTTGTATTCTAGGGCAGACCTTTGTGCTTAACCGGAACTGTATCAAGCATTAGGAGATGCTACTTTCATAGTTCATTCTTTCCAAATTGTAGTCCGATGTTTTGTAAGTCAGTGAGACATATTTTTTTAATGAGCAGTGAGATCTAGGTGGTTGGCCTGATTGTAAGTGCAATCCCCATTGTAATTTCACATACTGCTACAAAAGTATTATCTAATTGTGGGTAGGGTTTCCCACCATGGTTTTTCCACATCAAAATATTGGTGTTATGTGTATTGTGCTTTCATGTTCTATCCTTCATTGTGTTTGTTTATTTGTGCTTCGGTTTAATGGTTTTGATATGCATTAAATCTGATTTGTGATGGTAAACTGATTCACAACCCCCCCCCCCCCAAGTTTACTCCTGGTATCAGATCTATCTAGCATATCTCTCCTAGGGTATCTCATGTGAATGAATAAAGATTCAATACTCCTATCAATGATCTCTTTAATAGAGAGAAAGCATTGAAGAACAAGTTGGTACCATATTCTTCTCATAGTCATACTCTAGTCTAAGGGGGGAAAAATATGGGTTTATCAATCTCTATAAATCCTCCTTGTTCTCCTAAAACTTATCTTAATCATCAAAATATTTGTAGATAAGATGATGTTATGCATTTTATTCATGAGTTATCTCCTCACATAATATTAAGCAAAGATTAATCCTTAGATGATAAGGATCTTACTTCCCAACCTATCTTGAAGATGATACGAATAATGGTGATACAAACGAGGATCTTCCTACAATGGATATTCCTTCTTCATATCATTCTCCCTTTGATCCTTCCATGTTCCCTTACACTACAAATTTAAAATGAATCCATGCTAACAATCCTTATTTTTTACAATTAAAGAGTTATAATAGCAATGGTTATAACATAATCTCAAAATAGGTTATAGTGGACAAGGACTTGGAAAATATGAACAAGGAATCAAAGTCCCTATATACCCTCCTTCACAAGATAGTACATAAGGTCTAAGAAATCCTCATCATTCACCTATGGATGATCTCCTTAGGGTGAAAAAGCTTAAGGAATATTTTGAAAAACATACTCTATAATCTATCTAAAGGTACTTCTTCCTCAAATAACCCTTTTTTCTCATATCATCAAACTAATAATCATCATGCCAATGATTGTCTTGATTTTCAAAAGGGAACACGAGAACTCATTAACAATTGAATGATCAAAATCATAGAAGACAATCCTCCTCCCTTTGGAAACCCTTGTCCTCATCTCAAGAGACAAGGCCTACTCCTATTGATGATCAAGAGTTATTAGTTACAAGAATGCTTTGGAGATTGAAGTATGATAAGAAAGTTGTATTTCCTTTCATTTAACTAAATTACAATTATAAAAATCAGGAAAGAAATGAGCATTGTCTTTTTCATCGTGGTTATTCTAATTCTCTTGGAAATTGTAAAGCCTTTAAAGAATTTTTTCAAGACCAATATGTTCGAGCTTACATAGCTCTTACAATTGATCTTGCACTATTTCTTGGTGAAGAGGTAGTCCCTTAGCACTCCATTCACCCTATCATGTTTCTCATCACCCTATGACACTAGTATTTTTAGTTCATTAGGGGCTCTATGTCATGAGTGGTTATTCTTTTTTCAAAAGAAATCATCCTTGGGTAGCAACATAATTCTTCCTTATCTCCTTGCTTAGGAGGCAAGGATATTCAATTCTCTCTCCTTTTTGAAGATTAACTATTCTTTTGAGTTGCATTGTGTGTATCTTGATGTCTTTTCTTGCATTTAATATTCCTTCATGCAAGTACATGTGTGTTCCTTGATTAGGACCTTTCTTTGCTTGAAGTGGTGCATCTTCTTATGTATAATTTACCTTTGGAAGTTGTGTAGTCCTTCTCTCTATCCCTATGCTTGGGGGGAATTGATTACTCCTATTCTTTTTAAGGATCCACTTTTCCTTTGTTGAGTAATGTTTGCTTATGATGTGATGTTATTCTTTGTGTGAACTTGTTTGTTTTCTCAAGAATTTTCTTTTATGCAAGAGGTATGTATCCTTGTCTACAACCTCTTCTACACTTGGCAATGTATATCTATTATAAACAAAGACATTAATTTGGGTCAAAAGTGTGTCATCCTTCATCAATAATCCCTTTCACTTAGCAATAAGAGGAAGGTATGAATTCTTTTTCTCCTTCCTTTCCTTTCATTGATGATGTTATTTTTGTTGTTAAAAAATCTCCTCTTGGAGGTAGATGTCTTTGAGAAAAGATCTCTTCTCTTCCAAGGATTCCCTTTACACTTGTTGCAATATATCTCTTTTTCAACTATGTTGTCCTTGCTTATGAGGGTAATGCCTCTTTAGCTTGGATTTACAAACATTTTTGCCTAAAAGGATATCTCCTTGGTGTCAAAGGTGTATATCTTTGTTTCCAGCTTCCTTAAGACATCAACATATGACTATGTTGAAATCTTAAGGGGGGAGGCATAACATATCACCCTCTTTGTACTATATTTTTGTGTTATATTTTTGCATATCTTATATGGGGTGTTTAGACTTGAAAATAGATAAAACAAAGTCTTATACGAGATGCTTCATGCCCGAAACTAGACACAACATTTTTGTGTCTTATATGGGGTATACATTCTGCACATTAGACAAAACAAAGTCGTATACAATATGTTCCCGCAACCATGCTGGATATCATTGGCATATGATGAACTGGTATATTGATATGATGATAATGTATGTTGTCATTGATGCCAAATAAGTGTAAGTGAACCAGTATGCAGATTGAAGAGATTTAGTGAACCGGTGTCAGGGTTTCAGTAAGTGTGATTACCGGTTGATAGTCTCAGCTCTAGGGTTATCAGTTTGGAGATCCAACTTGTGTGATGAACCAATGATACTCTATGATGAGTTAGCTAAGAGATGTGAGTGGGATCAAGGTGCCACATCAGCCTTGTGTGCGTGAAGGATTGAGGCACAAGAAGATCAACTGCCTTTAAAGTCTACCTTGGGAATGATAATTCTTCTTAGTGGTATGAGAAGAGAGCATGATGGGTTATTGATTCCCATATATGGTGATGAATGAACGATGCAGATTGTCTTGTGATCTATTTGAAATTGTAATGCTCTATGCAATATGTTTGATGGTTAGGATTGGACCGCCTGTGTTGTAAACCTAAGATGCTTAGGGTTTAGGGTTTATGTTACCGACCTATCTGTTGTCTATAAGGTCGATTATGTTGGTTATTGTAAAGTTGTTGGCAAATGTTGTGTGTATGTATCTGAGTGAAGAGATACTTGATACTTGCCAGACCAGTAAGAGGGAAACTACAGAGTGTGATTGCAGAGTAGAGGATATGAAAAGGATTTGCCTTGGCATGTAGTGTTATTATTAGATTGTAGTTTTCCCTGTTGTATTCTAGTCATTTCAACAGATGGAAAATCCCTTTACCGGGTAGCTTTAACATGCTTATTGTAAAACATGTAAGTAGGTGACTCAAGATCATTGAGTTCTTTAAATCCTCTAGCGAGGTAACCTTTAATAGGGTTTCAACCTTTAACAGGGTATATAGCCATCCCTTAACTGGGCGATCTCTAACAAGATCAGTTCCTAGCAGAACCTTATTGTAAAGTCTTTAACCGGACTAGGCTCCTAATAGGGCGAGCTTCAAAAGAGTTCAAAACAAGCTTGTGGATATTCATACCCATCGTGGTTTTTCCCATTTGGGTTTCCACATGAAAAATCTGTGTTATGTGTTATGCATTTTTCATGTGATGTTTATGAAGTATTTGGTTGAAAGATTATGCATGCAGGGTTAATAGGTTATGGTATTTTTAGTATACCACATGCATATGTTTATGAGTGAAGTTGACGTTGCACAATTGATCATATTTGAAGTATTTAGACCTATTAGTTTATGGTGTCTGGTGTCTTACCATGTTTAACTGGTATCACCATGGTTAAGTTCATTAATGGTGATAACCAATTGGTTTTGCTTTAGCTAGATAAGTTGTTAAGAGAGTTTTTACCTGTACTAATTCACCCCCCTCTCAGTACTGATTGGGTATCTAATGTTCATCATTATTCAGCAATTGGTATCAGAGTGCCTCTAGGTCCTTAGTGATATAAGCTTAACTGCTTGAGGTAAAAGATCCTACTTTAATGATGAAGAGGGAAGGTCCTAAGTTCAATAGAGATAACTTTAAGATATGGAAGGACAAAATGAAGATTTACATCAAGAGTATGGGTGATCAACACTGGAGCTATGTTGAGAATGCCTTTGTTACTCCCACTGGCACTCTAACTGATGATCAGAAGAGAGAAATCCAGGAAAATGGGCAGGTCATGGAAGCCCTTATCACTAGCTTGTCAGACATTGAGTTTATTGATGTTCAAGACAAGGACACACCTAAGGATGTATGGGTTGCATTGGAAAACATCTATGGTGGTGATGAGAATGTAAAGAAAGCTAAGGAAGAAAGCCTTAGAGGTAGATTTGAGGATATGAGGATGGTTGAAGGTGAAACCATTTAGCAGTATGGCATTAGGATTAAGATTGTGGTTGGTGATATCAAAAGAACTAGTGAAACTATTGATGATACCACTATTGTTAGTAAAGTCCTTAGATCATTATTACCAATCTATGCAATTAGAGTTGCTTCTATCTAGGAACTGAGGTCTATTGATAAGACCAAGGTATCCTTAGATTCTATTATTGCAAAATTATCTACATATGAGCTGAATAGCTATGATGGTAGTGTTCACAAGACTGAGTTAGCCTTTAAAGAATCTACTGTACCATCCATAAAAGGAAAAGAAACTAGTACCAATTATGAATCCAGACAATGCAGAGATATGGATGATGAAGAGATTCTGATGGAGTTCGAAGCTCTTCTTGCTAAAAGACTTCCAAAGGGAACCAGAAAATATAGAGGTAAACTTCCTTTGAAATGTTTTCCCTGCAATAAGATAGGACATATAGCTGTAAACTATCCTAACAATGACAATAAGGATAAACCAGAGAGGTTCAAAAAATATAAAAGTGGAAATGGAAGAAATTGTCTAGTTGTTGTGGATGAAGGTGTCACTGATGAAGAATCAGAGGATGATTAAAATGAAGACATAATGTTTGTAGCAGTAAAGGAAGAAGTGTCCGACAAGAAATCTCTTGTCTCTCGCATTGACAACTCCAATGAGTGGATAATTGATAGTGGTTGTTATCACCATATGACTGGCGACCGGAGAAAGTTTTTATCTCTGGAAGAATATGATGGAGGTGTTGTTAGATTTGGCAACTATACACCATACTTGGTAAAGGTAAAGGATCCATCTCACTGAATGGAAAGAGCAGTGTAGATGATGTCTACTAGGTAGAAGGTCTTAAGTATAACCTGTTGAGTGTTGCTCAATTGAATGACAAAGGACTAGTTCTAGAATTCAAAGGTGGAATTTGTAGTATAATTGGGAAGAGTGGTGAAGTTATTGTGACTGGTAAGAAGACCAGAGGTAACTTATTTCAATTGAATGCCAAGATAAGTTAGTGTCTAATGGCTAAGTTTGATGATAGTTGGATATGGCATAGGAGACTCTGTCATATGAACTTTGACAACATTGTTAAAGCTAGTAAGATCAAGGCGGTAAGAGGATTACCATTACTGAACAAACCTGAGAATTCTTTGAGTAGAGAATGTCAACTTGGGAAGATGTCTTCCTCAACTTTTAAAGCTAAGTCTTTTTCAACAGAAAATTTACTTGATCTTGTGCATACTGATTTATGTGGTCCTATGAAAACTAGAAGTATTCAGGGAGATAGGTAGTTTATGATTCTTACTGATGACTGCTCAAGAATGATGTGGGTCACATTCTTGAGAGACAAGTATGAAGCATTTGGAAAGTTCAAAGCTTTCAAAGAATTAGTAGAGAAAGAAAGTGGTAAAAAGATAAAATGCCTGAGAACTGTTCAAGGAGGAGAATTCACTTCTGATAAATTCAATAAGTACTGTGAAGATAACTGTATCAAGAGGTAGTTGTCTACCCCAAGGACACCTCAATAGAATGGCATAGCAGAAAGAACTAATCGGACTATAGTTGAAGCGGCTAAAACAATGCTGATCCAAGGAAAGGTTGCTCACACTTTTTGGAGAGAAGCGGTGAGCACTGTAGTCTATACTATGAATCAAGTATTCATCAACAAAGGCAAATATAAAACCCCTTATGAGTATTGGACCGGGAAAAATCCCACTATAAGTTACTTTAAAGTGTTTGGTAGTAAGTGCCATATCAAGAGAAGTGAATATTTGAGCAAATTTGATTCAAAATATGATGAAGGAATATTTTTGGGATATTCCACTAAGAGAAAAGATCTCAAGTGTTACAACAATAGAGCACAAAAGATTGTTGAAAGTATCAATGTTAGGGTTGATGAATCCCCTGAGGAACCTAAGGAAACATGGAGAGAATAAGTGGAAGATGAATCGGGAATAGCCTTCTAGGAACTGGTTAAGAAAGAAACTTGTAAAGATCTCAGTGGTCCTGTATCAATAGAAGTTGTAGTGAGAGAAGAAGAAGAAGTTAGTGAAGAAGAAGAAAAAAAGCTAGCAGACAAGGCTAGAATCATTCCCAGATATGTGAAGCTACACCATGATCCAAAGCAAATCATAGGAGATAAAGATGAAGGGAAACTCACTAGAAGAAAAGTGAAGGAGAACTCTTGCATGATTTTTGAATTTGAACCCAAGACTTCCAGAGAAGCTCTTATAGATGAAGACTGGATCAAAGCAATGGAAGAGGAGCTAGATCAGATAGAAAAGAATACAACATGGTCTTTGGTGCCCAGACCCAAACAAAAAAATGTCATAGGTACCAAATGGGTCTTTAGGAACAAGTTGAATGAAGAAGGAATAGTTGTCAGGAACAAGGATAGGCTTGGGGATATGCTCAGGAGGAGGGAGAAGATTATGGAGAAACCTTTGCTTCTATGGCTAGACTAGAAGGTGTTTGAATTCTACTTGCATTTGTAGTATTTAAGGGATTTAAGGTCTATTAGATAGATGTGAATTCTTCTTTTTTGAATGGAATCCTAAAAGAAGAAGTGTATATAGAGTAACTAGTAGGGTTTGCCTTATCAGATGATAGTGACATGGTGTGTAGATTACACAAAGCCCTGTATGGACCAAAACAAGCACCTAGGGCATGGTATGAGAGACTACACTCTCATCTTGTGAAGATTGGATTTCAGAGAACAAGTGAAGATAGCAACATCTACTTGAAATCAGAAGGTGATCAGATTATGATTTGTGAAGTGTTTGTGGATGACATAATCTTTGGAGGAGATGATAAAATGAGTCATGCATTTGTAGATGAAATGAAGAAAGAATCTGAGATGTCTTTGATAGGAGAAATAAAGTTCTTCATTGGTTTACAAATTCAGCAAATGAAAGAGGGTATCTTTATTACCCAGTCCAAGTATGTCAAAGAGGTATTGAAGACTTTTGGCATGGATGAAAGCAAACCGGTTGGTACACCGATGGTAACCGACTATAAAATGACTAAAGAAGAGGATTCAACACTAGTAAATGAAAAGGAGTATCGGTCAATGATCGGTAAACCGCACTATGTGGTGCACAAAAGACCAAATATTGCTCATGCAATGGGCATAGTAGCTCATTTTCATAAATGTCTGAGAGAATCCCACTTGGTAGCTATGAAGAGGATTCTTAGATATCTGAAAGGAACAGTTGATTATGGATTGTGGTATCCATATAATGGTGACTATAATCTCAAGGTATATACTAATGCTAATTGGGGAGGTAATGTGGATGACCGGAAGAGCACAACCGGTGGAGCATTCTTTCTTAGTGGAAGATTAGTATCATGGACAAGTAAGAAGCAGAGTTGTACTTCTGAATCTACAGCTGAAGCAGAATATGTGGCAACATTTATGAACTGCACTCAAGCAATTTGGATGAAGAATGTATTGGAAGGTTTCAAGGTACTTGTATTTGAACCGGTGAACATATTTTGTGATAACACAAGTGCAATAAACATTTCCAAGAATCCGGTATTGCATGCTAGAACTAAGCACATTGAGCTTAAATATCATTTCTTGAGAGAGAAAGTTCAGAATAAGGAGGTTGTATTACAACATGTTTCTAGTAAGGAGCAGCTAGTAGATATATTCACTAGGTCCTTACTGAAGACTACATTTACCTATTTGAGAGGTGAATTCATCAAGTTACTTCAAATATGTCTCAATTTGACCTAATTTCATAACTACATTACAAATCAAATAAGAAAGAGGATAACCAATTCCAACTAGTAAATCCAATTAGAATCTTATCACTTTCCTCATAAGGATTGAGTCTAGATGTATTGGGTTCAATCCTCTTTGAATTTATGTTATGTTAGCTGGGTTATTTAGCGGATTTTCTTGGTAAAACCCGAGTTCCCAATTTTTACCACATTACACTTATAGTTTTTGTAAAACCATATTTCATATAGTAGTGAAAAAATAATAAGAGAAGAAAATATGATCAAATGAGTAAAATATGGTATTATTGCATAAATCATATTTGTTAAGAAATTTGAACTATCTTTTTTTGAAAATTATCATGTGTAGGAATTATTTCTTAAATAGTAATCTAGAAAAAGAAATTAATTTTAGGAGTTAAATTGGAACTCCAAATAAGTTTCCAAAATTTTCTACCAGTAGGGGTGTCCAATATATGTCTAAGTTAAAGTAACAATGTGATTTCCTTCTAGGCCCAACAAAAAACTTTGTGAAAATTAGGAATACTATAAGTAGTCAATATGACTTGTAGATTAGTATCTATATTGAATAATATTTCATCTTTTAGAGAATGGTATTTTATACTCTCGAGATGACGAAGAATCAAGGAACAAAAGACCCTTATCTCCCTTTAAAAATCGGGGCTCTAATGAGATGAGAAAGAAAGTAATTGAAAATAAAATCTAACAATGCTAAACTATAAAAATAAACTAAAATTAATTGATAACTAGAATATAAATAATGATAAAAATATTAAGTTAAAGGACTAAAAAGAACAAAATATAGAACTTAGAGTACCAAATGGGGGAAGTGTCATGCTCAAATTGTAGGGGGTCTCGTTATGGTGCATGCAAACAAAACCTAAAAAAGCACCATAAAGTTACTAAAATATCATCCTTCACTCATCGAACCTATTCACCACCTACATACACATAGACTAAAAAAATGTTGGGGTTGTATAGGGGTTTTCCTTAGTCGAACCCCCATTTCGGTGTTTCCTAGAGCTCACTGCTCAAACAAAAATAAGGGTTGTATACAATAGGGGGTCTGCACATGCAGAAAGGCCAAGCTCCTAGAGCTCATTGCTCAAACAAAAATAGGAGTCACATTGACTATAATTGGATGGTTAAATCCAATAATGATGTACTGTTCAAAATAGCATCTTCATATGCTGAATCCAGTACCGGTTTAGTTCTGATATTCCTTCACAAAATCCTCCTTCAACCTTCAAATGATGTCTACATGTATAGCTCTACTTATTTTTGCATATACCTTATTACAAATCCTTTTCCTAATTGCCCATCGATCTTACAAATAAGATCTTACATATATACCAAAGCCTAGGAACAAAATGTGTAGGTCGGCTTTACAAAAGATATTACAATAAAACAATCTACAAGTAAATCAATAACCGATACAATATCTGATTCAACATGTTGGCTTAATACATTTACAACATTAATAAATCATCTCCATAGCATGTCGTGCTGATGTAGAATAAATAAGCATGTCGGTGTTTATCTTGGACCTATTTGTCGGTAACATCAAATATACAAACATGAATATACCAATGAACAAATCTTCAAGACAATTGTCCAAATGACGCCTTCGACATAACCAAGTGTTTTCCATGTCATTCCAAGTGCCAGTGAACAATATATCCTACCGGTGAACAAGATACCTATGAGTGTGCATAAGTCACTTGCTTGTCGATGAACATTGCCGATTCTCCAAGTGCCAATAGGCTAACCAGAGTTAGTAAGTGTTGACATCAATGACAAAACCATATCAACATATCCAAAATACCAACAATCTCCCCCTTTGGCATTGATGGCAACACAAGATGGAAAAACCATCAAAGTGCCAAAATAGAAATGCCAAATACCAAAAATAAATAATCTCCCAAAAGAGATCATAATTAGAAATCAAAATTCAGATATAGAGAGTAATCAATCTCTCCCAAAATAACAATCTCTCCCCCTAGGAGTAACATGTGTTTTTCCATATAAATCTCTCCCCCTTTGACATCAAATGCCAAAGTAATACAAAAACCAAGTTCAAATACAAAATATCAACTTATTCAGTATGCCAACTACTCCCCCTGAGAAGCAGCTCTCCTCATCAAGGCCGGAATAAAAGATTTCTCTATTAATTCTATCGGTTGATGACAAATATCAACTATCTAAGTCTCTACCGGTGAGGGTATGACCCCAAGATGATCTCTGAGATATTCAAAAGTCTCCTTAGGAAAAGGCTTAGAGAAAATATCTGCAATCTATTCTTTAGTATTCACATAAACCAGTTTTACTTCTTTTGCTTCAACATTCTCTTTCAGAAATTTCACTTTGATAGAAACATGTTTAGTTTTAGAATGTAGTACTGGATTCTTAGATATATCAATTATTGTTGTATTGTCATAATAGATATTTATAGGTTCCTTGCATTTTACCTTTATGTCCTTCAACATTTTCTTAAGCCATAATACTTGTGTACAGTTAGTTGCTACTACAACATATTCTGATTTAGCTATTGACAAAGATGTGCAACTTTGTTTCTTACTCAACCAAGAAATTAATACGCTTCCAAGAAAAAATGCTCCACTGGTTGTGCTTTTTCTGTCATCCACATCTCTTGCCCAATTTGCATCTATGTATGCACATAATTCAAAGTTTTCATCTCTAGGATACCATAAGCCAAGATTTGTAGTACCTTGTAAGTACCGAAAAATGCTTTTTACTGTCGATTCTTGATTTTCTTTAGGATTACTCTGAAATCTTGAAACAATACATATTACATTCATAATATCAAGTCTTGTTTGTGTCAAATATAGTAGGCCTCCTATCATAGATTTGTACCTAGTTGGATTAACAGGTGTAGATTCATCTCAGTGGTAATTTATCATTTATAGTCATAGGTGTGCTTACCAGTTTAGAGTTCTCCATCCTAAATTTCTTTTGTAACTCCTTCAAGTACTTAGATTGACTCAAGAATATACCTTTATTAGTCTGTGAAATTTGTAATCCAAAAAATAATTTTATCTCTCCAATCATAGACATTTCAAATTCTTGTTGCATTTCAATAGAAAATTCTTTACATAATCCATCTTCTCCTCCAAAGATTATATCATCAACAAAAACTTCTATAACCAAGATGTCATCATTAGTCACTTTATAGTATAAATTGTTGTCAGCATTACCTTTAGAAAAACCAATCTTCAAAAGATATTTATCCAATCTAGCATACGAAGCTCTTGGAGCTTGCTTCAACCCATACAAAGCTTTCCTTAGCCCGAAAACCATATCTTTGTTATCTGTCAAAGAAAATCCATCAGGTTGCTCAATGTAAACTTCTTCTTCAAGATCTCCATTCAAAAATGCACATTTAATATCCATTTGATATACTTTGTAGTTCTTGTGTGCTGCAAAAGCCAAGAATAATTTGACTGCCTCAATTCTAGCTACCGGTGCAAAGGTTTCATTCTAATCAATTCCTTCTTTCTGTGAATATCCCTTACACACTAGTCTTGATTTATTTTTGATTACCTTACCATCTTTATTAAGTTTGTTTTTGAATACCCATTTTGTCCCAATTACATTTTTGTCTTTAGGCTGGGGAACTAATGTCCATGTGTTATTCTTCTCAATTTGTTCTAGTTCTTCTTCCATAGTTTTAATCCAATGTTTATCTTCACATGCCTCATTAATTGATGTTGGTGTGTAAGGGAAAAAGTGACACTAAGCAAACATGCCCTAATCTCACTTTCAATCACACACTTGTGGAATACGAAAGAGCCTAGAGGTATCACACAATTGGCTACTTCTTTTTGTAGAAGAGAGAGCCATGGGCTACCTATTAGGATTTCTATTCCTTTGTTGCAAATGATAGATAAAATGATGCAAGTTCAACTACTATCCCTAGAGTGCAAGTATAAACTAGTAACAAGATTGCAAGATTGAGATTAAGTGATGAAAAGCTGTAACCACAAGGATAAAAGGGGAATGCAGATGTGTACTTGGGGTTAAAATCTGAGTGGAAATCTTTGGGACGGGGGCGCGAGCACCACTGTCCTGATTCTGCACCTGAAACTATTGTTTTGCAACCTGAAAAGTTGTTAGAAAAATGCTGAAACTGCTGTCTGACAGAAGGACCAGGGCACCCAGCACCCCTGTCCCAGGGACCAGGGCACCTAGCGCCCCTGTCCTGGCAGGACCAGGGTGCCCCACGCCCCTGTCCTAGTCTTTTGCTCTGCAATTTGGTGTGAAGTTCAGTCTCCATCTGCTTCCATCGGATTTGCAACTTGTGGCATCGTCCGAATCCCGAAACCTGCACTTATATCTGAAAAGGTATGGTGGGCGGCTATATAGGGTTTTTCCTTAGTCAAACCCCCACTTTGGTGATTTCCACCTCCACGAATAGCCAAGTTGTATTGTAAAAGTAGTGTGTGCAGACCTTGTGTGTGTGCAAGATCCTAAAATGCAAGTAAGCAAACTAGAGCAACCTAGAAAGTAAACCCTAATTGCTTGTACATGATAATGTAAGTGCTCTAAATCAAGATGCAAAGTGATCTAAAGCATGAATACAAATGATATAATGAAGCTTATGCAAAGACATGAAAACAACATGAAATCATACCCAACCCCATGGGAAGGGTACAAGCCAATCTTCAGTCGGTGATCCCTTATTGTTCTTCAATGCCTTCAAAGCCCTAAATGGATGAAATGAAATTGATAGATTCTTGATGGATGGATGTTGAATGTTGTTGAAGTCTTCAAAGATCTACTCTTTCGCTGCATAGAAGGCCCTTGAAACCAAAAATCTGGATCCTTTCAAATGAAGAAAGAGAGCTCTTATATATGAAACCCTAGGTCTTAATTTCAACGTTTGGCCGACCTAGAGATTGAATCTCCTACCAATTTATTGGGGTTAAGCTTTATTTTATGATTCGATTGCACTCCTAAAATTTTGAGAAAAATGTCCGGGACCGTGTGCACGTCGGGTGCCATGGTCCCGACAACTTTTCACCAAATTTTTAGGGCCGTCGGATATGATGATTTTAGAGAGAATCCCGAAGTTACTGCTGATTTTGAGATGTTTTGACCCCCGAAATCAAGCCCCCAAGTTCAAAATAGGACCTAATTAGGGTTTTTGATTAAATGATGTATTGGAGGAATAAAATGAAAGGGGCACACTTTAATGAAAAGGGCCCAACTTTATGATATGGGAGATGATAAAATAGAACCTTAGACCTAATTAACTTAATTAATTAAGTGCTAAAGGGGAAATGCAATGCAAAATGCAAAATGCGCCAAGGTGGGTGCTAAACTAGGTGTGAAATTGTACCACCCTAGCAAGTGCGTACAATTTACGACGCTACATTTAGCCCCCACTTTAGCAGTCATATGAACACTACATGCATATGCAAGCTAAAGTACAGAAAAGTAAACATTATTTGAAAAAGGATATATCCATAAGTCTATCGAATGAAGCCCCCAACAGTGTCTGTAGTACACAATTAGGAACCGCACCCTACAAAACACATGTTAGATCACAAAATCACCTAATGCTTACTAAGGAAGGTGATGAAAATTTGAGGGTAGCTATATGCCCCCCCTGTTTCGGCTTGCTAATTTTAGTGAGTTGAAACAGGGTGTCATGTTTACCACTTCGAATTGTTAAAGAATATTGATGACAAATGCTCACAAGAAGATTTGATATGAGACCAGAAACTAATGGAGAATCATTTGGTAAGAAAGAGGACTAAATATCAATTCCAACACAACAAAGAGTGTGAGGATTTGAGAGTTCTCTAACACAAGATGAAGGATGTAAATGGAAACAAAATGCAAAGAGAAGAAAAGAAAGGAAAAAAGCATGAATACACACATTGGTGATCCATGAGAAGAATAGTGAGAGAGAAAACATGGACTTCTCACCCCTAGATCTTGTCTAGGTGATCCATGGGAAAAAGGACATGGAAAACTAGCCCCTAGAGTCTATCTAGGTGATCCATGTAAGGGAGGAGAGTGAGAAAGTCTAGCCTTATGCCGCTAGTTCCACTCAACCTCGTGCATGTGTGTGTAAGGGAGGTTAGAAGCACCTCATAGGAGTCTATGCCTGAGTATGCTACAACCTATATATGTATAGTACAAAAGCATGACATCTCTCTCTAAGAGTCTGTGCTCTAGTTCCGAGAATAATCACCTTGCATAAAAGAAAAATGGAGACATCTCGCTCTAAGAGTCTATGCTCTAGTTCCGAGAATGACCCATTGCTCAAAAAGTGTAATGTTTATGTCATAAGCAAAGTAGAACAAGGATACCTACCTTCATCACAAAAGAAGATACCCCAAAATGCAACAATGTCATAGATCCAAGCAAGAGAGTTTTTTACTCTTTAAGCAAGGATAAGATAGTTGAAAAGGGACATCTTGTAGTATGTGTAAAGGAGATCCTTAGAGGAGAAGAGATCTTTGTAAAAAAAACACCTATCCCCAAGAGGAATTGTCTTAGACAAATATAACATAATAAGACAAAGAAGAGAATAAGAATGAAATACTTCCTTCTTTTGCGAGGTGAAAGTGATTCTTAATGAAGGATGACACTCTTTTTAACCCAATTGGGAGAGTGAATTCATTATGGATGTATTTTACCAAGTGCAAAAGAGGTTGTAGTCAAGGACTTACACCTCTTGTAAGAGAGAATCCTTGAACAAACAACAACAAATGCATACAAGGAATAACATCAAGTAATAAAGTTCACACCATCCACAAAATAGGAAAAAGTGGATCCTTAGATAAAAATAAGGAAAGATCATTGCCTCCCAAGGATGAAGGACTTACACAATCTTCTAGGGAGAGATTTAGACATAAGCAAAATGTACTACATACTCACATGAGTTCATGCAAGCAAGACATTAGTGTATGTAAAATGCTCCTCACAAGAAGTGGATAGGATAAGAAAGAGAATACACATCTTCTCCCATATCTAGGAAAAGAGAATTCTAAAGCAAAGATGATCAATATTTTCACACTATTACCCCCTAGGAACAAGAGATAACATAGAAAAATTAGGCTATTATGTTGCTTCAAAAATATGATTGCACTTGAAATTGTACCATCATGAATGACAACGAGCCCCCAGTAAATGAGCTACCAATGTCACATAATGATGAGAAACATAATAGCCATTAATGTTATTTAAAGACATGATAGATTGAATGAGGTATTTGAATATGACATGCTGAATGCTCAACTATAAGTGAGATCAAAAACATGTATAAAATGATAAAAATTGAAGAAGGAAAGTTACGAGAAATCTTAGAAGAGAGATGAGTGTAATTTATTAGAGCCTTATCCCTGGAGGAAAGGACTTTATGATGAATGGGAGATAAAGATTGATAAGTGGATTTAGAAATTTGAGGGGAGTCATAAAGAGATTTGTTCATCGCCAAGATTTCCTTATGAGGGGAATGAGAGTTGATAGAAGTAGAAGATGATTTAGTTGAAGTGAGATCATCATCACTACTAAATATAGCATTCACATTGAGAGATGGTCTTTTAGATGCTTTGGTGGGCTTAGAAAGATTATATCTAAGTCCAAATGAATATTCATGCATGTTATGTTCTAAAGGAACTTTAATTCCTTGTTCATTTGTGCCACAACCATTTCCACTATAGCCACTCTTAGCCAAAATATGAAAACCATGACCATAACGATTAGCCATTTCAGAAAGAAAAGGTGGTTTTTCATAAGACAAAGAATCAAATTCTTTAGAATTAGAGGTGTGAGGAGAAGAAGTTTGAGAAGTGGCCACAAAATTATTGCTCATAGGTTCAGGTAAGACTGATTGATCTCTAGTTTCTTCCTTCTTTTTAACTTTAAGCTCTCTAGGAGGAACCCTATACTCACCTACAAAGGTGGGATTAAAATTAAGAGATCCCCAATCGTCTTCTGCGAGAACCTTCTTAGGATCAAAAGCCTTTTCATGTGTAGATTCAAGTTGAGAAGAATCTTCTTCAGGAACTTCAGACTCATCCAAAGAATTTTGATTATCAGAGGGTGATGATTCATCCATAGGTATCTTGTTTAACGAGTCATCACTAGAAGAGGAAGGCTTAGGAGAACTCCCTTTGGAAGTAGATGTTTGCAAACAAGCTTGAAAATTAGTATCACCTATCAAGGTATATGTCTTATTATTATAAATAAATTTAACTTGTCTATGCAATGTAGAGGGGACAGCTTGCATACTGTGAATCCAAGGTCTCCCTAATAACAAGTTGTATGTTAGATTTCCCGACATAACATGGATAGGAGTAGGCAAATTAACAGGTCCCACTGTGATGGGTAAGGTGATAATACCTAATGAAGACTTAGCCACATTATCAAAGCCTCGAATGGGATGAGAGTCAGGCTCAATAAGGGATGTATCCACATTCATCTTATGCAATAGATTAATGCTACACACATTAAGGCCAGAACCATTATCTACTAGTGTTCGTCTTATAGCAGTGTCATTTATGATAACCACAATCATCAAGGGATCATATTGATGTTGAATTTCACTAGTAGGCAACTCATCTTGAGTAAACACAATTTGAGCTTTAGGATTCATCACAGAGTTAACCAAAGACACTATATTACTAGATGTATTAGGTGGAGGAACATTCAAATCTTTCAAGGCATCTTGTAACATTCCATGATGAGCAGAAGAAGTTTGGATCAAATCCCAAAGGGATATCTTAGCAGGGGTAGTTTTAAGTTGTTCTATGAGATCATATTCCTTACCAAGAACTTGTGAAATACGTGGAGATTGCGGAAGAATAGGTTGGGAAGGAGGAAGTGAAGTTGGGATAACTGGAGGAGGATTAGGTTGCCTATTGTTTCTTGTGTTATAGGTATGAGCAACCGCATTATAACTCTCTCTAGTCAGTTGCTTAGCATACTCATAAGGGCTCTTAGTAGAATAACCTCCTTGCATAGTAATAATAGGTTTCTTAGGAGTGAAAAAAGAATCATTAGCATAACCACCTTGGACCACTAAGATAGGCTTATTTAAAGGTTGAGAATTTTGAGAAGGACAAGCACCTTGGACAGTGAAGAGAGGTTTGTTAGGTGTTTCATTCACACGTATCAAATTGATTGAGGATGGTTTAGAGGAATGAACAAAAGTGTTGGAAGAATTATTGATAGTCTTCTCTTTCACTAAAATCTCATCATGGATTAAATTAATTTTTGGAGAGAGACAAGGGGTAGGCATTGATGTTCCAGTAGGAAGAGTAATACTAGGAAAGGTCATATCATCTTCTATCATCAAAGGATCTACATGGGGAATAAACTCTCTAGGAGAAGGATCAACATTACTCTCTAAAGTCTCACTTTTGAGATGGAGATCTTTGAAAGAGATGTTAACCATCTTGCTTTGAACTAGGGTTTCCTTATGAGTAGAACCAAGTTGAGGAGAGGGAGAATAATTGAGATTCAAGGAAGGTGAGAAACTATCAAGGGAGTTTTAAATCTTGATTTCATCCCCTTTGGCTAGGGTTCTCTCATGGGGAAGAGAATAATCTACACCTTCTTCTAATGGTTCATCCCAAATAGTGAGGTGGTTGAAAGGAATGTTTGAAGTATTGTCAATTTCAGGAGAGGAGATAACATTGTTTATTAATTCCTCATCCTTAGGAGGGAGAGCATCAATAGATTTGTTAAACTCATCCTCTTTCCTCAAAATATGTTCAATATGATCTTTAGGGGAGAGAGAATTAAGGAAATTGCTTATTATTTCATTTTCTTTCTCTAAGGGATGCTGATGGGTAAGACAAACTTTAGGAGAAGGGTAAGCATTTATCATTAATTCATCATCTCTAGTGGGAATTTTGTTGGAAAAGGAAATTCCATCACTAGGAAATGTAGGGATAATGTCATATTCTTGCACAAAAGGATCCTCATGAAGGGAGTGTTTTTTGGGAGGAACATGAACATATTTCTTCAAAGATTTATGCCTAGGAAGGAGATCTTTGAAAGAAGTGTTCATAACCTCTTGTTGCACTAACATGCCCCCATTGGAAGGACCAACTTTAGGAGAAAATAAGTCAATGTCCATCAATGCATTTTCACTTAGAGAGGCATCATGTAGGGAAGGTGAAGTAACATTAAGAAAGGTGTTTATGATATCATTCTCTTCCTCTGGGATAGCTAAATAGGAAGGGCACATTTTAGGAGAATTGTCAATATCACTCTTAAAGTATTCATCCTTAGAGCATGGGAGAGTCTCAAAGGGATTGGTAGCAACTCTTTTAGGCACTAAAATGTTGTTATAGATGGGGGGAGGTTCTTTAGGAGAAGGAAAAATTGAAACAAGGGAAGCTAACCCATTATCACATCTATGAAATGAATGCATCATGACAACAATTTTCCTCTTTCAAATGATAACACATGCAAAATAGAAGGAAATGTTTAATTTTAAACAATGCAAGCACTTAGAATGTAGATTTAGAAAATGAAATTTAGATTTGAAATTATTGATCCCAATTAAGCTATCCACAAGTTCAACTTTGAATTGAAAAATTAGGGTTTTAGAAAAAAATTCCTCTAAATTTTTGAATCTTGCAAGAAATTAAAACTTGTAAATACAAATTTGAATTTGAAATAGCATAAACACTCAAATTTGAAAACATAGATCAGACTTAGAGAAGATTGGAGTTCACATCGGGTTCACCAAAATGTGTAAGGGAAAAAGTGACACTAAGCAAACATGCCCTAATCTCACTTTCAATCACACACTTGTGGAATACGAAAGAGCCTAGAGGTATCACACAATTGGCTACTTCTTTTTGTAGAAGAGAGAGCCATGGGCTACCTATTAGGATTTCTATTCCTTTGTTGCAAATGATAGATAAAATGATGGAAGTTCAACTACTAGCCCTAGAGTGCAAGTATGAACTAGTAACAAGATTGCAAGATTGAGATTAAGTGATGAAAAGCTGTAAACACAAGGATAAAAGGGGAATGCAGATGTGTACCTGGGGTTAAAATATGAGTGGAAATGTTCGGGACGGGAGCCCGGGCGCCACTGTCCTGATTCTGCACCTGAAACTGTTGTTTTGCACCCTGAAAAGCTGTTAGAAAAATGCTGAAACTGCTGTCTGACAGAAGGACCAGGGCGCCCAGCACCCCTGTCCTAGGGACCAGGGCGCCCAGCGCCCCTGTCCTGGCAGGACCAGGGTGCCCCACGCCCCTGTCCTAGTCTTTTGCTCTGCAATTTGGTGTGAAGTTCAGTCTCCGTCTGCTTCTGTCGGATCTGCAACTTGCGGTGTCGTCCGAATCCTGAAACCTGCACTTATATCTGAAAAGGTATGGTGGGCGGCTATATAGGGTTTTTCCTTAGTCAAACCCCCACTTTGGTGATTTCCACCTCCACGAATAGCCAAGTTGTATTGTAAAAGTAGTGTGTGTAGACCTTGTGTGTGTGCAAGATCCTAAAATGCAAGTAAGCAAACTAGAGCAACCTAGAAAGTAAACCCTAATTGCTTGTACATGATAATGTAAGTGCTCTAAATCAAGATGCAAAGTGATCTAAATCATGAATACAAATGATATAATGAAGCTTATGCAAAGACATGAAAACAACATGAAATCATACCCAACCCCATGGGAGGGGTACAAGCCAATCTTCAGTCGGTGATCCCTTATTGTTCTTCAATGCCTTCAAAGCCCTAAATGGATGAAATGAAATTGATAGATGCTTGATGGATGGATGTTGAATGTTGTTGAAGTCTTCAAAGATCTACTCTTTCGCTGCATAGAAGGCCCTTGAAACCAAAAATCTGGATCCTTTCAAATGAAGAAAGAGAGCTCTTATATATGAAACCCTAGGTCTTAATTTCAACTTTTGGTCGACCTAGAGATTGAATCTCCTGCCAATTTCTTGGGGTTAAGCTTTATTTTATGATTGGATTGATCTCCTAAAATTTCAGGAAAAATGTCCAGGACCATGTGCACGCCGGGCGCCATGGTCCCGACAACTTTTCACCAAATTTTTAGGGCCGTCGGATATGATGATTTTAGAGAGAATCCCGAAGTTACTGCTGATTTCGAGATGTTTTGACCCCCGAAATCAAGCCCCCAAGTTCAAAATAGGACCTAATTAGGGTTTTTGATTAAATGATGTATTGGAGGAATAAAATGAAAGGGGCACACTTTAATGAAAAGGGCCCAATTTATGATATGGGAGATGATAAAATAGAACCTTAGACCTAATTAATTTAATTAATTAAGTGCTAAAGGGGAAATGCAATGCAAAATGCAAAATGCACCAAGGCGGGTGCTAAACTAGGTGTGAAATTGTACCACCCTAGCAAGTGCGTACAATTTACGATGCTACAGTTGGTTCAATTTGAGAAATAAGACATACCTCTTCATTTTCCAATCTTCGTCTTGTCATAACTCCTTGATACTTGTTCCGAATTATCTGATCTTCAGAATGGTTCAACCTTACATACCGGGGTGTCTTCATTTGCTACTGTTCTTCGGTTACAGTGGAATTTTAAGATGACATCGGTGTAATTGGGTCTTCATTCTATACCGGTGTGTGTTTATTTATCAGTATCTTTGTTGCTAGTTCAGAGTCTATATACCTTGAAATTCCTCTAAATTGTTCATCAATTTTCACATTTGTACTCTCAACAATTTTCTACAATCTCTTGTTAAAACATCTATCTGCTTTGCTCTTAGATGAATAATCAAGAAATATTCCTTCATCACTTCTAGGATCAAATTTTCCAATATACTCATCTCTTTTAATATAGCATTTACTTCCAAATATTATGAAATACTTAAGAGTAGGAGTAGTGCCAAACCATAGTTCATGAGGGGTCTTACCAGTTTCACCTTTGATGTGAACTTTGTTGAATTTGTAGATTGTTGTTCTTACTGCCTCTCTCCAATATACATGTAGTATATTTGCTTCTGATAACATACTTCTAGTTGCCTCCAATATAGTTCTGTTTTTCCTTTCTACAACTCCATTCTGTTGTGGTGTCTAGGGTGCTAATAATTATCTTCTGATTCCATTTACTTCACAAAATGTATTAAATTCCTTAGATGTAAATTCACCTCCTTGATATGATCTCAGACATTTCATTTTCTTACCAGTTTCATTTTCTACCATCACCTTGAATAGCTTGAATTTCCCAAGTGCTTCTGATGTTTCTCTGAGGAAAGTAATCCAACACATTCTAGAATAGTCATCAATGATTAGCATGAAATAACTATCACCTTGTAAGCTTTTAGTTCTAGTTGGACCACATAAATCAGTATGAATTAAGTCAAGAGCATTATTAGATTTTTCTAGAATACTTTTAAAAGATTCTCTAACTTGTTTTCCAAATTGACATTCCTTACATACTAGATTGTGAGGTTTAACAATCTTAGGTAAATCTCTAACTGCTTTAGTTGTACTGATTTTCACAATGCAATCAAAATTTACATGACAGAGTCTCTTATGCCATAGCCAACTTTCATCAATATGTGCAATCAAGCATTTCTTTTCACTATTATTCAAATGAAAGATATTACCTCTAGTTTGATTTCCGGTTACAATTTCCAAACTAGTTCTATTCATAGTTTTGCATTTCCCATTTTTGAGTGGTAACTGAAATTCTTTTTCAACTAATTGTCCAACACTCAATAGATTATGCTTTAAACCTTCAACATAGTAAACACTGTCAGTATTATGCTTACCATCAAGAGATATAGTACCTTTACCTTTGATCAAACAAACTTTATCATCTCCAAATCTTACTAGACCTCCATTATATTCCTGAAAAGTGAAGAATTTACTTTTGTCACCAGTCATATGATGTGAACATCCTTAATCAATGATCCATTCATCCTTAACTTCAATTTTAGCTTTCAGGGTTTGCTCTACTGGTTGAACAGTAAGTGCTAGTTGATCTTCTGTTATAGCAACAAAGACCCAGCCATTGTCTACCGGATCCTTGTCAGAATCATCAGTGTCTCCTTCATCAGCAAGATAACAAGACTTGTATTTATTCTTCTTGAATCTGTATCTCTGATATTTAGGGTTAGGCTTGCATGTTCTTCTAGCTTCTTCTTTCAATCTTGCATGTCTATCAGGGCATCTTGAAGCCATATGACCAATCTTATTATAGTTGAAACATTTAAAGGGTACTTTACCTTCATACTTACTTCCAACTGGACCTTTAGGCATTTTCCTTGCAAATAGTGCTTCAAGTTCTTCATTTTCTCTCCTGCTTTCTTCAAGTTCTCTTGCATAAAAGGCTTTCGAATCAGACTTGTCAAATGATGATGATGTTGATGCCTTAAAACCTAAATTTGTCTTTATAGTAGCAACAGGACCAAATTCCTCAATTTCAAAAGCTGAAAGTTTTCCAATCAATGTATCTCTAGTTACTGATGTATTAGGCATTGTTCTTAACTCATTTATAGAAGTAACTTACATTTTGTATGCTGGTGGCAATCCTCTTAAAACTTTTGAAACAATTTCATCTTCACTTAAGGTTCCTCCACAACATTTAATACCCAAAACAATATCATTTACTCTTTTCATAAAAGCAGAAATTGTAGTCACATAAATCTGTCCTCTTAATTAAATGAACATTTAGTATTTATTTGATCATTTAACCATCAATCAATAATTAATTAAATTAATATTTAATTACTTCATCCTAACCCTCTTCTCCTATTAATTAAATAAATTATTCAATTTATTCGATTTAATTCACTTAACCAAATTTAGACCATTAATTAAATAAATAAATCATATTTGTTTAATTAAATCTTCTCTCACATTTAAATAAATTAATATTTATTTAAATCCCCCAAAATCCCATCTCTCACATTTAAATAAATTAACATTTACATTTATTTAAATCACCTTTATCCTCCACCCACTTGCATTTTCCTACAAATGCAAGTTGCACAACTATTTTAAATAAATCATTTATTTAAAATCCTATTTATCCTCACCCACTTGAAACCTTTAATGGTTTCCATTAAAGTCTTCAAACTTAATGGCTTCCTTCTAGAGTCTTCTCAAGCCTTTAATGGTTTCCCTTAAAGTCTTCAAACTTAATGGCTTCCTTCTAGAGTCTTCTTAAGCCTTTAAAGGTTTCCCTTAAAGTCTTCAAATATTTAATGCTTTATCTTCCTTTTTCTCATTTAAATAAATTAATATTTATTTGAAATGCAAATTACACCATTTAATTGAAATAAATGATTTATTTTAATTGAAAATCCCTAAATTCCCCCTACTTACATTCTCCTACAAAATCCACTTGCATGCCTAAATCTCTTCTAGATTCTTCTAACTCCTTCTAATTAGCCTAATCCATCCCCTGAATATTGTCACATTCCTAAGCAACTTGGAGTCACTTCTCAAAGCCCTCAAAGTCTTCAATAACCATTAAAGTCTTTATGTCTTCAAATGGTTAACCTCTAAAGTCTTCCAAACCATTAAAGGCTCATACACAACCATTTATGGTTAACTCACCTTTTACCTTTGGTTAGAGACTTTCCTCTAACATAACCATCCTTTTGACTCATGGGTCTCTTCAAAGCATTTATTTCTTTGACTAAGGTAACCATTTAACCCTTGCACATTCATTTATCCCTTGGATAAAAGGAATATCCATTAACCTAACCCTAACCCAACCCCCCAGGGTAATCATCATGTCCCCTCAAGCATTTCATGCTCCTTATCTCTCCTCTCAAACCTCCTCATGGTGACACTTGTCAACATGGGATTGGGTTGAAAGTCTCACATGGATTGAATTTTTTCAATCCTAACCCTTGTTAAGATTGCTCAATCTTAACCCTTCATTTCCCCATTTCTTCTATAAATAGAACCCTTCTCCTCAAGCAAAGAAGGAAGAATTGGAGTATTGTTGTTATACTGGTATTAGCATAGAGCTTTTTCATAGCATCACTATGTACACTTGCATAGCATTTGTTTATCATTTTCAACCATCTTGAATCTCCATTGGCATCCATGGCTAGTGCTAAAAGTTGAGAGCTACACTCATGTGGAACTTGGAGAGGAGAGGAACAAGGGAGGAGCAACTATGAGCATATTGATTAGCATTTGGAGGAGTATAGTTTATCTATTCTATGTTTGTATGATTTCTATTTCATGCTTAATATCTCTCTTAATATGCCTGTTTAGGATAATCTTTTGTTGCTAACACTAACGTTTGTTTCTTGTGCTCTTGTGTGTGTTGCCATCAAACAAATTTTCTAATCCTTTTTGCAGAGCAGCATTTGGTGAACCCGACATGAATCAAAGAGCAATCATTTTTAAGACTACTAACTTTTGAATGTTTTAATTGACACACAGGTCAAACTCTTGTGCTTTTGTTCTCAGTTTAGCACCTTCACAAATTGATACTTTAGCGCTATTGTCTATACTGTTGCTTTTTCATGTTAAATAGCGCTTCTGTTTTCACATAGAGTAGAGCTATTGTAACAGAGAGTTGTAAGAAAATTCCTTGTAACTGAAAACCAAAATTTTTAGGCTTGTAGAAGCCCACCAAAACATGCGGATTTTTCTAACTAATTATCTTTTGTGCAGGTTTTAACTAACCCCTACAATAGGATTTTTTTTAGCAATTTTATCTTAGGAAATAAATTTGTTCATATTGCTAACTTTGTCTTTCAAGTTAGGATAAAATAAATTCATTTTCCTTTTGGGTTAAAATCAACTACACTTTCATTTGGAGTTTTAAAAAGAACCACATCTTTCATTTAGAACTCTAAAAAGAATCACACTTGTTCAAAGTTAAAAAGAATCACAAAAACAAACACACAAAATTATTTTTTGCAAAGTTAGCAAAAAATTCTTTTGGTGCTTAAAATCAACAAGGCAAATTTTATTTCTTGCATCAAACTAAAATTCACAATCAACACTTCATTTTGTGCAACTTAAAAAGAATCCCCAATTTATCAAAGTTGTTCTCAAATCGATTTACTTCAAGAAAAACGTGCTCTTAATTCAATTGACTAGGATTTCCAATTCCTAGATTACAACACATTTTACCATTGAAGGATAAAAAGAACACCATGACTATTGGAGCAACATCTCCAATTAGATAGAACATCATTGCAATTACAAGTTAAAAAGAACAAGTGCATTTCATGTTTGGCACACTTGTGCAAAAAGAGTTTGTCGAGTGGTCCTACTTCTAACACACACTATCCTCTCCCTTGGCTTTCATGGTCCTAGGTGCAAGAGAAAAGTGTTAGTAACACTCAAGTTTTATCTTTTTAAGAGAGGCCTGCCAAGAGATCGATCACTCTTGGGAACAACCTCACATGGTAAATCCTTTGAGCCGCTATAGAAATCAGGTGAGAGCGAAAGCTATAGCCTTGGGTATAGCTGTTCCTATAGTGTAACTTGCCGAAAGGACAAATGGGCCCCACCACAAGTTACAAGGCTCTTAAGCGAGTCACTACAGAATGAACTTATGTCCAAAAACATCGAAAAATACTAAACACCTTTAAGTAGTAGCCCACCCATTCTATTGATTGAGGATATTTGTGATAAATTCAATGCAAGAGCATAGAAGGTTTTGCTCCCAAGACACTCACCATACATATTTCCTTGAGTAGAAACATAGGTTTTTGAAAGGTTACTTGTAGCCCTATAAAAGTGGTGACTCCCCCATCATAGGGATCATCTATTTGTTATGCTTGTGCAAGACTAAGTATATCACATCCTTACCTGCCACGGCGGGATTCATAAGGTATGTAGTACCAAAGTCAAAGAAATATCAAGATGTGGGCTAAACTTATCGCAACTGGCCATTTGACCTTAGGGATAAAGAGTGTTTGAAGTGTTTTCATTTTGGGTCAAGACCAGTGCAAATTAAGCCAACTTCAGGCTTTGGAAAGAACCTAAAAAACATTTAAAGGAAAGGGTCATAAAAAGTCCAAGGATTGGGTTGATCTAGACCCATACTTATTTGTGCCTTTTTGAGGCAACATTCTTGTGTTTATGTGCTTGCTTTGTTTTCTTGTCAAAAGAAAAATCAAAAATCAATTATAGAACAAGTATTAATCCAACATAAACATTTCCAAACACCAACAAAAGATCAAAAATAAAGAGCAAGAGTATCAACCTATATGACCATTCTTCACATCTTGAGAAAGAAGAATCTTCATCAAAACATCAACTTGAAGAAAAGACCATTGAGCTCAAAGACTCTTATAAAAATGAGGACATTCTTCTATCTTAATAGACAAATATTTGTCTCTCATAGAGCCTTCTTATGTCACATGCGTCTTTATCTTCAAGGGAAATCAAACGAATTTGATCCAGAGTCATTAAACCATAGAGCTTTTACACAATACCTAGCTTTGAGTTATCACAAAAACAAAGGAGGCAAGATCAATCCTGACTTCTTTCCAAACATTTGCATCACATATAACGTAGTTCAGGAAGAACCACCAACTCCCAAAAGAGAAGAAGAATTTTTCCCATATGTGACACAAAGATTTTATTGAAGTTAAACATTTCATCCATTATCATATCCATATCTCATCAACTCCATTCCAACTCTCAACACACCCAAAGGTTTTTGTCCTAAGTTCTATTTTGATATTGCTTGAATCAAATGAAAAACATCACTTTTTAGAGTGTCTCTACATCTAGGATACACTTGTCCTAAGAGACATTTCTATGCAGGTTAAAACTAGTCTATGAGTGAATCATCTCATTACTAGGTAGTTAAGTTTGTAACACATCTCAGATTTCTCTAAACGTTATCACATCAAACCTTATAAAAAACAAAAAAGCAATTCAAGAAGAAAACTTTGGTCATATCTACCTTTAAAGTGCTAGAGATCCATATGCAACACACCATACCAACCATAAATCTCTCATTTTCATCAACAACTCATCATCATTTTCACCCAACTTCAACAAAAACTTATAAACAAAATGGCTCATACCAGATCATGATCTAGACAACAAGAAATTGAAGAAGAAGAGGAAGAAAATATCAATGAGTTCCAAGAAGCCCTTGGAGGAAATGTAAATGATGAAAATCTAGGAATTCCTACTCCTACGGCAATAGAAAGGGCACAACACAACCCTCTCTTCAATAGGATTTTTGATGAGATACTCAAGAGTAATGCTGATACTCACTTTTTAAAACTTGCTAAAGAAGGAGCCAAACTCCCCTCTAACTTTGATCTTGCACAACTAAGACAAGCATCAGAATGCCAAAGTCGTAATGAGGATGAAAGAGGTTGAGAACACATTAGATACAAATTTCATCAAGGTAATCCCACTTTTCCTCCTCCTCCAAGTGAAATAGACATGTTGCGGCAACAAGTCAAAAATCTCGCCCAACAACTTCATAGTGGTGTAAAAACCAATCAATTTTCACTCAATGACATTTGTCCCTAGCCCTTTGATAGGAATCTTCATATGCCACCTTTTCTGCAAGGGTTTGAAACACCCAAGTTCAAAAATTATAGAGGAAAAAGAGATCCTCGTGATCATGTTAGAGAATTCCATTCAACTTGCCTCGAAGTGGCATACGAGGTTACATACCTAATGTGAATTTTTCCCCAAAGCTTGGGAGGAACAACCACATCATGGTTTTCTCGATTACCAGGTGGCATTAGGACATTTGAAGAACTCATCTAGAAATTCCTGGCACATTACTCACACAACATTGATATCACCATGGCTGATCTATGTAACATTAAACAAAAACCAGGTGAACTAATTTCAGTCTTTCTGCAACGATGGCGTCAAATGTCTAGCAGACGTTCTCTTCAGTTACCTAAACAAGAACTAGTGGAAACATTTATTTCCAACTTAAATGAAGAAATGGAATTTCACCTAGACATAAAAGACACAGATTCTTTCAATGACATGATCACCAAAGGTTTAAAATGTGAGTGGGATCTCATCAAGAAAGGACTTATCAAAATCTACAATGAGCCAAAGGATGGCCCTCATCCCTGCTTCAATAGTGACAAGCCTAACTTCTGGAACAAAAATAAAAATATCGTGAACGATGGTGTTGTGGATGCAGGAACTATCAAAAGTGTACAACCTGTGGTTTGATTTGCAGGACAGAATCCCCCACCTAAGAATAACACGATTGCTCCTCCAAATAAAGGCCACATCACATCTCAAGATGAACCCAAACCGCATCAACAAAAACCAAAGTGAACATACAGTCCCTTAGGGGAACCCATCGAAATAGTATTACGTCAACTGGTTTCTCAAAATCTAGTAACCTTAACCAAAACATCAAATTATGAACCTCAAGTCAAACCTTCATGGTGGAGGGATACTGAACATTGTGATTTCCATCAAGGGAAAGGACATAAGACAAGTAATTGCGATAGATTGAAAGATCTTATTCAGGATCTTATTGATCGAGGTGAAATCGAAATCGAAGGACATGACCCAAAGACAACAAACAATGATCACCTCATGTTTAAAAATCCACTTCCATCACAAGATCAAAGGGGTCCTTCCACTTCAGGGAGCAACATAGATACCACCAATTATACGCAAGTCGCATATAATTACACTATGAATCACCTATATGATGCAAGTGAACAAATTGCAACTATTACCATAAAAAATCCCAGCTCCACTTGCAATGTTGTTACACATCACGGCAAGATTACCATAAAAGTAGCTCCACAAGGCACCCCATCTATCCCAAAGTAGTATAACCTTGTGGACTAGCTAGACAAAATGTCCGCACTAATATCTATGTTAGAGCTATTGTGCCTATCTCCATCCCATAAAACAATCTTGGATCAATTTCTCCAAGAGGCGTCAGTCCCTTCAAACCTAAATACAAATCAGTTCCAAGCTATGGTTGGAAACCTAAGATCATCACCTTGTCTCACTTTCTCTAAAAGTGACAACTCATCCTTCTAGCAACCTCACAATGCCTCACTCCACATTGAAGGGTTTATCAATCAACATAGGATCAAGCGAGTCTTGATTGATAATTGAGCATGCCTGAATATCTGTACTCTACAATTAGTCACAGCTTTGGGATATGCAATTGAATCAATGGATCCTGCAAGAAGATCACAATGAAGCCTATGATGATGCAGAGCATTCATCCAAAGGAGCTGTGTTGCTACCAATCTAAGTGGGCCCTATGGTGAAACACATCATCTATCAAGTCCTGGACCTTCCTCTACCATACAATTTTTTGTTGGGAAGACCTTGGATGCACGCCATGCAAGCCATTCCATCCACTTACCATCAGTGTATCAAGTTCCTGCATAATAGTGTAGAAATCACAATCCTGGAAGATGCAAACCCCTTTGCATATTGTCATATTATAAGTCATCAACTAGAGATTACTGTTCCCAACAATAGAGAAGCCATCTCCTCCACCACATACATAAATCTAGCCTCTCTTTCCAGTTCAAACACCACGATACCCAAGCAAGAGAAGCTCAAGATGAAAATAACAGAAGAAGGTCCTGGAGAGTACAATCTAAGCCAACTCTTTTGTGTTGGACAAATGTCCACTTCTCCTAGAACACATGGAAAACCTCAACAGGTACTTCAATCACCACTGGTCAAACCAGCATGTACTTTGACACCTTTTATCCTTGGAAAGAGTCAAGAAGAGAAAACCAGAGATGAGGACTTAGCAGAATGGATCTATAAAGATCCTATCACCACAAACATCGCACAAGCTAAGCTTCCCATAGATCAATATAGAAAGGGCCTTCTCATTATGAAAAGGATGGGTTATGATGGTCAAAGTACTTTGGGACCTTACAAGCAAGGACAACATGAGCCTCTGTAGCCGAAATTAAAGCCTAAGGATAACATAGGACTAGGCTTTCAAAAGGAGATCCTGCCTAAGCTCTGATTCAAAGGGAAACCCAACAAACCTCTATATCAACCTACTACAAAGAGGCCACCTTTGATCATATTAGCATCACCGTACACCATCACAACTGCTCCACTAAGGCTAAAAATCCTACCAAGATCATCCCCAACACCCATCACTCCACCAATCAAACCAGCAACCATATCAGCAGTAGCAATAACATCAAAAACACCATTAGCAACAACAACTATATCAGAATTCCCAGCAGTATCAACAACACTAGCAATTCCAGCAAAAGTAGTAGAGTCAACAACACCGATGCTCCCCGTATCGGATTCACTGATCCCCATAATCCTTCCTGCAACACAGATCATTTCATCTACAATGGTACATCAGCCGATCACACCTGCAGTGTTTAACTCAAAAGATATCCCAATATAGTATAGCAATCGAATACTGGAAAGTGACTCAGAGACTGACTCACATGAGTAGGAGTTTGATTCAGTACATCTGAATACTTCAGATGAGGAAGACACACCACCCCTTCCACCTCACAAAGACATCCCTGTTTATGGAGAAGCACAGATTAAAACCTCTTGAGTTCCTGAACTGGAAACAACTTCCATAGACCCTACGTCACATCCTACGCCCGATTCTAACAGAGAGAGTGCCATCAATGACCTTGACCATAATGTCTTAACCCTCACTGACAAATCTAACAAACTTAACCCAATCGATGAGGTAATGCCCATTATCTATCCTGAACTCATCGAATGGAACCAACCTAATCCCCCATGCCTTGACCACTTCCAAAATGATGAGGCAATCATTGACTTTTTAGAATTATGGGATAACATACCAAGTAAGGATCACAAAGCTATATTTTCCATAGAACTTAATAGCGTAACATACTTTGGGGCAGATGCCAAACCTTTCAGCTGCAAAAATATAACAATAAAACATGGATCTTCCAGTGAAAACCACACTGTGGCACTGTTTGATCCCATAAAAGTAAAAATAAAGAGTGTATCCAATGGTGAAAACCTCTTTGAGGTGCTTGAGGATATAAGGTTTGACATCCTCCCCTCTAGTACATAGCAAGAACGATCAACGATTCTCATCGAGGAAACAAAAGAATACAACATGGGAACTCCCGAAAATCCTCACCACATACATCTAGCATCTCTTTTGACTTCAGAGGAACAACCCAAGTTTGTTGAATTCTTCCAGAAATGTCAGATCAACTTTGCATGGTCATATGCAGACATGCTTGGTCTTGATCCGGATTTAGTCATGCATCTCCTCACCATAGCAATAGGAGCCACACCTGTTAAACAAAAACTTCACAAGATGCATCCCCAGATTGCAGTACTAGTCAAAGCAGAACTTAAGAAACTCCTAGATGTTGGTTTCATTCGACCAATTGATTATGCAGATTGGATATCCAACATTGTGCCTGTTGACAAACCAAATGGGCGCATCTGTATCTATACTGACTTCAAAGATCTGAACAAATCATGTCCTAAAGATGACTTCCCCCTACCAAACATCGACATAATAGTGGACCTAATAGCAAGACATGCCATGCTTTCTCTCATGGATGGCTTTCCAGGATACAATCAGATAAAGATCACACCAGAGGATCAACATAATACAACCTTCACATGTCCATGGGGAACATACTATTGGAATGTAATGCCTTTCGGTCTAAAGAATGCAGGAGTGACCTATCAATGAGCAATGACCACTATCTTCCATGATATGATGCATACCACAATGGAAGATTATGTTGATGACTTATTGGCAAAATCACTAACAAGAGAAGGTCATCTGGAAATATTAGAGAAAATCTTTGATAGACTGGAACAATATCATGTTCGACTCAACCCAAAGAAATATGTCTTTGGAGTAACCTCAGGGAAGTTTCTAGGGTACATTGTCTCAAGCAAAGGCATTGAGGTTGATCTTGCAAAGGTCAAAGCAATCATGGACATGCCACCTCCCAAGAATATCAGTCAGCTAAGGATATTACAAGGACAGCTACAATCCATCCGAAGATTCATTGCACAACTAGTAGATAAGTGTCACCCATTTATACACATGCTACACAAAAACATCTGCTTTCAATGGGATACCAGATGCCAGCAAGCATTCTAGATGCTTAAAGACTATCTCATGAATACATCATTGTTGATCCCACCAGATCTGAGTAGACATTTGTTACTCTATATTTAAGCAACTAATATAGCATTGGGAGTGCTACTAGCTCAACACAATGCAGAAGGGAAAGAGTGCATTGTTTACTAAATCTCTCACACACTGGTTGGCTATGAACTCAATTATACACCTATTGAGCAAGTTTTGCTTAGCAGCAATCTTGACAGCCACTAAACTGAGGCACTATCTGTTGACACATAAAGTACAACTCATTGCAAAGATTGATCCACTCAAGTACTTACTTACCAAAGCAGCATTGATAGGCCGCTTGGCCAAATGGGTGATGATCCTAAGTGAATTTGACATCGAGTATGTGGACTGTAAAGATATCAAAGGCCAAGTTATTGCAGATCAATTGGCCGATGCACCACTCATAGGCAATCATCCCCTCATTTCCAATTTTCCAGATGAAGAGATATTCATGATCACAACAACACAACCATGGAAACTATACTTTGATGGTTCATACACTAGGCATGGCTCGGGTGCAAGCATTCTATTTATCACACCTCAAGGTGACAACATCCTGAAGTCTTATAGGCTTACATTTCCGTGTACAAACAACATAGCTGAATATGAGGCCTTGATCACAGGACTCAGGCTAGCCATACAATGGAAGTTACAAGAACTACAAGTATATGGCGACTCCCAACTAGTCATTCAACAAGCAACTGATGAATGTCAGACTAAAGATGACAAAATAATGTCATACAAACAAATGGTGGACAAATTAAAGGCATCATTTACTACTATCACCTTTGAGCAGATACCCAGAGATCAGAATCGAGCTGCTGATGCTATGGCTACCATTGCATCTCTCCTAGATCTTCGATAGAATTCAACATGCTACGAGTTCTTGGTCGAACAACTTTGGATTCCCACTTATGATATCCCTGAATCCAAGATGATATGTCACCTTATCAGTTTCGAATCCCCATGGTACGGTGAGTTCTACACCTATCTCCGTGATCACACACTTCCTCCTAACCAATCAAATAACCAATGTAAACCTTCATTCACCAAACCGCTCAATATACCATTATTGCTGAAACCCTATACAGACGCAGTATTGATGGTACTCTCCTTCGATGTCTGGAACAAGATGAGATAACAAAGGCCTTGGAAGAGGTACATGAAGGAATTTGTGTAACTCATGCAAGTGGCTCGTCACTAGCCAAGAAGATCATACGAGCTGGATACTATTGGCCATCCATGGAAAAAGACTCATACTAGTTTGTCATAAGGTGCAAGAAATGCCAAGTTCATGGCGACCTCATACATGCACCAGCACAAGAATTACAACCAATCACAATACCATGGCCCTTTTGTCAATGGGGACTTGACCTTGTGGGTAAAATCTATCCCTCTTCATCCAACGACCACAAATTCATTATTACTGCCACCGAATACTTCACAAAGTGGATCGAAGTTGTTCCACTTACACAAGTCACTGGCAAGAAGATCACTTCATTTGTCCTCAATTACATCATCTTCCGGTATGGTGTACTCATGTCCATCATCACAGATAACAGGCTTCCTTTCAAAAACCAAGATGTCCATGAGCTCTATGAGAAATTTCACATCCAACATCGCTTTTCCACTCCCTATTACCCACAAGGCAATGGTCAGGCTGAAGCATCAAACAAGAACATATTAAGAATCCTCAAGAAGACAGTCAATGATGCCGGTCATGATTGGCATGTTCAATTGAATCCAACACTATGGGCATACCGCACTAGCATTCGAACCCCTACAAGTGCAACTCCCTACTCACTAGTCTATGGCGCAGAAGCTATCTTACCTATTGAGGTTGAGATACCATCTCTATGGGTTTCCTTGCATAATCTTATCGATGATGAAGCCTACAGATTATCCCATCTCCAAGACTTAGAGCTACTTGATGAGAAATGACAAGCTGCATACAATCACCTTAAAGCCTATCAACAGCACATGAGAAGAAGCTATAATCATCGAGTTTGACCTCATACATTTGAGGTAGGTGATCTTGTTCTTCAAGAGAATCCTCGTAACCAATCAAATCGAGAACATCAGGGAAAGTTTGAATCAAACTGGCTAGGTCCATATGTTATCACTGTTGTATTTGGGTTTGGGGCATATCAGTTGGCTACTTCAGAAGGAGAACCACTAGCAGATCCAATCAATAGCATGCACATCAAACAATTTTATGCATAATTTGTACAGAGCATCAAGCTCCCATACATACCGGTAAAAACATCAAAAAACATTCAGATAAATGTCCTGAAGAAAATACAAAAAAAAAGCAAAAAAATCAAAATAGTAAAGAGAAAAATCATGCATCCAAACGGTGAACAAACCACTCCGGTGGCACCTTTGGTAAGTGCAATGGTGAAAACCTGGCAAATAGGTGCCACTCGTAAAGGCTATGGCTCCATTGTCTTTCAGACTTGTTGTGATCACATTCACTACATTCACTCATCCATCTGTCCAAATGATGGCTCGTTATTGATCTGCAATTAAGGATAGTACTTCATGCGTCTTGCATCCCGCTTTTTCAGAGTCATGCCTAAAACTGGGGGCAATACCCTTAACCTATTTGATGGAAGTGGATTCTGCATTAATTCTGATTCATTGATTCTTTGTTCAAAACTATCTCACAAAATCCAAAAACATTCAAAACTATCTCACAAAATCCAAAAACATTCAAAACTGTCTCTCCAAATACCAAAAACATTGGAAAATTATCTCACAAAATACCAAAAACATTCAAAACAATCATCAAAATACTAAAAACATTGAAAAACTATCTCACAACATTCAAAAACATCATAAAACATCAAAAATCAATCAAAAACATGACAACGCATTGTACATATGCATCCAAGTAGATAACCAAGCAAACGTTGTGAAATAATCAAACGATGACCTCTTATCACATCAAAATCAACAATCAACCATCAACACACAAACTTTCTTAACAAGGATGCATCTTTCCTTACCAAAACAAAGACAAGATGACATTTTCTTTGACAAGAAAATTCTGTTTAAGCTATCAAAATACTTGATTGGATTTGTAGGTTATTCATTCATTTATATATATTAGGTTCCTACAACATTGTTTTTGTATCTTCTGTGAATTATTCCAATGAAATACTGGGGCATGTACTAATGGTGTCTACGTGGGAAGTTCACTAAGCTACGTGATCATAGGAAAAATATAGTCATAGATCACTATGGCTTGCTGACTACAACGTATACCTCGACTATATGAGCATGAAACATTATCAAGGATCCATATTCTTTATTCTTTATATATGTTGTTTGCTTACAGGTACAATGCTCCATCTTTGGTTCCTACTGCCTCATCCACGCTCGATAATGATTTATCTCTTACTATGGCATGAACTTGTCTCAGGATATGATCGACAAAAGATCAAGGAGGACGTTCCAAGTCATGCATGAAAGGAGATAATCCTTGTCTATTCTGCAAGCAATACTCAGGTCAACTTGATCCATTATATCAAGTTGCTTGTATTAACTTGCTATATAAAAATCCATGAAAGGAATGCTTAGGTCATCTTGAATCATTATATCAAGTTGCTTGTATTTTCTTACAACATTTTAAAGCTCAATGATGAAAATAAAGCATTGTGGATCGTCATTCCATCTCATCTATATATATTGCATTCCGTTGCATTCCATCCATCCATACATTCATAAATAGCTGCATATCATGCATACCTAGTAATGACAATGGATACTCTATTTTCCTCTTCTTCCATAGGAATGCATCATAGGTCCTCCATTTCTTCTATCTAACATTGAATCCCCCCTCACCCTCCCCATCTTGGTAATCAACATCACATACCCTACATCATCTCCCATCAACCCAATCAAGCCAATTACTCTGTTTACACAAGCACATCGACTCACACACACACCTAGACTATCAATAGATACTTTGATCAAGTATCTTTGGGTCTCAACAGGTAATCGATTATGGCAAACCTAGACTACTACATGCATTTATCATAATGACCTAGTCTCAATGGGGCTGCTATGATTCACCACAACCATCCATCACACGCACACACTATCAATTGATCAACCAATCAAACACAATCATAATAGATAATTACATCAATTGTCTAAGTCTCAATGAGTATTTTGCTTCAAATACCTTGACTTCATCAAGCAATTACATCAATTATCTAAGTCACCATCAGGTCACTTTGATTCACTTAGACTTTATCCTGTTCAAGTGACAATTGACATCAACTGTCATGGTTTGACTCGACCGGGGCAATTAAACCGATTGCACCAAATTGTCCAACCATTTTGATCAATTATACAATATCAATCAAAAGAACAACACCACACTTGCATTGTATCTCCTGCATAACCTATGGGTACTCACTGGCTTGCCATTTCTCCATATTCACTCTGCTTTCTTCCATTCTTTCACCGTTATTGCTAATTTATTTTATTCTACCTCCCCTCCACTTCTCGTTATTTTTTGAGAGATCGCCCGATTCTTCAAAAAAAATTCGGCCCATCTCTCGAGGGGGCATACCACCCACTAAATTAACATTTATGGGGCATATTTCTTAACACCTATTTTTCTTTCTTTGAAACGACACGATAAAACTGCACCGTCTCAAAGAGGGGCAAATGTAGTCACATAAATATGTCCACTTAATTAAATGAATATCTAGTATTTATTTGATTATTTAACCATCTATCAATAATTAATTAAATTAATATTTAATTAATTCATCTTAACCCTCTTCTCCTATTAATTGAATAAATTATTCAATTTATTCGATTTAATTCACTTAACCAAATTTAGACCATTAATTAAATAAATAAATCATATTTGTTTAATTAAATCGTCTCTTACATTTAAATAAATTAATATTTATTTAAATCCCCCAAAATCCCATCTCTCACATTTAAATAAATTAACATTTACATTTATTTAAATCACCTTTATCCTCCACCCACTTGCATTTTCCTACAAATGCAAGTTGCGCAACTATTTTAAATAAATTATTTATTTAAAATCCTATTTATCCTCACCCACTTGAAACCTTTAATGGTTTCCCTTAAAGTATTCAAACTTAATGGCTTCCTTCTAGAGTCTTCTCAAGCCTTTAATGGTTTCCCTTAAAGTCTTCAAACTTAATGGCTTCCTTCTAGAGTCTTCTTAAGCCTTTAAAGGTTTCCCTTAAAGTCTTCAAACATTTAATGCTTTATCTTCCTTCTTCTCATTTAAATAAATTAATATTTATTTGAAATGCAAATTACACCATTTAATTGAAATAAATGATTTATTTTAATTGAAAATCCCAAAATTCCCTCCACTTGCATTCTCCTACAAAATCGACTTGCATGCCTAAATCTCTTCTAGATTCTTCTAACTCCTTCTAATTAGCCCAATCCATCCCCTAAATATTGTCACATTCTTAAGAAACTTGGAGTCACTTCTCAAAGCCCTCAAAGTCTTCAATAACCATTAAAGGCTTTATGTCTTCAAATGGTTAACCTCTAAAGTCTTCCAAACCATTAAAGGCTCTTACACAACCATTTATGGTTAACTCACCTTTTACCTTTGGTTAGAGACTTTCCTCTAACATAACCATCCTTTTGACTCATGGGTCTCTTCAAAGAATTTATTTCTTTGACTAAGGTAGCCATTTAACCCTTGCACATTCATTTATCCCTTGGATAAAAGGAATATCCATTAACCTAACCGTAACCCAACCCCCTAGGGTAACCATCATGTCCCCTCAAGCATTTAATGCTCCTTATCTCTCCTCTCAAGCCTCCTCATGGTGACACTTGTCAACATGGGATTGGATTGAAAGTCTCACATGGATTGAATTCTTTCAATCCTAACCATTGTTAAGATTGCTCAATCTTAACCCTTCATTTCCCCATTTCTTCTATAAATAGAACCCTTCTCCTCAAGCAAAGAAGGAAGAATTAGAGTATTGTTGTTATACTTGTATTAGCATAGAGCTTTTTCATAGCATCACTATCTACACTTGCATAGAATTTGTTTATCATTTTCAACCATCTTGAATCTCCATATGGCATCCATGGCTAGTGCTAAAAGATGAGAGCTACACTCATGTGGAACTTGGAGAGGAGAGGAACAAGGGAGGAGCAACTATGAGGATCTTGATTAGCATTTAGAGGAGTATAGTTTATCTATTCTATGTTTGTATGCTTTCTATTTCATGCTTAATATCTCTCTTGATATGCCTGTTTAGGATAATCTTTTGTTGCTAACACTAGCGTTTGTTTCTTGTGCTCTTGTGTGTGTTGCCATCAAACAAATTTTCTAATCCTTTTTGCAGAGCATTAGAAATCATTTCATCTTCTTCCATTTTCAAATTTTCATACCTAACTCGGAAGGTTTCAAGTTTTATAATTTTGACTATGGAATCTCCTTCATTCAATATTTCCAAATGGTCCCAAATAGCTTTAGCAGTAGAGCTATTTGATAATCCCATGATTTTCTGATCTAATAATGCTCTCAAAAGTGCTTCCCTTGCTTTGCAATGATTTTCTTCGTCTTTTCCTAAAGTTGGTGGATTAGGCTGACTTTGAGTAGGAGCAGTATAGCCATTCTTTGTAACTTCCCATATGTCTTTTCCAATGCAAGTCAGATGTGTCTCCATCCTGATCTTCCATATGCCATAGTTGGTTCCATCTAGTTTAGGACTGTCCTTCCTGAAATAGTTAGAAGATATTGGATCTCCTCAAGCTATTAAACTTCTGCAAAAAGAGAGCTAGGCTCTGATACCAATTGTTAGGTCCCAGAGACAACTGAGAGGGGGGGGGGGGGTGAATCAGTTCTCTAATAAATTTAAACCAAAAAAACTTATCCAAACTTAATGTCGGTAGACAGTTTATCAGTTAAATTGCAGTACCGGTAAAGATTAATGCATGAAACAAAAAGACAATAACATCCACAACACATAACACCAATATTTGTACGTGGAAACTCTATAAGGGAAAAAACCACGGTGGGAAACCTTACCCACAATCAGATGATACTACTACAGATAGTATGTGTATACAATAGGGGGTCTGCACATGCAGAAAGGCCAAGCGCCTAGAGCTCATTGACTACAATTGGAAGGTTAAATCCAATAATGATGTATTGCTCAAAATAGCATCTTCATATGCTGGATTCAGTACCGGTTCGGTTCTGATATGCCTTCCCAAAATCCTCCTTCAACCTTCAAATGATGTCTACGTGTATATCTCTGCTCATTTTCACATATACCTTATTACAAATCCTTTTCCTAATCGCCCATCGATCTTACAAATAAGATCTTACATATATACCAAAGCCTAGGACCAAAATGTGTAGGTCGGCTTTACAAAAGATATTACAATAAAACAATTTACAAGTAAATCAATAACTGATTCAACATGTCGGCTTAATGCAATTACAACATTAATAAATCATCTCCATAGCGTGTCATGTTGATCTAGAATAAATAAGCTTGCCGGTGTTTATCCTGGACCTATTTGCCGGTAAAACCAAATATGCAAACATGAATATACCAATGAACAAATCTTCAAGACAAAGTGTCCAAACGATGTCTTCGACATAACCAAGTGTTTTCCATGTCATTCCAAGTGCCAGTGAACAATATATCCTACCGGTGAACAAGATATCGGTGAGTGTGCATAAGTCACTTGCTTGCCGGTGAACATTGTCGATTCTCCAAGTGCCAGTAGGCTGACCAGAGTTGATAATTGTTGACATCAATGACAAAACCATATCAACATATCCAAAATACCAACACTATGATGATAAAATAACTAGACAAATATACAAAGATCAAATTAACACTATCAATAGACGAGATTAGTAAGATCAATGACAAGAATTCAAGAGAGTGTTACTAACAATTGTAGCTTCCCTCTTGAGAGAAATGGATGTGATAGACAACTAATAGGAGTCTTGGTTGTTTCTACTAGAGTCAATAGTTTGGAGAGTTTTCGATAGAGATTCATTTTCTTTTGAGACAAAGAGAGATCAAGAATAGCTAGAGTGACCAAATGAGCAATCGAATGAGAGTTTTGTTTCTTGGAGTGGGTGGGAATGGTCATTATAGATGCATATGAATGGTGGGACACACTTGAATATGCTCATTTGAATCTCAAAATATTTCAAGGCATTTGTATGTCATGCAAATGTTTGTGCAATATGTCATCATCCAACCAATTTCATTCCAAATTTAAACCACAAGTTGGTAATGCTACATCTTTACCATTCAGTAAGTTGAAATTGAAAAATCCCAATCAATAATTTTGTCATAAATGCATTGAGCACAATGCATAAGTGGGAAATTGACACAATGCACAATTTGCCACACTACATTTTGCCCTCACATTAGTGAGTTGATCATTGAAAATGATCAACTACACTAAAGTAACTAGACATATGTAAAACATTAAATATATGAAGTGCATTAATTACATAATAAATGGATATTGTAAAGGTGACACAGGTCAACTAGGTGAACATGAACAATGCCTCTAGTGCTCAGGGAAAAGATAAAACATCTAACATGAAAAATATAGGTATTGTAAAATCAATTTTGTTAACACCAAAATAAAAATAACTACTTTGACAAGAATAATGCTTATGAGGGTGCTAGTGAGTTGGAAAGAAATATATAAGAAAGTGGAAGTATATATCCCTTCGTGTTTTTTCCCTTGTCTAGGAGGGTAAAAAAAGAAGGAAAATGAGCCAAAACCACCACAATTTTTTAATTTTATTTTGGGATAATTTTAGATATATACTTTAGTAGTGGGCCCTAAAAGAGTCATTTTCACTATTCATATCAAGGATTTTTGCACATAATTATATATCTTAGTATAATGAAAATACCTCAAAGATGACAGTTTCAACTGACACAAGTGGAGTAGCTGCACACTATCGTGGAGTAGGATGAGCTTCTTGATGAGGTAGGCCATTTTTTTTGCCTTGCGAGTTCATTTTAGCTTTTATAGCCATAGGAATTTTTTAGCAACACATGCATCTTGGGTGCATTGGGTATCCATTACTCATGCATTCATCCCTAGATTAAAATTCATGTTGACATTCTATGGATATGTTGCCTTCCATAGATAAGACCTATGCTAGCATTTCAAGGTCACACTAGCATCCAATGGGCCAAAGTGCTAAAATAAATAGTCAAAATGCATACAATAATGAGTAGAATTGAGATAGATAGATTGGAAAATATTTTTGTATGTTCTTACAAATGTACATAAGCATATAGATAGACACCTTATGACACTCATACACATCCACATAGATGATTTCACATAGGTTGATCATGCATGCTTGCACTGAGTAGGTCTCTAGTGAGTGAACAAGATGCTAGACAACAAATTTCATGTCAATATTCTCATGGTGCTCATGGAGAGGTATGACACCAACACCATATCATTTTGTCTCCTAATAAGGAATATGACCGTGACTTTGATGGACATCTACTAGATCCTATGCCTCCCCATCCAATTATGGTGCATATTACTCAATTTTGATAGCTCAATACATTTGAGATGGGTAGATATATTATGTTGGTAGAGTAGTGCCATCAGACACCATTGGGCACATCTACTTGTGATGGTTGGAGTAGGTGCGGGTTGAGGTGCACCTAATTAGGCACATCATGATCATGATGATGGCACTCTTAATTTATACAGATGGATGAGGTTCCTACCTCTAGATGGGCCTCACACAATATATTGGATTGATGGAGGAATGGGGTATATTATTCACCTAGGGTTGTAGCATGCTCCACATTTATACCATGACATCGAGTGATACATTCACCATGAGTACCATAGCCTCACTACCTAAACGCTTCTTTAGCTATGGTAATTTAAGAACATTATGTGCCCAAAGCTAGTAGGGTTTCCCCTCCCAATCCCTAGTGATGTTCTATGAGCGCACACATACTACCTGTTGCAAGGAAAGTGGAGGTTTGAAGATTTGTTGTTTTCAATTTATTCATTGATCAAACTAACATTAGCAATATAATATGAAAAGCTTACTAGGGTCTGGAGACATCACCCATAAATAGGGTATAACTACCTTACATGCAACATGATCAATTCCTTACTAGTTGATATAACTACATAGGAGTCCCATACTACTAGCAATATTGTATTCACTAGTTCAGGCAAGTGTAGACATTGGTGGTGATGATTCCCACCTATATATGATATCATATAGGAGCATAATGTAACCACATAACAACCCTTGTATGACACATAGAGATGTGGCATTGAGTGATGAGAGAAATGATGATAATTACCTCTCTCCCTTGCTAGACATTAATGATGTTAGTGTCAGATGGGTTCACCAATTTGTAGTAGGCTTTATGTCTTTCTCACATCTTCTTTGAAGATCCTCCTAGGGGAAATCTAGGATCATACGGGTTGGATGCAGAGAAGGTGCAACAAGAGGCTCCCCAGCTAAAGCAAGAGGTAGGAGCAAGAGCAGAGAGACATCGATAATGGTAGAGAGTGGTCACCCTAGCAACAAACCTGATCATTTTTGTGATCCCATCATTGACTTCTCAAACTAGCACACCTCCAATAGTTGTTTCATATTACGAAGAACAAATTGGCACTCCACCAAGTGCAACTACAGGCACACTAGGTTTAATTCCCCTCCATGATTCACACTCTTTGATGGTTGTGATGGATAATGATGGACTCTTTTTATGTCTTGTTACTCCATGTTTTCATGATTTTCTCTATCTTGTTGAGATACTTCTTCATATCAATGGATACATTATGATATTTATGACTATGATTCTATATTTAGGGTTACTTGATGATGCTAGGGTTTAAAATTTGATGAACTTTGTGATGATGAATTTCTTAGGTGATATAGTTTATGTTCACTTCATATGATTTTATATCTTATGCTAACCCTAATTCTGATAATCTCATTTGATATGGATGATGGTTTCTTGGTCTAGTTATATCTATGTTTACAATGTTTTTTAGTTTACAAGCATGTAAGGGATGATATCATATCACTCATAATGAAAAGGATGTGATGTTATTATTCTCTTCAATTGACTATGATGAATTTTTGTACACATATATACATATGTTTGTTCAATGTTGATTTTGTACAAGGTGTAGGTGTTAGGACCTGGAAGACAACTAAGAGGGGGGGGGGGAGAATCAGTTGACTATGAATTTCAAGCCAAATACAAATTAATCAAACTTGATACTTAATACCAGTAAACCAAACTTAATGTCAGTTAACAGATTAACAGTCAATATCAACACCGATGAAACTTAATGCATGAAACAAAAAGAGAAACAACATCCACAACACATAACACATAGATTTTAACGTGGAAACCCTGTAAGGGGAAAAACCATGGTGGGAAATCTTACCCACAATCAGATGATACTATTACAGAGAGTATGTATATACAAATGAGGTCTGCATATGCAGAAAGGCCAACCGCCTAGAGCACACTGCTCAAATGGGAGTCGCAATGACCACAGTAGGATAGTTAAATCCTAGAATAATGTACCACTCAAAATAGAATCTCCAATGTTGGATTCAATACCGATTAAGCTCTAATAATCACCTTCAAACCTTCCTTGAACCTTCTCTATGGTCTGCTCATATGATCTTCAATATTTGCACATACCATGTTACAATACCATAACCTTACATACCATGTCCCATATCATGTATCTCATCAATTGAGATCTTACATATATACAAAACCTAAGACCAACTGTGTAAGTTGGCTCACTAAGAATATTACAATAAAATCAATTACAAACAAGTTAAGATGTGATGCATCATGTCAACTCAATATATTTACAACAATATCCAATCAGTAAATCATCTCCATAACATGTCATGGTGATTTGGAATAGATAAAGCATACTGGTACATAACCTAGACCAATTAGTAGGTAACAACAAAATATGTCAACCCAATTAGACCATTAACCAAAATACCAAAACCAAGTATCCAAACCATGTCTTCGACATAACCAAGTGATCTCCAGATGATAACAAGTCATCCTGAGTGTTGGTGAACAATATAACCTACCGGTGAACAATATAATGGTGATTGTGCATAAGTTACTGAACTTGCCGATGAACACAATGTGCTGGTTCAACATATCCAAAGATCTCCAGAAGGATAAGTGTTGGCATCAATGACAAAACTAATGCAACACATCCATAATACCAATAGTAGGTACTAGGCACTAAATCTACCTGGTTCCATAGGTTTGAGCATGCCTCCTTTCCCAATGGTGGTTGATTGGAGGTGACACTAAGACCCTACCACACCTAACCCTAGTACATGTATTGGTTTTGACCCTTGTCTTGATTTCTTTATCTTTTGTTTAATCTCCTTTTTGGTTATGTGGTCTTGTGGATGGCTATGTGAGTAATTATGCTCTATCCCTTTAATTATATTATATTTAATTAGAATTATTAATGATTTATTATGGTGTATGGATAAATATTATTATTATTATTATTAATATTAATTTATATTAAAATATCTATTTTATAAGTTTAGGTGCAGTTATTATACTGTCACCCTTTGCATTTAATACGTGTGTTTCAATTTGTATTAAATAATATAATATAGAATATATATGTTTATTTATGTTTATGTGCTCTTATTTTTCCCACCCTATTTTCTAGGAGAGAATAATTTGAGGTGTTAATTGTTGACAATAAATAGTTATATGCAATATATATTCTTGGAGTGATAATATGTTATAAGTGTATTATATGCCTTTAGGTCCTCATAGGACCAAGCAAAAACATGTTTATACCCTTTTAATAAGTTCATGAGGTTGGTCCTAATATGGGGAGATAGTTTTTTCCCAATATACACCAACTTAGGGGATGCTTGTGTCCCTAAGTTTACCTCATCCAATTCCTCCAGTTTTGTAGATGATGCTTGGTGTAAGTGACCATCATTGTAACTGAACATACCCTCAAGTTCAACTAGTCCCTTGGGTATCTCATTTGTCTCTAGCTACACTATGTCACTTCCAAGAATGGTTTTCTGTCCATCTACAACTTCCATCAATGCATTACAATCAACCTTTTGACCCTCATAGCCATCTATGCATTGTACAAATCTAAGGATGTCTTCATCATCCTCAATAACTAGCCAATTGTACACATTATCTGGGATGGCCGGTCTGGCTTTTGTCTCAATTATTGAAACTCTAGTCAATGTTACATCATTATTCTTTAATGCAATATTAGCTAAAAAATATGCCATGTTGTTTTTAGACCTTTCAATCCAATCAATGGAAAATGTATCAAACTGTTCAATGACATCCCAAATAGCATGCTTGTGCCTTTTTAACTTGTCTTTTTTAAATGCATATCTTGACCTTATCTGAGACACTACAAGTTCAGAGTCTCTATAAACCCTTAGCAATTTGATCCCATGTCTTTTAGAAATCTCTAAACCCAATAACAAAACTTCATACTCAGCTATATTATTTGTACATTGGAATGATAACAAAAAAGAATACATGAAGGTAATACCAGATAGGGAAACTAACAACACTCCCACTCCAGACCCTTCCTTAGAGCAAGCTCCATCAAAGTACATCTACCACAGACCTTCTTGTTGTGATTCCACCTCATTGACAATAGAATCAGTATTCTTTAATTGAGGTTGAATGGGTTCAATCCTGAAGTTATCGGGATCTACATCAATCATGCAATTAAGCGCGTTTGGGTCAATTTTTTCAAAAACCACTGGGGCACATGGTTCTCTATACAAATTTTATAGAATTCCCATTCACTGGGATAGTTGCATATGACAAATCCAGTTGAAGATGTCCTCCAATAGTAGCAGCCCACTGCCTAGATAGTAGCATGCCATAATGTGGCTTGGTGTCTGTAACAATTACATCCATTTTGTAAGTAGCTTCAGGGAAAGCTACTATTTTTACTTCCAAATCTGTCATGGTACCCACAACAGGCACTTCTCTATTATCTATAGCATAAAACCTCCCATATGAAGTGTGTACAGACAAACCTAGTTCTTTCATAACCCCATAAGGCATCACATTGGCAGTTGCACCAGAATCTATCATGCAATTCTTTATCAATATGTTATTAACTAACAATGTGACATAAAAGGGATCTATTTGAGATGGTTCTTAATTGATAGTAGTGCCCACATAAACTTCTGGGACTGCTTGTTTTAGATCCTTCTCATCTTTTGCATTTCCCTTTTTAGAAGATGCATCTCCATCTGATATACTTGAAATCAAAGAGAAGGCAACCTCCCTATGTTCTTTTATTTTCAGCAGCTCTATTAAAGGTACCGAGACCTTCATCTGCATTAAATCTTGAGTCATGTCAAAAATTGTGCTAACATTAGACTCAATATGAGATTTAACCTTTTCTTCCTTTTGGCGACATGTTCTCTTGTCACCAGTGGTCTCTGCCTTATTTCTAGTTGTATCAGAAATATCAGATTTCGCAGAACTACTTGACTGATCACCTTTAGCTTGATTATCTTTGGCAAAAATTTTGTTCTCAGTGGACCTTTTAGAAGAAATTTCTCTAAAAAATAGAGAACCAGGCATACCTTGACTTCCATCATCCTTGTTTTTCCTCAAATTATAATTATGCTTGGCTTTAGCTATTGCTGCCTTAGTGAGATTCTTGACTTCCTCCTCACTAGGCCTCCTTAGATGAACCTCTTGGTCTTTAATTGTGACTACATTCAATGTGGGATGCCAATCAATTGACAATTGCTCATGGCAATTTGCATTGCTTCTTAAGACATTGTATTCACTTGCTTCATCCTTTGAAGACTCATAGTCAGTTTCCACAGTATACTCAAACATATTAACTATAACTGTAGGTTCAGCCTCACCTCTCATGGATTCATTCAGAGCTTGAGCCACGACACACTGGTAGGGGGAATGTGGCCCATCACAAGCCATACACCAAGGGGTACTTTCCATATTGTGTACGTTTCCTCCCTTCAATGGATCAAGGGTATTCTAATTTTGTCTGCCCTTGGATTTATCTTGCACGGGTTTGCCATCTTTCCATGTAGTGTTATATGACATATTGTGCAATCTAGCTGGTCTATCCTACCAGTTATAGTGAGGCCTCTCAGGTGTTAGGATTCCCATAGATATTGAGAGGGGGGGGGGGGGGGGGAATCAGGCTTACTTACTTTAGCAGTAAGATCCTTGACAACAGTCATTAATTTTTGTATCTTATCCTCTTCTTTAGAGGATTTGTTTTGCTGTGGTTTTTGTTCCTGCCCCAATCTTCCATCAGTTCTTCTTCCCACTTTACCTAATGCTTTCCTATTACTCTCTGCATTGATTGCAATTTTGAAAGCATCCCTTAAGCTATGTGGGTTTTTATCTCTGAGAATGTAAGCCATTTTGGGGTCAAATGCATTATAATAGGTAGTTAAACACACATTTTCATCTAACCTCATTACTTAAAAAATTCTATGCATTTCCTTTTGAAATCTTGCATTAAAATCTATGATGGCTTCATTATCAAATTTCCTGATGTTATTAAAGTCATTGAGCATGAAGCTCACATTGGTCTTATCTCCATATTGCTCTTAAAAGTAATTTTTGAACTCTTCCTAATAACTTATACTGTCCAAAGGTAATCCTCTGTACCAATCTCTAGCATTGTCAATCAAGGATTGCACAAATAGATTCATGATGACATATTCATATACAACTTCATAATCATTATTCAAGTCACCAAATGATTTCAGATGTTCTTCAACAGTGACATCATTATTCCTAGAAAACTTCTGGAGTTTATCCCTCATTTCAATAGGTACATGGTTTGGGTATCCTAGAACTCCATCAAAATACAACAGCCTATACAGCTCAACATTTATTGGTCTCCTTTGAAACTGATTTCCAATAAATTTGTTTCTAGTATTTACCCTTGGGCCTGAACTACCAGCTATAAGAGTTTGATGACTTTGATTGTGGGCTAGTCACTGACTAGTTTGGTTTGCGAGAATTGCATTTGAGGGAATAGCAAAATTACTTGGGGCAGCAATTTGAGATTGGTTAACGGGTGGGATAGCATTCATTTGTATTATTTATTGGGTGTTCAACAAAGAGGCAGAAGTATGTTGGGACATAGGATTACTATGATCTATAGGTGGAAAAGTTATAGCAGGAGCCTTTAGGCAGCGTATTTTTCTTCTAAACTCTGCATTAAGTGCTTATATCTTAGCCTTTTCTAACTCCCTTTTCAGGTCTTCATTTTCCATCCTTACCCTTTTAACTTCGATCTCATGCAACATCATTCCCTGGGTTCCTTCTATACTTCCTGACACCAGACCCGTAGATCTATTCTCCACCACCTTCGGCTTCCCTTTGTCAATAACAAGTCTTGCAGGTTGGGGATCACTGTGGAACTCCCTACTAGGTTGTGATACAACCTTAGGTGTAGGAACAATTTTTGGATCAAGGATTTCCTTAATAATGGGACCTTGCTCTTTACTCATAGGTTCTTCTTGAGAAAACAACTCAAGCTCTATAATCTATCTCAGTAACCTATCTCTTTCAATGAGTTTGGCTTTTGTTTCATTCTCATTTTCCTTTTCTTTATTTTTTCTTAATACAATCAATTGATGTACTCTCTGATTTAGAACCTCAATTTCTTGAGACTCATCTTGGTGAGGAAAAGTTTCCTCTGAATCAGACACATTTAATTGTTCCATGTCAATCAGGCTAATATTTCCTTCCATAGTTTCATCTTGGTCTGGAAAAGTTTCCTTTGAATCAGACACATTTAATTGGTCCATGTCAATCAGGCTAATATTTCCTTCCATAGTTTTGGGAATGGAACTGGCTCTATTACTTATACTATGCCTATCTCTCCTAGAAATGCTGGTATTAGACAATCTTGGATGAAAGGTTTGGATATCATCATTAGTGCCAAATAGGCCAACATGAAAGCCCATAATATCATGGTTAGATTCATGAGAAGAGGCATTGGATCTTTGTATACAGGATGCTCAGAAGACTTGCATGTTTGATTACTCTTCTATTTCCATTACTAATTTGACTGCTCAGGAATAACAGTCTCTCTCTAGCCCTTCTTGACTATTTCAGGTAACACTTCATGGAACTTCTCTTGAGATTTTTTCTTCTCATAAGACCTAGTATTCCTTCTCCTATTCATTTTGCTAATCTTGTTAAGTGTCTGTGATTTTTTTTTTTAAAGAACACTGGTTTGTTTTTACTTCAGAGTTGCCATCCAATATTTTGGGAATAAAATATATAGTTTAACACAATGAATCACTTACAAGACACTTAAGAATAACACTGTTGATCTTTAGAAAAGAAAAGAAAAGTATTCTAAGATGCTATGAAATAGACTAAGGATTTTCTTTAAAAGATAAGCACAATAATTTTCAAACCGAAACCAAGAGAACCTGATCTCAACACTTTTATGCAATAAAGACACAGATCTGCAGTATAAGACTTATCTTATTTGACTCTCCCCAGCAGAGTTGCCATTTTTGTTGTTCTCCATTTTGAAAAATTATGTTCCTTCTCTTGAAAAGTGAAAACTACTGCCTCTCTGTTGCAATGGAAGAGAACAACAAAAGTTTGAAATAAAGACAACAATACGAGATTGCAGACTTAGGAAACCTCCTACACTTTAAGTTTATAAAAGATTGGGAAGATGAACCAATAGATAAACCAGTGCCTTATCCATGCAATAGAGTCATCTACAACAGACTGCAACCTGACAAGAGAAACTAATACACAAATCACAAATTCTTGACCTATCAACTTTGAACATGCCTGACAATTACATACTCCTAATCTGCACTAGCTTTCATCATGCAATCCACACCAAAAGTACCGATATCAATGATTTTGTTTCAAATATATTTATATTTTCCTCGAGAAAAAGACTAAAAACAACATCATTAGATGCCTAGTAAATCATTCAAATAAGAGATCCTTGATTACTTAAATGAAATAAACACTAGTACAATGACACAGAGACAATATAAGTTTGATTATAAATTCTCTAGACTATATATTTTATTCCTCTGTCAGAAGGTTACAAGTACTTCATATTTGACTCGTAAATTGCTAAGACAAAGGCTCGTATCAATTTTGCTAGAGTTTAGCTACAAAAATTGTGTCCCCTTTTCTAGGTATTCCTGGTATCCCTTTATAGAAATTAGGATGCAACAAGCTTCAGACCACCTTTTAGAAAAATCTTACCCTAACTATCATTTTTACCAAAAGTTACATTGTTGTGCCATTGCAGTTGAGGGAGAAACCTAACATTCTTCCTAGGATGTGTGCTTCATTAATTTGCTGGTCATTCAATTGGAAAGTAGCCGAAAGGGCAGGCTCCTATCTCTTTAAATTGGTTGCAACAACCGACACCTTCATAATGTTGGTGTCTCCTATTTCCCTTACTGACCAGTACAACTAAAGCTAAAGGGAAAGTTGATTTGACCTTTTAAAAGAGGATCACAAAATGCAACAAAAACCAACAGATAAACCAGCACCTTATCCAAGCAATAGAGTCATCTACAACAGACTGCAACCTGACAAGAGAATCTAATACACAAATCACAAATTCTTGATCTATCAACTCTGAACATGTCTGACATATACAAAGTCCTAATCTGTACTAGACTTCATCATCCAATCCACACCAAAAGTACTGATATCAATGATTTTATTTCAAGTATATTTATATTTTCCTCCTTGAGAAAAAGACAAAAAACAACATCATTAGATGCCTAGCAAATCATTCAAATAAGCGGTCCTTGATTACTTAAATGAAATAAACATCGGTACAATGACATAGAGACAATATAAGTCTTATTTTAAATTCTTTGGACTGTATATTTCATTCCTCTATTAGAAGGTTACAAGTACTTCATATTTGACTCAGAAATTGCTAAGACAAAGGCCTGTATCAATTTTTCTAGAGTTTAGCTACAAAAATTGTGTCCCCTTTTCTAGGTATTCCTTCTATCCTTTTATAGAAATCAGGATGCAACAAGCTTCAGACCACCTTTTAGAAAAATCTTACCCTAACTATCATTTTTACCAAAAGTTACATTGTTGTGCCATTGTAGTTGAGGGAGAAACCTAACATTCTTCCTGGGATGCGTGCTTCATTAATTCGTTGGTCATTTAGTTGGAAAGTAACCGAAAGGGCAGGCTCCTATCTCCCAAAATTGGTTGCAACAATCGACAACTTCATAATGCCGGTGGATCATCTTGTACCACAACATTGATGAATTCTTATCTTAAGAAAACACAAAACCATGCACAATTATGTTTTATGTACATTGCCTTGAGTACCTCTCACCAACATACTTTCATCTTGAAGCAATATCTGATGGGAGTTGCACATCTCTCCCATGGTTTCTATTGAATATTTAAATATCTTTGGTGCTAATGGATCAGGAGGCCTTCAAACTGGGCACTTTTTGTTTAGTCGCCAAGTCATAGCTATTAGCCACCAAGCAACCTTTTTTTGCAACCTAGCGACAACCGTTGATCTCCTTTAGATCACCGTTGATCTACTCGACTTGTCTGGACCTTATCTCACCTCTATCACTTTCTTTTTTGATGGGACCGACATGTGGCATGCCCTGATTGGCTCTGAGGTCCTAGTCATGCCACCTCAACATGGCCTAGACTCATGACTGAAATGAAACCACAATTGTCTAATCAACTTTGATCTGCTCTCTTAGCGGGCCCCAACACTCGGTCGCCAAGTCGTGGTGAATAAACAACACATCTTCTGATCGTGGTATAGTGACCACCATGTGATCAACTCGACTGACTATTGGATCTTTCTCAACTTGCTCTATCCTTATCTCTTTCTGAGTGGCTCTATTTTATGCCATGGTGTCACCACATGGCACCCTTTGATCGGATCCAGAGTTCACAACTGGGTGCCACCTATCACGAGGGTATTCATTTTGGGCTCTCCACTCTGACACCTTAGCACAACCCCCACTAACTGCCAAATGAATTGCTTGCCTTTACCGCTTGCATTAACTATCTGCCATGGTTCACCACTGGAATGGAACTCTTCTTTTTTGCAGGGTCGCGTGGGATATGCCAACTAGAAGTTTCTCATCGCGACCTAGTGACCACCGTTGGATCATCTACAAATCTTCTCGCTTGCGAAGTCTCAAGTCTTTTGGGTGTTAGCATTTTATTCTAGCGAGATGGAGACTTGGTTTAATTTGTGAGGTCTTGAATTGGTCTTTGCTGCTCACCCCTTCTGTCGGGCTTGCCAAGTGTCAGCCACTAGTTGACCTTTGGATCCAACTGGGTGCCACCTTAACCACCACATCAGTTTAGGCCGAACCCTCCACTAGAGTTGGGCCCACCTTGTTGCCTAGTCACGATGGATACTCTAATGAGCAGCTTCCCATTGCGACCTAGTGACCACCATTGGATTAGCCGTGATCACCACTAGATCTTCCTTGACTTGCCTATTGGTTATTTTCCTTTCCACTACAAAATTTGGTTGCCTCAGGATGCATGCGTATGCCTAGGGTCGACTGGGTCACTGAGCTAGCTCCTTGTCAAAATCCCTTAATCTTTGACACTATGAATGTGTGTGGCTTTACATTTAAATACTAAAATGCTCCTCCCCACCACCAATGTGGGATAAATGGTTTATGCCTGGCCCTTTGCTTGAAAACCCTTTGGGTCCTTTCCTCTATCACACAACTCCTGCCATTTTTTTTGTGCTTGAAGGTTTTTGAGCCTCTTCAAGAACCACGCAGGGGCATTGGCAATACACTAACCAATTGCATTTACTTGGAATTTTCGTGCGAGGGGAGGATGCAAACTAAGTTTTCTTTTTTCCTTCCTGGAAATGTATTCTTATTGATCTGACCCATTAGGTAGTCCTTTGATAGAAGATGCAAAAATTAGAAATGGGCCTCCCAAATTCATCAAAATTTTATAGGTCCCAACAAAACACAATGTGTCACTTCAAGATAACCAAAGATCTCCAGAAGGATAAGTGTTGACATTAATGACACAACTAATGCAACACATCCATAATACCAACAATCTCCCCCTTTGGCATTGATGGCAACACAAGATGGAAAAACATCTAAGTGCCAAAACAGAATGCCAAAAACCAAAAACCAACAGTCTCCAGAATAGATCAATACCAAAAAACAAAATGAAAATGTAGAGAGTATATATCTCTCCCTCAATGAATAATATCTTCCCCAAGGATAAGGTTTCCTAAATACAAAGTTTTTCCATAGATATCTCTCCCCCTTTTACATAAAATGCCAAAGAAATAGAAATATCAGAACACATAACCAACTAATATGACCAATTAATATAACCAACTACTCCCCCTGAGAAGTAGCTCTCCTCCATCAAAGCTGGAAAAAGGTTTCTCTATTATTTTTTGTCGGTTTGATGTCAATCTTCAATTGTCTATGTCTCTATCAGTGAGGGTATTACCCCAAGATGCTCTCTAAGATATTCAAAAGTTTCCTTAGGCAAAGGCTTAGTAAATATATCTGCAATTTGGTCTTTAGTATTCACACAAACCAATCTTACTTCTTTGGCTTCAACATTCTGTTTTAGAAAATTATATTTGATAGAAACATGTTTAGTCTTAGAGTGGAATACCGAACTCTTTGATATATCAATTGCTAATGAATTATCACAATAAATTATTATAGGTTCTCTGCATTTTACCTTGATGTCCTTCAACATTTGCTTAATCCATAATACCTAAGTACAATTAGTTACTGCTGCAACATATTCTCATTCTGTTGTTGATAATGATGTACAACTCTGCTTCTTGCTCAACCATGAAATCAATCTGCTACCAAGAAAGAATGCTTTGCCAGTGGTGCTTTTTCTATCATCTACATTTCCTATCCAATTTGCATCAGTGTATGCACATAAATCAAAACTTTCATCTTTAGGATACCATAAACCAAGATTTGTTGTGCCTTGTAGATATTTGAAAATCCTTTTTACTGCTGATTCATGATTTTCTTTAGGATTACTCTGAAATATTGAAACAATACATACTGCATTCATTATATCAGGTTGTGTTTGTGTTAAATACATTAAACCTCCAATCATAGATTTGTATCTTGTCGGATTAACAGGAGCTGAATCATCTTCAATGTCAATTTGTCAATTGTAGTCATAGGAGTACACACCGGTTTGGAGTTTTCCATACCAAATTTCTTCAATAGTTCCTTCAAGTATTTTGTTTGACATATGAATATACCTTTATCAGTTTATGAAATATGCAATCCAAAAAAGAATTTTATCTCCCCAATCATAGACATTTCAAATTCTTCCTGCATTTTGTTAGCAAAGTCTTTACAGAATCTATCTTCTCCTCCAAAAATGATATCATCAACAAAAACTTCAATAACCAAGATGCCATCATTAATCACTTTGAAATATAAGTTTCTAACAACATTACCTTTAGTGTATCCAAGCTTGAAAAGATATTTGTCTAATCTAGCATACCAAACTCCAAGAGCTTGCTTCAATCCATACGAAGATTTCCTTAATCTACAAACTATATCTTTATCATTTTTCAATGAAAATCCATCAGGTTGTTCAATGTAAACATCCTCTTAAAGATCACCATTTAGAAATGCATATTTTACATCCATCTGATATACTTTATAGTTCTTGTGAGCTACAAATGCAAGAAATAATCTGACTACCTCATTTCTAGCTACCAGTGCAAAGGTTTCATTATAATCAATTCCCTCTTTCTTTGAATATCCTTTACACACTAATCTTTCTTTGTTCTTGATTACCTTACCATCTTCATTAAGTTTTTTTCCAAATACCTATTTAGTTCCAATTACATTTTTGTCTTTAGGCCAGGGAACTAATGTCCATGTATTGTTATTTTCAATTTGTTCTAGTTCATCCTCCATTGCTTTAATCCAATGTTCATCTTGACAAGCTTCAATAATAGATGTTGGTTCAATTTGAGAAATTAAACATACCTCTTCATTTTCTAGTCTTCCTCTTGTCATAACACTTTGATACTTGTTCCTAATTATCTGATTTTCTAAGTGATTTAGTCTTACATACATGGGTTTATTCACATGTTGTTGCTCTTCAATCACTGTGGAATTCTTTGATGATTTCGGTGTGACTGGATCCACACTCTGTACTAGTGTACTCTGTACTAGTGTTCATTTATGATCATCTCAACTGTCCGTTCAGAATCTACAGACCTTGAATTTCCTCTAACTTGTTCATCTATCTTCACATTAGCACTCTCAATGATTTTCTGTAATCTTTTATTAAAACATCTATATGCCTTTCTCTTAGATGAATAACAAAGGAATATTCCTTCATCACTTCTAGGATCAAATTTACCAATATACTCATCTCTCCTAATATAACATTTGCTTCCAACAATTCTGAAGTATTTAAGAGTAGGAGTATTACCAAACCATAGTTCATAAGGGGTCTTACCGGTTTCACCTTTTATGTGAACTCTGTTAAAAGTGTAAACCATTGTAATCCCTACTTCTCTCCAATACACATGAGGTAGATTTGCTTCCAATATCATGCTTCTAGCTGCTTCCAGAATAGTTATGTTCTTCCTTTCCACAATTCCATTTTGATGAGGTGTCTGGGGTGCTGATAGTTGTCTTCTTATTCCATTCACTTCACAAAATGTATTAAACTCCTTAGATGTAAATTCTCCTCCTTGATCATATCTGAAGCATTTGATTTTCTTACCGGTTTCATTCTCTGCCATTTCCTTGAATAGTTTGAATTTTCCAAAAGCTTTTGATTTCTCCTTGAGAAAAGCAACCCAACATATTCTAGAATAATCATCAATGATTAGCATAAAGTATCTATCTCCCTGTAGACTTCTTGTTCTTTCCAGACGACACAAGTAAGTATGGATTAAATGAAGAACATTATTGGATTTCTCAGAAATACTCTTAAAAGTCGTTCTAACTTGCTTTCTCATTTGACATTCCTTACATACTAGATTATGAGGTTTCATAATCTTAGGTAAATACCTTACTGCCTTAGTTGAACCGATCTTTACAATGTAATCAAAATGTACATGATAATGTCTCTTATGCCATAACCAACTCTCAACAATATGTGTAATCAAGCATGTCTTATCATTATTGTTCAAATGAAAGATATTACCTTTAGTTTGATTGCCGGTTGGAATCACCAATCTAGTTCTGTTCATGATTTTGCATTTGCCATTCTTGTATTGTAACTGAAATCCCTTTTCAACTAATTGACCAACACTCAAAAGATTGTGCTTCAAACCTTCAACATAATAAACATTGTCAGTATTGTGCTTACCATCTAAAGATATAGTGCCTTTTCCTTTGATCAAACAAGCTTTATCATCCCCAAATCTTACTAGACCTCCACTATATTCTTGAAAAGATAAGATTTTACTTTTATCACCAGTCATATGATGTGAACATCCAGAATATATGATCTAGTCATCCTTTTCTTCAATTTTAGCTGGCAGGGTCTGTTAGACCGATGGAATAATAGGTATCGGTTGATCTTCTTTTATTGCAACAAAATCCCATCCATTGTCTGTCGGTTCTGCATCAGAATCATTAGTAACTTCTTCATCAGCATAGTAACAAGATTTGTCTCTTTTCTTCTTAAATCTGTATCTATGATATTTAGGGTTAGGCTTATATGTTCTTTTAGTTTCCTCTCTCAATCTTACATGTTTGTCAAGACATCTAGATGCCATATGACCAATTTTATTGTAATTAAAATATTTAAATGGTGCTTTACCTTCATACTTACTTCCAACTCGACCTTTAGGCATTTTCCTTGCAAATAGTGCTTCAAGTTCTTCCACTTCATCATTTTCCCTTATGATATCTTCAAGTTCTCTTGCATAAAGTGCTTTCCAATCAGATTTGTTAGATGATGATGATGATGCTGCAGATGATGATGCTTTGAAGGCCAAATCTATTTAATTGTAGCAACAAGACCAAATTCCTCAAGCTCAAATGCCAAAATTTTTCCAACCAAGGTATCTCTAGATATTGATGTATTAGGCATTGTTCTCAACTCATTAATAGCAGTTACTTTCATTTTGTATGCCGGTGGCAATGCTCTTAAAACTTTAGAAACAATTTCATCTTCACCTAAGGATCCTCCACAACATTGTATTCCTAAAACAATTTTATTAACTCTTTCCATAAAAGTAGAAATTCTTTCATCTTCTTCCATTTTCAAATTTTCATACCTGACCCAGAAACATCCCAGTTTTGCAATTTTGACAGTTGTATCTCCTTTATTCAGTGTCTCCAATTTATCCCAAATAGCTTTAGTAGTAGATCGGTCTAGTAATCCCATGATTTGCTAATCTGATAATGCACTCAAAAGTGCTTCTCTTGCTTTGCAATCATTTTCTTGATCTATACCCAATGTTGGTGGATTAGGTTGATTTGGTGTAGGACCAACATAGCCATTCTTTGTAACTTGCCATATGTCTCTTCCAATGCAATTCAGATGTGTCTCCATTCCGATCTTCCATATACCATAGCTGGTTCCATCAAGTTTTAGACTATCCTTCCTGAAAATGTTAGTCGCCATAGGATCTCCTCAAGCTGTTAGGCTTCTGCAAAAAGAGGACTAGGCTTGGATACCAATTGTTAGGACCCGGATTGCAACTAAGAGGGGGGGGGGGGGGGGATGAATCAATTGACTATAAATTTCAACTCAAATACAATTTAATCAAACTTGATACTTAATACCGGTAAACCAAATGTAATGCCGGTTAATAGATTAACAATTAATATCAACACTGGTGAAACTTAATGCATGAAATAGAAAGAGAAACAACATGCACAACACACAACATAAAGATTTTAATGTGGAAACCCTATTAGAGGAAAAACCACAGTGGGAAACCTTACCCACAATCAGATGATACTACTACAGATAGTATGTGTATACAAATGGGGTCTTCACATGCAAAAAAGCCAACTGCCTAGAGCACACCTCTCAAATGGGAGTCACAATGACTATAGTAGGATAGTTAAATCCTAGAATAATGTACTACTCAAAATAGCATCTCCAATGCTAGATTCAGTACCGATTAAGCTCTGATAATCACCTTCAAACCTTCCTTGAACCTTCTCTATGGTCTTCTCATATGATCTTCAATATTCGCACATATCGTGTTACAATACCATAACCTTACATACCATGTCCCATATCCTATATCTCATCAATTGAGATCTTACATATATATAAAACCTAAGACCAAATGTGTAGGTCGGCTCAATAAGAATATTACAATAAAATCATCTACAAACAAGTTAAGATGTGATGCATCATGTCGGCTCAATACATTTACAACACTATCCAATCAATAAATCATCTCCATAACGTGTTGTACTGATTTGGAATAGATAATTCATACTGGTCCATAACCTAGACCAATTAGCAGGTAACAACAAATATGTCAACCCAATTAAATCATTAACCAAAATACAAAAACCAAGTATCCAAACCATGTCTTTGACATAACCAAGTGATCTCCAGATGATAACAAGTCATCCTCAGTGTTGGTGAACAATAAAACCTGTCGGTGAACAATATAATGGTGATTGTGCATAAGTCATTGAACTTGGTGGTGAACAAAATGTGCCAGTTCAACATAGCCAAAGATCTCCAGAAGGATAAGTGTTGACATCAATGACAAAACTATTGCAACACATCCATAATACCAACAGTAGGTACTAGGCACTAAATCCACCTAGTTCCATGGGTTTGAGCATGCCTCCTTTCCCAATGGTGGTTGATTGGAGGTGACACTAAGACCCTACCACACCTAACCCTAGTCCATGTCTTGGTTTTGACCCTTGTCTTGATTACTTTATCTTTGGTTTTGACCCTTGTCTTGATTTCTTTATCTTTGATTTAATCTCCTTTTTGGTTATGTGGTCTTGTGGATGACTATGTGAGTAATTATGCTTTATCCCTTTAATTATATTTTATTTAATTAGAATTATTAATGATTTATTATGGCATATGGATAAATATTATTATTATTAATATTAATTTATATTAAAATGTCTATTTTATGAGTTTAGGTCCAGTTATTATAGTGTCACCCTTTGCATTTAATATGTGTGTTTCAGTTTGTATTAAATAATATAATATGGAATATATATGTTTATTTATGTTTATGTTCTCTTATTTTTCCCACTGTATTCTATAGGAGGGAATTATTTGAGGAGTTAATTGTTGGCAATAAATAGTTATATGCAATATATGTTCTTGGAGTGATAATATGTTATAAGTGTATTATTAGTATAAGCTTGGTTTATATGAATTTATGATTAGTTGTGATTGGTTGGGAAATTTGGTTGTTTCTTGTGCAAACACCAACTTCCATTTTTTGGAATGGTCTTGTGCAAGAAATAACATGTTTTTTCTATGCATGGATGCTAGCGAATTCTTGAATGATTGCTAGAAAAATTTGGAGTATGAGAGGAGATTTGTGTGTGGCATTGGAGAGAAATATTTGCATTAAATTGAAGAGGATTTTGGAGAGAGTTTTTGTTAGGATTTGGGAGACGATTTTGTGTGGCTTGTTTGAGATTGGTTACTGTGATTTTTGTAAACTAAATGCTTTCTTTATTTTTTAAAGTGTTGTTTGTGTGGAGTTGAACATGCAGGTGTTGGCCTTCCATCTTCCTTGTCCATTTTCTTTTACTTCCAAGTTGGAATTCTTTTGCTAATTAATTTCCATGCATCAAAATGATTTATGTATTTTAAAGGATTGTCTTCTCTATGTTTTCTATGCCATGGTTTTATTTTGATTGTTTTGATGCATGATTTATGTATTTTAAAGGATTGTCTTCTCTATGTTTTCTATGCCATGGTTTTATTTTGATTGTTTTGATGCATTCATTTCTATTTATTTGATTGAAAAATGAAGTATGTTTTCTCTATGTAGTGTTTTTCTGGACTATTTCTAGTGTTTGGTTTTATGTAGATTTATTATTTTCCTTGGGGGTGATCTAAAGGAATTTATGGAAAGGGGATTCACCCATCTCAAATGGGTTTTAATCATATTTTTCTTTTGGGTTGGTCTATTTGTCAAATTCTAAGCCTAATTCAACCCTAATTTGGCTTCCCAATTTAGTTTTGGGACCAATGTCAGACTGGGTCAGTCTAGGGGGTTCTTCTTGGGTTTGTAACTTCTGATATGTATTTTTTAGAGGCTGAGTGTAATTCCCACCAGAATACCCTAGATAAATGCAACTATCTAGCATGCAAGTAGAGACATTTTATTTAAATCACCTACTATTACATTATACAACTAACTACTCATATGCATTTAACACCCATTAACAATACTTACAATTAATAATCATGAACATAATCACAAGAGAACATAACACAAACGGAATTAAACAAAACTCTTCATTTATCTTTCCTAAGGTACTTCAATGCTATCACACAAGTAATTCTAACACATAAACACATCCCTACATGTAATACCATTTAGCATTCATTAGATTCATTTCCTAATCAATTAATTTCCTTCTTAACATTAGAATCATTATTCAACAAATTCATATCCTATCACATCCCCATTATCCATTTGATTCAATTTAAAACACCAAGCCAAATGTCCCTAATCCCTTTCCAAACCACCTAACATGTCATGTTATCATGAATTCTCAATCAAGCATCAAGTAATGCAATCTAGTTCACTTGCTTAAGTATAACCATACATCCTACAAGATACTCATTTATATTCATATTCTAGAGATATCCATTAACCAAGAATAACATCATTTCCATTAAGAATATTCATTTAATTCCAACATGCACATCACTCAATCATTTGGTTCCTTCCAATCTATAATTACATACATAATGAATATCCAATTACTATTAGCAGTAGAAAAGAAGGAAGACTGATAGGGGGGGTGAATTAATCTTCATTGGAATATATAACTTTAAGCATAACAACAAAGCTAACAAATTGTAGCAATAAATAGATAAGAAAATTAACTGCATAATACACAACACCAAGATTTTTGACGTGGAAAAACCCGATTAAGGGAAAAACCACGGTGGGAACCTACCCATAGTAAGATGATACTCTACAGTAGTATGTGAAACTATTACAATGGGGAATGCACATGCGTTCAGGCACACTTCTCAAAAGATATTTTCTCGGAAGGCTACAACCCCCAGGGAAGTCTCACTGACCTACAATAAGATTCGGACTACAATCTGAAAGAAGTGAACTGAAAGAATAACATCTCCAAATGCCTCATCACAGTTTTGGTTAAGCACATATGCCTTCCCTGCAACACCAATCTCACCTCAAACTCAACAATGAAAGATAAATCTCTTGTGTGGACACAAATCTCTCTCTGATAATGCAAACACAACATCGACACCCAAACTACATGAATAACTCACCTATATATACAAGTCATCAACCTTGATAACAAGATCGGCTAAACCCTCAACCCCTCAATTAAAAAATTACATCACATGATACAAAGATCGACCAATAGACTAATATAATGATTTACATACATAAAATGGACCTAATTCAAATTCCCAAATGATTTACTCCATCAAAAATCATGCCAAGATAAACCGCAACATGCTACACCACCAGAAATACCGCATAACACACAAATCATCACTGGTTGATGAAAACCACCAAAAATCATACAATAATCAATGTAGACTACCAAAACAAATAGGACATGACTAGGAAACACCAACAAGCATGTTAGAATCATCTAGAACAGTTGCACCAACACCACTTTTCAAATGTTCATCTATCAACGTCTAGAAGATCAAGAACACAACCAATCAACAACTATCACAAAGAAAGATAACTTGCAGAGCACTAAATCAGGAACCATCTAAAATGAAGATACACAAGACTAAACAAAATAATATACCAAGGTCTCAACACCAGATCTGATCACACCTGAATATACTAGAGGGAATACTAGACTCTGCAAAACAGTGATTAGCAAAACCAAACTACAAAACTGGATTAGAAAATCTTCCCAATCACACTAGAATAAATCAAGGAATATGTTGACATCAATGAAAACAAAATAATATAGCAACAACAATGACCAACCATATCTAACAATATCCCCCTTTGGCAATGATGGCAACATATGAATGTGAAAAACAATCAATGCAAAGAAAGAAGATATCACCAGCAAATTCCCCCTAAGATCAAGATAGATAAAATAGTTTTTCACATGATCTCTCTCCCCCTTTGACAACAATTTCAAAGATATCAAAACAGAAAACAAAACTGTCTCCAAAAATAGAAATATGAATCTTTCTCCCCAAAACACAGACTACTCCAGCAGAGGAGTAGCACCAACTCACCAATTTGGATAAAAGATAAAGCTCTGAAATCCACTGGATCGATGCAACTCAATGCATCTAGTTCTCATTAGGAGGGGTGGATAACCCTAACTTGTCTCTCAAATAGACAAATGTATCTGTAGGCAAAGGCTTAGTGAAAATATCAGCTACTTGTTCCTTTATAGATGCATACTCTAGCTTCACCTTTTCTTCATCGACTTACTCTATCAAGTAATGACATTAGATTGTGTAGTCACATAAATCTGTCCACTTAATTAAATGAATACTTAGTATTTATTTGATTATTTAACCATCAATTAATAATTAATTAAATTAATATTTAATTAATTCATCTGAACCCTCTTCTCCTATTAATTAAATAAATTATTCAATTTATTTGATTTAATTCACTTAACCAAATTCAGACCATTAATTAAATAAATAAATCATATTTATTTAATTAAATCTTCTCTCACATTTAAATAAATTAATATTTATTTAAATTCCCCCAAAATCCCACCTCTCACATTTAAATAAATTAACATTTATTTAAATCACCTTTATCCTCCACCCACTTGTATTTTCCTACAAAAGCAAGTTGCACAATTATTTTAAATAAATAATTTATTTAAATCACCTTTATCCTCCACCCACTTGTATTTTCCTACAAAAGCAAGTTGCACAACTATTTTAAATAAATTATTTATTTAAAATCCTATTTATCCTCACCCACTTGAAACCTTTAATGGTTTCCCTTAAAGTCTTCAAACTTGATGGCCTTAAAGTCTTCAAACTTGATGGCTTCCTTCTATAGTCTTCTTAAGCCTTTAATGGTTTCCCTTAAAGTCTTCAAACTTAATGGCTTCCCTTAAAGTCTTCTTAAGACTTTAATGGTTTTTCCTTAAAGTCTTCAAGCCTTTAATGGTTTCCCTCAAAGTCTTCAAGCATTTTAATGCTTTATCTTCATTTTTCTCATTTAAATAAATTAATATTTATTTGAATATTTATCCAAATGCAAATTACACCATTTAGTTGAAATAAATGATTTTATTTTAATTGAAAATACCAAAATTTCTCCCACTTGCATTTTCCTACAAAATCCACTTGCATGCCTAAACCCCTTCCAGATTCTTCTAAACCCTTCCTAATTAACCTAATCCATCCCTTAAATATTGTCACATTCCTAAACAAATTGGAGTCACTTCTCAAAGACTCCAAAGTCTTTGAAAAGTAATTAATGGTTTGTGTGTTCAACAAATTAACCTCTAAAGTCTTCCAAACCACTTATGGCTCTTACATGACCATTAATGGTTAATTCCACTTGCACCCATGGTTAAGGACTTTGACCCCTAACTTAACCTTCATGTAACCCATGTGTCTCTTCAAAGCATTTATTTCTTTGACTAGGGTAACCATCATGTCCCCTCAAGCATTTAATGCTCCTTATCTCTCCTCTCAAGCCTCCTCATGGCGACACTTGTCAACATGGGATTGGGTTGAAAGTCTCACATGGATTGAATATCTTTCAATCCTAACCCTTGTTAAGATTACTCAATCTTAACCCTTCATTTCCCCATTTCTTCTATAAATAGAACCCTTCTCCTCAAGCAAAAAGAAGGCATTAGAGTATTGTTATTATACTGGCATTAGCATAGAGCTTTTTCATAGCATCACTATCTACTCTTGCATAGTATTTGCTTATCATATTCAACCATCTTGAATCTCCATATGGCATCCATGGCTAGTGCTAAAAGCTGAGAGCTACACTCATTTGGGACGTGGAGAGGAGAGGAACAAGGGAGGAGCAACTATGAGCATCTTGATTAGCTATTTTATTCTATGTTTATATGCTTTCTATTTCATGCTTAATATCTCTCTTGATATGCCTGTTAAGGATAATCTTTTGTTTGTTAACACTACGTTTGTTTCTTGTGCTTTTGTGTGTGTTGCCATCAAACATATTTTCTAATCCTTTTTGCAGAGCATCAGATTGATATATGCTTAGTCTTTGAATTTTTCACTAGACTCTTTGATACGTTGATAGCACTAGAACTATCACAATATATAACAGTAGGCTCATCATGAATAATTTTGATATCTTTCAATATTTCCTTCATTCAAACCACCTAAGTGTAATTACTAGAAACAACAATATACTCAGCTTGGACAGTAGATAAGGACACTTAATCTTGTTTCTTTCTAGCCCATGAAACCAACTTCTTACCCAAAAAGAATGATCCACCGATAGTGCTCTTCTAGTCATCTACATCACCAGCCCAGTCAGCATTAGTGTAGGCACACAACATGAAATCATCATTCCTCGAGTACCATAAACCATAATCCATAGTTCCCTTTAGATATCTGAATATCCTCTTAATAGTAGTGACATGACTCTCCTTCAGATCATCTTGATATCTAGCAACCATTCACACAACATGCATAATGTCAGGCCTAGTCTAAGTAAGATAAATTAGTCAACCAACCATAGATCTGTACAAACTCTTATTAGCTTTCAGAGATTCATCATTTTTAGAAAATTTACAATTAGTCACGATAGGTGTTCCAACCAATTTGGAGTCATTTAACCCAAACTTCTTCAACAATTCCTTCACATAAATAGTTTGAGATATGAATACTCATTTTTATGTTTGTGCAATTTGCAAATCTAAGAAGAATTTTATCTCACCAATCATAGACATCTCAATTTTTTTTTGCATATCACCTACAAACTTCATGCTCCAGTTATCATCACCACCAAAGATAATATCATCATAAAAGACTTCAACAATTAGGATGTTATCATATTCAAGCTTGAAATACAAAAAACTGTCAGCAGTACCTTTAGTAAATCCCAATTTCAACAAGTATTTGTCTAGTCTAGCATACTAGGCTCTAGGAGCTTGTTTTAGTCCATAAAGGGATTTCTTAAACTTACATACCATGTATCCATCATCTGATAGTGAAAATCCATCAGGATATTCAATGTAAACTTCTTCCTCTAGATCACCATTCAAAAAGGCTGATTTGACATCCATCTGGTATACCTTGAAATCTTTATAAGAAACATAATCAAGGAACAGTCTAACAACTTCAAGTCTAGTAACTAGAGAAAAAGTATCCTCATAATAAATTCCTTCTTGCTATGAGTATCCTTTGCAAACCAGTCTAGCTTTATTTATAACAACTTCACCGACTTCATTCAGCTTAATTCTTGAATACCCATTTAGTACCAATAATATTCCTATCCTTTGGTCTAGGAACAAGTTCCCAAGTATTGTTCTTTTCAATCTGATCTAGTTCTTTTTCCATAGCTCTCATCCAACTTTAATCTTCACAAGCTTCAACAACATCTTTAGGTTCAACTTTAGAAATCAAACATACTTCTTCAGGAGCTAACCTTCTTCTAGTCATCACACCTTTATTCGTATCACCAATAATCTGATTTTCAGAATGATTCAATTTTACATACCTCAGAGTCTTCTGTATGTTCTGATTCTTAGGTTCCTGTACATCTTTACCGACAACACTAGCATCCGAATCAATAGTCTCTACTGGATCATTATGCTTAGGCTCTTCAAGCTGAACAAGAGCCAAAACAACATGTTGACCATCATCATAACCGTATGCTTTGATCTCCTTCCCAATGTTCTCATCCACCTTCACATTTGCACTTTCAACTATCTTCCTTAGTCTCTTATTATAGCATTGGTAGGATTTTCTCTTAGTTGAATATCCAAAGAAGATACCTTCATCACTTCTAACATCAAACATTCCTATATCCTCATTTCTCTTGATATAACCTTTATTACCAAATACTTTGAAATATCTCACAGTAGGAACATGACCAAACCAAAGCTCATAAGTGGTCTTACCAGTATCACCTTTGATGTGAAGTCTATTAAATGTGTAAATAGAAATGCTAATGGCTTCTCTCCAGTAGATCTTCAGAATATTTCCTTTCAACTAGCATAGTCCTTGCAACATCCAAAATAGTTATGTTCTTCCTCTCAACAACTCCATTTTGATGAGGGGTTCTAGGAGCAGATAATTGTCTTCTAATTCCATGCATCTCATAGAATGAGTTGAAATCACCAGAACAAAATTCTCCACCTCTATTAGAGCTTAGACATTTCTCCTTCAATCTAGACTCAATTTCCACCTTTGCTTTGAATATCTTGAATTTGTCAAATGCTTATGATTTCTCTTTCAAAAAGATAACCCACATCTTCTTGGAATAATCATCAATTAGTAGCATAAGATATCTATCACCCTACACACTTCTAAAATTTGTAGGTCCACATAGGTTAGTATGCACAAGATTTAGCAGTCCATCAGATGTATACTATTTTCTTTTAAAAGAAATTCTTGTTTGCTTACCCAACTGACATTCCTTACATACCAAATTAGTAGGCTTAATAATCTTATGCAGATCTCTAACAACTTGTGTAGAATAGATCTTAATCATTGAATCAAAGTTTACATGACACATTCTCCTATGCCACAACCAACTCTTAGCAATCAAACAACATTTCTCACCAGCATTCAAATGAAAAATGTTACCTTCAACCTTAGTCTCAGATGCAATCTCTATACCAGAGGTATTCAAGATCTTGCATTTGCCATCCTTGAATTGTAGATCATAACCCTTATCAACCATTTGTCCAACACTCTAAATATTATACTTTAAACCTTCAACATATAAGAGATCATCAGTGTTATGCTTACCATCAAAAGAAATAGAACCTCTCCTATGGATTACACAGGCGTTGTCATCTCCAAATCTAACTATTCCACCATCATACCTTTCCATGCTTACAAATTTGATTTTGTGTAGAGGAAAAAGTGAGACTATGGAAACCCTAATCCCACTCTCATACACACTCATAGAATACGAAAGAGCCTAGGGAGGTAACGCACATCGGCTACTTCTTATGAGAAAGGGAGAGTCATGGATTACATGTTAGGTTTTCTATTCCTTTGCTATAAATGAGAGAGAGGAATGATGCAAAATGCAAATCTAACCTAGAAAGCAAGTAAGTAAACAAGCCCTAATCTAAGAATACAGATCAAAGAGCAACTGATACACTACTGCAAAGCACAAATCATAAGGAAAAATCAAAGGTGCACCTATGTTTGAAATCTAAGAAGAAATGTCCAAGACCAGGATGCCACGCCATTGTCTTGATTGTATATTTTTGGAGCTGCAACTGACATGAGGGATTATGAGATTTGCAAAGTACTATTATGTCAAGTCCTATTGATAGAGGGTAGGACCATGGCATCACGTAACTATCCTAGGCAGGATCAGGGTGCCATGCCCCCATCCTTGACATATTTCTACACTTCTGAGACTTTTCGGTGGTGTTGATGCTTGTTCCAGATCTGAGACCGCTTCTAGATTCTTGTTTCTGCACCTGCAACTGAAAAGGGAAGGTTTGGGGTGGCTATATAGGGTTTTTCCTTAGTCAAACCCCTGTGTTGGTGATTTTCACCTCCATGAATAGCTGATAATGTACTAAAAGTATGTGTGAAAGAACCTTGTGTGTATGCAAGATCCTAAGAATGAAGGTAAACAACCTAGAGCAACCCTAAAGAGTAAACCCTAATTTCTTATAATTGACAAAGTAAAAGATCTAAATCCACAATGAAAATTGATCTAAAGCATGAAAATGATGTTGGCATTATGTTAATTGGTATGAGTACATAATGACATTGTGTGTTGTCATTGATGTCAATATGATGAAGCGAAGAGAACCGGTATAACATTGTGAACCAACATTTGTGCCAAAGGGAAGTGGTGTGTTTGTTCAAGGTGAATTGGCATATAGTTATGGGAACCGACACATGGAAGAGTTGTATGACTATTGGTTTATAGTCTCAACTTCAAGGTTTTTGGTTGAAGTGCTTCAAGCCTATGTGGCTCAACTGGTGATTGTGTGTGATGAGTTAGCATGATAACAATGAATAGATTGTGTTTCCATGTAAGCCTTGTGTGCGTGAAGGATCTTGCATGAAGGACATTGTTCCTATCTACCTCAGGATTGTGCGAAGTCTGTAAACGGTGATAACGTGTGATGGGTTATTAGCCACCATGAAATTGGTGGAAAATGGACAATGGAGAATGTCTTGAGATAGCATAAAGACTATTGCATTTAATGGAGTGTGATCAACGATCAGGATTGAACCATTTGAATTCCTTAACCTAACAGGTTTAGGGTTTAGGGTTTATACTACCGACCTATCTATTTTCCTATAAGGTCGATGTTGTGTCTCTTTTTGAAGTTATTGGCAAAAGTTGTGTGTGTGTATCCAAGAGAAGACATAGGTGATTCTTGTCAGACTAGAGGAGAGAAGTGATACCTGCAGAGTGTTGGTGCAGAAGGTGAAGAGGAGCTAGGGTGGATCTACATTGGCATTGAGTGCTGTTACCAGATCATTGAAATACCTATTGAACTCTAACCACCTCAATAGTTGGAAAATCCCTTAACAGGGTAGCTTTAACCGGCTTGCTGTATATCCTTTAACAGGGTGACTCAAAACCATTGAGTTCTTGAAATCCTCTAACATGGTAACCTTTAACAGGGTTTAACCCTTAACCGGGTATTCTAGCCATCCCTTAACCGAGTGATCCCTAACAGGATCGGTTCCTAATAGAACCTATTGTATCAGTCTTTAAGTAGACAAGGCTCCTAACAGAGCGGACTTCTAAAGAGTTCAAAAACAAGCTTGTGGGTATTCATCCCCACCATGGTTTTTCCCAGTTGGGTTTCCACGTGAAAAATATGTGTATCAAGTGTGATTTCTTCTTCATGTGATGCTATCTTGTTTTCTGTCAAGCGGTGAATCATGCTGATCTAGTTGCTTATATGTATATCTTTGATGGTAGATTACCTGCTCATGCATTAGGGTGAAATGGAAATGAAGTGTTAGATTATATGAGAAGATAAGTGTCAACCGGTTTATGCTTGTCTCAGTTATTCTGGGTTTTTCCAATTGTACTCTGTTTAAGGACTGGTGTTACTGTTTGTCTGTCAATGCACAGTGTCTGCTGACAAACTGGTTTAAGAGTGTGTTTTTGTCTATACTAATTCACCCCCCCTCTTAGTACCAGTTTGGTACTATTCATTCATCATTGAGTTATCAATTGGTATCAGAGCAACCTCTAGGTCATCTGTGTTATAAGCTTAACTACTTGAGGTAAAGATCCTAGTCTAATGATGAAGAAGGAAGGTCCAAAGTTTAACAGAGAAAATTTTAGTATATGGAAAGACAAAATGAAGATATACATTAGAAGCATGGGTGCCCAACATTGGAGCTATGTTGAGAATGCCTATGTTGCCCCTACCGGTACTCTCACCGATGACCAAAAGAGAGAGATGCAGGAGAATGGGCAAGTCATGGAAGCCCTAATTAGTAGTTTATCTGACATTGAGTTTATTGATGTCCAAGATAAGGTAAATCCCAAAGAGGTATGGGATACTCTTGAAAATATCTATGGCGATGATGAGAATGTAAAATAGGCTAAGGAAGAAAGCCTTAGAGGAAAGTTTGAAGACATGCAGATGGTTGAAGGTGAGACCATTCAACAGTATGGAATAAGAATCAAAAACATTGTTGGAGATATCAAGAGTGCAGGTGGTAAAATGGAATATTCCACTGTGGTAAGCAAAGTCCTGAGATCCGTGTTACTGGTCTATGCAATAAGGGTTGCTGCTATTCAGGAGCTGAGATCAATAGACAAGACTAAGGTATCCCTAGACTCCATCATTGCAAAGTTGAGAGCCTATGAGCTAAATAGTTTTGATGGTAGTGTTCAAAAAACTGAATAAACTTTTAAAGCTTCTGATGTACCATCCAGAAAAGGAAAAGAAGCTAGCACTAGTGGTGAACCAAGACAGAGCAGAGAAATGGATGATGAGGAGATTCTGATGGCATTTGAAGCTCTTCTTGCCAGGAAACTTCCTAAAAGAATTGGCAAATATAGAGGTAAGCTTCCTTTGAAATGCTTTTCTTGTAGCCGAATAAGACATATTGTTGTAAACTATCCTAATGGAAACAACAAGGACAAATTAGAAAGGTTCAAGAAATTCAAAGGAGGAAACCAGAGAAACTATTTTGTGGCAGTTGATGAAGGTGTCACATATGAGGAATAAGAGGATGAAGAAAATGAAGATATTGTGTTTATTGCTATCAAGGAAGATGTGTCAGACAAGAAGGCTCTTGTCTCTCGGTTTGATAATTCCAATGAGTGGATCATTGATAGTGGTTGTTCTCACCATATTATTGGTGATCGGAGAAATTTTCTATTATTGGAAGAGTATGATGGTGGTTTGGTTCACTTTGGTAATGATGCACCATGTATGGTCAAAGGCAGAGGGTCAATCTCTTTGAATGGAAAGAGTAGTGCTGATAATGTGTATTGGGTTGATGGTCTCAGACACAACCTTATGAGTGTTGCCTAGCTAAATGACAGTGGTCTCACTCTAGAATTCAAGAATGGACTTTGTAGAATCAAAGGAAAGAGTGGTGAATTGGTGGCCACCAGCATGTAGACCAAATATAAGTACATGCCTTATGGCTAAATTTGATGATAGCTGGATATGGCATAGGAGACTCTGTCATGTAAACTTTGATAACATTGTGAAGGCTAGTAAGATCAAGGCAGTTAGAGGGTTACCGGTGCTAAGAAAACCAGATAATACCTTGTGCAGAGAGTGTCAATTGGGGAAAATGTCTTCCTCAATCTTTAAAGGTAAATCTTTCACTGCTGACAACTTGCTTGATGTTGTGCATACTGATTTGTGTGGTCCTATGAAAACTAGAAGTGTGCAGGTTGATAGGTACTTCATGATTCTCACTGATGACTCCTCAAGAATGATGTGGGTCACATTCTTGAAAGACAAGTCTGAAGCCTTTGTAAAGTTCAAAGCTTTTAGAGCATTAGTGGAGAAGGAAAGCGGTAAAAGGATCAAGTGCTTGAGAACTGATCAAGGAGGGGAATTCACTTCCGGTGAATTCAAAAAGTACTGTGAAGAACATGGCATCAAGAGGCAACTATCTGCCCCTCGGAATCCATAGCAGAATGGCCTAGCAGAGAGGAATAACAGGACTGTGGTTGAAGTAGCTAGAACCATGTTGATTCAAGGAAAGGTAGCTCACACCTTTTGGAGAGAAACAGTGAGCACTGCAGTCTACATAATGAACCGAGTACTCATCAAGAAAGGTAAGGATAAAAATCCTTATGAGTATTGGACCGTTAAGACACCAGTGGTTAGCTACTTTAGAGTGTTTGGTAGCAAATGTTACTTCAAGAGGAGTGAACACTAGAGAAAATTTGATGCAAAATGTGATGAGGGAATATTCCTAGGGTGTTGTCTTCAAAATCTGATTCCCTTTAACATCCTCAAATTAATATGGTTTAAAGCTTGGTACAGAAGAGATATCAAAGATAAGGCAATTTTCAAGGCAACATATGACAAGGTTTGGATAGACCTTCTACACTTCGGGCTTCCTTGGAGCCCAGGTGGGTATACCTTTGTGAATTAAATTCACACTTTCGAACATAAACCCACAACAAACCAGTCCAGAAAACCAGTGGATTTATTCACCTTGAAATCAATTGAAAACAAAAGATAGAAATTGTACTTAATCTCAGCATTTCGATCAACAAAGCATGCAATAAACAACTTCAGTTAATACCAGTGCCTTATCCAAGGTCACAGAGTCATCTAAACTTAGATAAAACTCCTTAAACAACACATCTTTATATTACCCATCGGTTTGGTTTCTATTAATCCTTATATATGCCTAACACATATGAGAATTCAAGCATTCCAAACTAAGCTATGGTCCTCAAAATTCAAAGTTCCTCCCAAAGAAATTACTGGTATGAGTGATCTTGCGTATTTAATTTCCCTCCTAAAGAGAATAGCTAACAAGCACTTATACTAAAATTGCCTTGCAATTCCATTCAAACGGAACAACCCTTGATTATTCAGAATGAAAACAGTAAATAAAGTCATGAATAAAATCGAAGACAACACAAAGCTTTACTCAAAACTGATGGCCTGTATATTGATATTCAGTTCAAGAAAAATTACAATAAATTCTGATTCTCCATTAAACTTAGAAAAGCTCAGATAAATTTCTGCAGCGTTTTCTTACAAAATTTTTGTGATCTCTCTTCCTCTAGTCCTGGTATCCATTTATAACAACATGGATGCACAAAGCTTCGGACCTTTTGAGGAGAGTTTGTTACAATTATTTCTTTTCAAAAATTAAGAGGTTACAAATTTTCTGCAAAAAACAGTTACGAGCTCTTTTCAGCCTCTACAATTTGTTCAATAGGCTGTTCGGTTGCAACCTCTTCTGTCTTTTCAGGGGCACTCTCCAACTGTTCTGAATCATGGGTGGCATACTTAATTTCCCACTTACCATATATCTCTTTTGTCGGCCATGAAAAATTAATTACATCATCTTTAATCTTAGTCAACCGTTTCCAAGAATTTCTCAGTTTGTTGACTTCTGAATTAAGAAAACCATAATGTGATTTAATTTTCTCTATTTCCTGTATTGTCACAACAAAGAAAGAAGTATCATCAAGATCAATGATTCCTTTAACCCTTGCTGACAATTTAACTTCTATCTCCTTAAGCCATATTGGCTTGTCTTTTAACTGATCCGGATTAGCAAAAATTCCTAGGAGCAACTCAAAAACTTGATCAGTGTATTCCTTCTTACACAAATTAACCTTTCTATCCACATTATCCACTTCTGCTGCCAATTTTAATAAAGCTTTAGCGACATCAGAAGTGGATTTGATAATAGGATTGGCTCTCGCTTCATCACAGGATACACACATGAATTCTAGATCTTGCTCCCTAGGCCTCCATCTGTCAAAGATGGGTGTCAAAATGGCCTTATCTCTCCTCAGCTCATTCCATATCTCCATAATTTTTCCCACATTGTTGTAAAGCAATGAGGCATTTATTGTATCTACAAAATTGGAGATTGTGGCTCTTACCTTTTCCTCATATTTCCCTGCATATAAGGCCTGAGCTTGTTTCAGGTTTTCTAGTTCTTGAGGAGTAATCTCAATCATTTGAGAGCTGGAGGGTGCTGGAGATGGTGGAAATTCGATGATAGGGCTAGTAGGTGGAGGTCTTGTAGGAGAAGAGGAAATCATCAGTGTTGAAGACTCACCTTGTTGGTGCTGTCCCATCAGTTGGCTCTGCAATTTGGCAATGATGCTATCTTTGCCTCTTACCTCCTCCTTGGCACTGTTATAGGCCTTTAAAACTGTTTCCAACTTAATTTGGAGGGCCTCCTTCTCTTTGGCTTCTTTCTCCGCCACTGCAACACTGAATTTTGCAGTTTCTAACACAGTACTTGCAGCCTCTACTACCCCTGTACTTTGCACTCTTTTTACCATCATTCCACCAAGGTAACTTGACCTTGGGGTGTCTTTGCCTTTCTTGCTCTCATTTATCTTGAGAGACTACATGACTAGTGCAGCATTATCCTTATTGAAGGTAACCCCTTCCATGGGTTTGGTCTCTTTCCTTACTGCATCTAACACCAGGGCATCAGCAATATCCCACTCTGGCAAGATAAGCACTCCAGCTTGTGCTACTAGATCTCTTCCCTGCTCAGGAGTGATGGTTTTGAATTCTTCCATCATCTCCTATTTTATTTCTTCCTCCACTGAGGCTAGATCTTTATTAGGCTGCTCAACCTTTCTTGTCTCACATCTAGCATTATATCTATCTATATGTTGTTTCCAAATGAATTACATAAATGCTTCCGATGTGACAAAGTTGTCATCAGCTAAAAAGGCACTACTTGCCTTTTTTATCTCTAGATCCCACTCTTGGCCTTTGAGTTCAGTGGACGTAATATCCATGTCAGCATCAATGGGCTCTTCTGGCATCCCTTCCTCCACTTCATCATAGGCGTATGCAATTTCCCCTAAGCTTCCCAACTGCAAGAGGTGTTCAGCCGCTGCTTGTTCATCTCCTATATGGATAGGGGATTGGGATGGGGAATACAAGGGTGTATCTGATTGCACTTCCTTCCCCACCCTTTGTCTCTTTGGGTTGTCTTGGATGTCAATGACATCTTGTATCTTCCTCTTTCCTTTGGATGTAGAGGGCTCCCCTGTTGTAGGCACCAACACACTGTAACCTGATTTCTTATGCAATGTGTAATCACCAAGAGGAATTGCCTTGCTAGAAGTTGACCTACTTAGGATCACTCTGGCCTTTTTAGGGTTGCTTTTAATCATAGCTTCCCTCTTCTCCTTTAGTGTTTGCATTACATCTTCAAAGTAAACAATCAAAAACTTTATTTTTTCTTCCAATGGGAAGAAGCTAGACAATGGGTCATAGCTAGCATCAAATTGATGCACAAAATCCAAGGCTTTCTTGTAAGCCACCCACTTTTCTTTCCTTAATTCCTGCTCATCTAAATCAAATTCATTTCTAATGAGGTCTTCGGGAAATTGGAATTGATGAGGCCTACCTCTGCATGCTACCTTCTTCCTGAACACACCGTTGAAGAAGTCCTCTGGATTAGCACACCTGGACACTGCAGTAGATAAATGGTAAGGTTTGAGGAAATCCTCAAAACAATTCCAGCCTCCCTTTGTTATTATGAATTGGTGGGCTATGGTAGCTGTAGGGAAAATAGTCCCTTTACCTCTTCCTGTTAACTCTGCCTCTTGTAGGCCACCAATTTGTCTAAGGATCTCCACTATTCCCACTTTGAGAGGGACCTGGTAAGGTAACAAAAATGGAGTACCCCTGAAACCAAAAACTCTGAAAACTGTAGAGACTGGATATAAATACATGTCGCCCCAGTTATGAACAATTTTTATGCTCTCTGCAAATTCTTTTGGCCTTAGGAATTCCAGAAGAACCTTGGGGACCCTTGGGTTATCAGAGCAAAGGAGAGTCCTTATTTTAGATGCAAAATATTTATCAAACTTTAGGAAACTAGCATCCTCTCTGTCCCATGACAACACAGTACTCCATAATTGTACTGGCATTTTCTCTCCTTCCTTAGAAACTATTTGTCGAATAACTTTCCTTCAGTGACCCCAAAATGACATTTCTTGGGATTCAGTGACACACCAAATTCCAGGGCTTTATCGAACACCTTTTCTAGATGCCCACAATGATCATCAGCTTTCTTTGAAAAACAAGTAAAATCATCTTGGTAAACCACCATGATAATATTTATGAATTCCTTAAAAGCCACATCCATAGCTCTCTGAAACGTAGCTCCTGCATTTTTTAATCCAAATGGCATTCTCACATATACATAAGTTCCCCATGGAGTAGTGAAAGCTGTTTTAAACTGTTCAGACTCCTTTACCAACACTTGATTATATCCTGAGAAGCCATCCATCATGGATAAAAGATCACAACCTGTCACTCTTTGTAGCATTGCTTCCATATTTGGGGATGAATAATTATCTTTTAGGGAAGCAACATTCAGATTCCTAAAATCTACACACAATCTAATGTCTCCATTCTTCTTCCTTACTGGGACCAAATTGGAGACCCATGAAGAATGCCTTATTGGTTTGATAATTCCCCCTTCTCTCAATTTGGTCAACTCTTGTTGCATTTTTGTTTCTAATAAGGGGTTGATAGGTCTCTGTTTTTGTCTGAAAGGCTTAGCATCTGGAAGTAAAGGAAGTTTATGCTGGAAAAGATCTTGTCTATATGCCTTTAGGTCTTCATAAGACCAAGCAAAGACATGCTTATACCTTTTCAATAAATTGATAAGGTTAGTCCTAACATGAGGGGGTAATTTCTTTCCGATATATACCAGCTTAGGAAATGATTCTATCCCCAAGTTTACCTCTTCTAACTCTTCTAACTTAGTGGTAGATTGCTGGTGTAAATGACTATCATTGTAACTAAACATGCTCTCCAGCTCCACCAACCCTTTAGGTATCTCATTGGTTTCCAACTGGACAACATCATTTCCGAATACTGTCTCTCTATTATCTACCACTTCCACCAATGCATTGCAATCAATCTTTTGTCCATCATAATCATCAACACATTGGATAAACCTAAGAATGTCTTCATCATCAGCAAAAACTTGCCAATTGTACACATTATCAGGGATAGTAGGTCTAGATTTTATCTCCATAGTGGAAATACCGGTTAGTGTTGCATCATCATTTTTCAAAGCAACATTAGCTAGGAAATCTGCCATAATATTTTTGGTTCGCTCTATCCAATTAATAGAAAATGCATCAAAATGCTCAATAACATCCCAAACAACATGCTTATATTGCTTCAATTTATCATTCTTGGATGCATATTTAGATCTCACCTGAGAGACAACCAATTCTGAATCTCCCATTACTTTCAACAGTTGGATTCCATGCCTTTTTGCAACCTCAAGTCCTAGTAACAGGGCTTCATACTCTGCAGTATTATTTGTGCACTGGAATGCCAATAAGAATGAGTACTTAAAAGTTATACCTGATGGGGACACAAAAAGAACCCCTGCTCCAGATCCTTCCTTGGAGAAAGCTCCATCAAAATACATCTGCCACAACCCATACTGCTGTGCTTGTAACTCAACTACAATTGGGTCAGTATTCTTCAATTGAGGTGAGATTGGTTGAAGTCTGAAGTTATCTAGATCTACATCAATCATACAATTAAGCATACTAGGGTCCACATTTTCAATTACCTTAGGAGCTCGCGGCTCTTTGTATAGTTTGACCTGGTTACCACCAATAGGGATAGTAGCATAAGACAAGTCCAGTTGAACATTTCCCCCTATTGCTGCTGCCCACTGCCTAGACAGTAACATACCATAGTGAGGCTTAGTATCAGTAACAATAACATCCATTTTGTAAGTGGCTTCAGGAAATACTGCTATTTTTACTTCTACATCTCTCATTGTACCTATCACAGGCACTTCTCTGTTATCCATGGCGTAAAATTTCCCATACATAGTGGTTACTGATAACCCCAATTCTTTCATAACACCATAAGGCATTACATTAGTAGCAGCTCCTGAGTCTATCATGCAGTTTTTAATCAACTGATTATTGACTAACAAAGTAACATAGAAGGGATCTACCTGAGAAGGCTCCTGAGTGATAGTGGTTCCAACATAGACTTCTGGGGTTTGGAACTCTTGATCCTTTCCAACTTTAGCTAAACCAGTGGGTAATACTATGTCACTATCAGATATACTAGAGAATAAAGACAAAGCTGCATCCTTATGTTCTTTAATCTTTAGCAATTCTATTAATGGAACAGTGACTTTCATTTGAGTTAAAGCTTGAGCCATATCAAATGTAGAATTATTACATTTTTCAGTATTAACCTTAACCTTTTCTGTTTTGAATTGGCTTACCTTCTTCACTGTCTCTGCTCTTGGTACATCACCAACATTTTGGTCATCTATGCCTTTAGGTAAATCTTTAACTGGTTCGCCTTTTTCTTGACTGACCTTGGGAATAGTAGAAGCACTGCTTGATGCCCCCTTTTTAGTGACTTATTTTACAAACATAGACCCTGGCTCACCCTGATCAGTATCTCTCTTGGTGCTTCTCAGATTATAGTTGTGTTTTGTTTTGGCAATTGCAGCCTTAGTGAGATTTCTAACTTCTTCTTCACTAGGCCTCCTAAGATGAACTTCTTCATCTTCAATTGTTACCACATTCAATGTGGGATGCCAACCTAAGGCTAAATGTCCTTGCACTAACCTTTCACTATCCAACACATCACTATATTCACTTTGCATAGATTCCTCATCACTTTCTACAATAATTTCAAACATATTAATGTCAGGCTTTGTTTCTGGTCTCATAGATTCTTCCAAAGCTTAAGCCACTGCACACTGATGAGGAGAATGTGGTCCATCACAAGCAATACACCAAGGAGTATTTTCTATATTATTAACAGCTTTCCCTTTCAAAGGATCCGGTGTGTCTTGACTTTGGGCAATTTTGGGCTTCTCAATTTGGGGTTTACCATCTTTCCAATTTGTATTGTATGGTATATTATGTAACCTAGGAGGTCTATCTTGCCAATTATAATGGGGTTTATCATTTTTGCTAACCTTCGCAGTCAAATCTTTCATAGCAGTAACCAGTTTCTTCATTTTATCATCCTCTTTAGCAACTTTGTTAGGTTGCTGTTTGGTTTCATGCCATAATCTACCATCTGTCCTTCTTCCTAATTTTCTAGATGCTTTTCTATTGCTTTCTACATTTATAGCAATTCTAAAAGCATCCCTCAAGTTATGAGGATTTTTATCTCTCAAAATATAGGCCATTTTGGAGTCAAATGCATTGTAGTATGTATTAAGACACATGTTATCATCTAGCCTCATCACTTGATACAACCTGTGCATAGCTTTCTAAAATCTGGCATTGAAATCAATGACTATTTCATTTTCAGATTTTCTAATATTATTGAACTCATTCAACATGAAACTCACATTAGTCTTGTCACCATACTATTCTTGAAAACAATTTTTAAAATCATCCCATGAACCTATGCTTTTTACTGGAAGACCTCTGTACCAATCTCTTGCATCGTCAACCAGAGATTGAACAAACAGCTTCATAATAACATCTTCATCTACTATCTCATAATCATTTATTAAATCCCCAAAGGACTTCAGATGTTCCTCAGCACTAATTGCATTGTTCCCAGCAAACTTATGGAGCTTGTCTCTTAGCTCAGTAGGAACATGATTTGGATATCCTGGGATCCCATCAAAAAACAATTGCCTATATTGTTCTAGATTGATTGGCCTTCTTTGAAAAGGGGCTCTAGCACTATTATTTCCCATGGTCATTTTAGCTTTTGGAATTGGAGATTGAGGCACTTGGGCGTATTGTTTATTCAAGGGTATTTGACTTACTGAGGCAATATTAGCATATACTGCAGGTTGAGTATTGACCTGAGGAAAAGAAATGTATTGGGGATTAGACTTGCTGAGATCTTCCGATGGGAATGTAATAGGGGGAGCCTTTAAGTAATTAATCTTTCTTTTAACTTCCTGATTCGTTGCTTCTAACTCAGCCTTTTCCAGTTCCATTTGGAGGTCTTCTTTTTCCTTCCTCATCCTTTCCATCTCTCTCTCATGCGCTAGAATCCTATGAGAAATCCCTTCTGCAGTTTTAGATTCTACTTCATCATCTACCCATTTCTATTTTCCTTTGTCTAAATTGGCTTTAGGAAGCTGGGAGTCATTAGATACTTCCCTAATTGGCTGGGCTACTAACTTAGAAGCTGGTCTAGTCTTAGGGATTAGGATCTCCCTAATCACTGGGCCTTCCTCATCACTTTTTTGTTTTTCCTTAGCAAGCACCTCAAGATCAGCTATCTACCTAAGGAGCCTATCTCTTTCCATTAATTTGGCTTTAACTTCCTTTTTCCTTATTTTCCTCCTTTTGGGCTCTTAGGGAGATTAAATGATGGACTCTTTTGTTTAAATCTTCAATCTCTAGAGACATCTTATCTTCATTAGGGTAGTTTTCTTCAGAGTCTGATGCATTAATTTGATCTATGCCAATTAGATTGATGTTCCCATCTATTATCCTAGGCACTGAGTGCCTAATTGCATTTGAGCTGGTTCTATCTTTTGCAGAAATACTAGCATGAGATAGATCTCGATTTAAAATAGGGGCATCATCAATATTTCCAAACAATCCTGAATGGAAACCTAAAATATCATGCTCTGAATCTCTAGAAGATGAATTTGACTTTGCATAAACAGGTCAATCAGGCGTCTTACCAGTATTATTGTTTTTCTGCACCCACACAGCATTTGATGGCTCATGCATCACAGATCTCTTCTGGCCTCTTCGTGACTGTTTTGGCAGACCTTCTTGCAAGGTTTCACGAGGATGTTTCTTCATGAATGATCTTGTGTTCTTGTTTCCTTGCATCTCACTTGTCTTCTTTTTAGAAAAATTTGTATCTCACAAGGACTGGTTCAATAGTAACAGAGTCGCCACCCACAAACTATGGGAAAAATGAAAACAAGCAATCTTACCCCCAAAGACAACAAATTTCTTTACAAATCTCGGCACAGATCAGTATTTATATTTTCATTATAACTCTCCCTAGCAGAGTCGCCACTTTTGTAAAAAAAAAAAAAGAAGTTTCTCGGCTCTCTCGCTGTCCAACTGGCGAATTGCAGTTGAGCCAGGTCGGGCCCCAAAGCGGATCCGACTAAAAAATTTTTTTGTTTTCATGCGACTGATAACTGGAATGCCTCATGGACCTCAAACACACCTCTGGAAGCAATTAGCATCGTTGTCACATCATCAGACTGAATTTTGTACCCTTCAGGTGATTACGCCATAATTTTCGCATTTAATCGCGAAGACGTAATTTTTAAACTTGTCAAAACACGTTTCTGGAGCTCGCCGTCTGATAGGCGTGTACTCTGATATACAAGGATGACTTCTACCAAATGGTTTCTCAAGATGAGTGTTGAGCGAAGAGATATTAATTTCTGAAAACGGCCAACTGGCTTTGTCGACACTGCGGACCTGACGAAGTCAATGTCTTGGCAACACATGACGCCTTTCTCAAAAATATCAAACGACCTCTGTAGGCTCTCAAATTCAGAACATAGGTACCTTATAAGTACATATTAAATATTTGAATTCTCAGTTTGATCACCTGACTAACAGGATGCAAATGGCGCACACACAAAAATGGCTACATTAACTGATATAACACTGGAAGTGCGGATAACTGAAATTGATGGCAAAATGAGCTCTATTGAAAACCGATCAAACGGATTGGTAGAGACTTGAAATTTGAAAAGTAGCTCACCATTTATACCAACATTATCCCAAAACAAACATTCTGACATGATGCTTACTGAGGCAACTTTTACACTTATGCGAAACAGGGCTTCGACTAGCTGTCGAAACAGGGACTTGCCAAACCACACAAATTGTAAACAGATTTGGCTTTAAAAACTGAGCAAATGGATTCGTTAGGACTTGAAATTTTGCAGACTAACTCACATTTATGCGAAGAATTGAATCCACTTTGAATTTATCTATGATAATCAATAGGGAAAAATATGTAATCGCTCAAAGTAGGCTACTCAATAAAATCTGCATTTGTGCCTAAAATGCACTTCCAGCTCACCCTTCAAACTGGGTACCTCATAAACTTATCCAAAATGAATTCTGAAAGTTGCACATCACTGAATAGGCCAAATGAAAGGTGTAGGACATGAATCCCGAGCCTTACCCTCTGAAAATCAACTGCTCCCATTTTACCCTCTCGCAAACTAGGCCCTTCAAACTGACTCATTTAGATACGCAGAGCAAATTTTTGGATTGGGCCTCTAAACTTCACTCAATTTTAATCAGTCCCAACATAGGGTATTCCACCAATAGCAAAGCTCTCAAGTGTTTCAACAATAGGACTCAAAGAATTATGGAAAGCATCAATGTAAGAGTTGATGAAACCTCTGAGAAAACTAAGGAAACCAGCAGTGAGAAAGTGGTAAATGAACCGGTTGCAACCTTCTGGGAACCGGTTGTCAGTCAACCAAGTACCAGTAATAGTGTTCCTACACCGGCAGATGTAGATGCTGATACTGATAGAGATGAGGATGAAGAAGAAAAGCAAGAGTAATCTATCAAGACCATTCCTCAGTATGTCAAGCTAAATCATGATGCTTCAATTCAGGTTATGTTATGTAAGTTTATAATCTCTACAAATAATAGTATTAGTAATAAACATAATAATTTTGGTAGAGATTATAATATTATTTCCCTCATTCCCATACATACCCATTTAATCTCGTGGTATCAATTATTATTGTTTATTACTATTCTTATTTGTAAGTCTTAAGAAAAGAACTTATTATGTAACAAGATAACGAGATGAACATCAATCTTGAAACAAAAGGGATTGATTAAGGTAACACCTAAGTAATTAGTTACATAATATGCATAATTTATTAGATTGTATTTTTATGCTCACAAAAGCAGCATAGCCATCTCTGATTTGCAGGTATTCCCCTTACTAATAAATTTGTTGGTAATTATTATATTAATTAATTATTATTATTTTATTTTTTTATAAGAGATAAGGATGCAGGAATCCTTACAAGAAGAAATGTCAGAGAAAAATCATGTATGATCTTTGAATTTGAGACCAAATCATTCAAAGAGGCACATAAAGATGAAGACTAGATCAAGGCAATGGAAGAGGAACTTGACCAGATAGAGAAAAATGGTACATGGTCTTTGGTACCCAGACCAGAGCATAAAAATGTGGTGCAGGAGCACCCTTCCAAGCTCTCCCTCCTCCTTGTTTTTTTGGTGTAATGCTTCTTTTGAAGCCTTTGTATATAAAATAATGAGCCATGTGCTCATAGGTCCTAGTTAGGGTCCTAATTGAGGTCTTAAGGGTTATAAGTCAAGATTGAGGATTTCTTGAAAATTGAGGGTATGTGTGCCTTGGAGGTGTTGAGGGGTCCTTTATAACATGGTGGTGTCCTTAGGTTGGCCCAATGTGGGTCTAGGATTCATGAAAAGCAACATTGGGAAAGTTGCTCAAAAGTTGCATGACAACTTTTAAAAGTTGTCAAACAACTTTTCCACCATGATGTCAAATTCTTTAGGTTAGAGTGGAAAACCCTAGTATGGGCACACAAACCGAGGTATGGGTAGTATAAGTATTTCCAAACCCTAAGTTAATGGGTTGGATGTCAGACATTGTACGGCTCAAGCAAAGTGACCGGACTGTTATTGTTTGTTGGTTATCAGTCAGTTTGAATGAAGGAACCAAGCAAGTTAATGGATTGATTTACATGCAAAGTTATGTGGATTGTATTCTATGGTGTAAATACTTTCATTTCAAGCATTTAGACTAGGTTTTAGTTTGTAAGTGTGGTGTGCTTGTAAATATTCCATAAGTTGTTTTCTTACTGTCCAGTTTTGGACAAGATTGTGTAAATGACTGCATAACTCCATTCCCCATTGTGGAACCACCATGAAACCATGGTGAATGAGACTACAGACCTTGTACCATACTACAAAGCAAGAAAGGCCCTTGAAAATGTAGGGAGGCCATCAAGAGACCCAATCCTAGGCGAGACTAAACAGTGCTCGGCCAGGAAGGGTTAAGTTGCAGAGGTATTGGAGAGCAAGGTTGGTTGGAGAAGAGAGGACCCTTTGGAGGAGTTGGAGAGGGGTGAGTGAAGTACCATTGGTGTGAAGGAGAATCTTCCATAGATCCAGACAAGGTGGAAAGAATAGAAAACCTGCATTGTGTCCTTGGCAGGTCCTAAAAACCCTCCTAAAAACCCTTAAAAACCTTAAAATCTACCTAAGGCATTGTACGGCCACTTGGAGGCCTAAAAACTAGAAAATCCTTGAGCCCTTGTCAAATGAATGGTTGTACATTTTGGGTGTTTGGGTTGTTTATGCATCATTTGTGAGAGGGAGCCCTAAAGGACCAGCTAGGAGGCCTAATTGGTCCTAATCCTTATAGCCCTATTTTGTAGTAAAAACACAAAATAGTGAAATCGGTAAGGGGTTGAAGGCTTGAAACCTCTTTGGAGCACATGAATGGGTGGAAAGACCATGAATTAGACCTAATATAACCTTGCTAAGACCTTGGAAGGTGTAGAACAAGCCTAGCCCTTATTAGCCATAGTAAGGGGTTTTGAGCCTCATGTATAGGTGAGACCTTAGCAAAAACATTGCAACTCATTGGTGGATGGATTGGGCAAGGTCAGGGGACTCCTCAAGAAAAGGAATTCCTAGAGACCCTAGGGTGTGTGGAGAACACCGAGTGATCCAAGGAAAGGATCCAAGAGCATAGACTAGGCTAGTCTATCCCAAACCCTAGCCCATCAGATTGGTATCAAAGCTAGGTTAAAGATTTGTTGGACTGTGTATGTCTCTATATATTGGTGAATTAGTAGGGGAGAGCAGAATGATTACTAATGCAGAGCTAGCTAGGGAGGTAGAAGAGAAGAAGGAGAAGAATAGACTCCTTATAGAAGCTATGAGTGAGATAAGGGATAAGCTGCATGAAGTGGTGGATCAGAGGACACATGAACCTTGGGGAGAAGACACCAAGGCCAAAGGCAAGAAAACTATTGACATAGATGACATTATACCTGAACTAGATCCCTTGTTTAATGAACAACCATTTGTAAAGGCTACTAAGGCTTTGAACACCAAAGCTTTTGGAGGATTGCCACATTTTAGTGGAAGAATGGACATAGACACTATTATGGAATGGATTGAGGGCATGGAAAACCACTTTGAGTGTGAGGGAGTGACCGAGGCTCAAAAGGTTAAAGTTGCCAAATCAAGATTAAGGGGAGCAACTTTGACATGGTGGAAGTACCTGCAAGAAGAAAGGGTTAGCATGGGGAAGCTACCTATTGCCAATTGGAAGGCCATGGTGAGTAAGATCAAGGAGAACTACTTACCAGAGGATTATGAACTTCAACTTCATAAGAAGAGGCAGGGCTTGAAACAAAAATACCTTGATGTGACCTCCTACACTGAAGAATTTCAAAAAATTTGTCTTAGATCCAAAGTCCAAGAAGATGAATCTATTAAGGTGGCTAGGTATCTAAGCGGCCTAAAGTGGAACATTCAAGAGGAGATAAGGCTATGGACTCCTACTACTATTCAAAAATGTCATCAGCTTGCTGTCAAGGTGGAAGAGAGGAACAAAAGGAAAGGAGACTCTAATAACAGGGGTAGAGGCAGAGGTAGAGAACAAGTGAATCACCAAGGTGGTTACCAAAGCAAAGAAAATGAGCAGAGAAACCAAGGAGAAGCCAAGTTGACTGAGCATGGTAGTGAAACTAGTCTTAGAGGAGGACATCCTAGAGGAAGAGGTGCACAAGGTGGTCCAAGTAGGGGTAGAGGTAACTCCTACTTTGCAACAATGAAGTGTTACAATTGTGGACAATTGGGACACCCGGCATATGGATGCCCTGACAAGCCTACCTCATCAAACAGTGGAAAGAGGGTTGCTTATGCACATGAAGACTCATCAAGCAGCAACACACCTTAGGTGGACCATACTGAATCAGAGAGTGGAGAAAATCTGATGTTCAATAGGGTCTTGATAAGACATCTAGTCAAGAGTGAACCTAAGCATAGGAGAGCATTGCTTAGGGTGAGATGCAAGATCCTTGGTAAAGTTTGCAAGGTGATAGTTGATTCAGGGTCGACTGATAACATAATATCAGAAGAGGTAGTTAGGAAGTTGAAACTTACAAGGATACCCCACACTAACCCATACAAAGTGACATGGTTGAACCATGAGCAGAGTGTGCTAGTCAATGAACAAACTTGGGTAGAGTTTTCTATTGGAGGATACAAGGATAAGATCCTTTGTGATGTGTTGCCTATGGATGCTTGTCATCTACTGCTAGGAAGACCCTGGCAATTTGATAGGAAGGTGATCTATGATGGAGAGGATAACTCCATATCATTCAAGAAGGATAGCAAGACCTTTAAGATTCAATCTTTGACAGAGAATGAAGAGGGCACTTCAAGAACACATAGTGTCTTAATGGCTATTGGTAAAGAGTTCTTAAACTTACTACATGAGGAGGAGATGGTAAAGTGTGCCATCTTTGTGAAACCAAAGGAGGAAGTAGACAAGTTGTAGGCAAAAGTACCCAAGGAGGTGAAGCAAATGTTGCAAGAGTATAAGGACATAGTGAGTGATGGAGCACCTGCAACACTCCCACCTAGAAGGTCTATAAGCCATCAGATAGACTTTGTTCCCAGGACATTCCTACCTAACAAGGCAGCATGTAAGCTCACACTTGATCAGAATAAGGAAGTAGCAAGGCAAGTGCAAGAGTTATTGGAACAAGGAATGATTAAGAAGAGCATCAGCCCATGTGCAGTCCTGATAGTGCTAGCATCCAAAAAAGGAGGTAACTGGAGACTTTGCACTGAATCAAGGGCAATCAATAGGATCACCATAAGGTATAGGTTTACTATTCCTAGAATAGAGGATTTGATGGACTATCTAGGAGGTGCTATGTATTTTACCAAGTTGGACCTTAAAAGTGGTTATCACCAGATTAGAATCAAGGAGGGTGATGAGTGGAAGACTACTTTCAAGACCATAGAGGGATTGTATGAATGGCTTGTGATGCCATTTGGGCTAACCAATGCCCCAAGCACCTTCATGAGGTTGATGAATGAGGTGTTGAAATACTTCATAGGCATATTTGTGGTGGTGTACCTAGATGAAATTCTCATCTATAGCAGAATGAAAGAGGAGCACCTTGAGCATTTGAGGTTAGTCTTAGAGAGGTTTCATGAGGAGAAGTTATCCATCAACCTAGAGAAGTGTGACTTCTTTAAGAAAGAGATGGTCTACTTAGGATTTGTGGTGTCTAAGGGAACCTTGAAGATGGATCCAAGCAAAGTGGAGACAATCTTGAATTGGCTTGCACCTAGAATAGGGACTGAGGTAAGGAGTTTCCATGGATTAACTCAATTCTATAGGAAATTTGTGAGGAACTTCAGTGGCATATGTGCAGCAGTCCTTGACACCATTAAAGGAGGCCTTAAAACTAAGTTTAAATGGACTGAACAGGCTGACAAAGCATTTCAATTATTGAAACAAGAAGTAGCCACAAAACCTATCCTTCTCCTACCTACTTTTGATAAGCTATTCACATTGGAGTGTGATGCAAGTGGAATTGTAGTAGGTGGTGTATTGAGTCAAGAGGGAAGACCTGTGGCATTTTTCAATGAGAAGCTTAATGAAGCAAAGAAGAAGTACTCAGCCTATGACCTAGAGCTGTATGCATTAGTGCAGCCTTTAAAGAAATGGAGGTATTACCTACTCGCAAAGGATTTTGTGGTGTTCACAGACAACCAGGAATTGAGTTACATTAACCCTCAAGAGAAGCTTAGCAACAGGCATTTGAAATGGATGGAATACCTCCAATCCTTCACCTTCACCATCAAACATCAGAAGGGGCAACTCAACAAAGTGGCAGATGCATTAAGCAGGAAGTTGTTGACAGTTCAAGAACTACAGTTGCAGAGCATAGGAATAGAAGGTTTCAAGGACCTCTATGAAGGAGATGAAGACTTCTCACCAGCTTACAAGGTTTTCAAGGAGTTTGAGAACCATTTCCATGGTGAGTATGCAGATTATACTCTCCAAAATGGTCTCTTGTTCAAGGGTAATCAGTTGTGTGTACTGAGAGGATCTATGAGGGAAACCCTCATCCAAGAGAAACACAATGGCAATTTAAGTGGACACTTTGGAGTCAACAAAACCTTGGATTTGGTACAGAGATACTATTATTGGCCAAAGTTGCTAAGAGATGTAAAGAGGTATGCGGAGCAATGTGGTGTCTGTCAAAGAGAAAAAGGAGGATCAAGCAATGCTAGTCTCTATCAACCATTTCCGGTCCAAAACAGACCTTGGGAATGCATAAGCATGGACTTTGTAGTAGGACTTCCCAAGACAAAAATAGTTATGGACAACATCTATGTGGTAGTAGATATATTTTCCAAAATGAGCCATTTCATCCCATGTAGGACTACACATGATGCAAGCTATGTTGCACATCTCTTCTTTAAGGAGATTGTTAGAATTCATGGACTCCCTTTAAGAATTATTTCAAATAGGTACAACAAGTTCATGGGCCATTTTTGGAAAACATTATGGAGGACACTAGGAACTAACTTGTCATTTAGCTCAGCTTATCATCCACAAACAGATGGTCAAACTAAAGTTATCAACAAGGTGTTAGGCAACTTGTTGAGGTGTTTAACTAAGGAGTATGCACAGACATGGGACCTAATCATTCCTCAAGTAGAGTATGTGTAGGTCCCAGGGACAACTAAGAGGGGGGGGGGTGAATCAGTTGTCTAATAAATTCAAACCAAAATCTTATCAACCAACTTAATGCTTAATACCAGTAAGACAGTTAAATGTGCCGGTAAATAGTGTTAACAAGAAATGTTGTACTGGTAAGAATTAATGCATGAAACATAAGCACAAAGTCAACCACAACACATGATACAAATATTTGTACATGGAAACCCTGTAAGGGGAAAAACCATGGTGGGAAACCTTACCCACAATCAGATGATGCTATTGCAGATAGTAAGTGTACAAAGAGGGGTCTGCACATGCAGAAAGGCCAACAGCATAGAGCTCACTGCTCAAACACAAATGGGAGTCACACTGACTATAGTTGGATGGTTAAATCCAATGAGAATGTACTGCACAAAATAGCATCTTCATATGCTGGATTCAATACTAGTGTAATGCTGATATGCTTCTATAAAAACCTAACTTCACCTTCAAATGATGTCTTCATGTATATCTTTGCTTGATCTCACATATATCCTTCCTTAAATCTTTTTTTGCATTCCACATTTGATCTTACAAATAAGATCTTACATTTATAACATACCCTAAGACTAATTTTAGTAGGTCGGCTCTACAAGATATTACAATAAAACATTTTACAAATAATACAATATCCGATGCAATAACCAATTGAACATGTCAGCTTAATGCTTTTATAACAATAATAAATCATCTCCATAGCATGCCATGCTGATTTGGAAAAGATAAACCTGCCAATGTAACCCTAGATAACCTGGACCTATTTGCCGGTAAAAGCAAATATGCAAATAAGAATATACCAATGATATTACTTCAAGAAAAGTGTCCACATGATGTCTTCGACATTACCAAGTGTCTTCCATGTCATTGCAGGTACCGGTGAACATTATATCATGTCGGTTAACCATATACTAGTGATTGTTTGAATAGGTTACTGATTGCCGGTGAATGTTGCTGGATCTCCAAAGTAGGTGTATTTAGAAGGTGTTGACATCAATGACAAAACCATACCAAAATACCAACAATCTCCCCCTTTGGCATTGATGGCAACACAAGATGGAAAATCCATCAAAGTGCCAAAATAGAAATGCCAAGTACAAAAACCAATTCTCCCCTTGGGAGTAATATGTGTTTATACAAAGATTTGTTTACAATACCAATCTCTCCTCAAATAGATAATGCATTTTTCCATATATCTCTCCCCCTTTGACATCAAATGCCAAAGTCACAAAAAGGTCAAGTTCATACAAAATACCAACCAATTCAATATACCAACTACTCCCCCTAAGAAGTAGCTTCCTCATCAAATACCAGAATAAAAGATTTGTCCATTTAATTCTGTCGGTTGATGACAATCATCAATTGTCTAAGTCTCTACCGGTGGAGGTAAGACTCCGAGCTGATCTCTGAGATACTCAAAAGTTTCCTTAGGCAAAGGTTTTGTAAAAATATCTGCAAGCTATTCTTTAGTATTCACATAAACCAGTTTTATTTCCTTTTCTTCAACTTTTTCCCTTAGAAAATTCAGTTTGATAGCAACATGTTTTGTTTTAGAGTGTAATACTGGATTCTTAGATATATCAATTGCTGTAGTGTTATCACAATATATAGTAATAGATTCCTTGCATTTTACCTTTATGTCTTTCAACATTTGCTTAAGCCAAAGTACCTGTGTATAGTTTGTTGCTGCTGCAACATATTCTGATTCTGTTGTTGATAAAGATGTACAACTCTGTTTCTTACTTAACCAAGAAACTAATCTCTTTCCAAGAAAGAATGGTCCTCCAGTGGTTCTCTTTCTATCATCCACATCTCTTGCCCAATTTGCATCTATGTATGCATATAGATTAAAATTTTCATCTTTAGGATACCATAATCCAAGATTTGTTGTGCCTTGTAAGTACCGAAAAATCCTTTTTACTGCTGATTCATGATTTTCCTTGGGATTACTCTGAAATCTAGAAACTATACATACTACATTCATAATATCAGGTTTGGTTTGTGTCAAATACAGTAAACCTCCTATCATAGATTTGTATCTAGTTGGATTAATAGGTGTAGATTCATCCCTTTGAGATAATTTGTCATTTGTAGTCATAGGTGTGCTTACCGGTTTAGAGTTCTCCATCCCAAATTTCTTGAGTAGTTCTTTCAAGTACTTAGATTGACTCAAAAATATGCCTTTATCAGTCTGTAAAATCTGCAATCCTAAAAAGAATTTTATTTCTCCAATCATAGACATTTCAAATTCATGCTGTATTTTAAGAGAAAATTCTTTGCATAATCTATCTTCTCCTCCAAAGATTATATCATCAACAAATACTTCCATAATCAAAATGTCATCATTAGTTACTTTGTAATATAAATTGCTATTTGCATTTCCTTTAGTAAAACCAATTTTTAAAAGATACTTATCCAATCTTGCATACCAGGCTCTTGGAGCTTGTTTTAGTCCATACAGAGCTTTTCTTAATTTGCAAACCACATCATTGTTATCTATCAAAGAAAATCCATCAGGTTGTTCAATATAAACTTCCTCTTCAAGATCTCCATTCAAAAATGCACATTTAATATCCATTTGATAAACTTTGTAATCCTTGTGAGCTGCAAAGGCCAAGAATAATCTAACTGCCTCAATTTTGGCTACCAGTGCAAAGGTTTCATTGTAGTCAACTCCTTCTTTCTAAGAATATCCCTTACACACTAGTCTTGCTTTATTCCTGACAACCTTACCATCTTCATTGAGTTTGTTTCTAAATACCCATTTGGTTCCAATTACATTTTTATTTTCAGGCTGGGGAACTAATGTCCAAGTATTATTTTTCTCAATTTGTCCTAATTCTTCTTCCATAGCTTTAATCCAAAATTTATCTTCACATGCCTCATTGATAGATAATGGTTCAATTTGAGAAATAAGACATACTTCTTCATTTGCCAATCTTCCTCTTTTCATGACTCCTTTAAATTTGCTTCCAATTATCTGATCTTCAGAATGATTCAGTCTTACATACCGGGGTGTCTTAGTCTTTTGTTGTTCTTCAATTACTATGGTATCCACTAATGATACCGGAGTAACTGGATCATCATTCTGTACCAGTGGATTTACAGTTGGTTCATTTGTCATAATTTTTGTTATCGGTTCAGAGTCTATATACCTTGAAGTTGCTCTGAATTGTTCATCAATCTTTACATTTGTACTCTCAACAATTTTCTGTAATCTTTTATTAAAGAATCTATAAGCTTTACTCTTAGATGAATAACCAAGAAATATTCCTTCATCACTTCTAGGATCAAACTTGCCAGTATACTCATCTCTTCTAATATAACATTTACTTCCAAAAATTCTAAAATACTTAAGAGTAGGAGTATTACCAAACCATAGTTCATGAGGGGTCTTACTGGTTTCACCTTTGATGTGAACTTTGTTGAATGTATAGACAACAGTGCTTACTGCCTCTCTCTAGTACACATGTGGTAGATTTGCTTCTGATAACATACTTCTTGCTACATCCAAAATAGTTCTATTTTTTCTTTCAACAACTCCATTCTGTTGTGGTGTCCGAGGTGCTGATAACTGTCTTTTGATTCCATTTACTTCATAGAATGTATTAAAATCTCTAGATGTGAATTCTCCTCCTTGATCTGATCTTAAACATTTAATTTTCTTACCGGTTCATTTTCAACCATTGCTTTGAATAGTTTGAACTTCCCAAGTGCTTCTGATTTTTCCCTGAGAAAAGTAACCCAACACATTCTAGAATAATCATCAATAATTAGCATGAAATATCTATCACCTTGTAAGCTTTTAGTTCTAGCCGGACCACATAAATCAGTGTGAATTAAACCAAGAGCATTATTGGATTTTTCTGGAATACTTTTGAAACTAGTTCTAACTTGTTTTCCAAATTGTATTATGAGGTTTCATAATTTTAGGTAGGTCTCTAACTGCCTTAGAAGTACTGATTTTTACCATGCAATCAAAATTTACATTAGTATAACCATTCTTAGTAACTTCCCAGATGTCTTTACCAATGCAATTCAGATGTGTCTCCATTCTGATTTTCCATATTCCATAGTTGGTTCCATCAAGTTTAGGACTATCCTTTCTGAAATAATTAGGAGACATTGGATCTCCTCAAGTTGTTAAACTTCTGCAAAAAAAAAGAGGACTAGGCTCTGATACCAATTGTAGGTCCCGGGGACAACTGAGAGGGGGAGGGGGTGAATCAGTTGTCTAATAAATTCAAACCAAAATCTTATTAACCAACTTAATGCTTAATACCAGTAAGACAGTTAAATGTGTCGGTAAATAGTGTTAACAGGAAATACTGTACCAGTAAGAATTAATGCATGAAACATAAGCACAAAGTCAACCACAACACATGACACAAATATTTGTATGTGGAAACCCTGTAAGGGGAAAAACCATGGTGGGAAACATTACCCACAATCAAATGATACTACTGCAGATAGTAAGTGTACAAAGAGGGGTCTGCACATGTAGAAAGGCCAACAGCCTAGAGCTCACTGCTCAAACACAAATGGGAGTCACACTGACTACAGTTGGATGGTTAAATCCAATGAGAATGTACTGCACAAAATAGCATCTTCATATGTTGGATTCAGTACCGATGTAATGCTGATATGCTTCTACAAAAACCTAACTTCACCTTCAAATGATGTTTTCGTGTATATCTCTGCTTGATCTCACATATATCCTTCCTTAAATCTTTTTTCACATTCCACATTTGATCTTACAAATAAGATCTTACATTTATACCATACCCTAAGACCAATTTTAGTAGGTTGGCTCTACAAGATATTACAATAAAATATTTTACAAATAATACAATATCCGATGCAATAATCGACTAAACATGTTGGCTTAATGCTTTTATAACAATAATAAATCATCTCCATAGCGTGCCATGCTGATCTGGAAAAGATAAACCTGTCGGTGTAACCCTAGATAACCTGGACCTATTTGCCGGTAAAAGAAAATATGCAAATAAGAATATACCAATGATATTACTTCAAGGAAAAGTGTCCACTTGATGTCTTCAACATTACCAAGTGTCTTCCATGTCATTGAAGGTACCAGTGAACATTATATCCTACCGTTTAACCATATACTGGTGATTGTTTGAACAATTTACTGATTGCTGATGAATGTTGTTGGATCTCCAAAGTAGGTGTATTTAGCAGGTGTTGACATCAATGACAAAACCATACCAAAATACCAATAGTATGCATATAATGATAGTGTTAATAGGACCACTGGTAAAAGTCCTTTTGAGGTTGTGTATGGCAGACATCCAAGGGGAGTCTGTGAGTTGAGAGACCTTGGTACTATGGAGATGAAGAGTGGGCAAGCAGAGGAATTCACTCAAACCATCAAAGAAGTTCATGATCAAGTCAAGAAAGCCATCATTGAATCCACTCAAAAACTGAAAGCCAAAATGGATGAGAAAAGGAGAGAGGTTCAGTTCAAGGTGGGTGACTATGTGATGGTCCATTTGAGCAAAGCTAGGATGCAAAGTGGTAAGCCTACCAAACTGCAAATGAGGAGGGTAGGATGTTGTAGAATCCTGTCACAATATGGTAAGAATGCTTACAAGGTTGACCTGCCTTCAGATTTGGCTATATCACTTGTCTTTAATGTAGCTGACCTGATCATGTACAAGGGTGAAATAGCAGGGCAAAAGGAGACCCAAACCAAGGTACTGCAGGACCTAGATGTTAATGTCTTACCACAGGTGAAGAAGCCTATAGTAGAGGAGATCTTGGACTCAAGAGTGAAGAAGTCCACCAGACACCAGGTCTACATGGAACACCTGGTGAAGTGGGTAGGTCAGCCTAAGTCTGAAGCTATCGGGGTTGAAGAGAGTAGGTTCAAGACACTTGGCATAGACCTGGCTCTCATCTCTTCTTCTATTTCTTAGTTGCATGCAGAGGTGGAGTATGGTGCAGGAGAACCCTTCCAAGCTCTCCCTCCTTCTTTTTTTGTTGGTGTTATGCTTCTTTTGAAGCCTTTGTATTAAAATAATGAGCCATGTGCTCATAGGTCCTAGTTAGGGTCCTAATTGAGGTCTTAAGGGTTATAAGTCAAGATTGAGGATTTGTTGAAAATTGAGGGTATGTGTGCCTTGGAGGTGTTGAGGGGTCCTTTATAGCATGGTGGTGTCTTTAGGTTGGCCCAATGTGGGTCTAGGAGTCATGAAAAGCAACATTGGGAAAGTTGCTCAAAAGTTGCATGAGAACTTTTAAAAGTTGTCAAGCAACATTTCCACCATGATGACAAATTCTTTAGTTTAGTGTGGAAAACCCTAGTATGGGCACACAGATTGAGGTATGGGTAGTATAAGTATTTCCAAATCCTAAGTTAATGGGTTGGATGTCAGACATTGTACAGCTCAAGCAAAGTGACCGGACTGTGATTGTTTGTTGGTTATCAGTCAGTTTGAATGAAGGAACCAAGCAAGTTGATGGATTGATTTACATGCAAAACTATGTGGATTGTCTTCTATGGTGTAAATACTTTCATTTCAAGCATTTAGACTAGGTTTTAGTTTGTAAGTGTGGTGTGCTTGTAAATATTCCATAAGTTGTCTTCTTACTGTCCAGTTTTGGACAGGATTGTGTAAATGGCTGCATAAATCCATTCCCCATTGTGGAACCACCATGAAACCATGGGAAATGGGACTGCAAAGCAAGAAGGTCCCTTGAAAATGCAGGGAGTCCATCAACAAATCCAATCCTATGCGAGACTGAACAGTGCCCCTCTAGGAAGGGTTAAGTTGCAGAGGTCTTGGAGAGCAAGGTTGGTTAGAGAAGAGAGAACCCTTTGGAAGAGTTGGAGAGGGGTGAGTGAAGTGCCATTGGTGTGAAGGAAAATCTTCCACCAATCTAGACAAGGTGGCAAGAACAGAAAACCTACACTGTGTCCCTGGTAGGTCCTAAAAACCCTTAAAAACCATAAAATCTACCTAGGGCACTGTACAACCACTTGGAGGTTTAAAACCTAGAAAATCCTTGAGCCCTTGCCCAATGAATGATATTCCATTTTGGGTGTTTGGGTTGTTTGTGCATCGTTTGTGAGAGGGAGCCCTAAAGGACCGGGTAGGAGGCCTAATTGGTCCTAATCCTTGTAGCCCTATTTTGTAGTAAAAACACAAAATAGTGAAATCGGTAAGGGGTTGAAGGCTTGAAACCTCTTGGGAGAACATAAATGGGTGGAAAGACCATTAATTGGACCTTATATAACCTTGCTAAGACCTTGGAAGTTGTAGAAAAAGCCTAGCCCTTATTAGCCATAGTAAGGTGTTTTGAGTCTCATGAGTAGGTGAGACCTTAGCAGAAACATTGCAACTCATTGGTGGGTGGATTGGGCAAGGTCAGGGGACTCCTCAAGCAAAGGAAGTCCTAAAGAATCTAGGGTGTGTGGAGAATACCAGGTGATCCAAGGAAAGGATCCAAGAGCATAGACTAGGTTAGTCTATCCCAAACCCCATCCCATCAAAATGTCATTAGTACTAAATGGGTTTTCAGAAATAAGCTGAATGAGGATGGCCGAATGATATGCCCAAGAAGAAGGAGAAGACTATGGACAAATCTTTTCTCCTATAGCCAGATTGCAAGGAGTTCGTATGCTTCTTGCATATGTAGCTTTTAAAGGTTTCAAAGTATATCAAATGGATGTAAAATCTGCATTCCTAAATGGTGTACTTGAAGAGGAGGTGTATATTGAGCAACTAGATGGGTCTTCCCTATTTGAAGATAGTGACATGGTATGTAGGCTACATAAAGCCTTATATGGTCTAAAGTAGGCACCTAGAGCATGGTATGAACATCTGCATTCCCATCTTGTGAAGATTGGATTTGAGAGAACAAGTGAAGATAGCAATCTCTACTTGAAGTCTGAAGGAGATCACATCCTGATCTATGAGGTATTTGTTCATGAATTTATCTTTGGTGAAGATGACAAGATGAGTCATGAGTTTGCAAATGAGATGAAGAAAGAGTTTGAGATGTCACTCATAAGGGAGATTAAGTTCTTCATTGGACTGCAGATCCAGCAGATGAAAGATGGAATCTTTATCACTCAGTCCAAGTATGTCAAAGAGGTGTTGAAGACCTTTGGCATGGAAGGTAGCAAACTGGATGGTACACTAATGGTAACCAGTTGTAAACTATCCAAAGAGGATGACTCAGTATTGGTTGATGAGAAGGAATACCAATCCATGATTGGTAAGTTGCATTATGTAGTGCATAGCAGACTGGATATTGTACATGCAGTTGGCATTACTACAAGGTTACAGAAAAGTCGAAGAGAATTCCACTTGGTTGCAGTCAAGTGGATTCTTAAGTATTTAAAAGGAACTAGTGACTATGGGTTATGGTATCCATACAATAATGATTTTAACCTGAGAGTGTTCATAGATGCTGATTGGGCTGGTAATGTAGATGATCGGAAGAGGACAACCGGTGGTGCATTCTTTCTCGGTGGTAGAATAGTCTCATGGATGAGTAAGAAGCAGACTTGTATCTCTTAGTCTACAGTGGAAGCAGAGTATGTTGCAGCTTTCATGAACCGCACTCAAACAATCTGGATGAAGCATTTATTAAATGGATTCAAAGTTTTTGTATCTGAACCGGTAAGTATATTTTGTAACAATACTAGGGCAATTAATATCTCCAAGAATCCGGTTTTACATTCTAGAATCACGCACATTGAGCTTAAGTATCATTTCTAGAGGGAAAAGGTTCAGAACAAAGAGATTGCACTGGAACATGTTTCCAGTAAGGAGCAGTTGACAGACATATTCACCAAGCCTCTCCCAAAGGCTACATTTATGTACTTAAGAGGTGAACTAGGGGTGTTGCCCCTTCAGGAGGTAAACTAATGGCATATGCTCCACATCAGTCAAGTATTTCTTAGTCAATTTTTTTTTTTTGGATTGATGTGTTGAAGGATGCTACTCCTCAGGGGGAGTAGCATAATGGAACATGGTAGCTTGTGCCTCCACTTTGGCATTGTTGTCAAAGGGGGAGAAGATGTGAAGTGGAGAAGATATCTGTAGAAATTGGGGGAGAAGATGTGAAGCGGAGAGATATCTTTGTATATTGCCATCAATGCCAAAGGGGGAGATTGTTGGCATTATGTTAACTGGTATGAGGACATAATGACATTGTGTGTTGTCATTGATGTCAATATGATGAAGTGAAGAGAACCGGTATAACACTGTGAACTGGCATTTGTGCCAAAGTGAAGCGGTGTGTTTGTTCAAGGTGAACTGGCATATGGTTATGGGAACCGGCACATGGAAGCATTGTATGACTACTGGTTTGTAGTCTCAACTTCAGGGTTTCCAATTGAAGTGCTTGAAGCCTGTGTGGCTCAACTAGTGACTGTGTGTGATGAGTTAGCATGATAACGATGAATAGATCATGTTGCCACATAAGCCTTGTGTGCGTGAAGGATCTTGCATGAAGGAGATTGTTCCTATCTACCTTAGGAATGTGCGAAGTCTATAAACAGTGATAACGTGTGATGGGTTATCAACTGCCATGAAATCGGTGGAAAATGGATGATGGAGAATTTCTTGAGATTGGATCAAGACTGTTGCATTTAATGTAGTGTGCTCAACGGTCAGGATTGAACCGTTTGAATTCCTTAACCTAACAGGTTTAGGGTTTAGGGTTTTTGTAAGGTCGATGTTGTGTCTCTTTCTGAAGTTGTTGGCAAAATTTGTGTGTGTGTATCCAAGAGAAGAGATATGTGATTCTTGCTAGACCAGAGGAGAGAAGTGATACCTACAGAGTGTAAGTGCAGTAGGCAAAGAGGAGCTAAAGTGGATCTGCATTGGTATTGAGTGTTGTTACCAGATCATTGAAATACCTATTGATCTCTAACCACCTCAATAGTTGGAAAATCCCTTAACAAGGTATCCTTAACCAGCTTACTGTAAATCCTTTAATAGCGTGACTCAAAACCATTCAGTTCTTGAAATCCTCTAACAAGGTAACCTTTAACATGGTTTAACCCTTAACCAAGCATTCTAGCCATCCCTTAACCGGGTGATCCCTAATAGGATCGGTTCCTAACAAAACCTATTGTATCAGTGTTTAACTGGACAAGGCTCCTAACAGAGCGGACTTCTAAAGAGTTGAAAAACAAGCTTGTGGGTATTCATCCCCACCATGGTTTTTCCCAGTTGGGTTTCCATGTGAAAAATATGTGTGTCATGTGTAATGTCTTCTACATGTGATGCTATGTTGTTTTATGTCAAGTAGTGAATCATGCTGATGTTTTATGTCAAGCAGTGAATCATGCTGATCTAGTTGCTTATATGTATATCTGTGATGGTAGATTACCTACTCATACATTAGGGTGAAATGGAAATGAAGTGTTAGATTATATGAGAAGATATGTGTCAACCAGTTTATGCTTGTCTCAGTTATTTTGGGTTTTGCCAGTTGTACTCTGTTTAAGGACCGGTATTATTGTTTGTCTATCAATGCACAATGTCTAGTGACAAACTAGTTTAAGAGTGTGTTTTTGTCTGTACTTATTCACCCCCCCTCTCAATACCAGTTTGGTACTATTCATTCATCACTGAGTTATCATATGAATCAAAATGAAGCATATTCAAAGACTTGAAAACAACATGAAACCATACCCAACCCCAAGGGAGAGGTACATGCCAATCGTCAGTCGGTGATCTCTTATTGTTCTTCTACATCTTCAAAAGCCCCCAATTGATAAAAATTAGGCTTGATGAATGTTTGAGTGATGGATGTTGAATGTTGTTGAAGACTTCAAAGATCTACTCTTTCACTCCATAGAAGGCTCTAATACTCGAAAAATGTGTTCTTAGATTCTTAGAAGAAGACCCCTTCAAATAAAGAAAGAGATCTCTTAAGTGTAAAACCCTAGATCTTAATTTCATGTTTAGGCCGACCTAGGATTTGAATTTCCCACTGCTATTTTGGGGTTAAGCATTATTATATCATAGGATTGTGCTCCTAAAGTTTTGGGAAAAAAGTCACGGATCATGTGCATTCCCTTCATGGTCCGACCAACTTTTCACGAAATTTTTGGTGCTATTAGATATGATGATATTAGAGCACATCCCAGAGTTACAACTGATTTCAAGATATTTTGATATCCGAAATCGGGCCTAAACGGTTGAAATAAGACATAATTAGGGTTTATGATTAAATGATTCATTGGAGAAATAAGATGAAAAGGGGCATTCTTAGGGTAAAGGGCCCAACTTTGTAATGTGTAAATTAATGAGACATGACCTTATATTTAATTAAATTAATTAATTAAATGCTTAAAGGGGAATGAGAAATGCAAGATGCAAAACACACTAAGGTGAGTGCTAACCTAAGTGTGAAATTGTACCACCCTAGAAAGGGTGTACAATTTATGACACTACATTTAGCCCCTACTTTAGTGGTCATATGACACTACATTCATATGCAAGATAAAGTACAGAAAAGTAAACATCATTTGAAAAATGATATATCCATAACCATAAGTTGTCGAATGAAGCCCCCAGCGGTATCTGCAGTACATAGTTAGGAACCACACCTTACAAAGCCACATGTTAGATCAAAAAATCACCTAATTCTTCCTAAGGAAGGTGATGAAATTTTTAGGTAGCTATATTCCCCCTCTATTTTGACTTGCTTATTTGTGAGGTGAAACAGGGTATCATGTTTTCCACATCGAATTGTGATAAAGATTGTGATGAAGCAAGTTAAAAACAAGGCTTGATTACTCATCCAAGAACATTAGGGAACTAACATAGAGTGAGAAGGTTAACTCATGATTCCAATGCCACCGACTGTGCGAGAATTGGAGCTTCCTAGCTCAAGATATGACAGATTGAAGAAAAAGTACAGAAATTAGGGTTTTAACTTAAAAACATAAAGAAAAAGTGCATAACACATAAATATGAAAGTCACACCTTCATTTGTCACTTTCTAAATTTTTGGCACTATTCATTATAGAGGATCCCATCTACAAGCCATTATGCCTCGATGATGACCTGAGCGACCTACGCGGATAGAGATCCTGCACTAGTCCGTACTCATCGGCCAACCTCTCGACGGGGTGAGTTGACCTTTTGTTGACTATATTTGACTTTTAGACATTTTCATAGTTTTCAAAAGTGATGATGTCATCGCTTAGTCCGGGCTTGGGCCCTCCCTTTGGACACCTAGGGGTCCTAGGGCACTCTGGTCCTCCTAGGGTGCCATGGTCCCATCTGGACACCATGGTCCCCTCTTGGCACCATGGTCCCAGTAGGGCACCATGGTCCCAGTAGGGCACCATGGTCCTAGTTGGGTGCCCTAGTCCACTCAGGGTGGCCTGGTCCTTGTTCAGGGTGACCAACAATGACATAGGATTAGGTGATGAATGCTAGAAATAATTAACTGATTGCATTGATTAGACAATGATAGATAATTGATCGATTACTGATGATAGATTTCTTTGCATTTTGCAAACACTATTGTACATCCATGAGCATACCATTGGTCTCACCTTTTGGAGAAAATCCCAAGGCTGACAATAGGAGAGAGGTAATTTCTACATGCAATGGGTTTGTGGGATGTGATGACCATGTTAGCCATCTGATTCCATTCTACGATGTTGATGGCATTGATGGAGAGGTAGGATGCAGACAACTTGACATTCTCACTACCTATGGGGGAGATGATGGTCACCCTTGAGGATGTATACCATATTGTGCGCCTACCCATTAGAGGAGAGATTTTTAGATATCAATCTAACCATACAAAGGAGGATTATAGGAGAGAGCAAGTATATGCTATGGGGAGAGTGATACACAGCAAGATGATGGGTCGCATTTTTGTCAGTTGGCTCCTACACGCTATAGGGGAGGTTCCATTGGTGAGGCGACTCATGATTGCGACCCTTACATTAGTCATTTTCTCTAATGGGTGCGGTGCACATATGCACAAATAACTCATCTATGCCATACGAGCCATGGAGAGACATAGGAGAGTATACTTTTGGGGTTGGAGCATGCTTGCACATCTCTATCACGACCTTGGGGAGTATGTGTTCAGACAGGGATGCAACCTGATGACATGAACACTATTATAGGTGTGGATGTTTGAGCATATTACTTGCACTAGACCTAGTGGAGCCCCCATAGAGCTAGTCCCAGAGCAGCCTAGGGTATATGTTTTTCCTCTTACCCATTAGTGGCAATTTGATGATCTCCTATATTGGAGGTTGAGATTGGATAGATTGACAACAAGCAGAGTCATATGGAGATCCTACCTCAGGATGTCCATGTGGGCATAGCTACATAGACAGATGTTCAGCATGCAGAGGAATCATCTACTAGAGGGATGGTATAGCCACATAGTCATTCCTTTCTACTTCGACCAAGTTTATCGACAATTTAGGTTTGAGTAGTGTGTTCCTACTAACGTGCCTGTATATAGCCAACACTCACAAGTGATGTCAAGGCTAGGAGCCATTCTTAGGCCTACTAGTGATGAGATTGACATCACAGATTCAGATGGGTTAGATTAGGACATAGCAACATATTATAGAGATGATTCAGGTATGCATGGATGATGCATCACATGGTGGGGGAGAACATACCCTAGAGCTATTTTCCCAGTAGGCTTCCCTGGAGGGAACCCCAGACCATAGAGACAGTGAAGCAATGAAGAGGGATCTAATGCATCCAAGGATGATTTAGATAATTAGGGTGATGACACAGAGGAGCAAAAGATCCTTAGAGATGGAGGCAATCCTGATACCAGAGAGGGAGATCAGGATGGAGATAATGAGGAGGATGAGGAGGAGGATGAGGATGAGAATGGGGATGAGGATGAGGATGAGGATGAGGAAGAGGAGGATGAGTCAGGTACAGTTCATCACTGTTGGGAGGATACCAAAGCCTTTTATCCACCGAGTCACCCATTGCAGGTAGAGAGGGATCCCATAAGAGGTTTGGGTCCTGATCCACATCGTCCCACACCTACTGTATAGAGGCAATATGAGCACAGAGAGCCTAGTAGTTCCTAGTCTTAGGCAGTCGCTGTCCATGATCCCCACTAGCGAGAGGGAGATCTAGGTAATGTGCCCTGTTAATTTTTAACAAATGCATCTTACCTACTTTAGATTTGATGATATAGAATGTTACTGATGAATAAAATTCTCTCCATCTTGCAGCCACCCTCCAGGAGTGGCGTTCTCTGATTCAAAATGCAGTGATAGACCTTATTGTGATCGTGCACTTTCCTAGTTCCTCAAAGATAGTGCACAGATCCCAAAGGAATGTAGGATGACATGAGGACCTTTTCTCCCCTATTCAGACGAAGATGGAGGTCCTACGAGAGAGATTACGATAGAGAAAGTGTGACCTTGTAGTGTCATAGACAGAGGTAGCCACATACCGAGGGATCGTAGGGGCTCCTCGCGGAGTCACTTGTGGTCCATATCACAATTCACCCCTATGGGGCCACTCCCACAGCCATATCAGAAGGGGGCATCTATCCATCATCCTCGTGCTACTAGTCCTAGGGATAGGAGATGATTTTGATGTATTGATGTATATATGGTGACACTCATGATTATTTTATTTTTAATGCTTAAACAATGTACACATTACTTAGATTAGAAGTAACATATTGAGTAATGAGCATGCATTTCTGATTTAATTTCCATGTGATTGATTTCTCAATGCTTCATGATTAAATTGATACATATGTGATTTAATTAAATAACTAAGTATTTAATCAAATTCTACTTTGATGATGTAAAAAAAGAATGTATTAAGCCTTAGAAATATATAATTAATATGAATTAATTAATTCTAATTAAACACAACATGATATAATTTCTACTTAACACATAAGAAATTGTATAATATGCTAACACATATGAAATGTAAATCCATTATAGTTTACATAAAAAGAATCCAAGACAAACAAATAAGTAATGAAAACATGCTTGTCAAGAATGAAGTAATGTAGACTAAATAATACAACATCATTTAATCTTACACACTTTAATGAAGACATGCTAACATATTACCTAATTTTTGAAGAAAAATATATAGAGAGAGAATAGAAAGAAGATTAGGAAGAGAGAAAGAGAAAGAAAAATAAAACAAGGCATAGTATCTATGAAGGTGCATATCATTTATGGATTCCCTGAGAGGTGTACCTTCCACATCTGATATTGTGTAAGAACCTGATCCATAGACCTCCACAATGATGTATGGTCCAAGCCAATTAGGATTCAACTTTCCCTTCTCCTCAGGTAAGGCATTCACATTCCGTCGATTCTCACAAAGGACTAAATCCCCTACTGAGAAGGAACGTTGAATAACTTTATCATTAAAGCTTTGTTGCAAATTTTTATGAAACACTTGAATCTATTTGAGGGAATTTATACATCATTCATCGAGCATCTCAAGTTGTTAAAGTCTTTGCTCTCTATAGGAATCATCATCCACTATACCCCTAAGAGAAACTCTCAAAGAAGGAATTTCTAACTCCGAAGGCATAATGACATCAACACCATAAACAAGATTATAAGAAGTACAACCCATAGCAACACATACACTCATGTGATAAGCCCAAAAAGCATAATTCAATTGAGTATGCCAATCCTTAGCATGCTTGTTTACAATATTTTGAAGAATTTGTTCAATTATCCTATTAGAAGACTCAACTTGACCGTTTGATTGAGGATAGTAAGGTGTAGAAAATTTATGTTGAATATGATATTTCTCGAGAAACTTCTTCACATCCTTATTTTTGAATGACGTTCCATTATCTAAAACTAAGGTGAAAGGTATCCCAAATTGAGAAATAATGTTTTCCAAAATGAATTGACAAATTACTTCAACGGTAGTGGATCGAAGAGGAAAAACTTCTACCCACTTTGTAAAAGTAATCATTGGCTGTTATGATGAAAGTGTGTCCTTGAGATGAAGGAGGAGATATTTTACCAACAAGATCCAAACCCCATGTAGAAAAGGGCCAAGATGCTACCTATGATCAAAGCTCTTGGGTAGGGGCATGGATCAAATCACTATGTTGCTAACATTGATGACATCATTTAACAAACGCAAAGGAATCCTTTATCCATGGTTTGCCAGTAATATCCCATTCAGATAAATCTTTGAACTAAAGACCTACCCCCCGCAAGCACCTGAATGTGCTTCTTTGACAGCGATAGGGACGTCAGCCTTGTTTAAGCATCAAAGAAGAAGACCATTATAACCCCTCCTATAGAAAACTTTAGAAAGGATAATGTATCTAGCAGCCAATTTGTGAACCCTAGCCCTACTATTCTTATTCGCACAATCAGGAAAGGTACCATCACTCAAATATCTTACGACATGTGAGTACCATTCATCAGAATCTATAATGCAACAATATGCCACATCACTAGGATTATCAGCAATAGCCGAGGGAGTAAGGTTGTGAATAGTGAATTTAAGATCTACCAATGTGGTCCTCTAGAGACACAAGAGATGAAACACATGCCATCACATCAGCATGTCGATTATCTTTTCTAGGAATGGGCTACATGGTATAAGAATCAAATTTTTGTAACAAGGATAAAGCTAGATATTTATATTGTGATAGTTTGTCTTGTTTAGCTTGATAAACTCCTATCACTTGTCTTATGATTAGTTGAGAATATCCATAAATATGTATATTTTTCACACTCAATGCCAAGGCTGCTTTAATTCCAGCTATAAGAGCTTCATATTCAGCAATGTTGTTGGTACATAAGAAATTTAGATGATATGATAAAGGAATAGGCTTCTTTTTAGGAGAGATTAAGACCACCCCTACCCCCGATCCTATATGACACTTAGAGCCATCAAAGTACAATTCCCAAGTCTCATCAACCTCAATGTAAATAATGCATTCATTGGGAAAAGACTCTGGATTAGGTAGGGAGAAGGGTGAAGGAGCATCAACTAAATGATCAGTCAACACTTGACCCTTTATTTCCTTTTGTGAGACAAACTTAAGGTCAAACTCGATCAACATCATAACCCACTTAGCTAAGTCTCTAGAAAGGTGAGTATTGGAGAAAAGATGCTTAAGAGGATCAAATTTAACTACAACATGAATCTCAGCATTCAAGAGATAATGCCTCAAATTCTGGGTTGCAAAGACTAAATCAAGGCACTGTCTTTCTATTGTAGAATATCAGACTTCATAATTGAGTAGAGTGCGAATTATGTAATAAATCAGGAATTCTCTACCATCCTTATCACATTGTGCCAATAAGTCTACAAGAGCTTGAGGGGAAGCAATGGTGTATAGAAGGAAAGGCTTAGTAGGATCAGCCGATTGAAGAATGAGAGGATTGGCGAGATAAGTTTTTAGGTCTTCGAATGCTTGATGATAATCCTCATTCCATTAGAAAGTGCTATTCTTTAAAAGCAATTGTGTGAAGGGAAAGGTATGATCCACAAGTTGAGAGACAAACCTACAAATAGCTTGGATCTTTCCTTACAAAATTTTTAGTTGAGAAACATTCTTAGGAGGTGGCATATTAAGGATAGCATATATCTTCTTTGTATCCACCTCAACTCCATGATGTGAAATTATGAATCCTAATAGTTTTCCACTATCCACACCAAAAGCATATTTTTGGGGATTCAAATACATGTTATACTTATGAATTCGCTGAAAGATTTGACGAAGGATCTTACAATGATCTGTACGAAGGACGGATTTGACTAAGATGTCACCAACGTAATCTTATAAGGTCTTATGCATATAGTCATGGAATATGAGAGTCATAACATGCTAATAGGCTGTGCCCACATTTTTCAATCCAAAAGGCATCACAATCGAACAAAACATATCCCAAGGAGTGGTGAAAGCAGTTTTATATTGATCTTGGGGACTGATGAAAATTTGATTATATCATGAGAAACCATCCATAAAGGATAGTAAAGTATGCCCTGCTACCGAATCTACTATCATATCAATATTTGGGAGGGGAAAATCATCCTCTAAAGATGCCTTGTTAAAATCACAAAAATTAGTACACATCCTAGTCTTGTTTTTAACTTTAGCCACAACCACAATATTTGAAATCCATGGGGAATAATCGATAGGACGAATGAATCCAGCATCCAACATTTTTTAAATCTCAACTTTAACAAGTAATGCCACTTTAGGGTGAATCTTTCGAATCTTTTTCTTCATAGGTTTAGCATTAGGAATTAGGACAATGTTATGAGTGACAATCTTAGGATCTATGCTAGGCATGTCAGAATATATCCAAGCAAAGATATCAGGGAATTCATGTAGCAACTAAGCATATTGTTTTTTCTCTTCTTTGTCAAGACATTTCCCTATCTTGATGATCTTATCTTCAACACAAGGATCCATCTTGATATCAATTGTGTCATTTATTAGGAGATTGCTTTGTTGAGGAGTATCTCTCAATTGAGGAAAGTCTTTAACTATCTCATCATTATTTATTTCTTTCCCAAAGTAAGCTTTCCACATTTAAACAATAGGGAAAACTACAATTATGGTCATAATTAAGAAGGTTGTCATAAGCTCCTAAGAATTCAGCTAAGGAATCATCGGTAGAAAAAACATCCAAAGCAAAGACACAAGAAGGATCAAAGTCAGTATATTCTGGATATTTTAGTGAGAGAGAAGAATAAATGACATTAACACTAATAGATGGTCTCTTAAAGGCTTTAGTATGCTTGAAAGGATCATAACCAAGGCCAAATGTCATATCACGAAAATTGTTTTCCAAGGGAACTTTAATCCCTTGCTCTTGAGCACCACATCCATTTCCATTATATCCATACCTAGCCAGGATGTGAAAACCATGACCATAAAGGTTGGTCATTTCTGAGGAAGAAGGAGGATTTTCAAAAAGTGAAGGATCAAAATCCTCTAAACCAGAAACTAAGGGAGATGAAATCTAAGAAGCCACCACAAAGTTATTACTCAATGGCCTAGACAAAGTAGATTTCTTTTTAGGTTCTTCTTCTTCTTTCTTCTTTTCGACCTTAGGTTCTCTAGGGGGAATTTTGTATTCCCCTACAAAAGTAGGATTGAAATCAAGGGATCCCCAATCATCTTCTACAAGAATTTGTTTAGGAGAGAAAGTATTCTCAATCATAGAGTTAGGTTGAGAAGATTCTTCCTCAAGAGCCTTAGGTCCATTTGAGGAAGTATCGAGGATTGATCAAGATATAGGAGACATGTTTGATGAACTAGTCATAGTAATCAGAGTAGAAGCTTTAGAGGAGTTGTCTAAGATAGTTGGCGAAAAATTGATTGAAGATGATTTAGAACGTGATGTCTGTAAACAAGCCTGGAATCTTGTGTCACCTAACAATGTGTATGTTGTATTATTGTGAATAAACTTCATTTGCCTATGCAATGTAGAGGGAACAACTTGCATGCTATGAATCCAAGGTCTTTCTAGCAATAATTTGTAGGTCAAGTGTCTAGACATAACATGGATAGGAGTAGGTAAAGTAACAGGTCCTACCTTAACAAGCAAGGTGATGATACCTAATGAAGATTTAGCAACATTATCAAAGCCACAAATAGTGAGAGAATCATGCTTAATAAGAGATGTATCAACATTGATCTTATGCAACAAGTTAATGCTGCAAACATTAAGGCCATAACCATTGTCCACTAATGTTCACCTTATCACTCTATAATTTATGATAACCACAATCATTAAAGGATCATATTGTTGTTGAATTTCAGTAGAAGGCAACTCATCTCTTGTAAACACAATCTGAGCTTTAGGTGATGTAATAGAGTGAATCAAGGAAGCCATATTATTAGATGTCACTACAGGTGGGACATTCAATTTTTTCAAGGCATCTTGTAGCATTCCATGATGAGTCGAGTAATTTTGAAGCAAATCCCAAAGGGATATCTTGGCAGGAGTAGCTTTAAGTTGTTCCACAAGATCATATTCCTTACCAATGGTTTGCGAAATGCGAGGTGCTTGAGGAAGAATGAGTTGAGGATCAGGTAGAGGAGTCAGAACAACCAGAGGAGGATTAGGTTGCCTATTTTTTCTCATGTTATAGGTATGAGAAACCACATTATAACTATTCTTAGCTAGTTGTCTAGCATAGCTATAAGGACTCCTAGTGGGATTCCTTCCTTGAACCGTAATGAAAGGTTTGTTTGGAGTGCTAAAGGAATGATGACTATATCCATCTTGAACTGTGAAAAGAGGTTGATTAGGAAGAGGTGAAGCCGGAGAAGGAAAAGCACCTTGGACAACAAAAAAAGGTTTTCTATGTTTATTCACATTGATCATGTTGAATAACTTTTAGATGCATTATTCTTGTTTGAAAATTTAGGCAAAGACATAAAGTCACCAAGGGCATCATCAAATAAAGCATGGTCATAGTGATTGAAAGGCTTATCTTTGGACTCAAAAGGAAACATAACATCATAGAGGGAATCATGGGAGTCAACTATGTTTCTAGATCTAGTGGAGGAGTTGATAGGAATGTACCCATGAGATGGATCATTCAACTTATCTTTCTCATCACCACAAAATGACATAGTAACAAGGTTAATTCACTTTTGAAAAAATGAGGGTTTAGAAGGCTTAGGGTTAAAAAACTCATCTAGAGCTTCATCTAATTCATCCTTACTAAACTCAATCAAATAAATTGCATACATCATCAAAATATGAATATCTTGTAAATAGAAATTTGACATTTTGAAATGAAAATTGCATGAAACTTAAACACACAATGCAAGGAAAATGAAGGAAACCTATCTCCTTTTCTTTTTATTTTTCTCTTTTTTTCTGTTTTAAAAATAAATGAAATAAACTAGATCTAGATCTAACAATGCAATGAAATGAAAATGAAATTATGTTCACAACAGGTTCACCAAAGATGTATAGGGGAAAAAGTGAGACTAAGTATGGAAACCCTAATACCACTCTCATACACACTCATGGAATATGAAAGAGCCGAGGGAGATAACACATGTTGGCTACATCTTATGAGAAAGAGAGAGCCATGGATTACCTCTTAGGTTTTCTATTCCTTTGTTGTAAATGAGAGAGAGGAATGATGCAAAATGCAATCTAACCTAGAAAGCAAGTAAGCAAACAAACCCTAATTTGAGAATACAGATAAAAAAATAGTTGATACACTTCTAAAAAGTACAGATCATAAGGAAAAATTAGAGGTGCACTTATGTCTGAAATCTGAGCAGAAATGTCTGGGACCAAGGTGCCATGCCACTATCTTGATTCTATAATTCTGGAGCTACAACTCACAGGAGGGATTTTGAGATCTACAAAGTACTGTTCTATCAAGTCCTACTGAAAAAGGATAGGACCATGGCATCACGCCATTGTCCTGGGTAGGACCAATGCACCATGCCCCTCTCCTTGACATATTTATGCACTTCTGAGGCTTCTGGGTGGTGTTGATGTCTGTTACAGATCTGAGACTGCTTTTGGATTCCTGTTTCTGCACTTGCAACTGAAAAGGGAAGGTTTCGGTGGCTATATAGGTTTTTTCCTTAGTCAAACCCCCGTGTTGGTGATTTAAACCTCCACAAATAGCCGTTAATGTACAGAAAATGTGTGTGCAAGAACCTTGTGTGTATGAATGAAAGTAAATAACCTAGAGCAACCCTAAAGAGTAAACCCTAATTGCTTATAATTGATAAAGTAAATGGTCTAAATACATAATGAAAAGTGATTTAAAGCATTAATATGAATCAAAATGAAGCTTATGAACAGACATGAAAACAACAAGAAACCATACCCAACCCCAAGGGAGAGGTACAAGCCAATTGTCAGTCGGTGATCTCCTATTGTTCTTCTACATCTTCAAAGGACCCCAATTGAAAAAAATGATGCTTGATGAATGCTTGATGGATGGTTGTTGAATGTTGTTGAAGACTTCAAAGATCTACTCTTTCGCTGCACAAAAGCCTCTAATACTCCAAAAACCTGTTCTTAGATTCTTAGAAGAAGACCCCTTCAAAAGAAGAAAGATAGGTCTTAAGTATGAAACCCTAGATCTTAATTTCATGTTTAGGATGACCTAGGATTTGAATTTTTTGCTAATATTTTGGGGTTAAGCATTATCATATCATAGGATTGTGCTCCCAAAATTTCGAGGAAAAAACCACGGACCATGTGCATTCCTGCCACGGTCCGACCAACTTTTCACCAAATTTTTAGGGCCGTTAGATATGATGATATTAGAGTGCATCCAAAAGTTATAGCTTATTTTGAGATGTTTTGATATGTGAAATCGGGCCTAAACGGTCAAAATAAGACATAATTAGGGTTTATGATTAAATACTTCATTGGAGAAATAAGATGAAAAGGGGCACACTTAGGGTAAAGGGCCCAACTTTGTAATGTGTAAAGTGATGAGACATGACCTTAGATTTAATTAAATTAATTAAATAAGTGCTTAAAGGGGAATGAGAAATTCAAGATGCAAAACACACTAAGGCGCGTGCTAGCCTAAGTGTGAAATTGTACCACCCTAGCAAGGGTGTACAATTTAGGACACTACATTTAGCCGCCACTTTAGTAGTCATATGACACTATGTGCATATGCAAGATAAAGTATAGAAAATATAACATCATTTGAAAAAGGATATATCCATAAGTTGTCGAACGAAGCCCCCAACAGTATCTGCAGTACACAGTTAGGAACCACGCCCTACAAAACCACATGTTAGATCACAAAATCACCTAATGCTTACTAAGGAAGGTGATGAAATTCATGGGTAACTATTACATTCTGGTGAACAAAGCTTGTCAATCACCTATTCATCTATTTCTTCTACCTTAGCATCCAAAGATTTATCCTCAACATAATAGCTAGTGGAATCAATAGGTACAGGTCTATCATCTTTAATAGAAACAAACAAAACTTCATCTCCTTCTGATTCATCATCTGTAACACCTTCATCGATAGCATAATAACAATTCTTCTAGTTCTTGTACTTTCAGTTAGACTTATAAGGCGTATCATACATCTCATGCTTCTCATATCTATCATTTCTATCATACTTATCAAACTTATCATGCTTGTCATACTTAGACATTCTCTCTGGGCATTTAGAAGAAAAATGTCTTATCTTATTACAAGAGAAAAATTTCAAAGGAAACTTTCCATCATACTTACCAACACCTTTATGCAATCTCTGGGCAATTAATGCTTCTGATAACACAATGATGAATAGTGAGTACCAAACCAATACTAAGAGGGGGGGGTGAATCAGTACAGGTACAAAAACTTTTCTTGAACTGGTTTGACTGCAAATAGTGAACTTGACTGGCAATCATTAACACTAGTCATAAACCAAATTACTACCAGTTAAGCACAATGAGGCTGTGAAAGATATAAACCGGAAACACTTATCTTACCACACAACCTACACCCTCATTTCCACATTATCCTTGTGCATAAATAGGTAATCTATCATCAAAAATATAATGACCTGCTAGATAAACATGATTCACCTCTTGACAGAAATCAACAAAGCATCACATGAAAAAGACATCACATATGACACACATATTTTTCATGTGGAAACCTAACTGGGAAAAACCACTATGGAGATGACTACCCAGAAGTTGTTTTTGAACTTTTTAAAGTCTGCTCTATTAGGAGCCTAGTCCGGTTAAATATTGTTTCAACAGGTTCTGTTAGGAATCGATCCTGTTAGGGATCACCCAGTTAAGGGATGGCTAGAATACCCGGTTAAGGGTTAAACCTTGTTAGGGGTTACCTTGTTAGAGGATTTTATGAACTCAATGGCTTTGAGTCACCCTGGTAAGGGATTTTCCAACTGTTGAAGTGACTAGAGATCAACAGGTATTACAATGATCTGGTAATAGCACTCAATGCCAATGCAGACTCACTTCAGTTCCTTTCTTCTGCATACACATTCTGTAGGTATCAACCCTCTTATCTGGTCTGGCAAGAATCACGTATCTTTACACTTAGATACATACACAACATTTTCCAACAAATTTTTCATGAAACACAACATCGACCTTATATGAAAATAGATAGGCTGCTATCCTAAACCCTAAACCTTTAGGTTGAGCGATTCAGTCGGTTCAATCCTGACCATTGAACACTTTGCATTTGAATACAACTGTCTTGAATAGATCTCAAGACATTCTCCATTGTTCATTCTTCACCGCTTCCTGGAGGTGATAACCCATCATGCGTTCTCCACCATTTGCAGGGACTTCACACATTCCCAAGGTAAATAGGATCACTCCCCTTCATGCAAGATCTTTCACATGCATGAGGCTGATGTGGCAACATGATCTAATCTCCATTACACTGCTAACTCATCACACAATACCATTGGTTAAATCACACAGGCTCGAAACACTTCAACTAAAAACCTTAAGGCTAGAATTACCAACTAGTAGTCATACCATATTAAACCTTGATAGAAAATATTCCATATACCGGTTCATCTTTCCAGTTGCTTGACTTGAATATACCAATTCACTCTTTAGCATATTAACATCAATGACAACACAATATCATCATGTCAACATACTTTGCACATATGCCAACAATCTCCCCCTTTGGAATTGATGGCAATATACAAAGATTTTTGCATCACATCTTCTCCTTAATACTACAGATATTATCTTCTCCCCCTTTGACAACAATGCCAAAGTGGAGGCAAAAGTTTCCCCGTTCCACTATGCTACTCCCCCTGAGGAGTAGCATCCTTCAACACATCAATCCTGAAAGGATATAGAAAAGTAAGATCTGACTGATGTGGAGCCTTCAGGGCAACACCCCTAATTCACATCTCAAATAGGTAAAAGTAACCTTTGGGAGAGGCTTGGTGAATATGTCTCCTAATTGCTCCTTACTGGAAACATGTTCCAATACCACCTTTTATTATGAACCTTTTCCCTCAAGAAATGATACTTGAGTTCAAAGTGCTTGGTTCTAGCATGTAAAAATGGAATCTTGGAAATGTTAATTACACTTGTATTGTCACAAAATATACTTACCAGTTCAGATATAGGAACTTTGAAGCCATTTAATACATGCTTCATCCAAATACTCTGGGTGCAGTTCATAAAAGCTGCAACATACTCCACTTCTGCTGTAGATAGAGAGATACAACTTTTCTTTTTACTCATCCATGAGACCAGTCTACAATCGAGAAATAATGCACCACTGGTTGTTCTCTTCCGATCATCCACATTGCCAGCCCAATCAGCATCTGTGAACACTTTTAGGTTGAAATCATCATTGTATGGATACCATAATCCATAGTCAATAGTTCCCTTCAGATATCTAAGAATCCACTTGATTACTACCAAGTGGGATTCTCTTGGGCTTTTCTAAAACTGAGCAGTAATACCCACTGCATGTTCAATGTTCAGTCTGCTATGCACTACATAATGCAACTTACCAATCATTGATAGATATTCTTTCTCATTTACGAATGCTGAGTCATCCTCTTTTGATAGTTTACAATTGGTCACCATTGGTGTACCAACTGGTTTGTTGTCTTTCATGCCAAAGGTCTTCAACACCTCTTTGACATATTTGGATTGAGTAATAAACATACCATCTTTCATTTACTGAATCTGCAGTCTAATGAAGAACTTAATCTCCCCTATGAGTGACATCTCAAACTCCTTTTTCATCTCATCTGCAAAGTCATGAATCATCTTGTCATCTCCACCAAAGATTATGTCATCAACAAATACTTCATAGATCAGAATTTGATCTTCTTCTAATTTCAAGTAGATATTGCTATCTTCACTTGTTCTTTCAAATCCAATCTTCACAAGATGGGAGTGCAAGCATTCATACCATGCTCTAGGTGCCTGCTTCAGTCCATACAAGGCTTTATGTAGCCAACACACCATGTCACTATCTTCTGATAGGGCAAACCCATCTGGTTGCTCTATATACATCTCCTCTTCAAGTATTTCATTTAGAAATGCAGATTTTACATCCATTTGATATACCTTGAATCCTTTGAAAGATCCATATGCAAGAAGCATACGAACTCCTTCCAATCTTGCTACTAGACCAAAGGTTTCTCTATAGTGTTCTCCTTCTTCTTGGGCATATCCTTTGCATACTAGCCTGGCTTTGTTCCTTACCACTGTGCCATCCTCATTTAGTTTATTTCTGAAAACCCATTTGGTTCCAATGACATTTTTATGCTCCGGTCTGGGTACCAAAGACCATGTACAATTCTTCTCTATCTGATCAAGTTCCTCTTCCATTGCCTTGATCCAGTCTTCATCTTTATGTGCCTCTATGAATGATTTGGGCTCAAATTCAGAGATCATACATGAGTTTTCTCTAACCTTTCTTCTTGTAAGAATTCCTGCATCTTTGTCTCCTATGATCTGCTTAGGATCATGATTGAGTTTTACATACCTAGGTATATTCTTAACAGATTCCTCTTACTTTTCTTCTTCATCCTCATCTTCATCAGCATCAGTATCCACTGGTGTAGGAGCTCAATTACTGGTACTGGGTTGATTTCCAACCGGTTCCCAGAAGGTTACTTCCTGTTCAACTCCTACATGCTCTCTACCAATTTCCTCAGGTTTCCCAAAGTTTTCATCAATCCTAACATTGATGCTTTCGATGATTCTCTGAGTCCTATTGTTGAAACATTTAAGATCTTTTCTCTTTGGGGAATACCTTAGGAATATTCCCTCATCACATTTAGCATCAAACTTGCTCTGATGTTCACTCCTCTTGATATAACATTTACTACCAAACACTCTGAAGTAGCTTACCACTAGTGTCTTGCCGGTCCAGTACTCATAAGGAGTCTTATCCTTTCCTTTCTTGATGAGTACCCGGTTCATTGTGTAGACTGCAGTGCTCACCGCTTCTCTCCAAAAGGTGTGGGCAACCTTTCCTTGGATCAACATAGTTCTAGCTGCTTCAACCATAGTTTGGTTGTTTCTTTCTGCTAAGCCATTCTGTTGTGGAGTCTGGGGGGCAGATAGTTGCCTCTTGATGCCATTCTCTTCATAATAATTGTTGAATTCACCAGAAGTGAACTCCCCTCCTTGATCAGTTCTAAGGCATTTGATTCTTCTACCGCTTTCCTTTTCTACTAGTGCTCTATAAGATTTGAACATTCCAAAGGCTTCAAACTTGTCCTTCAAGAATGTCACCCACATCATTCTTGAGCAATCATCTGTAAGAATCATAAAATACCTATTTCCCTGCACACTGTTAGTTTTCATAGGACCACACAAATCAGTATGCACAAGATCAAGTAAATTGTCTGCAGTAAAAGATTTACCTTTGAAAGTTGAGGAAGACATTTTTCCCAGTTGACACTCTCTGCACAAAGCATTTTCTGGTTTGCTCAGCACTAGCAATCCTCTAACTGCCTTGATCTTACTGGCCTTCACAATATTGTCAAAGTTTACATGGCAGAGTCTCCTATGCCATATCCAGCTGTCTTCAAACTTAGCCATAAGACATGTACTGATATTAGCATTTAGCTGAAATAGGTTACCTTTGGTCTGCATACCGGTAGCTATCAGTTCACCACTCTTTCCTTTGATTTTGCACACTCCATTTTTGAATTCTAGAGTGAGTCCATTATTATTTAGTTGAGCAACACTCAAAAGGTTGTGCCTTAGACCTTCTACCCAATACACATTGTCAGCATTGCTCTTTCCATTTAGAGAGATGGCCCCTCTGCCTTTGACCATACATGGTGCATCATTACCAAAATGAACCACACCACCATCATACTCTTCCAGAGAAAGAAACTTACTCCGATCACCAGTCATATGGCAAGAACAACCACTATCAATAATCCACTCATTGGAATTATCAAAGCAGGAGAACAGAGCCTTCTTGTCCGACACATCTTCCTTGACTGCTACAAACACAATAGCCTCATTTTCTTCATCTTCTGATTCCTCATCAGTGACACCTTCATCAAATACTACAAAATAGTTTCTCTGGTTTCCTCCTTTGAACTTTTTGAACTTTTCCAATTTGTCCTTGCTATCACCATTTGGATAGTTTACAGCAATGTGTCCTATCTAGTTACAAGAAAAACATTTCAAAGGGAGCTTACCTCTGTATTTACTGGTTCCCTTAGGAAGTCTCTTGGCAAGAAGAGCTTCAAATTCCATCAGGATCTCCTAATCATCCATTTCTCTGCTCTGTCTTGGTTCACCATTGGTACTAGCTTCTTTGCCTTTTCTAGATGGAGCAACAGATGCTCTAAAGGTTGATTCAGTCTTTTGAACACTGCCATCTAAACTATTTAGCTCATAGGTTGTCAACTTTGCAATGATGGAGTCTACGGATACCTTAGTTTTGTCTATTGACCTCAACTCCTGAATAGCAGCCACCCTTATTGCATAGACCGGTATTAAGGATCTCAAAACTTTGCTAACAACAGTGGAGTCTTCCATTTTACCACCTGCACTCTTGATATCTCCAACAACAATTTTGATTCTTATTCCATATTTTTGAATGGTGTCTCCTTCAACCATCTGCATGCCTTCAAAATTTCCTCTAAGGATTTCTTCCTTAGCTTGTTTCACATGCTCATCATCGCCATAGATGTTCTCAAGAGTATCCAATACCTCTTTGGGATTTTATTTATCCTGGACATCAATAAACTCAATGTCAAAAAAACTACTAATTAGGGCTTCCATGACTTGCCCATTCTCTTGAATCTCTCTCTTTTGGTGATCGGTGAGAGTACCGGTAAGGATAACATAGACATTCTCAACATAGCTCCAATGTTGAGCACCCATGCTTCTTATGTATATCTTCATTCTGTCCTTCCATATTTTGAAGTTATCTTTGTTGAACTTTGGACCTTCCATCTTCATCATTACAGTAGGATCTTTCCCTCAAGAGGTTAAGCTTTCAACACAGAGGACCTAGAGGACACTCTGATACCAATTGATAACACAATCATGAACAGTGAGTACCAAACCGGTACTGAGAGGAGGGGGGGTGAATCAGTACAGGTACAAAAACTTTTCCTGAACTGTTTTGACTGCAAACAGTGAACTTGACTGGCAATCATTAACACCAGTCATAAACCAAATTACTAATGGTTAAGCACAATGAGATTGTGAAAGGTATAAACCAGAAACACTTATCTTACCACACAACTTACACCCTCATTTCCACATTATCCTTGTGCATAAACAGGTAATCTATCATCCAAATTATAATGACTGGCTAGATCAACATTATTCACCTCTTGACAGAAATAAACAAAGCATCACATGAAAAAGACATCACATATGACACACATATTTTTCACATGGAAACCCAACTGGGAAAAACCACGGTGGGGATGAATACCCACAAGCTATTTTTGAACTTTTTAGAAGTCCGCTCTATTAGGAGCCTAGTCCGGTTAAAGACTGTTACAACAGGTTTTGTTAGGAATCGATCCCTTTAGGGATCACCTGGTTAAGGGATGGCTAGAATACCCAGTTAAGGGTTAAACCCTGTTGGGGGTAAACCTTTTAGAGGATTTTATGAACTCAATGGCTTTGAGTCACCCTATTAAAGGATTTACAGCAAGATGGTTAAAGCTACCATATTAAGGGATTTTCCAACTATTTAAGTGATTAGAGATCAACAAGTATTACAATGATCTAGTAATAGCACTCAATGCCAATGTAGACCCATTTTAGTTCCTTTCTTCTGCATACACATTCTGTAGGTATCAACCCTCTTATCTGGTCTGGCAAGAATCATGTATCTTTTCACTTAGATACACACACAACATTTGCCAACAACTTTTTCATGAAATACAACATCGACCTTATATGAAAATAGATAGGTCGGTATCATAAACCCTAAACCCTAAACCTTCAGATTGAGCGATTCAGTTGGTTCAATCCTGACCATTGAACACTTTGAATTTGAATACAACGGTCTTGAACAGATTTCAAGACATTCTCCATCGTTTGTTCTTCACCACTTCCTAGAGGTGATAACCCATCACACGTTCTGCACCATTTGCAGGGACTTCGCACATTCTCAAGGTAGATAGGATCACTCCCCTTCATGCAAGATCCTTCACGTGCACGAGCTTGATGTGGCAACATGATCTGATCTCCATTACACTACTAACTCATCAGACAATGCCATCGGTTGAATTACATAGGCTTGAAACACTTCAACTGGAAACCCTAAGGCTAGAACTACCAACTGGTAGTCATACCATATTAAACCTTGATAGAAAACATTCCATATATTGGTTCATCTTTCACTATACCAGTTCTCAACATCATACTGGTTCATCTTTCACTATATCGGTTCTCAACATCATACCAGTTCATCTTGCTAGTTGCTTGACTTCAATATACTGGTTCACTCTTTAGAATATTGACATCAATGACAACACAATATCATCATGTCAACATACTTTGCACATATGTGAATAGCTTCAAGCTCATCAAGCTCTCTTTCTTTCTCTTCAATCTCTTTTCTCTGTCTCTCATATCTAAATATTCTGCACTCATCAAGATCATACTTCTGCTTACCAGATACAGATGTAGATGCTCTAAATGATGTCTCAGAATTTCCATGTGATTCTCCAAACTCACTCAGCTCAAATGCAGTAAGCTTTCTGACCAACACATCTCTTGTCACTATAGTCACACTCTGGATCTCATCAATAGCAGCAACCTTATGCTTATAAACAGGCAGCAAAGATCTCAGCACCTTAGCAACAATTTCATCTTCCTCAATGCGTCCACCGACACGTCTAATATCTAGGACAATGTCATTCACTTTAGCCATAAAAGAATGTATGTTATCATCTTCCATCTTCAATGTCTCATATTTTCCTTTCAAGCTTTTTAACTTAGAAACTTTCACCTACTTATCACCTTCATACAAGATTTCAAGCTTCTCCCAGATCTCATGGGTAGTCTGAAGTCCCATAACATTTGTCATTTCTGAATCAGTCAGGGCACTAACCAATGCTTCCTTCTCTCTAATATTGTATTCTTCTTCCTTAACCTCATTAGGAGTAGATGGTCCATTCTAAGGAACAACATAGGGAATCTTTGTAATCTTCCAGTAATCTTCTCCAAGAAATTTTAAATGCACCTCCATCCGGTTCTTCCGTATAGTATAGATGCTTCCATCAAACCTTAGATTGTCCTTCTTAAAAAGAATACCTTGAGCTGCCATCTCGGATCTCCTCAAGTGATTAAGCTTCTACTAGAGGATCTAGCTCTGATACCAATTGTTAGCAGCAGCAAAGAAGGAAGACTAAGAGAGGGGGGAATGAATTAGTCTTCACTGGAATATATAACTCTAAGCACAACAATAGATCTAACAAACTACAACAATAAATAGAAAAGAAAATTAACTGCAGAACAAACAACACCAAGATTTTTGATGTGGAAAACCCGGTTAAGGGAAAAAACACGATGGGAACCTACCCACAATAAGATGATACTCTGTAGTAGTATGTGAAAATATTACAATGGGGAATTCACATGTATTCAAGCACACTAACTAGAGCTCACTGCTCAAAAGATATTGTCTCGGAAGGCTAAAACCCTCAACAAAGTCTCATTGACTTACAATAAGATTCAGACTGCAATCTGGAAGAAGTGAACTGAAATAATAGCATCTCCAAACACCTTATCATAGTTTTGGTTAAGCATAGATGTTTTCCCTACAACATCGATAGATAAATAACTTGTTCGCACACAAATCTCCGATGGTATGATGAAAGATAAAGTATCCAATCAACTACTGAGAGGGGGGGTGAATCAGTAGATAGAAAAACTGATACAAACTTCACCAATCTCAAAAATCAATCTCTCAAAGTAAACTTAGAATAATACCTCTGTCAAGATAAAAACTCATAAGATAAATCGGTTGACTGTTACAACAAATTAACAGTAAACAACTTCTTTATATCTCAATAATTTCGGTTATCATGACTTATCAAACTAGTTAAGTAGTTAAGTAAATCAACCATGAAAACATAACCACAAAAACATTCACCACTTGACACAAATATTTTTTGACGTGGAAACCAAAATAGGTAAAAACCATGATGAGATGAGACTCACAAGATAACTATCTAAACTCATCTGAAGTTTTCCCTATTAGGAGCTTATCTTGTTAAAGCTTTACAAAAAGTCCTACTAAGAATCACCCAGTTAAGTGATTGACTACAAATGCCTTGTTAGAAGCAATACCTTGTGAGGAGTAACCTCAGTAGAGGATTTGAAAATCCAATCTAATGGACCACCTTGTTAGATGATTTGAATAGCACCAAGCTTGTTAGAGCTTACCTAGTTAGGGGATTTCAATTATGTTGTAATTGTTAGAAAACAACAAGAGTTTGCAGATCTATCTGAATAGCACTACACTTGCTTGATCACCTCCAAATATGATATCATCAACAAATACTTCGCTGACTAGTATTTTATCTCCTTCAGATTTGAGATAAATGTTACTATCATCACTGGTTCTCAAAAAGCCTATCTTCATCAGATGTGTATGAAACCTTTCATACCATGCTCTCAGTGCCTGCTTTAATCCATATAAATCTTTATGCAATCTGCATACCATGTCTTTCTTATCAGTCAGAGAAAACCATCTAGCCGCTCAATGTATACTTCTTCTTCTAGTATCCCATTCAAAAATGCAGAGTTAACATCCATCTGGTATACCTTGAATTTCTTGTGTGCTGCAAATGCAAGTAAAGTTTTGACACCTTCCAGTCTTGCCATTGGTGCAAAATTCTTACCATAGTCTTTTCCCCCTTCTTGTGCATAACCTTTGCAAACCAACCGAGCTTTGTTGTGAACTACAACACCATATTCATTCCACTTGTTCCTAAAAACTCACTTAATACCTATCACATTTTTATTTACCGGTCGGGGTACTAGGGTCTATGTGTTATTCTTCTCAATTTGATCTAATTCCTCCTCCATAGCTTTAACCCAATGATCATCACCAAATGCTTCCTTAGCAGTTCTTTGTTCAATAGTGGAGATCATGCAAGAATTCTTTCTGATTCTTCTTCTGGTTAGTACTCCAACATCCTTATCCCTTATAATTTGTTCAGGATTGTGATTCAGTCTCACATATCTTGGAATAACATGATCATTATCTTCAAGTTCAGCTTCTTCATTATCATCATCTTCTTCTGAATTTATCTATTCTGGTTGAACTGGTACATCAATATTTGCTTTGCCGGTTTCAGATTTCATAGTTTCAGGTTCCAAAAATAAATTGCAAGGATCTTCATCCTTTTTCTCTGAACTGGTTTCCTCTGAGACTTTAGGATTTTCATCCACTTGAACATCAACACTCTCAATAATTCTCTGTGTCTAGTTGTTAAAACACTTGTAGGCCTTACTCTTGGTGGAATAGCCAAGAAATATACCTTCATCACTTTTAGCCTCAAATTTTCTAATATAATCACCTCTCTTAATAAAACATTTGCTTCCAAATATTCTGAAATAACTAACATCAGGTGATCTACCATACCAATATTCATAAGGAGTCTTGTCCTTACCTCTCTTTACTAGAATCCGGTTCATAGTGTAGACAGTTGTGGTGTCCTAGGTGCAGAAAGTTGTCGTTTGATACCATTTTCTTCATAATACCTAGTGAATTCCTCAGAAGTAAATTTACCACCCTGATCTGTCCTTAGACTCTTTATCTCCTTACCACTCTCTTTCTTAGCTAAGGCCCTGAATGCTTTGAACTTACCAAAAGATTCAGTCTTATCTTTCAAGAATGTGACCCACATCATCCTTGAGAAATCATCAGTGAAGATCGTAAAATATATGTCACCTTGAATACTTTTTGTTCTTATTGATCCACAAAGATCTATATGAACCAAATCTAACAAATGTTCCACTAGAAAATATTTTCTCTTGAAAGTTGAGGATGCCATCTTTCCCAACTGACATTCTTTGCACAAAGCATTATTTGGTTTGTCTAACTGAGGCAAACCTGTCACTGTCTTGGACTTACTCACTTTAACAATGTTATGAAAGTTTATATGATGAAATCTCCTTTGCCAAAGCCAATTATCATCTATCTTTGCAATTAAATAGTTGTTGACGATTAAGGTGAAACAAGTTACCTTTAGTTTTCTTCCCGGTTGCAACCAGTTCACCTTTGTCGTCATAGATTTTGCACATACTATTTTTAAACTCCAATGGGTATCCTTTGTCATTGATTTGTGCCACACTCAAAAGATTGTGCTTTATACCTTCAACCTAGTAGACATCATCTACACAACTCTTTCTATTAAGAGAAATAGTTCCCTTACCTTTAACCATGCAGGGTGAGTCATTACCAAATCTTACAACTCCGCCATCAAATTCCTTAAGAGAAATAAATTTGCTCCGATCACTAGTCATGTGATGTGAACAACCACTATCAATGATCCAATCATCAGAGTTATCCATCCTGGATACTAATGCCTTCTGGTCTGGCATCTCTTCTTTAATGGCTACAAGCACAATGTCTTCCTAGCATCACCATCAGATTCCTCATCAGTGATACCACCATTAACAACAATAACACAATCTCTTTTGCCTTTACCCTTATACGTCTTGAATTTCTCTCATTTGTGCTCATTATCACCATTAGGACAGTTATAAGCAATGTGTCCAATCTTGTTGCATGCAAAACATTTCAAAGGTAATTTTTCTCTATATTTACCTGTACCTCTAGGCAACCGCTTGGCCAATAATGCTTCAAGCTCAACTAAATTGTCTTCATCATCAGCTTCTCTGCTAGATCTGGATTCATAACTGTGAATGGCATCTCTACTTTTTCTCACAAATGGGTTAGAAATAGAAAATCTAAATGAAGACTCAGACTTCTGTACACTACCATCATAACCATTTAATTCAAAAACAATAAGCTTGCCAATGATGGAGTCAAGAGTTACCTTAGTTTTTTCAATGGAATTCATCTCCTCAATAGTTGCAACTCAGATAGCGTACACTGGTAGTAGGGTTCTCATTACCTTACTGATCACTGTGGAATCTTTCACTTTACCTCCTGCACTCTTAATTTCGCCAACTATCTCTTTTATCCTTTGACCATAATGCTGAATATTCTCACCTTCAGCCATCTGCATGTCATCAAACTTTCCTCTTAGACTCTCTTCTCTAGCAATCTTAACATGTTCATCACCGTTATAAATATCTTCATTTTTTTTCCATACCTCATATGCAGTTTCAAGACCATGAACATATACATACTCTACATCAGACAAAGAACTGATAATAGCCTCCAATGCTTAATGATTTTCTTGTTGCTCTTTCTTCTAATCGTCAGTCAACATCCCAGTAGGTGAAACATACTTAGTATCGACATGTTCCCAATAATGGCTTCCCAAACTCTTGATATAAATTTTTATTTTGTCACTCCATATCATGTAGTTCTTGATAGTTCTGATACTTAATGTAAAGTACAGATTCCAATAGCTAACAAGATGAGAGGGGGGGGTGAATCATACAAATGTAATCTTCCATAAAAAACAACAGATTCAACCTCGGTAACATATACTTCAGCAACTTAACCAAAACTACTAAACATGCAAACTCATAAACACATAAACATCATAACCCTCAACACCAGATTTAACATGGAAACCCAAATAGGGAAAAACCACTGTGGGATTTCGGACCCACTAAGAAATATACATTGTTATTACTTATCAAATTGCCATTAGTTTTATATACAAAGTCATTCTATATACTCTAGTCGGTTACCACTACCGAAATATTTAGTCGGTATGAACAATCAAGTCAGTTACAGAAGGAAAACAGTCACAAAGCCCAGTATACACCGAGCTGTCCACCAAGAAGTAAAGATAATACACCAAGTGAAATGTGTTACCAGATTCATTGAACCTGGACACACATATGAAAACGTGTTACAAGATCGAGGCACACAGAATTGTTATCACATTGGAAATTGCACATACAGATTTTGTATAATTTTGAGGTCATCTAACCAATGAAATATTTTGCATAGTTATTTATTCAAGAAATCATGTTTGTAAGATCGAAGGAATGAATCAGATCACCGACATAAGAAGTCTATTTATACAACATGAATTTAGGGTTAGAAAGACGTGTGAATGTGAGAAATGTGTGTGCACATATGTGTATGAAGCAAGACTTATGTGATACATGAGAAATCATAGAGTATTATGACTGTTACAGAGACATAGAGGTCATCGAGAAGGTTATCAGAGAACAGTCGAGGAACAAAGTAAACAGAAGGGTTTACTGAGTTACTTTATGAGTTACCGAGGTATGCTATAGGCAAGGTAATCTTATTTTGAGCACATAGAATCTGCTACAGCACTTCAGATGTAAAGTTGCAGATATTTGTAATGATTATATTGTAATATTTTGAAGTTGTAAGAGAAACCTTTAACAGGGTAAAAGACTCTAACCAAGTCTATAAATTGTAAATCCTTTAACCAGGTGCTACACTTATATAGTGTTGTATAAATCCTTTAGTAAGGTAGATCTAACTGATCTTAATACTCCTAACAGTGTAAGCTATCAGAAATAGCTAAATGTAGCTCTAACCGAGCACTCTTTATTATTGCAGTAGTGAAGTTGTGGGTGCCATCCCCACCACAGTTTTTCTCTCTAACCAAGAGTTTCTATGTGACCAAAATATATGTGTTATGGAGTGAATCATGTATGAATGTTATCTGTTGATTATAGTTTTGTTTTATGTTACGGCACTATTCTGTTTATGATAATAGTAAAGATATTGTTGAGAAAAGGATTTGAAGTATTGATTCACCCCTCCCCTCTCAGTACATTAGCTTTCCATATTGGGCCTAACAATTGGTATCAAAGCTTTAATCTTGGAAAAGGGTTCAACTACCTAAAGAGAAAGATCTTATCAGTGGAAGGCTATAAACAATCTCGGAGGATTGTGTATCTACAAGAAGAGCTGGATAATGCAAATCAAGTGATTGCAGACATGCAAAGGCAAATGCAAAAATCTCTGAAAGTAACGAGAAGATTATCTAATGACTTGCAGGATTCTCAAGAGTTAGTGGAACAAATCAAGACATCATCTGAGAACAATATATCTGAAGAAACTGAAGAAATGATTGGAATGTTGAAAGAAAAGAACAAAGTATTGGCTGATCAACTAAAAGCAATGAAAAGAGAACATGAACATTTTAGTACATAGATGACTGAAAATCTAGATGCATTAAGGATAGCCGAGGATAAAGCAAGAGATATACAAAGAGAGAAACAACAACTTGAAGTCTTAGTATCTGATAAGAATGATGAAATCATAAGGCTGACTAGTATTCAACAAAATCTGATAGATCAACTAGGTTATACACATCATGAAGCAAATCTGAAAAATGATGAGAATCAAGCATTGAAACTTGAAGTATCAAGGTTGAGAAATGAAATTGAAACAGAGAATAAATCCAAGGAAACACTGAAGAAGAGTTATGAAGCATCAAAGATATTAGATGAGCAACTGAACAGAAGACGACCCTACAAAGAAGGAGGACTCGGTTACAAAGGAAAAGACTCTACCGAGAAGGGAATCTACACTACCGAGAGAGGAGAATTATCAAAACAAGTTGGAACAAGGAATAACATCAAAAGGAAGAAGCCTATTTGCTACTACTGTGGAAATCAAGGTCATACTACCAACATGTGTCAAATTAGAAAAGGTAAGCAACTGAATACCATTAAGACCAATGGTTATTGTTACAATTGTAATAAATATGGTCACACATCTAATCAATGTAGGACAAAGTCTGTTAACAATTATCAGAAGGCAAAATTCAAAGGGTTTTGTAAAAACTGCAATAGATATGGACATAGTACCTTGAAGTGTTGGTTTAAGCAAAAGAACCACATGTGGTTTGCACATCGAGCAAATACTAGAGGTTACCGAACTCACACAGATCCCTACCAACAATATTTTGCAGTACCATGGGATTACAATACAAGGATATGGTGTAAATGTTGTGGAAGATATGGACATATAAGTGCCAACTACTTTATAAGGTTTGGAATGAATAACCAAAGATCATGGAGAAATCCTGGTATGGCATGTTTTCATTGTCACAAAGTTGGATACTTGGCTGGAGATTGCAGAGATCAACCTAGAAAAGACACTGAGGAAATAAAAGAGAAATTAAAGATGATTTGGAGAAAGAAGGAAGTTGTGTCAAATAAAGAAAGCACCTTACCTACCGAGTTAGATGCTCCCACTCCAAATTAATTGGTAAAGGTATGAAGGGACTGCATTCTCACAAGGTTAAATCTTAAACAGTTCCTATTTAAGTATGTACTGAATTCAAAATCTATATAGTAAGATGTAGTAGTAAGTTTGAAATTCTATCAAAGTCTTTTGGAGCATTTTATAGGAAAACTATTAAGTCGGTGAATTCAGGAAGCCTGTCAAGTCGGTATATGAAGGAAATCTGGTTACTCGGTTAAAGTGCAAAAAAAGGGAAAGAAAGTCAAGTGAACCGAGTGCATTTAATGTCTTCGACCTAACTTGCACGGAGCTCGACAAGGTATTTTTGAGTACTTAAAAGGTTTTTCACGGTCATTTTCATTTACCAAGTTTTTGAGAAGCAGAGCAGAGTGGATCAAGGCGACCAAATCATCTTCAAAGCAAAATCTAAGGTATTTACATCAAATCTCATCGCATTGCTAAGCTGGTTTACTGAACTCATTAAGTTATTATTATCTGCTGAGTGTGAAGCATCTGCCATTTGTTTAGTTCTCAAACCCTAAGGTTCCTATGTCAACTTTTATCTAAAATCAAAATGGCATCTAAGATCCAAGACCCCATTGTTGTCACAAATGTAGAAAAGCGCTCACTAAAATACTCTTTGACTCCCAAAATTGCATCTAAACCAGATGACAAAACTGCCTTTTCACTCATCCCAGATTGAGTCTTGTTAGTCGAGGATGTGAGATTCTTCACAAAATGTTGTGTTGAAGAACTTGGTCATGTTGAGATCAAAGATACATATGATGAATTGTGCACAGATGGTAAAATGGATAGCAAGTATGAGCATATCAAAATCAAGGGATTGACTGAAGCCCTAACCTATCCCCATGTGTTCAAACCCCAGTGGGTCAAGTTTGTACTAAGTCGAGTGCATGATGATTTCATGTGGCTACAAGAGCAACTATTTAAGATCACTAAAGAAATCATTCATCTGATCACCAGTTATCCTATCTATGATCATGCCCGAGCACAGAAAATGATTTCACAAAAGGAATTGATCAGTTTGACTGGAGTTGAATCAGATTACAGAGGCCTGAAGTTGAACAATCTCACTGATCCTTAACTCAAATTTGCCATTACAATAATTGGTTACGGTTTCTTCCAATCGGCAAGGGAAAATAGTGTACCCTGTGCAGCAGTGGACTTAGCATACAAAATTGTTAAGAAAGGCATGAAAATTGACTTGTGTGAAGTATTGCTGAAGAACTTGTTTGAAAATCTGAACACAATCAGGAAGCCGAAGAAGAACAACTCAGCAAATACTCTAAAATTTGGATCATTACTTGTATGTATGTTTTTCTACTTTGAGAAGTTTTTTCCAATAGTCGGTAAAGTTGTTTGGGAACTACATCGACCAATCACCCATCAGATCAATGACTTCATCAAGAAGTTAGGTGATAACTTTAATGATATAATGGATGATTACTTTACCAAGTTCCAAGAGAAAATGCATAACAGGTACCGGATTCCACCACAGCTGGTAGAAAAATACAAAGATGAAATATGTTTTGAGGTCAACACCGATTACTATTATATGAATGCTGTGGAACCAAGGACTCAATCTTTGTCACCTATGGGTTACGAGATTGATTTTGATATCACACAATAGCAAATTGATGCTTATCTATCATTGCCAAGGAGTACTACCGAGCTGAGGTATGGAACCTATGAAGAGATGAAGGAAAAAGTAAAAATGAGCATTGTAGTACCTGAGTCTACAAGAAAAGCTACAAAGATGATTAAGGCATTAACTGAGAAATTTGGAGAAGAGTCTTCCTCCACACCTGTCAAAGGAGTTCTAGCCATCACCGAAGAGGAGACAAAAGCCCAAGAAGAAGCCATAATACTTAGCATCGAATGGCCTAAGGGAAAAGTGTTGAAGAGAAAGAAAAAGGACACTTCAATGGCCCTACTAACCCCTCCAACAAAGAGACCTAACACAAGGGCATCTGTTGCATTACCAAGTAAGAAACAAAAGATTGTTACCATTCCTAAGGTAACTAGAACTTACAAGAAATCTACTTGGAGACTCATTTTGCCAAAAGAGTCGAGTGATACCGAATATGAAGATGCAAATAAATTTCAAATTGTGAAAAGCAAGAAGGTAGATGTACATAGTGTAGAAATTTTTTGTAATAATCTAAAGGAATATGGTGGATTTGGTGGATTCAGATTTGTCAAATATGAATCCAGATCTGCTGATGAAAAGAGGCAAATTGAAGAAGTTTTCATTTGCACACTTCTCAAATTCAGAGTGGTCCCATTAGAAATATGTAATTCTATTCCTATGGAATTATATGCACATATTGAAACTAGATGGCAATATGCCCTAGACTCGGAGAAACAAATCAGAGAAAGAAGTTTGGTGCATCTCTTTCCTGATATGTCGGTTGATGAAATAGAAGAACATCTGAAAAACAACCAAACTCAATTTATAGTAAAACAAAAGGCCTTGAAATTGATGAATGGCCTATATATAGAAGTGGAGAAGGAAACAAAAGAGCAATGGAAGACCATCTTTCGAAGAAAGAATGCTAGTGAACAATCTACAGTGGAAATAGTCGATGTCACCTACCAAGAGCCTGATGTCAACGAGCAAGACCCTGTTGTCACCATTCAAATAGATGAAGATATCATGGATGCAAAGGCACCTGAATAAGAAATGATAGAAGGCAATGCTTATGCAAAACTTGTCTCCATTGAATCTGTTTTGGAACAAGTTTAGCCTTACCCACCGATCAATCAACCTGCTACAACCGAAGCTCCTCAGGCTACAGGTGAAGGCACCGAAATTCAAAAGTCTACAACATAAGGTACTTCACAAGAACAAACCTCTCAAGCACCTTCTAGCATGGAAAATGTTACAGCTGAGACACCAAGCACTGAGACACCGAAGGACACTACCAAGGCTAAAGAAATCGACAACAGTGTTGTTTCTACAGAGCAACCTACCGAGGGTCCTCAAGCCTCTCAAGCTATTGTAATGGTTCACCCGATGAAAGGTAAAGAAAAGAAGTTGAAGAAGCATAGTTTCAAAATTGATTTATCAAAACCGATAGTGGTTCCCAATGTAGACATCTCCACATTGAAAGGGCAAGCACTCAATGAATTCGGTGAACTGTGCAAAGCAAAGGCTGAATAGGAGAAGCAACTAGCCATACAAAAGAAGAATAAATTACTTCAGAAGGTCAAGACCTTACTATCAGATATGCTACCTTCAGCTATAGTATCAACCGATGCAGCCATCCATATTCAATTGGATGAACTCCTAAATCAGATTGAGATATCTGGAGTAGATGCATCCAAATACTTGAGCAAACTAAAAGACAAGGAGCTAACTGATAAAATGATAGAGGAAGTACAGAGATCCATTGCTGTTGGCAAGGTAAAACTTGTCAAATTTATTGCTGAGTTGTCCCCTCAACTTAAGCACATTCTTTTATTATTTCAGAAACTCTGCACATTTTCTTTATTTCTTAAGGACATTAAGCATAAAACAGAAGCAAATGAGAAAGAGATCACTGATCTCTCCAATAAGTTGACCCTTGAGCCCAATTCAGTTCAGAATGTCTATACTAAGCTACAATAGCTCATGGCTCAACAGTTGGAACTGAGGAATGAAGAACACAAGATCAAGATGGACATAATGACACTTCAAACATTATTCCTTCCTCATCTTTCATCTGTTCAAGAATAGCTAAACCGAGTCACTTATCTCTGTACTACACAAGAGGGAAGCACTTTAGATGGCTTAATTTCATTATTGGTTGATATTAATGCACATAATTCTTTAATGGATAGTGTAAAGGATGCACTCTCCGTCGCTCTCACCGAAGCCAACACAAAGTACAAATCCATTTTTGATCAGTTGCCACCTCCCAATGGTAACTAAATTTTGATGTTTGTCAAAAAGGGGGAGTATATCAGAGTATATCATCAAGAGTGTATAGCATTCAAAGTATCAAACAACCAGAGTGTAGTATACAGGGGGAGTATACCGAGTAGAGAATGAGCAGAATAAGCAGAGTATCCAAGAGCTGTGAACAGAGGGAAGAACAATGATTACAGAGTTTTGAATAGCATATTGATAAAGGGAGTATATTTGATTATACTATTTCAATGACTAATGTATATACTACATGTTTAGTCAAATTTTGTAAAGTATACAGATTTTTGAGTAATGACTTTGAAAGTAGTTTTGTCAAACATCTCAACTAATGTCAAAAGGGGAGATTGTTAATACTTATCAAATTGTCATTAGTTTTATATACAAAGTCATTCTATATACTCTAGTCGGTTACCACTACCGAAATATTTAGTCGGTATGAACAGCCAAGCCGGTTACAAAAGGAAAACAGTCACAAAGCCTAGTATACACCGAGCTGTCTACCGAGTGTTATTTCATGTCTACCAAGCAGTAAAGATAATACACCAAGTTGATATACACCGAGTGAAATGTGCTACCAAATTCATTGAACCTGGACACACATATGAAAACATGTTGCAAGATCGAGGCACATAGAACCGTTATCACATTGGAAATTGCACATACAAATTTGGTATAATTTTGAGGTAATCTAACCAATGAAATATTTTGCATAGTTATTTATTCAATAAATCATGTTTGTAAGATTGAAGCAATGAATCAGATCACCGACATAAGAAGTCTATTTATACAGCATGAATTTAGGGTTAGAAAGATGTGTGAATGTGGGAAATGTGTGTGCACACATGTGTATGAAGCAAGACTTATGTGATACATGAGAAATCATAGAGTATTATGACTGTTACAAAGACACAGAGGTCATCTAGAAGGTTATCAGAGAACAGTCGAGGAACATAGTAAACAGAAGGGTTTATCGAGTTACTTTATGAGTTACTAAGGTATGCTATAGGCAAGGTAATCTTATTTTGAGCACATAGAATCTGCTACAACATTTTAGATGTAAAGTTGCAGATATTTGTAATGATTATATTGTAATATTTTGAAGTTGTAAGAGAAACCTTTAATAGGGTAAAATACTCTAACCAAGTCTATAAATTGTAAATCCTTTAACCAGGTGCTACACTTATATAGTGTTGTATAAATCCTTTAGTAAGGTAGATCTAACTAATCTTAATACTCCTAACAGGGCAAGCTATCAGAAATAGCTAAATGTAGCTCTAATTGAGCACTCTTTATTATTGCAGTAGTGAAGTTGTGGGTGCCATCCCCACCACAGTTTTTCTCTCTAACCAAGAGTTTCTGCATGACCAAAATATATGTGTTATGTAGTGAATCATGTATGAATGTTATCTGTTGATTATAGTTTTGTTTTATGTTACTGCACTATTCTGTTTATGCATAATAGTAAAGATATTGTTGAGAAAAGGATTTGAAGTACTGATTCACCCCTCCCCTCTCAGTACATTAGCTTTCCATATTGGGCCTAACATACACTTCTAGAGTATGCTCGGTTAAAAGAAAATATTGTTAAAGATTACAAACACATTACTAGATGTGACCTGGTTAAGGGATTTCCCTCAGATCTATTAGGATCTTCACCTTGTTAGAGGTTACTTTGTTAAAGGGTTTCAAACACTCAATCAGAATGTCACCTTGCTAGAGGATTTACAAATAAGACTGTTAAGTCCACTCGGTTAAGAGATTTTCTGTCACTTACAAATAAATAACAATAATAAGTATGTCTGCAACTTTGCATCTAAAAATGCTAAAGAAGATTCTTATTTGTTCAATACAATCTAGTCATAGGACTTATCTTGTCCCTCTGTTGGGCTCCTTACTTTGTTATTCAAATAGGTCTTCAATCTTTTGTGCTCGGTAATCACTTTGTAGCATCCCTGTGCTTACACTTGCCCGCATGCATTGTTTATCAATAGTTCCTTATTTATAAACAATTTGCTAACCACTTAATCTCTTTGATCACATTTCCCATGATCAATCATAGCCATCAGATCTTCAATCTTGACCAGGTTCAATGTATCCTTTGATCTGAAAATGTTTTACCTCACCTTGGAACTTGCATACATTTCTTGGAACTTGTGCTAGGGTATTGCGGTTCAATCTGAGCTATAGATCTTCCTACCGATCTTCTATTGCCATAGATCCTTAACAAGCTTCATACACGTTGTATCAATCATTTAATCATAACCAGCTCATTAGCTTCCATCATTAAATAATGCATGCATTCATCCAATGCATTCTGTTATTACTCAGTTGCAACTCGGTAAATACTAAACTTCACTCGGTAGACATTCCACCTTCATTAACCGATAGCGATAACCTTAGGGTTTACTGACTAGGTTCCTTAGGGTTTACCGACTAGGTTCCTTGCTCGGTAACATAGTATAGTATTAACCTTACAAACAATAGCATATGTAAAACAATCTAAACATCATGATCTCATCATTGTCTAACTCGGTAATAGTTGCCCATTGAATAACTTATTCCTCCCCTTATTCATCACATTATTTCTGTGTCTTTTACCAACATCTTAATTCTCTTCAAAATATACTTCTTAAGATATGGCAACATCATACTAAATCAAAAAATCAATTTCTTGACATCAATGACAAAATAATATTGTGTAGACAGTAAACATCCTTAATCAGTTATATCCATAATTATCAACAACCTTCTCAATATCCTAATTGAAATGCCAACAATCTCCCGCTTTGGCATTGATGGCAACACCAATTGATTTGACGTAAAAAGATTCAAATTCAGATTACTGTGATTGCTGAAATTCTCTCCCCCTGTCATTAGTCTTCTCCCCCTTTGACAACAAAGCCAAAAGAAAACTAATACATAATTTCTTTCTGTGTGAAGTAATTTATTTGTTGTTCGGTATCAACTTAGGCTCGGTTAGAGCATTTTGACTTCAATTGCTATTCCCTATTTTTGTTTCTTGCACACCTTTAGAAAACATCCTAAAGTGTGTAAATCAGCATCAACTCCTAAAAGGTATTCTTTAGAGTCATCGAATTGATGCTTTCACCGAACTCGGTCAGTGAGTAGAAGATAGGGGTAGGACCCCCAACTTACTTCTAAGATACTCAAAAGTGTCCCTTGGCAGTAGCTTGGTGAAAATATTTGTTATTTGTTCCTTTGAGCTAACATTCTCCAACACCACTTTCTTCTCTTGAACTTCTTCTCTAAGATAATGATATTTGATAGAGATGTGCTTTGTCTTAGAGTGCATAACCTGATTCTTTGAAATGTTAATGGCACTAGTATTATCACACAATATGGTTACTGGCTCAGTAACTTTCTCATTTATGCCTTCCAATAGTTGTTTGATCCATGCTATATTGGTACAATTCAATGCTGTAGTAACATATTCAGCTTCTGCTATTGATTGTGAAATACATCCTTGTTTCTTGGTAAGCCAACTCACTAGTCTTTCTCCTAAAAAGAATGCTCCACCACTTGTGCTTTTGCTATCATCTATGTTGCCTACCCAATCAACATCAGTATAAACTTTTAAATCAAAGTCATTTCCTTTCTGATATACTAAGCCATAATCCTCAGTGCCTTTCAAGTATCTAAAAATTGTCTTGTTTGCTGTCATATGTGTTTCCTTGGGATCTGCAGAAAATCTTGCAACTATACCTACTACATGTGCTATATCTGCCCTATTGTGAACAACATATTGCAACTTTCCAATCATTGATCGGTAAAGTATCTCATCAACAGATGCAGATTCATCATTCTTTGATAGTTTACAATTGGTAGTCATAGGAATACTTACTGATTTTGAATCCTCCATTCCAAATTTCTTCAAGATTTCCTTTATGTACTTGGATTGAGTAATGAAAATCTCATCTTTCATTTGCAGTATCTATAGACCTATAAAATACTTTATCTCACCGATTAATGACATCTCAAATTCTTTGCTCATTTCATTTCCAAAGTTGTTTCATAAAGAATCATTTCCACAAGCAATAATATCATCAACAAATATGGCTGAGATTAGTATTCCATTTTCTTCATCATTCTTCATGTACATATTACTATTTTCACTTGTCCTTATAAAACCAATCTTGATTAAATAAGAGTGCAATCTTTCATACCATGCTCTAGGTGCTTGTTTCAAACCATATAAAGCTTTGTGCATTTTACATACCTGATCTTTATTCTCCCCTTCAACAAATCCTTCAGGTTGTTCAATAAAAACTTCCTCTTCTAATATACCATTCAGAAATGCAGATTTGACATCCATTTGATATACTTTGAAATTCTTGTAAGCAGTGTATGTCAACAATGTTCTTACTCCTTCAAGTCTTGCCACAGGTGCAAAAGTTTCACCATAACCAATTCCTTCTTCTTGAGCATAACCTTTGCAAACTAGTCTTGCTTTATTTCGAATGACCTCACCTTTTTCATTCAGCTTGTTTCTGAAAATCCACTTTGTACTGATTACATTTTTTTCCTTCAGTCTTGGGACTAGTGTCTATGTGTCATTCTTCTTGATTTTATCAATCTCTTCTGTCATAGCATTTATCCAATCTTCACTGTTAAATGCCTGTTTCACTATCCTTGGTTCAAATTTAGATATCAGACATGTGTTCTGTCTCAGTTTATTCCTTGTCATCACTAGATCATTCTTATCTCCTATAATTTGACTCGATGCATGATTCCTTCTGACATACTTGGCTAATATAGGATTGGTAGATTCAGTATGATCTTCTTCATCACTCGGTAACTGGATATTCTCTTCATTTCCTTCAACAGTTTTCTCGGTTGAACATATACAAATCTTTTATAATCTTTTGGATCTTTGGAGTTTCCTTCATCATTTCTTCCTGCAAATTCATCAATTTTCACATTTGCACTTTCTACTATTTTTTTGGATGATTTGATCAGACATTTAAATGCTTTGCTTCTAGAAGAATAACCAAGAAATGTTCCTTCTTCACTTTTCTGATCAAACTTACCATTTCTGTCATCTCTGTGAACATAGCATCTACTTCCAAAGATTTTAAAATAAATTACATTAGGTTTCTTGTCATACCAGATTTCATATGGTGTCTTCAAAGTTCCTTTCTTCATTTGTACTCGGTTCAGGGTGTAAACTGCAGTGCTGATTGCTTCTCTCCAAAATGTTTGAGGTACCTTCTTTTCTATCATCAAGGTTCTTGCACAATCCATAATTGATCTGTTTCTTCTCTCGGCTATCCCATTTTGCTGGGGTGTTCTCGGTGCAGATACTTGCCTCTTTATACCATGATCATTGTAGTATAAGTTAAATTCATCAGAAGTGAACTCTCCTCCTCTATCAGATCTAAGACATTTCAGTTGTCTTCCTGTTTCATTTTCAACTCTTGCCTTGTACCATTTAAACATTTGAAAAGCTTCTAATTTTTCTTTTGAAAACATTACTAACATCATCCTTGAGTAATCATCCACAAATAATATGAAATACTTATCACCATAATAGCTCTGAACTTTCATAGGACCACAAAGATCAGTATGCACAAGATCTAAAATTCCCTTAGAAGTGTAGGACTTGTAAAGCTTGATCTTGTCATCTTTCCCATCTAGCATCCTCGGTACATAGCATTCTCTGGTTTCTCAAGACTCGATAGACCTGTTACTCGGTGCTTCTTGCTTATTTTGATCAGATTATCAAAATTTACATGACAAAACCTTTTATGCCATAACCAGGTATCATCTATCTTTGCATATAGACACTTATTCCGAGTTAAGTCAAGGTGAAATGTGTTACCTTTTGTTTGTGTCCTGGTAGCTGCTAATTTTCCATGCTTGTCATGAACTTTGACAATTCCTTTCTGAAACTCTATTCAGTATCCTGTATTGTTTAGTTGTGCTACACTCAACATATTGTATTTCAAACCTTCAAACCAATAAACATCATTACATTTAGCATTGTCAAGAAGTGTTATTAATCCTTTACCTCTCACTGGACATGGTGCATATTTACCAAATCTTACATAACCTCCATCATAATCTTCTAATATAACAAACTTGTGTTTATCACCTGTCATGTGATGTGAGCATCCACTATCTATGATCCAAGAATCATTAGTATTTATGTGAGATATTAAAGATTTTTCTTCATACATTTCTTCATCTGATCCATCTTTGATAGCCACATAAACAACTTCCTCTATATCAGTTTCATCTAATTTATCATCATTAGATTCCTCATCAGCTATTAGACATGTCTTTTTATCTCTTCTTCTGAAGTCTTGGTGTCCTTTGTAATGATTATCTTTCTGTCTGTCATCTCGATAATCTCTCTTTTCATTGGATTCTTTGTCAAGACAATTAGAATCCATATGTCTTATTCTATCATAGTTAAAACATTTCAAAGGCAACTTTCCTTTGTACTTACCTTTTCCTCTCGGTAGCCTTCTGGCTAATAGTGCTTCAAACTCTTCTTGCTTTCTGATTTCTTCATAAAGTTTGTGTACCTCCTCCATGTTTTTGCTAAATCTTTCACTTGCTCCACTATCATTCCCTTTAGATTACTTATACTTTCTATCATTGTAATCATCATATTCATCAAGATGAAAAGAACTAAATGCAGACTCAACTTTATTTACCGAAAACCCACTATTATCAAAGTTACTTAATTCAAATGCATGTAGCTTAGCAATAGTAGCATCCAAATAAACTGACATATTGGGTACCAACCTCAATTCATTGATTGCAAAGACTTAGATAGCATAAGAAGGTAGAAGGGTTCTTAATAACTTACTTTTGACATCCTTCTCTTCAATGGTTCCTCCTGCTCCTTTGATTTGATTGACAATCTCCTTTAACCTTGTACTGTACTGGGTTATGTTCTCACCTTCATTCATTCTCATAGATTCAAGTTGTCCTCTTAGACTATCCACTTTTTCTCTTTGAACATGTTCATTACCACCATACACATATATGAGCTTGTCCCATATTGCCTTGGCATCATTGTAGCCTTCTAGATCATTAAACTCTGAGTCGGTCAATGCATATGTTATTTCAATCATTGCTTGAATATGTTCTTGCTTTGCCTTTATTTCTTCCATTGTCAATAAATAGGTGCTAGGTGTAATGAAATCATTCTCTAGATAATATACAACATATTCTCCAATTCCTTATAGGTGCAGCTTCATCCTTTTCTGCGATGTAGAGAAACTTGACTTGTTCAGCTTCGATGCATCCCTCTTATACATCTTTGGATATTTTCCTCAACTACCTTTAAACTTTTCTTTCGGAGTGCAAAGCTCTGATACCAAGTGATAGTTCTGATACTTAATGTAAAGTATAGATGCTAATAGCTAACAAGATGAGAGGGGGGGGGGTGAATCATACAAGCTTAATCTTCCATAAAAACAATAGATTCAACCTCGATAACATATACTTCAGCATCTTAACCAAAACTGCTAAACATGCAAAATCATAAACACATAAACATCATAACACTCATAACACCAGATTTAACATGGAAACCCAAATAGGGAAAAACCACTGTGGGATTTTGGACCCACTAAGAAATATACTCTTCTAGAATATGCTCGGTTAAAAGAAAATCCTATTAAAGATTACAAACACATTGCTAGATGTGACCCGATTAAGGGATTTCCCTCAGATATGTTAGGATCTTCACCTTGTTAGAGGTGACCTTGTTAAAGGGTTTCAAACACTCAATCAGAATGTCACCTTGCTAGAGGATTTACAAATAAGACTGTTAAGTCCACTCGGTTAAGAGATTTTCTATCACTTACAAATAAATAACAGTAATGAGTATGTCTGCAACTTTGCTTCTAAAAATGCTAAAGAAGATTCTTATTTGTTCAATACAATCTAGTCATAGGACTTATCTTGTCCCTCTGTTGGGCTCCTTACTCTATTATTCAAACAGGTCTTCAAGCTTCTGTACTCGGTAATCACTATGTAGCATCCATGTGCTTACACTTGCCTGCATGCATTGTTTATCAATAGTTCCTTATTTATAAACAATTTGCTAACCGCTTAATCTCTTTGATCACATTTCCCATGAATAAGTATCTGGTCAACTACTGAGAGGGGGGGGGGGGGTGAATCAGTAGATAGAAAAACTAATACAAACTTCACCAATCTCAAAAATCAATCTCTCAAAGTAAACTTAGAATAATACCTTTGTCAAGATAAAAACTCATAAGATAGACTAGTTGACTATTACAACAAATTAATAGTATAAAACTTCTTCATATCTCAATACTTTGGGTTATCATGACTTATCAAAATAGTTAAGTAGTTAAGTAAATCAACCATGAAAACATAACCACAAAAACATTCAGCACTTGACACAAATTTTTTTTGACGTGGAAACCAAAATAGGTAAAAACCACGATGAGATGAGAGTCACAAGATAACTATCTAAACTCTTCTGAAGTTCGCCCTGTTAGGAGCCTAGCCTATTAAAGCTTTACAAAAAGTCATGTTAAGAACTGGTCCTGTTAGGAATCACCCGGTTAATGGATTGACTACAAATGCCTTGTTAGAAGCAATACCCTGTGAGGAGTAACCTCGGTAGAGGATTTGAAAATCTAATCTAATGGACCACCTTCTTAGAGGATTTGAATAGCACCAACCTTGTTAGAGCTTACCTGGTTAGGGGATTTCAATTTTTCTATCATTGTTAGAAAACAACAGGAGTTTGTTGATCTGTCTGAATAACACTACACTTGCTTGATCAAATCCATTTCTTGCTCCTATATGCCTTTACTCAAACTGTAGATACATCATCTGGTTCGGCAACCACACACTCAACTGAACTATATCTATCTCTTTGCCAACTTATTAAACTAAACAACTTCATCAACCTTAAATATAAATCAATCAGGTCGGTAACACAACAAAAACCTAATTCTCATAGAGATTACAAACAAACCGGTTCAAGTATGACCATTGGATTACATAGCAATCTCTACACATGAATCAAGAAAACCTTGATTTCTCCTTGAACATCGCTTCATCGAACTTAGTAACTCATCACATGCTTTGCATTAGATGCAATACATTTTCTCATTCCCTAGACAAAAAAATATTACAACAACTCGCCAAAATCTCTTGGAATTGTCTTCATACAATAATCATACGTGTCATAATCATTACCGCTCATCATCAAATCATAAACCAATATAATCAATTCACAAAACTTAATCGGTTAGGGTTTATCAAAAACAAAAGGTAGGGTTTGTCGGTTACATAAAAAGATAAGGTTTACACCGATTACCGGTTCACTCCACAAATTCTTCCTACTGGTTACAGTAACAATATTACAGCAATATAAACAATATCATTACCAGTTTAATTGACATCAATGACAACATAACACATCATTAATGCAATCTTCATGCAAATGCCAACAATCTCTCTCTGATAATGGAGGCACAATATCAACACCCAAACTACATGAATATCTCACCTATATATACAATTCATCAACCTTGATAGCAAGGTCGACTAAAACCTCAACCCTCAATTACAAAATTACATTACACGATACAAAGATTGACCACCAGACCAATATAATAATTTATATGACATAGCATGGACCTAATTCAAATTTCTAAATGATCAACTCCACCAAAAATCACGCCAAGATCAACCACAACATGCTACACCACCAGAAATACCGCATAACAAGCAAATCATCATTGATTGAAGAAAACCACCAATAACTCGCACAACGATCAATGCAGGTCACCAAAAAAAATAGGACGTGACTAGGAAACACTAGCAAGCATGTTAGAATCATCTGGAACAGTTGCACCAAAACCACTTTTCAAATCTTCATCTGTCAATGTCTAGAAGCTCAAGAACACAACCAATCAACAACTATCACGAAGAAAGATAACTTGTGGAGTACCAAATCATGAACCGTTTTAAATGAAGATACACAAGACCAACCAAAATAATATCCCAAAGTCTTAGCACTGGATCTGATCACACTAGAATATATTGGAGGGAATAGCAGACTCTGCAAAACATTGATCAACAAAACCAAACTACAAAACTGGATAAGAAAATATTCCCAATCACACCAAAATAAATCACAGAAATATGTTGACATCAATGACAACAATATATCCTAGCAGCAAAAATGACCAACAATATCCAACAATTACAAAATAGACATCTACAATGATTTCAACATTCATAATAAATTATAATACATCATTATCTCAATCTACTACAAATCCTATTACATATGACTACAAGATACTAGTAGATATTCTTCCTTTGCAATTACATCTTCCTTATGATACAAGATACATAATTTCAATCTCAAATACATAGATTATACTCCATGAATACATCTACATGAAGAGAAGATATGAATCCATATCCATGCACAAGACCACCCAACAAAGAACATCTCAATGGAAGAAGGCATCAAACCACCCAGCCATGTGGAACCATAAGGAACTACCCCCCATTCTAGGAGATGACACAAGATCCCACTCACACTTTAGATCTAAGCTAACACCTAACTATCAAATAGATGAAACAACTCCAAAACCACAAAACATGACATAAACCACATACAGGACATCCAAAGGTACCATAATACAAAGCGTAAGGAACTAGGACTGATATGTAGGGAAGAGTGTCATCACGTGCTATCACCAATAAGGATATCTAAGAGCTTAGCTTGACACCCATGATACACATGCAAAACTATCTCAACCTTTGAGAAAATCAAGGGAGTTTAGTTTATCCAGTTACCAAATCTGCCACCTCACTCTGATCTTCTAAGCCATGAGATGGGACACCACAAACACATTTCTTATCTTAGATGAGTTAATACTATCCAACCCACCTAAGATTATTTATTATGTTATCACTTGATTATTATAATAAACCTCCATTGAGTTATCCAATGGTCTAGACCCCGACTCCAAACAACAAGGAATCCTAGTAGTCTATTCATCCCAACCTCGACAGACTCATGGAAGCCCACTCTCTCTAACCATGCACCTAGGCCTTAAGGTAAACATACACAACAAGAACAAGGGCTCTCAAAAAATAACTTGAATAACCAAGGTCTCCAAAATGGGATAATCAATAATGAATACAAATCAATACCATTGCCACATCATACAACCATAAAAAAACCATTATCCACAATACCAAAAGAAATCCAATGAGCCCCGAATATCACAGCAAGGCAAGGCATATAACATCAATTTAAATCAACAATATAGTCCCAGTATACCTCAGAACACACTAGCACATCCTTTGGATAAAAAAAATAACCATAACATTAACCTCAGAAAAGACACAAAAAGCTAAACACAGACAAAAACACAATCACATAACATATTAGCACATCCAGTAATAGAGTAGCACATTTGAATAACATATTTTTTAAATAGTGCATGTACACCATACCTCAATGCATATGATCAACATAACAGTGCATAGACCAGATGAAATAGCACATATAAAACATAGTTCAGTGCATACGATAATTAGAATGGTGCATACAAAACCTAGATTAGCACATATGACTTTTAGTGCATATGCACAAATAGGAAGCAAAATTTGACAAGGAAAAATAAAATTACTATGACTAAAACAAATGCCAAAAATATAATCAAAAGAGATGCCTAGGCTAATAGAAACTCAAGGGCTAATCAATCTGATTAAATAAAGTCCAAAATGAAAGAAATCAAACTTCTAGGAAAAAACTCTTGATAGATGAATACACTACATGGAATAAAATAAGCTCACTCAGAACAACAAAATTAATCTCCAAATTCAATACAAGATATAACAAATCCATACACTCCAGAGAACAAAATATGCAAAGTTTCACAAAGACAATGTTGGAAGTCATTCACGACAAAGCACAACATTCAAACAAATAAATGATCATTCCCTCCAACTATATAATATTTTAAATACTTTAATTAATCCTTCTCAAAAGTATCTACCCAGAACCTCCCAAAACAAACTTTTCAAAGGCATAGTGCAGACATTCTTTCTGGAAAAATAAAAATATACAAGGAGAGAAAATACCCAACTTGGAACTTGAAGTAATGGCAAAAGAAGTTTTAGAAGCACAATTCACAATCCAAATCCAAGCCAAGAAACACTAAATCCAAATCTCCAACCAAGAATGAGAATTACAGAAGAAATTAAAGAAATGCTAACCCAACATATTGCACACGAAATCAAATAAATAAAAAATCAAAGACAAACTATAGGAAAATTTTGGCCAATCAAAATATTGCATAAAAATATATTTCTTACCAACACTTTGCAAATACCAAGGTAAGAATAATAAAATATTATTTAATCTTACCCCAGACTCACAACCAATAGTAAAATAGGGTAAGTAGAGAAAATATATTAATTAACCCAAATTAATAAATAATAAATATCCAATAATCATTGAATCAATAATATAAAATCTCTTATTAATATTAAATATTAGTATCAATTATTTATTTAATTTATTATTATAAACTATGTAATCCTTTAAATTAATTAATATTTTTAAACTATATAAATCAGTCAATTAATTAATAATTTAAATAATCAATAATCATAATACTTCAAAACAACCCAACATAGGATAACTCAAGAGACCACTGACGCTAGACAACAACTCACACCAAAACACTAAACTAACAAGGGTAATCAACTTAATCCTAGAGTGTAGAATGTTTTTTCATGTCATCTCTAATCAAATTTCCATTGGGATAAGACACGCTCAGACCTATGAAGCTAGGTGGAGTTGATGTCTGGTACCTGCAAACCCTTCATCACCAACACAAGTGCAACAACATATACCATAACATATATCATAAAATAGGCAGACAAGTGAAGAGAATTGAAACATCGATCATATCATGGTCGCAATGAGTGATATGACATGTCTCTATCACAAATACAATAGAAGACACTGACAATCAATCAAGCACCATCATAATCATCATTGCATCCAATATAATAATAAAATAGGGTCAGCACATAATAAAATACTATCAAATCACCATAGTGAATTTTAAACCACACATATAAAATGAGTACTTATAAGAGTCGATCATCATAATAATCTATGAATGTCATCATCGACATAAAATTATAATGTCAAGTGCAAATATAATATATCCATCATCCATAATGAATCATCCATATCATATGTAAATCCATAAACATCTAATCAAATCATCACAAAATAGTCTAATCTATATCAATATAGTCTATCCATGCATAAAAGGAAAGATAAATCAAGGAGGGGCACTACACTGAGTGAGTTTTCTGAAGTGGATTCATGTTTCCTCTTTCATTTCTATGCATTCACACATTTGGGTTTGTTAATTTTGCATTTATGATGGTACCTTGGGTGCATTTGGATAAGAGGATGTGATGTTGATAAGAAATTATTTATGGATCAATTTATGATATATATTCAATATAATGTAAGTTATGTGATGCTTCAAATGATATTATGTATTTATGTTTCATGTTAAGAACCATAGGGTAGGGGTGGCTAGGAACATGTTAGGGGGAGTGGCTTCCAAGTAGGTGTTGGGGCCCAAAGTGGCTGCCAGGATCATCTTATTGGAAGTTTCTTAAATAAGTGATAATTTAATTAAATTTATTACGGGGTAAGGTAGATTTCACATTAAAAATATAATGGTGTTGCCCCATCTCATGACCTAGAGTGCTCATATAGGCTCAGGAAGAGATTGGGAAGGAATGTTGGCAAATCATGCCTCCTTGTACTCACGAGAGGTGGATTGAGTTTTGCATGGGTGTCACATGAGCGTTGGGGCCAAGAGGGCTGGTAGGATCACTCATGGTGAAGTCATATGATGACACTCTTCCCTAAGTGTGTCCTAGAACTTTAACCTATGTGTCATGCAGAAGCCTTTGGTAGTCAGTGTTATACTTGTTCTAGTCCTTGTGATTGTTGCATTTGTGTGTTCATTCTTTTCCCATGGATATGTTAGTGCTAGCCTTAGAGGTATGTTTGTGTGTGTGGGGCCTTATGCCATTCTCCAAAGCATGGGGGGGACCGTTTGGTTCCACATGATCAGGTGGTTGATGCTTTCATCCATTGAGAGTCTCGTTGTTATGTTTGTGACTTCATGGATGGATTATGTCTTCTTTAGATGAAAGAGTTTTGAAATCATGATGCAATAGTATTCTCTAATATAATTATTCATTTATATACTTAGAATAGGTTTCCATTTATATTCCTAATGAAATAAGAACACTCTCATTGAGAGAAGGATGTAATATTTTTTTAATGTAATGATGTAAAACTTGTGAATGTGATATGAGTTTAGATAGTTTAGTTATGGTATTGTTTATTCTATATGGATGATTAGATTCTTAATAATTAAAATGTTAGAATTAATGCATTAAATGTTATTTCATGAGCATTGTATCATGTGTTAAGATTAGATGTTATGGTTATATGTTTACGTAGAAATGATCTTAGAAACATTTGGATTTGGGATTTAAAATGAACTTAGATCCTAGGAGTAATTATGTGGTGTAATTATTATTAGATTCTATTTGTAAGTTAATATTCGTTTATTTATGTTTAAGAATTATGTTATGCAATGGCCAGATTAGATTTAATTCTTATGCCTTAGCATGTGATAGTGTTGCCTTGTAGCAATGTTAGGGGATCTTAGAGGATAGAGGTGTTATATCTTTAAGATGTTTTCACTCGTGTTTAGATAAGTTGTTCTTATGTCTAATATTATGTTGTTCATTGTCATAGTTTAATGAGTTAATGTATATCTCTTTAAAAAAAAAAGTTTGCCTCATTGAGGTTAGTTAGTTGTTTTGTTGTCCTTAGTAGGGCATTACACTGGGGACCTTGTCTACTAGGGCCACCCTAGTCGATCCTAATAGGTGGACTGGTGATCCAGGTATGATTGTTATTTTTTTTATGATGTAGATGCTCTCACTTATATACACATGATTATATGATGTAGATACTAATACATATTTCTTTTATGTGGTTGCAGAGCACGTACGAGAGTCACTTAGAATTATCATCCAAAAACTTGTAGAGATCATACCATCTATGCATATGTTGGGCCCAATCCTAGATGCCTAGTGGCCATAATTGATGGCTAGTAGGAACATGCAACTATTTTAGCCAATGACACAACTCAAGATGACTTAAAAATATATATAGGTTGTGCTAGTTTAGAGGGAGGCATAGTTGATTACCATGAGAAGCTAAAGGGACCAAGATGTCGTTGAGCTTCAATATGTCCTTGTTGAGTGAGACTAAGTGGTGATGAGGGTAGAGAGTGTCAATTAGGAACTTGACACCCTTAATAGCTAGTTCCAAGACCTTAGGAGGTAGGTCAAGCTTGAAAAAAGTGGTGACATTAGTAACTTTGATCATCACAAAGTGTTCAAAATTATGGATGACTTGCTGGTGGTAAGGTAGCACGAGGATACACTACATGATGAGTTAGCTACCTAGATGAAGCAGATTACCATGTAGAGGGAGACTATAGAAAAGATGAGAGGGGAGCTAAGGGTACTCAAAACATAGAGTGCATTAGCTAGTTAATCTCACTCTACATTGTCTGAGACCCACGTTTCTCTAATCATGATCCTCCAGCACCAACAGACTTGGGCACTCATGCTCCCACATGATCTTTATACATTGTATAGAGGTCTAGAGACATTTTTTTATACACATATACATTGATGTATATTTGATGATGTACATCATTCACTTTTATGTATTTTTTCATATATACACATATCAACATCATCTTTTTTTGTAGTGATGTGACACATACATGTACATTGTGACTCTTTACACACTTACACACACATATACATACATTCATACATACATACTTACATACATATATATACATACATGAATACATACATGTATGTATGTATGTTTGTATGTTTGTATGTATATACATACATACATATGCATATATATATGTATACATGTATACATATGTATGTATATATGTATATACATATGTATACATGTATATATATATATACATATATATGCATATACATATATACATATATGCATATGTATATATTTGTATATTTATATATGTGTGTATATATGTATATATGTGTATATGTGTATATGTGTATATATGTATACATGTATATATATACATGTATACATACATAAAGAGATATACATATTTATATATATATGTGTGTGTGTATATCTCTATATATGTATACATGTATACATACATATAGAGATATACATACATACATACATATATATATATATATATGTACATATACATGTATATATATATATACATGTATATGTACATATATATATATATACATGTATATGTACATATATATATATATACATGTATATGTACATATATATATATATATGTACATATACATATACATGTATATATATATATATATGTACACACACACACACACATATATATATATATATACATGTATATGTATATATACATACATACATCTACATATATAAATACATATATACATATATGTATATGTAGATATATATGTATATATATGTGTATATATGTATATATGTATACGTGTCTGTATATGTGTGTGTGTGTGTGTGTGTGTGTGTGTTTGTGTGTGTATGTATGTATGTATGTATGTATACATACCTATATAGGTATACACACACACACACACGCACATATATATATATATATATATGTATATATATGTATATGTATATGTATATGTGATATAGTCAAGGGAGGGAGATCCAATGAAGGACATCCCTGCCTTGCAACCTATAACACAAAATACCATGCAAGATATTGGCAAATGGTAACACAACACAAGATATAACCGATAAACAGATAAAGAGCAACCTAATCAGTAGAAGTAACACATGATATAACTAGTAAGCAGATAATTAATAAGTATAACCATTTAACAAATTAGATATGCCTTTAGTGGCTACACATGTTGGACCGCAGCCTAGGATTACAAAAAAATCCATGCATCACAAATCTAAGATTCATGGATCTTCTACTCGACAAATAAGCCTCTGGTAACAGCTTGCACTATTCTGCACTGAACCAAACCTCATTCCATCTGGACTTCAGTCCCCCTAGACCAGAATCTCTCTAGCAACTAGACATCTTTGCTTTATCTCTTCTTCTTCCGACCTTTGTCCTGCAAAATGAATCTCTAAATTTCCCTAAATACCATCCACAAGTAATAACAACTCGATCAAGTCGGCCCAAGACCAACCAGTTCAAGATGAAACATGTAAACAATATTAACATGTCAGTCCAAATCACCAAGAACATCTTCAAAATGCATAGAAAATGATGCGGTCCTCTAGAAACATCAATCAAGGCCCAAAAAAACATCGCTTAATGATCCGCAAGTTACGGGAACCACCTGCAACCTGATTCATCTTCTCTCCATACACTGCAAGACCAACCGATAAGAACATACAAATACCAAACTAAAACAAGGATAGATATCTCATCAAGATCAAATCCAAATGCCGGTTTGAACTAATTCGGTGTTCCTGTATCAAATTCTAGGGGTTAATTAAAAAGTGAGTCCTGTCACTTGATCTGGTTCGGTGATCTCTCAATAGGTACTTGCAACTACCTCAGGGGTTCAATGGTCTGGCTACACGTTCTAGTTGCCTCTACTCGGAGATCTACCGGTCGATCCTTTAGCTTTCCACGGTTTGGTGATCTATTCAAGTCTCCACCCACTAATGGTCTCAAACGCAATCTCTAGGTTCGATGGTCTCCTTGCAAGCCTTGCATTGTCTCACATTCGACGATCTAGAAAAAGTATACAAGTTGCCTCAACTTCCTTTCCAGCCAACCAGTACATAACCAACTCTGATACCACTTGACGTAGTCAAGGGAGGGAGATCCAATGCAGGACATCCCCGCCTTGCAGCCTGTTGGTAAATAGATTTGTCAGTATAAATTCTCCTTCAAAATTGACCCTATTCGCCCAAAGAAAAGTGACAACCATTCCAATAGATGGAGAGATTGTGGTGAAGCCACAATCTTCCTCTACATTTGAGAGGGGCATCTCCCTCATATGATGGGGGCTTTTTTAGGACTTTTGTGTACATTTTACCTAAAAGTACAAAAAGGAGACAAAACTAAACTAAAGAAAAGAGAATAATGGAAACCCCAATGGAAAACATATGAATACCAAATAGGATTTCACAAATGATGAGTGATACAAAGGGGATTTAAGCACAAAACAAGATTTAACTCACAAATATCTCAACATACGAAGAGATGGGTAACTCTAGCACATCCAAACCAAGATACACAAGCTTGATTGTGTTTCATTATATCAATTGGATGAATTTTAAGCATTCCAATAGATGACAAATGATTTGCACATAGACAAAAGATATCATGAATTTGACATATGAAAGATTAGAAATAATAACTCAAGAAGCACATCTAGCACATACGAGCTAAATGCATCCTTTATTATCTTCATCAAATTATACAATCTCAAGAACTTTTCTATACAAAGTGCAAACACCAAATTCATCAAACTACTTCTCTAAGAATTTCTCCATAGTTTCCCCTCTGTCAGAGTATCCTTTACAAATGAATTGGCCTTGTATTTATAGACTGTTGGCATATGCACACTCCAATGAGACATTTTAGGTGATTGAAGGTTTTGTCATTGATGGAAACCTTACAATCCTATGGCATCGACAAGGCATTACATTGGCACTAGCAAGATCAGAGTCTACACTGGCACTTAGACCACTGGCACAGAGGCCGACAGGATTTTTGTTATATTATATTTTGTTTATTATGGTAAAATCTTTGTAAGCCGACTTGGCATCATTGTATAATGACTCTTATATATGAGAGATCATTATAGAACATTTGTAAGCAAGTGAAAGGAATATATTTAGGTGAAATAAGGCAGACCTATTATGCGAATTATAGGTTAAGGGTTTATGTAAGAAGCAGAGCAGCAACCGGTACTAGATTTGGCATTATAGATGCTATTCTGAAGCAGTACAAGATACTGGATTTATATAATCCATCATTGTAAGTCAATGAGACTTCCCATTGAGTAGTGAGCTCTAGGCAGTTGGCCTTCCTGCATGTGCAGGCCCCTCTTGTAGCAGTAATATTCTCTTATTGGCCAGTAAGTGAATATTGTGGGTCACAAATCCCACCGAGGTTTTTCCCACACTGGGTTTCCTCATTAAAACATTGTGTTATGGTGTGTTTTTCATGTGGTTTCTTTTAATTATGTTTATTGCATTATTTCTTGCATACCGGTACACTATTATAAAATGTTCTACATGTTTTAAGTTAAGAAATTCAATTCACCGATAAGATACTGATTCACCCCCCCCTCTCAGTATCTATGGGAATCCTAACATAGACATCCTATAATAACTACATTCATAACCAACTCATAACTACTTTTTGTAAATAACCACCTAGTGCAATTACTTAGGATAACTACCTTGGTGAATCACTTAAAATAACTACCTAACTTATTCAATTGGGATAACTACCTAAGCCAATCCTTAGAATAACTACCTTTTTAAAGATAAGTTAGGATTTACCCAACTCTTACAAAGCTAAATTCAATAGGCTAGCTTTGATTATAATAAGTGACATCAATTTGAAACCTATTACTTTGAAGAAAGAACTCGATGTCAATTTCATTGAGATGACCTCCATATCTTCATCTGTATCTTTTATCTTTTATCTTTGTAGCCGTTTCATCATCAATTCTCTGCTTACACTGCAGAGTGTAGCTACATGCTGAAAAATATTAGACAACATATCTTTACACTCATTATCTACATAATTGTATGAAATCTTTTGAATCTCCTTTCACCGAATTTTGTAGTCACGCTTTCATGTTTTGATGGATATCAGTACTTCATTTTACCATGGTCTCCAAGGATGTTGACATAGGTTGTAGAATGAGCTTTACGTTTAACAAATTTTATTTCATGAAGGTTTTTAAATCTTTTTTGACATCATCAGTTCATATTCATGTAAAATATGCATGCACCAAGAGAGCACATCCACACATACACTGCATCCAAATGCATCTTAATTCGAGCATCTCCTACAATTAGCTATAATCATCTCATTTCATTTCTTGACACAATACTCTTCTCTCTCGAGGCATTCTGACAAATCACCCATGTTCCATGTGATATATCCTCCTGACACGTCCTTTATCAATTGCATGTGCTTGAAATTTCTAAAATTTTCCACTGTATCCATTTCTTACGAATCTTTCAATCATGGCATTTGATGGGATGAGAACTTATTGGGGTAGTCTATCAAATAATTCAAGTGTATTAGCTATGCTTCACATTTTACATGCATCTCATCTCAATTGGGTCATGAGCTGCTTGTGCTTCCATACTTATATACATGGTGATGTGCTATCCCAATGCTTCCAGCTTGTCTGTGCATTGATATTTTGCATATATGTTTGCTTCTACACTAAGAGAATACACTCACTCAACCACCAGAAGTCTAACCAGCATCATAATAATAAGGTGTAAGGTTTCCTGCAATTAGGCACCATATGCCATCCATGATCAAACACATTATGAGATGCATCTCCTTGAGGCATTTTTTCAAAGAGTTCATGTGTGTTTTTCATCCTCTATATACCATGTCTTGCATGTCTACAAGATAATTTCTAACCATAACATGTGACTGAAACCCCCACCAATATGCTTTGATAGATGTCCATACGATATTTTGAAGCTTCCATTTTTGTGTGGGTGAGGAGAAAGAGTGCATGTTATGATTGTGGAATGCGGCTTTACACCCACAAATTGCATTTGTTTGAAGATTTCTAAAGATTTTTCAACAAATCCATTGTTTGTGAATCTTGAAATCACGGTATATCATGAGACGACATCGCTTCGATGTATTCTATCGAATATTTTTCCTGCCATGTTTTATGCTTCCATATTTTGACTAGGGAAATTATATTTGTTTGAAAGTGACTAAAGTATTTTCAATAGAATCCATCTCTTTCCAATACCATAGCTTTCTTATAAAATCCATATAGTAGATATTCCACAATTTCTTCATTTTAGTTCATTAGATGACATCAATTTGAGGCATTTTGTCAATCATTTCAAGTTCTTTGCCTGTGCATTTTTGAACTATTATATCTGATAAGAATCTTCATATCGATGTGTTTTTTATGGATGTTCGTGACCTCTTCCAAAGCTTCAAATTTTTGCATAGGCGGGCAGGAGGAGGTTGTAACCAATGGTTGTAGAATTTAGCTATACTCTAGCTTATCACATTTGCTTGAAAGTGTCATAAGCAATAAGCGAGACATATGCTTTTGGAAGTACTTAGTCTCTATTCATATATGATCTATAATGTACCATGGAACACATGTCAACATGACAGCCACAAACTACAACTTCAAAACCATGAATCCCATTTGCAAGAAAATTTCAAAAGCTTTTTCAACATCTCTATTTTATGCTCAGTCTGCAGTCATATTATTGCAAACCTTGAGATGACATCTTTTGGAAGCATTTTGTCAAGACTTTCATGTACCCTATATAAGCTTCTACTTTGGATGCACGTCCATACCGAGTTCCAAAACTCATATTTTTGCACAGGCAAGTAGGATGTGGGCAACGGTTGTGGACTTTGGCTTTATTCCTAGCAATTGCATTGGACTTTAAGTTTCTCAAGCCATTCACTAAATTCTTTCTCTACATATCGAGTTGATTTCTAGTTATCAAAAGGTAGTTTTTAATAACTACTTCATCGACTTCTTTGGAAACTGAAACAACTTTCCCATGAGGTTAATGAATTGAGCTTTCGACAAGTTTTGAAATTGAGAAAGTCCCCGATGTGTAAGTTGATAATAACTAACCCTTCATACTTGTAATGTATTGGCATCTTTCAAAACTAAAAAAATTCACTTATACGTGAATAACCAAGTGGAGTATATTGGTTCTTTTTAAAAACTTTGGAAGCTTTGTGAAATGCCTAATACAACATATTAATAGGAGCCCCTCTACAACTTATTGGTTTCTTTATAAACTTTACCAATTTGCCGATGATGTTAATTGATGTAGCATTTCGGTAACTTTCATAACTTACCGATGAGTTAATGAATCAAGTTCTAAAACAACTTCTCATTGAGTTATAAGTTGATAATTTTGTTCACTTTGGAAACTAACATAACTCACCAATAGATCATTATATGGCAACTTTGAAGACTAAGGCATTGATTTTTGTAACCATTCATGCTCATTCACCTCCAAAATGAGTTAGTGCAAGAAGTTTCTAGCTTAACCATTTTGACTGGTGTGCATTCTCCTCAGTCTATTTGTAAAGTGAGCCAACTTACGAATAATGTCAAGAGATTGAATATATCGACATCTTTCAAAACTTAGCCAACTTCAAAATTGATGAACACTCAAACTCTTTGAATGTATCTAGAAAGAGCCTATCTCTGATTCATTGCCCTTATCTAATCTTATTCAAAACTAGTGTCGAGAATTGTGAAGAATCAACCAACTTGAATATCTGAACAAATCATCACAATTATTTTCCCTTCATCAATCATGATTTGAGATTGATATTTAACCTTATGCAGGGTTTATAATATCACAAAGACTAAAAATCTCAACTTTCGAACTCATGAGGCAAACAATTCAATATTGGATGACAATTGGACAAAATTCTATCTAGGAGGCTCTTAATACAAGATTCAACACAAAGCTGAAATTTATCAAGTTTTAAAATTGGGGTCAACAGTTGGCTCTGACTGGGGACAAGGACTGTAAGGGACGTAGAATGAACCCAAAGGTTTTGATATCAGTGTGTTATTCATTGGGAAATAGAGTCACAAAAAGAGGAGAGAACGTTGGGACTAACTGGTGAGAAACACAAACCAAAAATGGGACAAACATAACAAAAACTTCTAACTAAATATGTACATGGTAGGCAAAGCCTATAACAAACTTCTCCAAGATTGTCATACAAAACCATTCACAGGCTGAGAAAAATAGGCACTTCTAAGGAAAAGTGACATCCACCTGTGTAACACCTGTAAGTTTCTTAAGTTAAGTAGGTTAACATGTATAAGATGAGAAATACCTTTGAGCAGTGAGCCAAACAACCATCTCTCATCATAAATCTGTAGTCTCTCTTGAATCAAATTGGTACCACCTTGAAGATTATTGGAAACTTTTGAAATATTTTCAAGCATACCAATACCCTCTATCCGAAGATCCTTCTGATAGTTTGGATTGGAAGAAATTAAGCCTCAAATTGGACATCCCTTATATAATTTGAGATGTGAAGAAGCTTGAGCTGGTACAAGTATCGAATCTTTTCCTTAAATGTTAACTTTTCTAGAAAAACATTCATTTGAAAACAAAGGATTGATGTAGAAATTTTTACCATAGAAGGAATCATCATTTGGAGCTTTCAAGCACCAATCTGTGGTACAAACATCATGAGAGTTAACTTCATTGACTTCCTTCATTAGATCATCCATTACCTCATTCCTTGCTTCACTATTGGCACAACTCCCAAAGCTATCCTCTGATATATGTGAGTCTTCTTTATCTAAAAATTCAAAAAGTGGATTGTTGTGAACTTTGAATTCTCCATAAGGCATAGATTGCACTTCCACCAAGGTTGATTCACCTACATAAATTTTACTTTCAGCATCGTCAACAAAATCCATATAGCCTTCTATATTCTGAACTCGGGGATTCTTCTCCATGACATTCTTCATGAAATTTGAAAACTTCATACTCAGGTTGCATGTATGATAAAGATTGGATGCTTAGTGTTTCATCTTCTTTCACTTGGGGCTGATCTGGAAGTTCATCAATATTTTCAAAAGTAAATGTCTCCATTTCTGAAGGAAAAGAGGATATCCATAAAGTTTCACTTGTAGTTGACTCTCCACTAGTCATGGTAATGAAAGGTTGCTTGGAAGTTACTGAAACTTTGACATCATAAATGTTACTATCATGTCCATTTATTGGTGATGGAATAATAAGAATGTCTTCTCCACAAAGGAAGTCATCATCTGGAGCATTGAGAAATGAACTAGGAATAAAGACTACTAGAAATTCTTCTTTATGCATCTCTTCTTCACCATTCTCTTCATTCTTGGGCTGCATGCATGCCTAGAAATCATTTGATACCTTTTCTTCAAGCTCCTTGTTTTCAAATTGATGGAGGACTTCTTTTTTGCTATGGTAATCTTAATACTACTAATGGCATCCATGGATGCAATCTTCTTTTTCTTCATCACTCACTTCATCTTGATCTTTCTTTTGACATGTATCCTTATGAGTTGATATAGCTTCATCTTCCTCAACACATGCATCATGTGATAGATCTTTTTCCAAAATTGGATCACAAAACATCTCATTAGGATTGTGCACATCTTCAAGAAAATAGTTTTCGCCCTCCTCTCTTTGTTCAATCATTTGCAATTTTTGAAACAAGGAAGGATGAAATTTGTTAGGATCAAGTTTCCTATTACCATATAAGCTTTTAAAAAATTAAACTTGTTCAACATCATTAAGATCTTGATTTCTTTGAGTAGAAAGTGAAACAAAATGATCTTTTTCTTCATCATTGTTGTTGTTTACCCCTATTTCAAGTGAATGATCATGAGCATGAAACAATTTTACCCTTCCTTCTTTCTCTTAAATTACTTGCAAAGATTGGAGCAGAGAAAGATGAATTTTATTAGGATCCAGTTGCTTTCCACCATAGAAATTTTTCAAGAAGTTGACTTGTTTAGGATCATCAAGACTTTAGTTATATTGAGCAACTGGTATAGGAGAAAGATCACTTTTATATTCATCTCTTTGGATTGTTTTTGATTTGGGTAAATGATCATAAGCAAGAAAACCAAAATCTTTTCCATCCTTTTCTTCAATCTTTTGTAACACTTGACATAAGGAGGGGTGAATCTTATCAAGAGTAAATTGCATGCCACCATAAAAGCTCTTCAAGAATTCAACTTTTATGGGCTCATCAGGAACTTGCTACTTTTGATATAAATATTCTTCATCATCACTTTCACTGTCACTTTCCAACTTTCCTTTGTACCAAACCATTGTTCTAAATTGAATCTTTCAGATAGAGTCACCAACCTTCATTTTGAAGAAGGTACCATGAAATTTTTGAGGAACAAAACACACTTGTATTTCGCTCCCCAATAGAGTTGCCAAAATTTTGTTGGTAAAAAGATTTGTCACTGTAAATTCTCCTTCAAAATTGACCCTGTGCGCCTGAATAGAAGTGAAAACCATTCCAACAGTTGGAGAGATTGTGGTGAAGCCACAATCTTCCCCTGCATTTGAGAGGGGCATCTCCCTTGTATGATGGGGTTTTTAGAATTTTTGTGTACTTTTTACCTAAAAGTACAAAAAGGAGACAAAACTAAACTAAAGAAAAGAGAATAATGGAAACCCCAATGGCAAACATACGAACACCAAATAGGAATTCACAAATGATGATTGATACAAAGGATATTTAAGCACAAAACAAGATTTAACTCACAAATATATCAACATACAAAGAGATGGGTAACTCTAGCACATCCAAACCAAGATACCAAAGCTTGATTGTGTTTCATAACATCAATTGCATGAATTGTAGGCATTCCAATAGATGATAGATGATTTGCACATAGACAAAAGATATCACTAATTTGATTTATGGAAGATTATTAATAATAACTCAAGAAGCACATCTAGCACATACGAGCTAAATGCATCCTTTATTATCTTCATGAAATTATACAATCTCAAGAACTCTTCTATACAAAGTGCAAACACCAAATTCATCAAACTACTTCTCTAAGAATTTCTCCATAGTTTCCCCTCTATCAAAGTATCCTTTACAAATGAATTGGACTTGTATTTATAGGCATCCTAGAATAACTACCTTGATAACCAGCTCATAACCACCTTTGGTAAATAACCACTTAGGATAACTACCTTGGAGAATCACTTAAAATAACTACCTACTTTAATCAATTGGGATAACTACCTAAGACAATGCTTAGAATAACTACCTTTTTGAAGATAAGTTAGGATTTACCTAACTCTTACAAAGCTAAATTCAAAAGGCTAACTTTTATTACAATAAGTGACATCAATTTGAAACCTATTACTTTGAAGAAAGAACTTGATTTTAATTTTGTTGTGATGACCTCCATATCTTCATCTCCATCTTTTATCTTTGTAACCGTTTCATTATCAATTCTCTGCTTATACTGCAGAGTGTAGCTACATGCTAGAAAATGTTAGACATGATATCTTTACACTCATTATCTAGACATTTGTATGAAATCTTTTGGATCTGATTTCATCAAATTTTGCAGTCATCCTTTCATGATTTGATGGATATCAATACTTCATTTTAGCATGGTCTCCAAGGATGTTGACATAGGTTGTAGAATGAGCTTTACGTTTAACAAATTTTATTTCAAGAAGGGTTTTAAAGCTTTTTTGAAATCATCAATTCATATTCATGTAAAATCTGCATGCACCAAGATAACACATCCACACGTACACTACATCAAAATGCATCTTAATTTGAGTATCTCCTACAATCAGCTATAATCATCTCATTTCATTCCTTGACATAATACTCTTGTCTCTCAAGGCATTCTAACAAATCACCCATGTTCCATGTGATATATCCTCTTGAGGCATCCTTTATCAATTGCATGTGCTTGAAATTTCTAAAACTTTCCATTGTATCTGTTGCTAACAAATCTTTCAATCATGGCATTTGATGGGATGACAACTTATTGGGGCAGTCTATCAAAGAATTCAAGTGTATTAGCTATGCTTCACATTTTACATGCATCTCGTCTCAATTGGGTCATGCGCTGGTTGTTCTTCCACACTTATATACATGGTGACGTGTTATCCCAATGCTTCCACATTGTTTGTGCATCGATATTTTGCATACATGTTCACTTCTACACTAAGAGAGTACATTCACTCAACCACCATAAGTCTAGCCAATATCATAATAATAAGGTGTAAGGTTTTTAGCAATTAGGCACCATATGTCAAGCATGAACAAACACATTATGAGATGCATCTCCTTTGAGGCATTTTGTCAAAGAGTTCATGTGTGTTGGTCATCCTCTGTATACTATGGCTTGTATATCTACGAGATCATTTCTAACCATAACATTTGACTGAAACCTCCACAAATATGCTTTCATATATGTCCATACAATATTTTGAAGCTTCCATTTTTGTATGGGTGAGGAGAAAGAGTGCATGTTATGATTGTGGAATGCGGCTTTACACCCACAAATTGCATTTGTTTGAGGATTTCTAAAGATTTTTCAACAAATCCATTGTCTATGAATCTTGAAATCATGGTATACCATGAGATGACATCGCTTTGATGTATTCTATCAAATATTTTGCTTGCCGTGTTTTATGCTTCCATATTTTGACTAGGGCAATTATATTTGTTTGAAAGTGACTAAAGTATTTTCAATAGAATCCATCTTTTACCAATACCACAACCACTGCATTTGATGAAATTCCATTTTCAACCCACATTTAGTTCTGATAATCTTAAGACGACCCAATACTACATCATCAATTTACAGCTTTGAATAGCTTTCTTATAAAATCCATCTAGTAGATATTCCACAATTTCTTCATTTTAGTCCATTAGATGATATCGATTTGAGGCAATTTGTCAATCATTTTAATTTCTTTGCCTTTGCATTTCTGATCTATTATATCTAATAAGAATCTTCATATCGATGTGTTTTTTATGGATGTTCGTGACCTCTTCCAAAGCTTCAAATTTTGGTGTAGGCAAGCAGGAGGAGGTTGTTACCAATGGTTGTAGAATTTAGCTATACTCCAACTTATCTCATTTGCTTAAAAGTTTCTTTATATATCTTGCAATCATCACATGTCATGAGATGACATCAATTTGAGCATTTCTATCAAACATTTCAAGAAAACAATAATAGTTGACAGTGACCCCTATAACTTTGTCATTTCCCAAGCTGATTTCTCCATCTTTCCATCGAAATTATTCCTTTATAACAATAATGTCATCTACGCAATAAGAAAAATCTATGATGTTGGAAGTACTTAGTCTCTATTGACATATGATCTATAATGTACCATGGAACACTTGTCCACATGACCACTACAAACTACAGCTTCAAAACCACGAATCCCATTTGCAAGAAAATTTCAATAGCTTTTTCAACATCTCCATTTTATACTCAGTCTGCAATCATCTTATTGCAAACCTTGAGATGATGTCTTTTGGAATCATTCTATCAAGACTTTCATGTACCCTATATAAGCTTCTACTTTGGGTGCACATCAATACCGAGTTCCAAAACTCATATTTTTGCACAGGCAGGTAGGATGCAGGCAATGGTTGTGGACTTTGGCTTTGTTCCTGGCGATTGCATTGGACTTTAATTTTCTCAATCCATTCACCAAATTCTTTCTACGCATATTGAGTTGATTTCCAGTTATCAAAAGGTAGTTATAATAACTACTTCATTGACTTCTTCAAAAACTAAAACAACTTGCCCATGAGGTTAATGAATTGAGCTATTGACAACTTTTGAAATTGACAAAGTTCCTGGTGTATAAGTTAATAATAACTAACCCTTCATACTTGCAATGTATTGGAGTCTCTCAAAACTAAAACAATTCACTTATAAGTGAATAACCAAGTGGAGTATATTGGTACTTTTTAAATACTTTGGAAGCTTTGTGAAATGGCTGATACAACATATTAATAGGGGACCCTCTCCAATTTATTGGTTTCTTTATAAATTTTGCCAATTTACCGATGATGTTAATTGATGTAGCATTTGGGTAACTTTCATAACTTATCGATGAGTTAAAGAATTGAGTTCTAAAACAACTTCTCATTGAGTTATGAGTTGATAATTTTGTTCATTTTGAAAACTAACATAGCTCACCAATAGATCATTTTATGGAAACTTTGAAGACTAAGGCATTGATTTTTGTAACCATTCATGCTCATTCACCTCCAACTTGAGTCAGTCCAAGAAGTTTCTAACTTGACCATTTTGATTGGTCTGCATTCTTGTCGATCTCTTTGTTTAGTGACCCAACTTATGGATAATGCCAAGAGATTGAATATATCGACATCTTTCAAAACTTGGCCAACTTCAAAATTGATGAACACTCAAACTCTTTGAATGTATTTGGAAAGAGCCTATCTCTGATTCATCGCCCTTCACTAATCTTATTCAAAACTAGTGTCGAGCATTTTGAAGAATCAACCAACTTGAATATCTGAACAAATCATCCCAATTATTTTCCCTTCATCAATCATGATTTGAGATTGATACTTAAGCTTATGTAGGGTTTATAATATCACAAAGACTAAAAATGTCAACTATCGAACTCATGAGGCAAACACTTCAATATTGGATGACAATTTGACAAATTTCTATGTAGGAGGCTCTTAATACAAGATTCAACACAAAGCTGAAATTTATCAAGTTTTACAATTGGGGTCAACAGTTGGCTCTGACTAGGGACAAGGACTGTAAGGGATGTAGGATGAACCCAAAGGTTTTGAAATCAATGTGTTATTCATTGGGAAATAGAGTCACAAAAAGAGGAGAGAACATTGGGACTAACTAGAGAGAAACACAAACCAAAAATGGGACAAACATAACAAAAAATTCTAACTAAATATGTACATGGTAGGCAAAGCCTATGCCAAACTTCTCCAAGATTGTCATACAAAACCATTCATAGACTAAGAAAAATAGGCACCTCTATGGAAAAGTGACGTCAACCCATGTAACACCTGTAAGTTTCTTTAGTTGAGTGGGTTAACATGTATAAGATGAGAAATACCTTTCAGCGGTGAGCAAAACAACCATCTCTTATCATAAATCTGCAAGCTCTCCTAAATCAAATTGGTACCACCTTGAACAATATTGGAAACATTTGAAATATTTTCAAGCATACCAATATCCTCTATTTCAAGATCCTTCTGATAGTTTAAATTGGAAGAAATAAAGCCTCGAATTGGACATCCCTTATATAATTTGAGATGTGAAGAAGCTTGAGGTGGTACAAGTATTGAATCTTTTCCTTGAATGTCAACTTCTATAGAAAAGCATTCACTTGAAAACAAAGGATTGATGTAGATATTTTTAACATAAAAGGAATCGTCATTTGGAGCTTTCAATAACCAATCTAGGGTACAAACATCAAGAGAGTTAACTTCATTGGTTTCCTTCATTAGATCATCCATTACCTCATTCCTTGCTTCACTATTGGCACAATTCTCAAAGCTATCCTCTGATATATGTGAGTTTTCTTGATCTAAAAATTCAAAAAGTGGATTGTTGTGAACTTTGAATTCTCCATAAGGCAAAGATTGCACTTCCACCAAGGTTGATTCACCTACATAAATTTTACTTTCAGCATCGTCAACAAAATCCATATAGCCTTCTATATTCTCTTGACTCGAGGATTCTTCTCCATAACATACTTCATGAAATTTGAAAACTTCATACTCGGGTTACATGTATGATAAAGATTGGATGCTTAGTGTTTCATCTTCTTTCACTTGGGGCTGATCTAGAAGTTCATCAATATCTTCAAGAGTAAAGGTCTTTAATTCTGAAGGAAAAGAAGATATTCGTAAAGTTTCACTTGTAGTTGACTCTCCACTGGTCATGGTAATGAAAGGTTACTCGAACGTTACTGAAACTTTGACATCATAAATGCTACTATCATCTCCATTTATTGGTGATGGAATAATAGGAATGTCTTCTTCGCAAAGGAAGTCATCATCTGGAGCATTGAAAAACCAACTAGGAATAAAGACTACTTGAAAGTCATCTTTATGCATCTCTTCTTCACCATTCTCTTCATTCTTGGGTTGCATGCATGCCTGGAAATCATTTGATACCTTTTCTTCAAGCTCCTTGTTTTCAAATTCTTGGAGGACTTCTTTCTTGCTATGGTAATCTTAATAATTCTAATGGCATCCATGGATGCAATCTTCTTTTTCTTCATCACTCACTTCATCTTGATCTTTGTTTTGACATGTATCCTTATGAGGTGATATAGCTTCATCTTCCTCAACACATGCATAATGTGATAATTCTTTTTCCAAACTTGGATCACAAGACATCTCATCTGGAATGTGCAAATCGTCAAGAAAATAGTTTTCTCCCTCCTCTTTTTGTTCAATCAATCGTAATTTTTGAAACAAGGAAGAATAAATTTTGTTAGGATCAAGTTTCCTATTACCATAGAAGCTTTTAAAAAATTTAACTTGTTCAACATCAATAAGATCTTGATTTCTTTGAGAAGCAAGTGAAACATAATGATCTTTTTCTTCATCATTGTTATTGTTTACCCCTATTTCAAGTGAATGATCATGAGCAAGAAACAATTTTACCCTTCCTTGTTTCTCTTCAATTACTTGCAAAGTTTGGAGTAGAGAAGGATAAATTTAAATAGGATCAAGTTTCTTTCCACCATAGAAATTTTTCAAGAAGTTGTCTTGTTTAGGATCATCAAGACTTTGATTATATTGAGCAACTGGTACATGAGAAAGATCACTTTTATCTTCATCTCTCTTGATTGTTGTTGATTTGGGTAAATGATCATAAGAAAGAAAACCAATCTCTCTTCCATCCTTTTCTTCAATCTTCTGTAATATTTAACATAAGGAGGGGTGAATCTTATCAGGAGTAAAATGCATGCCACCATAAAAGCTCTTCAACAATTCAACTTTTATGGGCTCATTAGGAGCTTGCTTCTTTTGATATAAATATTCTTCATCATCACTTTCACTGTCACTTTCCAAATTTCCTTTTAACTAAGCCATTGTTCTGAATTCAATCTTTCAGATAGAGTCACCAACCTTGATTTTGAAGAAGGTAGTTTGAAATTTATGCAGAACAAAACAAATTGGTATTTTGCTCCCCAATAGAGTCGCCATAAATCTGTTTGTAAACAGATTTGTCACTGTAAATTCTCCTTCAAAATTAACCCTGTTCGCCCGAAGAGAAATGAAAACCATTCCAACAGTTCAAGAGATTATGGTGAAGCCACAATCTTCCTCTACATTTGAGAGGGGTAGTTCCCTTGTATCATGGGGGCTTTTAGAATTTTTGTGTACTTTTTACCTAAAAGTACAAAAAGGAGAAAAAACTAAACTAAAGAAAGAAAATAACGGAAACCCCAATGGAAAACATATGAACACCAAATAGGATTTCACAAATCATGATTGATACAAAGGAGATTTAAGCACGAAACAAGATTTAACTCACAAATATCTCAACATACGAAGAGATGGGTAAATCTAGCACATCCAAACCAAGATACCAAAGTTTGATTGTGTTTCATAACATCAATTGCATGAATTGTAAGCATTTCAATAAACGATAGATGATTTGCACATAGACAAAATATATCACTAATTTTACATACGAAAGATTATTAATAATAACTCAAGAAGCACATCTAGCACATATGAGCTAAATGCATCCTTTATTATCTTCATCTAATTTTAAAATCTCAAGAACTCGTATACAAAGTGCAAACACCAAATTCATCAAACTACTTCTCTAAGAATTTCTCCATAGTCTCCCCTCTGTCAGAGTATCCTTTACAAATGAATTGGCCTTGTATTTATAGGCATCCTAGAATAACTACCTTGATAACTAGCTCATAACCACTTTTGGTAAATAACCACTTAGGAAAACCACCTAGTGCAATTACTTAAGATAACTACCTTGGAGAATCACTTAAAATAACTACCTAACTTAATTAATTGGGATAACTACCTAGGCCAATGCTTAGAATAACTACCTTTTTGAAGATAAGTTAGGATTTACCTAACTCTTACAAAGGTAAATTCAAAAGGCTAACTTTGACTACAATAAGCAACATCAATTTGAAACCTATTATTTTGAAGAAATAACTCGATGTCAATTTCGTTGAGATGACCTCCATATCTTCATCTGCATCTTTTATCTTTGTAAGTGTTTCATCATCAATTCTTTGCTTACACTGTAGAGTGTAGCTACATGCTAGAAAATGTTAGACAACATATCTTTACACTCATTATCTACACATTTCTATGAAATCTTTTAGATCTCTTTTCATCGAATTTTGTAGTCATCCTTTCATGTTTTGATGGATATCAATAATTCACTTTAGCATGGGCTCCAAGGATGCTGACATAGGTTGTAGAATGAGCTTTACGTTTAACAATTTTCTTTCATGAAGGTTTTTAAATCTTTTTTGACATCATTAATTCATATTCATGTAAAATTTGCATGCACCAAGAGAGAACATCCACACGTACGCTGCATCCAAATGCATCTTAATTCGACCATCTCCTGCAATCATCTATAATCATCTCGTTTCATTCCTTGACACAATACTCTTCTCTCTCAAGGCATTCTGACAAATCACTCACTTTCCATGTGATATATACACCTGAGGCATCCTTTATCAATTGCATGTGGGTAATTGCACCAAGATGGTGAACAAAAATGGGGGTATAAGTGGCCACTTTTTTTTTTCTTCTGAAAATAGGTAAACTTGAACTTCAAAGAGATATTTGAAGTTCATGCACTCAAAACTAGGAGTTGAGAAAAGAATTAGAATTGTGGTACTCTGAATCTAGTTTCTAAACTACTAATTTTTTTTAATATTAGATAATATTAAGAGGGTCAAACCTTTCACACACGAAAAACTATTCGTGGTTTTTTTTAGAACAATATAACATAGCTATTTTCATGTGCTGCACAAAATATATAGTTAGATTTATTATTTTGGAAAACCCTTTTGTAGGATAATAGGTAAGAGTGATATCTAGAAGTTGTGTATTTTTTTTAATTTTCCATTGAGTATTTTGTTTTTTATGATTTTTTGAAGTGACCGCATCTTGAAAATTTGGTACCTATTCGTGCGCTGTTCATAACTTGCATGAAAATAATAAAAAGTGCATTTTTTTTTTAAAGTGTATAAAATCTAGTGTAGAACAATAATATGTAATTTAATTTGAATTTGGTCAAGTATATCAAAAGTTATTAAAAAAATGGTAGACATATGTCTGTGAGGACTGTCAAGGCACTGATAAAGAAAATTAAAGTTTACTATGTTAATGTTGTCCAAAAATAGAAAAAATTATATGGTCATAAAATGAAGAAGATGTGTGAGATTATGGTGGTAATTTTAGAGATACCCACTTGATCATTTGTAAACTTGATGACGGTGAAGTGAAGAAATCATGTTGGAGGATGAAAAAATGTGTAAAGGGACAAAAAAGGGGGGAAAATGGGCTTCCCAACCTTAGGGTCATTTTCCAACCCTCTTACAAAGCCAAAACCCACACGGGTTTGAAAAACAAAAAGTACTATTTGCAGTTCTAAATTAGCCCGTATGGGTTATGTAGAACTAAAACCATTATTTTTAGTTTTACAAAACCCGTATGGGTTATGTAAAACTAAAAAAAAAAAAATTTTGTTTGACAAAACTTGTACGGGTTATGAAGACATAATAATGTATGCTTGTAAACTTAGCATTTACTACACATATTTTATAGATACCTATATAATATGTGTTTATGTATGTATATATGCATATCTATAGTTATATATATATGTATATATGTTTGTATACATGTATGTATCTCTTCTTTTCCTCTCTCTCATCATCCTTCCCCCATCATTGTCTTTGTCTATTCTGAGCCCTAATTATCTTCCTTGAGTTCTATATCATCTCTCTCCCCTCATAGTTCTCTCTTTTTCAATTCTCTCACCCTTTTCTCAATCTCATTCTCTCTCTACCTCATATCTCTCATCCTCTCCTCCTCCTACTCTCTGTTCCTATCCCATTCTCTCTCTCTCTCTCTCTCACACACACACATATCCTAACCTATTATCACCCTCTCCCCCTTCTCTCTCTTTCTCTCCCCCTCCCCCTCCCTCTCCCTCCTCTCCCTCCCCTTCTCATTATCTTATCTCTCTCTCTCCTATACTCTCTCTCCCTCTCCCTCTCTCCCAATTTCTCCTCTATCTCTCCCTCTCTCTCTATCCCCCTCTCCTTATCCTATTCACTTCCTCTCTTCCTATCTCCTTTTCCAATCTCCCTCTCGCCCTCTCCTTTTCCCAATCTTCCTTCCTCTCATTCTCCTTAACCCCTTCTCTCTTTGTCTCTAACTCTCTCTCCACCCCCCTCTCCTTATCTTATTCTATTCCTCTCTTCCTATCTCATATTCTCTCTCATACCCCCTCTCCCCCTACTCTCTCTCTCTCTCTCTCTCTCTCTCTCCCTCTCCTTTTCCAAATATCCCTCTCTCTCCCTCTCTCCCTCTCCTTTTCCCAATATCCCTCTCTCTCCTTCTCCCCCTATTCTCTCTCTTACCCCCTCCCCCCTCTCTCTCTCCCCCCTTCTCTCTCCTTTTCCCAATCTCCCTCTCTCTCCCTCTCCCCCTCCCCCTCCCTCTCTCTCCCTCTCCTTTCCCTATTCTCTCTCTCTCTCTCTCTCTCTCTCTCTCTCTCTCTCTCTCTCTCTCTCTCTCTCTCTCTCTCTCTCCTTTTCCCAATCTCCCTCTCCCTTCCCTCTCTCCCTCTCCTTTTCCCAATCTCCCTCTCTTCCTATCCCCTGTTCTCTCTCTCTCTTACCCCATCTCTCTCTCTCTCTCTCTCTCCTCTCTCTCTCTCTCTCTCTCTCTCTCTCTCTCTCTCTCTCTCTCCCTCCTGTCTCTCTCTGTCTCTTTGTATGTCTCTGTCTCTGTCTCCCTCTCTTCATATCCCCTACTCTCTCTTATCCCCTCTCTCTCTCTCTCTCTCTCTCTCTCTCTCTCTCTCTCTCTCTCTCTCTCTCTCTCTCTCTCTCTCCCTCTCTCCCCTCCCCCCCTCTCTCTCCCTCTCCCCCCATCCCCCTCTCCTTATCCTACTCTCTCTCTCTCTCTCTCTCTCTCTCTCTCTCTCTCTCTCTCTCTCTCTCTCTCTCTCTCTCTCTCCGTCGCCCCTCTCTCTCCCTCTCCCCCATCCCCCTCTCCTTATCCTACTCTCTCTCTCTCTCTCTCTCTCTCTCACTCCATCTCTCCAGCCCCCCCTCTCTTCCTCCCTCTCCCCTTCACCATCCATCCCCTGCTACTTATCCTACTCTCTCTCTCTCTCTGTCTCTCTCTCCCTCTCCCTCTCCCTCTCCCCCTCCCTCTCTCCCTCTCCCTCCATCTCTCCCTCTCCCCCTCTCCTTTTCCCAATCTCCCTCTCTCTCCCTCTCCCTCTCTCCTTTCCCCAATCTCCCTCCCCCTCTCTCCTAGTCCTTTTCCAAATATACCTCTCTCTCCCTCTCTCCCTCTCCTTTTTCCCAATCTCTCTCTCTCTCTCTCTCTCTCTCTCTCTCTCTCTCTCTCTCTCTCTCTCTCTCTCTCTCTCTCTCTCTCTCTCTCCTTTTCCCAATTTCACTCTCTTCCTATCCCCTATTCTCTCTCTCTCTCTCTCTCTCTCTCTCTCTCTCTCTCTTGTTAGCATATGATGAACCGACATGTTGATATGATGATAATGTATGTTGTCATTGATGTCAAGAGATGCAGTGAACCGGTGTCTGGGTTTCACTAAGTGTGACTACCAATTGGTAGTTGCATCTCTAGGCTTTTCGATTTGGCAATCTAGCTCGTGCAATGCAACCAATGACATTGTATGATGAGTTAGCAAAGAGATGAAGATGAGATTGAGATGCCACATCAGCTTTGTGCACGTGAAGGATTTCCTTGAGGATCATGCATGTGAGGATCGACTGAATTAAATGTCTACCTCAAGAATGAACACTCTTCTTAGTGTTACGAGAAGAAAGTGTGATGGGTTACTGATTTCTATGTCCGGTCAAGAATAGACGATGCATATTGTCTTGTGATCTATTTGAAATTATATTGCTCTGTGCAAAGTGTTTGGACAGTCAGGATTGGACTGCCTGTAATAGTAAACCTAAAATGCTTAGGGTTTAGGGTTTATGGTACCGACCTAATTATTGTCTATAAGGTCGATGATGTTTGTTATTGATTGTGTTGGAAATGTTGTGTGTGTATCCGAGTGATGAGATACTGGCCAGACCAGTAAGAGAGAAAACTGCAGAGTGTGATTGTAGAGGAGAGGAACTGAAAAGGATCAACCTTAGCTTATAGTGTTGTTATCAGATCAAAGTTTTACCTATTGTTTTCTAACCATTTCAACAGAAGGAAAGTCCATTTGTCGGGTAGCTTTAACAGGCTTAATGTAAATCCTCTAACTAGGTGACTCAAGTTCATTGAGTTCTTTAAATCCTCTAGCAAGGTTGTTGAAATATGGCGACTGATCAGCAAAGTACTATACACTTAGCACGTATCCTCACCAGGGTCCCGAGGCCGAGCCGGGCCCTGAGCAAGGGTTCGGGGGCGGCAGCCCCCGAGAAAAAAAAATTTGCCGTTTTTTGTTGATGAAAACCGACATTGTAATAAAACCCTAAAAAAGGCCGACTTTATTTGTTGCCCTAAAAATGCATGTTATAAGTGGCTGGGATGCTTAAGGGTATTGTAAGGTTGATGTACTGTTTTTGCTGGATAATAAGAAAGATTGGAAGGCTGTGTATGGTGGACGTAACCCATTCTGGGTGAACCACGTTAAATCTCTGTGTTATCTATGTCCTGTTTTATTTCTTTATCTTTTGTATTTAAATCTGCATATAATTGTTAGTTCATATTTGCTTCGGATCTGCTTGAAACCCTAACAAAGGTAACCTTTAACAGGGTATATAACCATCCCTTAATTGGGTGATCTTTAACAGGATCGGTTCCTAGTAGAACCTTTTTGTAAAGTCTTTAATTAGACTAGGCTCCTAATAGAGAGAGCTTCAAAAGAGTTCAAAACAAGCTTGTGGGTATTCATTCCCACCGTGCTTTTACCCATTTGGGTTTCCACGTGAAAAATATGTGTGTAATGAGTTGTCCATTTTTCATGTGATGATTAAGTATTCTTTGTTTAAAGTGATTATGCATGCAAAGATAATAATTATGGGTATTGTTGATACACCACATGCATATGTTTATGGGTGAAATAGTTATCAAGTATTGAATGTATTTGAAAAGTTTAGTTTTACTGGTTTATGTTGTCTCAAGTCTTACTATGTTTAATTGGTATTGCCATGGTTAAGTTCAGTAATAAAGACAATCGGTTAGCATTGTTTTAACTTGATAAGTTATGGAGAAGTTTTTTGTATGCACTGATTCACCTCCCCTCTTAGTACTAGTTAGCGTATTTGTTGTTCATCATTATTCATCAATTGGTATCGAGGCAACTCCAGGTCCTTGGTGATATAAGCTTAATTGCTTGAGGTAAAAGATCCTGCCTTAATGATGAAGATGGAAGGTCCTAAGTTCAATAGAGATAACTTCAAAATATGGAAGGATAGAATGAAGATCTATATCAAGAGTTTGGGTTCTCAACACTGGAGCTATGTTAAGAATTTCTATGTAATCCCCACTGGCACTCTAACGGATGATCAGAAAAGAGAGATTCAAGAAAATGGGCAAGTCATGGAAGCCCTTATTAGCAGTTTGTCTGATATTGAGTTCATTGATTTACAAGATAAGGACACTCCTAAAGATGTATGGGACACATTGGAAACTATTTATGGTGATGATGAGCATGTAAAGAAAGCTAAGGAAGAGAGCCTTAGAGGAAAATTTGAAGACATGAGGATGGCTGAAGGTGAGGACCATTCAACAATATGGCATAAAGATCAAGACTATTGTTGGAGATATCAAGAGCACTAGTGGAAGAATTGATGATACCACCATTGTCAGTAAAGTCTTGAGATCATTGTTACCAGTCTATGCAATTAGAGTTGTTGCTATTCAGGAACTAAGGTCTATTGACAAAACCAAGGTATCCTTAAACTCTATCATTGCAAAGTTAACTACATATGAGTTGAATAGCTATGATGGTAGTGTTTAGAAGACTCGGTCAGCTTTTAGAGCATCTATTGCACCAACCAGAAAAGGAAAAAGTAAGAAGTAGTTATGAATCCATGCAAACCAGAGTATGGATGATGAAGATATTCTGATGGAGTTTGAAGCTCTTCTTGCCAAGAGACTTCCAAAAGGTACTGGAAAATACAGAGGTACGCTTCCTTTAAAATGTGTTTCTTACAATAAGATAGGACATATAGTTGTTAACTATCCTAACAATGGCAATAAGGATAAACCAGAGAGGTTTAGAAAGTATAAAGGAGGAAATAGAAGAAATTGTCTTGTTGCAGTGGATGAAGGTGTTACTCATGAAGAATCTAAGGATGAAGAGAATGAGGACATAGTGTTTGTATCTGTAAAGGAAGAAGTGTTTGACAAGAAAGCACTTGTCTCTCACATTGACAACTCTAATGAGTGGATAATTGATAGTGGTTGTTCTCACCACATGACTGGTGATCGGAGACAGTTTTTGTCTCTAGAATAATATGATGGAGGTGTTGTCAGATTTGCAATGATGCACCATCCTTGGTAGAAGGAAAAGGATCCATCTCACTGAATGGGAGGAGCAGTGCAAATGATGTCTATTGGGTAGAAGGTCTTAAGCATAACCTATTGAGTGTTGCTCAGCTAAATGATAAAAGACTTGTTCTAGAGTTCAAAGGTGGTGTCCACAGTATAATTGGAAAAAGTGGTGAACTTATTGCCACCAGTAAGCAAACCAGAGGTAACTTGTTTCAGTTGAATGCCAAGATAAGTCGGTGTCTGATGGTGAAGTTTGATGACAGTTGGATATGGAATAGGAGACTTTTTCATATGAACTTTGATAATATTGTTAAGGCTAGTAAGATCAAGCCAGTAAGAGGATTGCCTTTGCTAAACAAACCAAAGATTTCTTTGTGCAGAGAATGTCAACTTGGGAAGATGTCTTCCCCAACTTTCAAAGGTAAGTTTTTTTTAGCAGAAAACTTACTTGATCTTGTGCATACTGATTTGTGTGGTCCTACGAAAACTAGAAGTATTCAGGGAGATAGGTATTTCATGATTCTTATTGATGACTACTCAAGAATGATGTGGGTCACATTCTTGAAAGACAAGTCTGAGGCATTTGGAAAGTGGTCAAAAGATAAAATGTCTAAGAACTGATAAAGGAGGTGAATTCACTTCTAATGAATTCAATAATGTGAAGAGAGTGGTATCAAGAGGTAGTTGTCTGCCCAAAGGACAACACAACAGAATGGCAAAGCAGAAAGGAATAACAAGACTGTAGTTGAAGCGACCAGAACAATGTTGATCCAAGGAAAGGTTGCTCTCACTTTTTGGAGAGAAGTGGTGAGCACTGCAATCTATACTATGAATCGGGTACTCATCAAGAAAGGTAGAGTTAAACCCCCTAATGAGTATTGGACTGGAAAAAATCCCATAGTGAGTTATTTTAAAGTGTTTGGTAGTAAGTGTTACATCAAGAGAGGTGAGCATCTGAGCAAGTTTGATGCTAAATGTGATGAAGGAATATTTTTGAGATATTCCACTAAGAGAAAAT